>NC_088979.1:139994503-140605437 GCF_963932015.1 Anas acuta
GCATAGACAATTTCTTTTGCAACACCCAATGCTAGGGTAGTGTAGAAAGCCTGCTGTGTACAAGTTGTTTCATACTTTAGACAAAATAATCTTCATCTCTTATGGTGGAAAGTAACATAACTGTTTCATGTAGATCTTTTCCTCTAATCTTCTGTAACAGTGATGAGAAGGCATGAGGTACTTCAAAAATAATAAAATGAATGAATAATTAATTAAAACAAGACTGTAGCAGGTTTACCACCTGCTTGTGAACAGCAGCATGAGATACTAAGATATGCAGTTTGTAATGTGTCTTCAAATACAAAGGGGAAGCAAGGGGACAAAAGCAAACTTAAAAATAAATAGATAAAAATTGGAAAATATTTGAAGAGAAGGAACAGATACCACAGAGTCAACAGTGAACCTGTTTTCCTGCTTCTATGAAGAGTGATAAGGAGAAAGGTGGAGTAGTAGTTGTTGAGCTGATCATGGCAACGTAGAGCCTATCTTAGGCTTTCAAAACAAATCAGGGCATATGCTCTTTAAGGACAAGATGGCACTTCTATGCTCTGTTTAGTTACTTACATCCTCTCTCAAAAATGTATGTTTAGTCTGACATTTCTCATGTTTGCTGTCATCCCAGCAGGCTGTGTTTTCTTTTTTTGGAAAATTTCATAACTGTCCTTTCTGCTGTTATAGAAGTTTATCTGATGGCCTGGGGGTAGTAGTGTTTAAAAATAGGACTTTTTTTTGTACCCAAGAGATGTTTCAGATACTTTCAGGCTTCGGTAACTTGGTGATTTAAAACATCAGAACTGATGTGTATGTTATCTTTAATCAGTTAGGTCTTTTGGAAGCTTTGTTTTGGAATTGTCATGGAGGTATATTCAAAAATACCTGGCTATATACCTATGTAACAGAGTTTTCTTAGCTTCAGAAAAAAATCCCACTAAGGTATGAAGCTCTGGATTTCTTGGAATATTCAATTGCTTTACAAGTTACACAAGAGAAGGTGGGATAAGTGCAGATACTAGGAAACCACGCAAGAGAATAAGGGGAGCAGATGCTGATGTTTATTGAAATGTATGCAACTTCTACTTAGGACAAGTATTTCCCAATATATTTTCCTGTAATTGCCAGAAATTAATAGAAATTCAAGTGAGGACATGGTTAGTATCTAAATATATTCTGAGATCCAGTAATTACGAAATTCTGTCATAAATTACAGCAGAAGAGAGACTGGGTAGTTCAGTACTTGAAAGAAGATATCCATTCCAAAGCTGTTTTGAATCTGATTGCCATTTGAATGGGAAATTGAAAATATTTGGTGTTCCAGACTTTATTATTATGTATGATTAAATTTCTAGTTACTGATTGTTCGTTCTTTAATGGTGAAAACATTTTCCAGGATCCGAGATGGAATTGGAAGAGCAGACTTCTATTAAAAAAAAAAAATAGGCATGCCTTGTATTGATAGATTCCTCTGTTACTTTTAGATGGAAGTGTCCTTGGTTTAGCTTTTTGTTATTTGCTCAGTGGGAATCACCTTGCCTGATACCTCCTGGTGAAATGAGAGATTTCAGAAGGCTGCTACATACACGTGGTGAGAAATGGATGCCACTATGAACAAGCTCCCTGAAGTCTTATGTAGTAGAGGAGAATCTTTCTTTCTAACAACATAAAAGAGGTTACTGTTTGGATAAGATAATTCTTGGACAGTCACTCTCAAATATTAATTCCAAAGGAATTTAAAACAAAGAACATATCTTACTTTAAAAAGGGGAAAAACCCTGAGCCAAAGTCAAGGTGATTTTGGAATACAGTGTGACCTTTCTCTCTTTTCCTTCTGCTCCCTGGCAGTTCCTGGGTGTGCCTCATCCCAGGTGGCTTTTTGAGGTAATATACCTTTAATAGTTTCCAGGACAAAATTTATCCCTGCAAAGTAATATTATCTTTAGCTAGATTATCCTTTACTGCTCTTTATCCTTCCCACACTCAATTTCTTTCAAGAAATAGAAACAAGGCCAGGCAACAAATGATAGAGCTGATCAAGATGCTTGGAGAGAGCTCAGACATCTCAGATGATACCAACAAAATGGAAAATGATAGGTAATACATTATTGACTTACCAATATTCCTGGATAACGGACATACCAATAACTAACCAACTTAAAAAATATAAATTGATGTAGGAGTTTCATCTCCATAGTGCTGTTAACCTGTTAAAACAGAAGTAAAATCGAATCTGTGCAAATGGTAACATTCTCTGCTAGAAAAGCTGCGTTAAGGAGAATGAAGCTTAGCAGTGTACACTGGGGCTTGGATTAAGTGACCTAATATCTCCTTTCCCCAGTTTCTTTTCTCCACCCACTGTCTACAAGACTGGCCTCTTTCCAGGAGTCCAGAAATACATTCCTGGATTGTTCTATACCCCTGCTGTAGTGAAGACAGCTTTTCTATATTGTTAAAATATGTCCTGAGCTTTAAACTTTCATTATGTAATAATACAACCTCATGCATTTGTTATGAAAAACACCACATATTTCTCAAACATAATTTGTGGTTTAAGCTGCAGATGAATTTTGACTTGTTTTCAAGTCACAAATGTGAATTAAAGATGACCTTGAAATAAAACTGATTAATATATTCACTTTTGCTGGCTTCCACTAAAAATGAAGAAAGATCGATCAACTTGTCAGCTGTTTTGGTCTTGCTCTACCAGTGTTGTAGGAAGCAACATTTTGTCAGTGTCTTTCTTGACAATTCTACAAGTCTGTTTTAACTGAATAGTGTGGGAGCAGGGGGGAAATATTGCAACATCAATAAGATGGATATCTAAGTTACTAATGCCATTCAATAGTTGGTCCAGTTCACATATGTAAGTATGAAGAGAATGGGCTTCCACCTTTACTGACAGTATCTGAGATATGAAGAACTTAGTTGTAGCTGCAGGTCGTGGAGGAGGACTTGCATCTTCTTAAGTTTGTTTCTACGGTATCTATGGTTTCTGCAGCTTCAGAATTCCTTGAATATTTTATTGTCAGTTATTCCCATACACGTGATAGTGGTTTTTGGGGTGCCTTTGAGTGCTTCTTCACTGTTCTTCTTTGCTTAAGAAGCCAGTATTATATTAACAGGAATCTCACTGATTTTTATTTTGTGTGCTGTTGAATCAAGTAAAGCTCTAAAATTTCTTGGTCTGCACTAGAAATGGTGCTGGTTCTTTAATAACTCTCTGTTGGGTACTTCTGCATCAGAGGATATTTAAATAAAACAACTTTCTGTCTGTACAGTTTAAGCTCTGTTTCTCTGTTTAGTTCCCAGATTTGCTAGGATGAATCGGTTTGGTGACAGTTTGAGGACTGAGATTTGAGGGGTTAGCAGGGGTCTCAGGCACGTCTTTTAGAACGTTTAGTTAGTTATTATTTATTGTTGAGACTGATGCATGTGCATTACAGACAAATTTAAGTAGGGTTATCTTCTGGTTTGAGCTCATTTTGAATCCTGTGCACGGACAGTTTGGATGGCTTACTTATGAATAGATTTTGCTTTCTTACTGTACTGTCCTCTTTGAATTTTGAGCATTTATGTTTAGCAGAACATGATATGGAACAAGCTGGAAATGCAGACATGAGATAATTCAAGATTTGACAACTTCCCAATATAGTTGAATAATCCAGGCTCCCTGAGGACTTGAGAATACCCTAGGATAGTAAGAGAGAACATTGAGACATTATATCAAAATAACTTTGACACTTGATGACTATTACGTATTTATATTCAAATAAATGCATTCTTTCCTCTGTTTGAGCAGGTATTTTATTACCCTTTTGTCTTTGTGGATGTGCTTATCAAAATTCAGGGGATGCAACCAGGAAATGTGCAGTTCTGCAGTATGTGATGTGAGGCTTTGTGAACAAGCAGTGACAAGAATTCACCCATCCCGCAAGGGCTCTTGCCACTGGTTTTCTAGAGACCTTTCTTAAAAGAGAAGATAAATTTGGAAGAGAGGATGCATGTGGTTTTAAAAACTTCTTCCTAACCTCAAAAAACTCTACTTAACACACTTCTGTAGGTGATTTTAGATTTACCAGCTATATGTTTTGTATATTTCATATTGTACAGTACCAAAATTCTTAAGTGGCTAGATACTAATTTTGGAGAGGATTAAAGAAAGGATTTCTGGCCGTGTCTCTCAAAAGAAATCAGTTGCACTTAATTAAATGGGATATCTTAATTGACTTACTGTTTCAGTATGTACAGCATCCCACAGCGTGTGTGCGTCAGTACTAAGCACTCCGTTTTAGTGCACACTGTGCTGTGAGCACAACAAGCATCTCACAGGAGGTGCCTTTGCTGAACCTGCTCGTGTAAGCCATATAATTGTGATGCTTAATATCTGACATTTGTTAGTCCCTTCCTTATTTCCAAGTCTTCTGTCTTCACTTAAGGTGAAGTGGAGAGAAAAGGGTTGGAGTTGGGCATTCTGGATCCTGTTTCTGGCACTGCCACTAATCTGTTGTGAGGCTGACTTGCTGGTATTTAATCTCTGTGCCTGGACTTGTGCAGTGCCTCTGCAGTACTTACCTACTTCCAAAATAGGCTTGTTTTAATATGCTAATACTTGTAAAACGTTTCAAGGCCCTTAGGTGAGGAGTGGAGTTGAAGTACAAAGAGGCAGTTAAAGGAATTAAAGTGGGCAAAGGTGAAACTTTTTGGGGAAAAAATGAAGTTCGATCTGACATTAAAACAAATGAAAAATGAGATGCCAAAAATGCTATTCTGGATCATTTGTATTCTTCTGCGTAACTCAGTGATAATTTTTGTTGAAATGCAAGCAAACTTCAGAAACATGACCCTCAAAGATATTTCTTACAGATTAATGACAATGGAATCTGAGGACATTTGGCATATCTGACTCTGTTCACTGCATTACTTTTAAACTCCCACAGAAAAATTCCATCTTCCATCTCAGTATTTTGTCATATGTGATATGATGTAGTACCCATGGCAGTTGCTTTATCTGATATAGATAGCCATGCTCTCAAACATTTGTGTGGAGAAGGAAGTAATCTAAGAGACTGGAAAAGAGGATTGAAAACAAACAGGTAAAGTGCTTCAGACTATTATAAAAGCACAAGATTTAAGAAATCCAGAATGAAGATTGTACTGAGAAATGTATTAATTCATTCCCTCTTTTGCATGTGTTTCTCAGTAGATTCTTTTATTTGAGTTGCTGTGCCTCCCTGAGGCCCCATCTGAATCTGTGCAAAATACTAAATCCATACTTTACAAGACATGACATTTACCTTGGAGAGCTTGCAGTCTTATCAGATTTGACTAAATAAATGAAGTGCAGAGGTACTGCATGATTAATGAAAAACAAGTTCCAGTACAATGACACAGAAATGATTTAGGCAAAGGCAGGTAGTTTCCCTTAGGGGAAAAATTAATTGTTCTCAGATTCCCAGTTTTGTCCTATGTCTTCAGCAAGTGTTATGTCAGGGAGTAATCCTGGCAAGGTTTCATCTGGTTCATGAGAATAATCTGGAGTTTTTATAGAAATCCGGGGAAAAATAGAGATGGGATACTCTCACAAGAGGAGATTCTCAGACCTTCCCGTAGTCTCCAAAGTTGCTGAAATCAGGATGGAGAAAAGGACGCATGCAGGAAGGCAAGGAGCAGTTCAGTGTAGGAATGTTATCTCTGATCATGCGACTTTCTTTACAGGAGGCAGGCCATGTCAAGGCTGAGAATAATTAAAGGACTCTGGCAGCTTGCACACAACAGCTAAGCAGCCCGTCCTGTTAGGAAAAACAGTTCCATTTGGATGATCTATGTAATGTTTGTGGCCCATTGCTCTTCCAAAGTAAAGAATCAGATTTTAAAATGTATCCTATTTTGGATGTTGTTTGTGGATTTTTAACTGATCTGTTGGTTGCATGAGAAACTGCTCTTGGCTTTCAGGTAGCTCCCCTCCCTAGCTAATAACATAGCATCTTTCTGGCACATGTAGCCTCATCAGCCCCTTTTCTCTCAGTTGTGACCGATTTCAGGCTTTTGGCCTTGGGCCCAAATGTACTGACAAGGTGGAATGTCAGATAATGGATAATGAATGTACTCTGCAGCTATTTCCCACTGGCAAGCTACAAAATAGCCTGGGGAATACAGCATGACAATTTGAGAGGGGGACCTTTCCTCTCCAGAGGAACATTAAAAAGCAAGGCTTTAGCATCTACAAGAACTGCATTGAAATAGACCTTGTTCATGCATACAGCACCATATATATTTAGAAGAAATAAGGGTAGGACATCCACAATTTTCCCTTTGCCAATTTATTTATTTTTGGTAGCTTCGAATGAATCAACTCTATAGCATGATGTGGAGAAATTGTTCATCATTTTGTAATGTTAACTAAACCTATATCTTCTGCTTACTTTTGTCCCTTAGCTAGGTTTGTGGACTGTAATGCTTTCTTTCTGATAGTTGACGACTTCATTTGGCTATTGGTAGCATTTCTCCTGTTTCACATTTGGTAACAAAGTTGACAGTGGCTTTGCAACTAGCCAGATAAGCCTTCATGGCACCTTTTAGAAACAAATCCAAGTCTTGTGTACAGTGTGTTCACATAGACCAGACTTCTACAGATCCCTTGCTGATGTTGGTAATCAGTTGAGCTCCTGGATTATGTTCTCAATGCAGAGCTGGTTTATGTGCAAAGTAAGGCGGAGGCGTGTGACCAGTCCTGCATCTGAAGTGTGTAGATATATACATGGATTTGAGAGTTGCTGGGAATTTTCTTCTTACTTTGTTGGTGTTTTGAGACAGAGAGCCCTTACCAAGCTTATGGGATATCCTGGCTTGACCACATCCTTTTACCTTTAAGTTTGGATAGATTTTCCATCTTTTCAAATTTTTAACAGTTTTATTGATTCATTTGCCCACACTTCACTGTTTATGCTGTGGCAGAACTGGTTTGTTTCTCTTTGTATATGTTATACTGATACAGGGTCTTCATGATTAGAAGGTTAATGATAACTTGTTTTTATTGAATAACATGCCTGAAAGATTATATATGCTAGTGAAATGCATATAAACAGATGTCAGCTTGATTTTCAGCCCTTTTTTTACCTTAGAGTTATTGCTACTGGTCTTTGTTCCCAGCCCAGGCAGTGAAACAAGCATCTCTTTTTTTTTTTTTTTTTTTTCCAATATTCCATTCACATCATTTAATTATATGAAAATGATATTATGTATTTTACTTTTCTTTGAAAAGGCTGACCAAACAAAAAAACAAACAAAACACTCACACACACAAAACAAAAAACAAAAAACCTTAAGATTGTTAAAAAAAAAAAAACAAAAAAAAAAACAGAGGAATAAAATAATGTCAGATGAAAAAAAAAATCTCATTCTTCTCATTTTCATCCTTTTTTTCTGCTTGTGGACATTCCAGCTATGTTGGGGTATGCATCAGAAGAGAGCAAGTTAAAAACAGTCTGTGAAAAGATATTTCTCTGGAAATAGCTGAGCCTAGCTGAGCGCTGTGTTGTGTAAAAAGTTCCAAGTAGAAAAACTCTCGTTTTATGATGATTTGGTGAATTCTTTCTTTGTTTTCCTTCACCTTGATGTTCTTCCATTACCCAGAGTCCTTGGTTTTTCCATGTCAGCCAGAACTGGCAGAGCAATATTCCAGGTCAGTTCCCCTGTTACTGTGAACTCAGGGCTGGGGAATGTAACACAGATTGCAAAAATAGATTTGGCTGAGGTGGTATCACCATCCAGAGAGAATGAAATGAAATGTGAATCCCAGCTGAGGAGGCAGTTCAGTTCCACTGAACTTTGAAAGGACTAATACAACATAAGGCTTAGCAGCAGGAAACGGTAGAGACCATTGTGTGCCTGGAAATGGAAGGTAATGCTCCCTCCTTCCACCTGAGCAAGCCGCGGTTTGTACCATAAATAACCCCGGGAGTTGCAGCCAAGGGCACAGCAGCCACTTGCCCACATCATAGAAAGGTTCAAGCAAGAGGGAAGAGCACTCCTGGCAGTTGTCTTCATGAGATTTTATCTTTCTAGAGAGGGATTTGAAATTAACGCCACTAATTATGGCAAGGCCTAGGTAGTCCTTTAACTGAGATGTTACTGGGTGAATAATTGTCCTGAATAAGGGCTGTTACGGGAATAAACTGATAAACTACAAAGAACAGAGAAAGAAAACAGAAGTTGTCTTGGAGGTCAAAACATGTGAGGATAAAATCAGTGTTGCCAAAGCTTATGCTAGGTTCAGATTTGTATAGGAAAGGAAAACAAGCAGCTGTATTCTTTAAGTATTTAAGTACAAGCAAGATGAGGAAAAACAGAAGTGGGTCCACAGAGGATGAGTCTGAGATTAAATGCAGTTTTAGGGACAGCCAGGATAGCAAGTGGATATTTGGCCTCCGATTTCAGTTGGGAGGTTGGCATTGAACATGGGAGCAAAAGATGTTAGTGTATATATAGCAAGGTTTGGAAATGGAAATTAACCCAATGAAGCTGGAAGCAAAATTTAAATATTATTATACTATATGTGTGGAAGTAAAATGAGACCAAATAATCTTTGTTTCAGAAAACTGGAAAACCTGTACAGTGAAATTGTGAGCTTTTTGGTAGCAATTTATGTTTAAATCGGGCTATCCTGATGCACCCTGACTATCAAATTCAGGGTAATGCTGCTGCTGGGTGACAAAAGTATGACGTGCACATAAAAAAAAAAAAAAAGGAAAAAAAGTGATCTGAACAAGTACAGATCTGTTAATCAAAACAATAGATAAAACACCTTCTTTGAGGGGAATAAATAAGGACTGCTAGTTCTGCAAATGAAGTCTTTTGACCTCATGAAGGTAAGTGGTATAAAATGTGACATGGATTCACCACAGGCTGTGCCAGATTAGCCTGACAGCTGGTATTGATGAAGTAACTGATTACCTCCAGGAGGGAAATGCAGTGCATCCAAAAATTGGACTTCAGTAAAGTACCTGAAAGCTGGCATGTGGAAATAATTATTTAAGCTGGTAAAATGTGGGGGTAGTACATGAAGTATCAAGTAGCTGAGGAGCTGGCTTAAGAGAGTTTAGAGGTTTTACTCAAAATGGAATTACTGGGGTTGGGTAACACCCACAGACTACGGAGTGTCAAAAAAAAAAATGATCTGGGGACTGATCTTTGTATTGCTTTTGCTAAGGTTACTAGCCAGAAAGGAAAAATCTGCTAATGAAGTTTATTGCTAGGGCAACATTTCAAGCCCTCATCAATGCAGAGGAGGATAAGCATGTCATACACTAAGAGCTGCATGGTGTTATGGACTGTCGTAGTAAAAATAGAAATGTAATAGTAGAAAGTACCAGGTCATGCACCAAGAAAGTGATTTGGCTACCAGCAAGGTGCTTATCAGTTGAAAGCAGAGAAGGAGAAAGATCTGAATATCAGTCAATAAACAAAAGCCACCAGTATTATGTGGCGTATAAATAGGCAAATGTGTTCTCAGGGTGTGTCAGATGAGAGATTTCTGGCAGGGCTGTATGTTACACTGATAAGACCTCATCTGGAAAGCTGTGTACAATTCTGATCACGCAGGTTCTGGAAAGATTAATCCAGACAGGGACAGGTGCAGAGACCTAGGGGGTGATCAGTGCACTGAAGAGCTTATCTCATGAGAGGAATACTCGGTTTGTTTAGCGTAGCAAAACAGAAGCTAGGAAAGATTAGGCTCAGTAAATAGTAAGCTGCATAAGGGTAAACAGTGGCTTGCTGTTTAAGCTAAAATACTAGAATTTTAAAAAGAGATAGATGAGTGTGGGTTAGAATTTAATTAATTGAGTGCTACAGTGAATGAAACTTCTGTATACTTTTCTCCAAATGTCTGATTCACATGCCCTTGCAAGTCTCTGGGACTCATGATGTTCGTGCTTGCAAACATCTCACCTACTTTTTTCCCTGTGGTTCATTTCATCTCAAACTTTGATTAAAAAGTAAATTCAAATCCAAAAAAGTTTGAAAACTCACTCCAAATGGGACTTTCTCATCCCTTCCCACTCAGCATCTTTAAGTGTTAGTGATACTTGCTCACTCTCTAACTCTAACAGACCTACCTGGCTTGACCAGTAACAGTTTTGACACCATGCAGCAGGCTTGCCCCCAGGCGTTCCTATGTGGTCTCAGAGAATACGTCCAGCCTGTGGCCAGGCCTTCCCCAGTATTTATGATGTAGGCTCCAGCACAGTTAAAACATCCTTATGTCTTCTCTCAACTAGGACATTTAACATTCTTTTCAGCATCTGTTAGCCAAAAACACTAAGGTTCCCTTTTGCAGTCTGGCTCCCCAAGAGGTTCTGCCAGTAGTGGTGAACAGGATAATGACATAAGGTATTCTCTCGCTTTATTTACGTCCCTCTGCCTCAAGCCCTATTTATCCCAATTGCTCAATTTCCTTAAAAAAATTACAGTCCTGACTGTTGCATTTATTGTTTATTCACTGACTTGTTCTTTAGGTTCTAATGTAAATGGGCTGGAAGAGCCCAGCCTCGCTAAGCGGTTGCGTGGCACACCTGAGCGAATTGAGCTGGAGAATTACCGACTGTCGCTGCAGCGGGAAGAAGAACTGGAAGAGGTTCCTGAAGAGACGCTAGCAGAGCATAACCTCAGCAGTGTGTTGGACAAAGGAACAGAAGAGGATGTGCCCAGCAGGTTAGTACACGGTGACCATAAGCTTTCTTATAACGGTCCCAACAGACTTTTGCCTGTTGTTCCCTTAGCTTTTTTTGGTTTTGTTTTTAACATATTGTTTGCCAGGTTGCTCTTCCTAAAGTTCTTGGAAGTATTTCATGTATGTACATAAATATTTTACATCATAGTTTCTGCTTACTACCATTCTTAGAAGATAACTATAATACCATAATGCCATGGATAATTATAGTACCATAACACTTCAGTCCTAAGTATTTCAGTCCTAAGTTGGAAAGAAATTTTAAATTTTATTTATTTATTTTGAAAATTATATTAAAGGCTAATGAGTCTTTTGAGCAAGCAGAACACAGGTTCAGATGGGAGTGGGTTCCAAAGTTAACTTTTCTTCTATTTTGCATCACAATTTAATAACATTTTTAGTTCAAAGACTCAAACTTGAAACACTGAGCATTGTAATCCTGACTGACTGCTGATGGAAAGCCTAACAGATCTTAGTTTGAAGTTTTTGCCTGTATATTGCACCTTTACAAATTTTCTGTTATCTGCAAAGGGATGTGTAAACATATTAGGATCCAAGTATTTGCAAGTAGAGCTCATGGAAATAGGTGCTGCAAGAATCAGTGAGAGAGAATATTTGATGAAGAATGCTTCTGAACTTTATAATTAATCTCACAATTTTTAATTCTCAGTCTCAGAATAGTGGTTTCTAATCTACTTTTCTTTGTAGCAATAACAACCCTTATCTTTTTAGCTTTCAGAATGCCCAGTAGTCTTCTTGAAGTAAACTCAGATAAGCCTGTAGCAGCATTAGAGCCTACAAACATATTCAGTGAATGCATTACCTACAGGAATAGGGCTGTATAAGAAATTCTTTACATTTATGCATGTGAAATTGAACTGAATTGAATTGGTGTAGTGAAGAATGGAGCTATGTTCATTAAAATGTTTACAGGATTTAGGTTGAGCAGAATCTGCCATTTATATATCTTTTAAGGTAAATTTGAAGGGGCAGCATCTGAAAGCTAACTACTAATAGCCTGAACTCTGACACTCTTGACAGAGAGCATGTAGATTTGGATACATGAGGATGTAGCTCAATGGGACCTTCTGGGCCTGGGAACTGCTAATAACTTGCACAGCAGTTTTCTCCAAAACTTAAATAATACTCTTTGGTTAATTTCTTAACATAGTAATTTCTTTAGAATATGCTATTTTGACATATTTTACACAATTGGGAACTGGAAGTGTCTGCTTGAATAGTCATGGGACTTTTTAATGGGAAATGCAAACTCTGTTTTCCTTACTTATCCCTCCTTTAGCTCCCAGCTCAGGCCTAGGACTTAAATCAGTTTTGACAGTTTAGGCATTAATAATATCATGAGGTTCGTGGTCCTTTATGTTTATAGCTCTAAACCAAAATTCACTAGTATGATGCCCTATTATTATTGGTCATGATTTCAATAAATCAAAACTCTGTAGGTCAATAAATCAAAACTCTCCTGGTCAGTGAATGGCAGAAAATTTCCAAAGGAGAAGAGAGTTAAAAAAGTGGAACTTTGGTATTTTGGGATACGAAGCTCTTCGTCATTTCCAAGAGGTGTTTTGTAGAACTGTGGAAAGAATACCTACACCATTAGGTTTGGTAGCTTAATAAGCTGCTACCTTTAGCTGTCTTTGTATATGTTCATCTTCATAACTTGAATTGAACTAGGTATTCCTGTCTGTAATAGACTGAATTATTAGATTTTGCTTGTGCAAAGCAGTGTTTAGTGGGCAATTCACACTCTATTATAGAAAGGAAGGAAAAAAGTTACTAAATCGCCTGTCAGTTTGACTTGGAAAAAAATCTGTCCCAAATCCAAATGCTGCAAGCAATTTACTTACAACATTGATAAAGCTGTGTGGCAAACATCAAAGAGAGAATTTTCTAGATGATATAGTTATCTGTTATCTTCTGTTCAGCTGTATCCACTCCTTGATATTTCACAGAAAGACCAGAAAACAAAAGGAAAAAGTCACCACTTTTTCAGCAACAAAAGAAAAAAAATAACCCTGCAACAAGCCAAGCAAAGCCCTGATTTGATCATCTTCACTGTCTCGGTGAAGAACTGCAGGCTTAGGAGTAGGCTGAGGAAATGCAGGACTTTTTGTTCACTCCGTGTCTTATGGAGCAATGGATTGGGCTTCAAGGTTCACCTCGGTATGAACTCCAAATCAGACTCAGGCTGGGTGCCCAGCTTCCCTGCACACATACATGCGTGTACACATGGGCATACACATTGCAGAGAAATTTTACAGAAAGTAGTATTCAAAGGATATATTTTCAAAAGAGAGTTAATCTTGCTTAGGCATCAACTCCTCAAGAGGAAAAATTGTTTAAGCAACCAAACTCTGACTACACAGCATTTGAGAAAACCCTCTAAGTGCCTTCATTGGCTTTAACTTGCAGTAACTTTCAGAATGCCATCTGCAGTTTTGGTATAATACTCTGTTACAGCGACCTTTCAAAAGAGCGTGGTAGGACAGCTCATGCTGTGTGGGACCTGTATGGCAAAGGAATAGAAGAGGTTCATTTCCAGTTTAGGTTCCTTTCCTCAGTGCTACATCTGTGTAGGAACACCTCGTTAAAGGGGTATTCAACTGGTTATCCAAATTCCATAAAGTAACCAACGTTAGTCTTTGATCACTGCTTTACAGAAGGAAAAAAAAAAAGTGTCAGCTGTTGAATTATTTCTTGTGGCAGAAAATCACCCAGCTGAAAGGAATGCCCACTATACCACGCCATCTCACTGCTGCCTCTGAGCTTCTCATTTCTCAGTATTTGAAGGTCAAACAAAAAGCAGGTTATAAATAAAAGCCAAAGAAGGTAAAGTGAGCTATGTGGTAAAGAATGTATGTCGTCAATATTACATGAGATAAGCGGGCTGGTTGAAGAGCAGCAGCTCGCGGTCCCATTCAGCAGTCATGGCAACAGTTGGACTAGCAGTAAACCTTATTGACAGCACATGAAAAAGCCAGCATGCAGCACCTGTCAGGTTTATTTCCATACTAAAGGGTAGGAAAGTGTGCTGCTAATCGGGGAGGAGGAAGAGAGGGAACATCACTTTTTATCTCTGTGAGCATACTTGTGTAAAGCCTTTGGAAAATGCCCCAGTCTCCTGGAATACACACCAAGTCCATGGCATGCAACATCATTCGTATTCAGCTTTTACTGTGGCCTGATAAAAATAAATATTCAATTTATGCTGTGAAAATGTGGGTTATAACTTGAAGATTTCACTTTTGTCAAAATCATGTTATATATGTGCAGAACCATGAGGAGAATTTAAGAGCCAATGGACATAAATACACGAAAATCAGAAAATGAAAAAAAGTGTTTTCCTTATTAACATTGCTATCAAAAACAGTCTCTTGTTCTAACAGATTAATAAAATTATAGAAACATTATATATTCATGTAGTGGTAGAGTAATTTGATGTTCTGAGACTGGATATGTTTATTTGCAATACAAAAGAAAGGGCCCTGTTGTGTGTCATTTTTTGTGAAGTGTCAGTTTGTCACATAATGACTGCCTATGTAATAAAAACCTTGTGTATGGGAAACAGAACTGCAACAACTGTACAAGTTATATGAAATATATCTTATTTTTTATCCAGCTGTTGTTCTAATCAATGCGATTCTTCTTGACAATGATCTATTAAGACAAAACAAAGAAAGGGTACCTTTTCACCCTGCAGATGCATTCTCTGAATGTGGTATGGTTCACATTCATTTTCCAGTGACAAATACAACCATCTTTCTTCCCGGTATCTCTACGTAGTCCAGAATGTAAGAGTGAGCTAGTTTAAATGTCATTGTATAGACAGTTACATTTCTTGTCCCTGCTACTTATACAGAGAAACTGCTAGAATTGAACAGCAATGTCTAAGCACTAACAATTTATTGGTTTACATGTTTTAGACTTTGCTGTGCAAATAATAAGCTCAATATTGTAATTATCCTTTAACTGCTTCCTATAATTTCTTACCACTATGTACACTGTATACTTAAGTGAGTGCATACATGTACAGTGATTCTATCTGTGATGTAGAAAAGTGAGGAATTTTGCTTTTTTTTTTCTCCTGTTCTCCTTAGCTCATATGCCGTAGTGCTTGGCACCTGGTAGTTGTGTTATGTGATCTTGCTACTCCTGAAGCCTCTTGTGGTTGTCCCCAGCAAGTGCCAAAAACATCTTAGCTATCCAAAACGCTAGAAGAAGCTGCCATTATCAAAATATGTGACCTTTTACATTATGACACTGCCAAGCGCTCTTGCACCAGTTTATCCAAAGCAATGTGGTATTAGGAAAGTCACTTCTTTCTACAATATTCCAGAATGGTCACGCCTGTAACAATTAATACTGCACAAGTATTTGGACGTGGCTTTACAAACACTTTTATGCTGCTTCCCCGTTTAAAAAAAAAAAAAAGCAGGGCAAGGATCATACTACAGGCCACAGTCTGTGCTGTCACTATAACTCCTATGAAATACCGAAAGCAGAAAATTAAGTATTGCAGTTTGCATTGTGTGTTTTGGACTTCTGTTTATTGTAATGACTTGTGAGTGATCTAAGACTGATCTAGGAAACGTTTGCTATTTGTCTTTTTATCTTTTTTTAAACCCTTGTAGTAGTTCAGAGTCTGAAATGGAGGAAGAAGATGAAGATGAAGATGAACTGCTGCTGCCTCAGCAACCCCCTTCAGATTTGGGTGGTGTGCCGTGGAAAGAGGCTGTGCGCATCCATGCCCTCCTGAAGGGAAAGAGTGAAGAAGAGATTGAGGCTGAGGAGAATCATGAGATTGAGTACAAAGAAGAAGAAGAGGAGGAGGAGGAGGAGGACGACGAGGAGTATGAGGAGGAGGAAGAGGAGGAAGAAGAAGAGTCTAGTGAAGGTTAGACAGATTGATTTGTCCTTTCTTTCTGCTAGACAGCAGGGAAAACTGAACTGCGTAGTTGCCATGTAGAATAAGAAAGATTTTCCTTGGAAAACTTCTCCTTTCACTTTTGTATTACTTTCTTTTTTGAGGGAGTTATTGTCAATGGAAGCTTTGGTTTGGTCATTCTGGATCCAGAAGATTTTTCCCCCCAGGGCAGTTGCAGCACTAGTACCAACACAGTATGCTTCCCATATACCCTGCCAACATGTGCAACTCCCAGCTTTGTGACTATGTGTTGCTTTACTGTTATTTATTATTATTATTGGGAATTGGATTTGAACAGGCCCTTTGTTATTTGGCAGCAAGAACTAGAAGCATTGTGGAGGCAGTGTTTTCAGTGCTGTGGGGTGCTTCACTCAGGGGTAGTGCCCTAGCATGCCCGAAGAAGCTGCTTTTAGCTCTCCCCTTCTCCATGAGAAGTCA
The DNA here is from genome assembly GCF_963932015.1 of Anas acuta. Lineage (NCBI taxonomy): Eukaryota > Metazoa > Chordata > Aves > Anseriformes > Anatidae > Anas > Anas acuta. The sequence continues at coordinate 140,010,607 of NC_088979.1, forward strand.
GGGAGTTCAGGGGATTCTCATTTTCACTCTGAGGGATGTCTGTGGAAAATCTTAGGGAAAGACTCCTTCCCCTGTGTGTTTGTCTCAGTCATCCAAATGCAGTTTGTGCTAAGAATAGACATTTTCAGTGTTTCACCACCATTCCAGTTTTCTTACTGATCTTGTCTTTTTCTTTGTCTTTGTACTTACATTTCCCTTTTGTGAAGAATAGTAGACTCCAAAGAGCTTCTTCACAAAGGTCTCTGGCTGCCTGCTGCAAGCAGAGGTCTTGTTATTTTGGGTCTTAGTGCCAGTTTTGTTCACAAGCTCAACAGCCTGCTTGGCTATTTTTTCAATGTAGGAGCTGTGAAAGTCGAGACTGCTTTTTAAGTACGGTAACATGCATGTTTAGTTTGGTCAATCTTGGTGTTCTCAGGCCAATGTTTTTCCTGTTGAGCAGTGTTCCTGCCATACAGCAGGAATAAAGAAGGGGTCTTGGGGGATTTCCAGACAGTCTGTCTTTCTGATGCTGTCCTTTCTCTGTTTCTTTCTGTCTTTCTCTCTCTCTCTCTCTCTCTCTCTCTCACCATTGCTTGTGTGTACACACGTGTGTCTGATGTGATGTTATGGATGTGTGGTTCCCTCTGCTGTAGAGGGGGAGTATTGCCCTTGGGAGAGAGAGCTGCAGCAAGGTCTCTGGCTTCAACGTCTCTCAAATGAAGAGGACACGGGTACATTTAAAGGTACCCGTATACCATTTCCACTTCCATTTCCCCTAAGCAGGGGGAACTATTTTAAAGAGCAGGTCCCACATGAGAAGAATCCGTGTTTTATGTAATTGCATTACCAGCCTTCTAAAAACCGATTCGATAGCTGTTGTTACCTTCATCTCCTGATCAAAGTGCCATATATCAGGTCTGACATTGCCACTGCTTTTAGGAAAAATGTAAAGTTTCCCAGCATTTCAGGATATCTGGAAAACCTGGACAATTTGTTAGTGTAATGAGCATGAGCAGTGACCCCCACATATTTAGGAGTTCCAGATTTAGTCCATATGCACAGACTAATTGTACCTGTGCAGTAGGTCAGACAAATAGGACACATCAGAAGTGCTGCTATTGGGTTGCCTGTGTGAGCAAACTTGCATTTTTTGTTATTGTCCTTTGTGAATGTGTTTCCGTGGGGAGAGTCTGTTGGGGACACTAATCAAACTGTGGAGATCCCTCAAATTTTACAGTCATAAAATGGGCATTAAATGAGCTTAACATTCCTATCTAACTAGATGTGTTGTTTTCCATAATGCATTTTGTTTCAGTTTATTTCTGATGGTTATTTGTTGTGGTTTTGTTTTGTGTTTTTTTTTTTTTTTAAGCACTTGGTTCTAATAGTTGTTTAATCCCTTAGTCCCTCAATGTGGTTCATTAGAGCCAGAATACATAGGAGGAAAATCCAAGTGCCTTCCTGAAGGTAAGATGGCATAGCCAGTCATCAGATTGCCTGTTTTGCAACATACAGTTGTAAAAACAGTAGCTTAGCTTCTGACTTTTTTTTTCCCAAGGGGAAAAAAAAATGAAAAGAGATTTTTTTTTTCCAAATTAACTTTTCTGGTGGTAAGTATGAGAAGTATTAGTAAGATGGCTAAAGAGCACAAATGAAGAAGTTTCCCCTGTTGTAGCAGCTAGTGTTCTCTAGACCTGGCCTCCAAGGCATTGGTTTGTGGGTGGCTTCTTGTTCCACTGAAGGTTAACCATTGAGACTGCCCACTTCTTAGGAAGCACTGGTAGGTGCCACAGAGGAACTGCAGGGGAAGGCTACCTTCCCAAATGTAAGTGGTATTAATGTCCAGCATCCTGTAAAGCTTAGCAGGCAGTCTTGAGGAAGGGCTACAGAGCTGTCATGTGAAATTCTCAAGCATTTAGATCTCAACAAAATGTTACATTTGCCTGTCAGCCAAGGAGCAGTCCTTCACAGTTGGCTGTACTGTTTAAGCTGCTATTTATTTCCTGGAAAAGGTGAAAAGGGCCTATATCCTAACCAGGACAGGCCTGGGCCTCGGTCTGGAGACTTGCAGGGTAACCGATGGTGTGTATGTTACACTGATCTAAATCCCAGAGAAATCCATTTTAAAACATACAGATCATGTGGGACCTGCTCTTTTCTAGCCTTGCTGAGTGACTATATACTTCTCAGCCATTGCTGGCAAACCTAAACCTTTTAACACAAAATTTTGTGTGGCAATGCAAATGCTAACTCTACTTATCTTGGGGCCTGCATGCGAGTGCTTTGGTATGCAGTGAGAAAAGCCCAGACCCCTGTCCCTGCAAGATGTCCAGTAGCTCTGGTTAGACCGTGCGGTTGTGCTGATTGATAAGAAACTCTCTGATGAGGTAACAGAGACAAAAACGCTAAATACTTGGCTAAATTGTCAATCCTGCTCTGCATTTGAGTTTGTGTGTCTGAACCCTTTTCCTCTTCAGTGACCAGCTGGCGATTCTGTCCTTCCTGCAGTTCCTTCTGCCTGTTTTTTTTTTCTGCAGTTTTAATGGCAAATGTCACACACAGTCATTCCTGAAGCAGAAGTCCCAAACTGTTTGCCATGACTGAGGAAAACATGGCCACGAGAGAGGACCTTCATTAAAACCAGACATCAGAAAATGATGAGTGCAGCCTCTAAATGATGCTAATTCTTCTTGTTTCCTTCAAATACTAATCCAGCATATGAAATTCTAATTGCTTTTGAGGCTTTAAACTGCTGAAAAAGCATTTTGCCCTACACAGTGGTAATCTGTGTGTTTTGAAAATTGACTTATTGCTTTATAAATTAAATGGGCATTTTACTTTTCAGGATGAGTCAGTTGCTTTTGAAGATCACTTCTGAAGATGCTGAACACTTTGTCCCCTGTAGAATGAGTTATTTTAATATGGGTAAATAAAATCTGAGCAACAGTCCCAGAACAGACAGCAATAGAGACAGGGTTTATCAATATAATACACACCTCAGGTTAGGTGCTCCCAGCATGGACATTCTGCAGCAGTTAAGCAAGTTGCTTATCAGTTGCTTTAGTGGTGTGCCTGTTGTTTCCTTTGACTAGCAATATCTGAGCTTTGTGTAGACAGGCAACTGAGAAATAACGCAATAGCTTTTAAACAGATTCAGTTTTGCAACAGGAAGTCCCTTCGGGGGAGGTGGAGGTGCTGTTAAGTTATAATGAAAATGATGATATTCTTCAGAAAAACAATTGTACCCTTTGAATTGTACCCATTTTGTGCAAATTAGCAGGAGTGCACAAAGTGCTGTTTTAAATGTGAAAGTCTGTGCTTGTGTGTGCACATGCACATACATATACATACAAATGCAACTCTTGAGATTCATCATGTGATTTAATTCACAAGGAGATATTTACCCAGCATAGAAAGGGATACTTAACCTGATAGTAGGGTATGAAAGACTTTGTTTTGGTGAATCAAACTACTAGTTGTTCCTTGCCTTTAAAAGCAAGATGTCTTTGGCAATAATCATGAAGAATAGGCTGAAGGAGCTGGAAATTTCTACTAAATTAGTATTTACATATCACATATCTGTTGGACACCCAGAGAATGTCTTTCATTTCAGCGAAGCTGCTTGCAATAGAGATAGTCTACAACGGAGTTTTTAATAGCATCTCTTTGCCTCTGGAATGGCATTCAGCTTTGATGGGGAGTCTGAGGAGCGCTGTGTTAGTGTGTGCACACAATGCTGAACTTTTTCTGCCTGTCTTGAAAACTGTCTTAGCCAGTAATATTATCTTTTCTTCTTTTCTTATTTCCTTTCCTATGATGTGTTACCTTTCCTTTCCTCTGTTGTCCCATGTTTTCCTCCCTGTCCTCCATGCCACCCTGCCCATATTCTGGTATGCCATGTCCTCCTCCTGGTAGCTGGAAACCTTAGGCTGCAGCAGATTGTAAACCCGGTTGATCCTCTGGAGATCCTGGCAGATGTGCACTGGACACACATCCGTGAAAAAGAGGAGGAGGAAAAAATGGTGCCAACCTCAAAGTCCTCTACCTCCAGAGGTAATCTTCCCCTGTCCCATGCCATCCGTTCCTAGATCACAGTTGCAGCTGCGTAGCTCTGTTGCTTCTGTGCCCTTGAAGAGCAGCATACTTCAGCAGGGGCAGCCGTGATCCAAAGGAACTACTTTCTGAAATTGCACTTGGTTAAACATTTTGCTTTTCAGGTCATTGCCCACTTAAAATGACTGCTTCCTCAGCTCTCTGGTGGTGGTGACTTCCTCTGACTGTTTGTGTGCCTGCTTTGACTGTATAGCATTCTTCCTCACTGTACACAAGATTTGGTAGTACCTGTAATCAGCCCATGGTAACTGATGTTAGGGGTAGGTGCCGTGTGATTTTGTGGCAGTGAGGACTCTATTCCTCTTTTAGGGAAAGTTAAAGGATAATGTTGCATACAAAATGCAGCAAAGTTTGATCAGGGTCGGCTTCTTTATTGGGCCTGTTTCTCCACTGCTGGTTCTCAAATTGTGTAACTTCATCTGGTGTTATTGGGGAATGATGGAGTTCAAAGGGCTTGCATCTCTGACCACTGGTTGTTTTGACTTCTTGTGTTTAAGATTTGACAGTATACCTACTTTGGCAACAGTCTAGCCATTTTATAAACACCTTCTCTCAGTCTCTACAGTCCTTGTTCTAGACTATATTACAGTGTGTCTTAAGGTAAGTATGTCATAGGTGCTTTACCTATGCAGAACCTAAGCTTGGTGAAGGTTAATGATGCTGTCACTGTGTGGTGGTCTTCTATCAAAGTCTATAAGCATTGTACCAGAATTGGAGGGGAAATAAGTATATTATGAAAAGGGGTGTCTTCCACAGGAAATGTTCATGATTGATCTGAATTACAGAAGCCTGGGGCTTTACTTCATCCTGCCTGATCACATTCCATTCCAGTTAATCATCTTTTCCTCATAATTCTAGATGGCTTTTCTTTTTTTATTATTTTTTTCTTTTTTATTATTTTTTTCTTTTTTTGTTAGTTTAAATCATGGTCCAACTTGATACACAGTTCCATTTCAGGTCAGCTAGGCTTGCAGTTGCAGTTTGCACTGGGATTTTCTGGTGTGAAATTAGCTCCCTACCAGTGAGAAGTAGGCTGTGTTCCACTGCCTGTAACATTCAGTATTCCTCAAGTACTTGATTAAAGTTTAAGAACACTAAGTAAAAGGAAATGTTAACACAGTTTCATCAGCTTACTGCAACTGAGGTTGCTTTAGCTTCTGCTCGACGGCCTGTGACACTATAGTTTGAGTTCTTTCTTTAAGTTTTCATTTTATAATTCCTGTTTTTCCATAGTGTATTGGTACAGCTGTGCTGGCAAACTAGAAGAAAACCCGTGTTGATCCTTCCAAAATGATTTTTGTCACCTTTCCAGCTTCTTTTGGGAAGCCAAGCAATATTTTCTTCTTTTCCCCTCAAACTAGGCTAAGCTAGGAAAATCCTGATCAATAGATAGCTGCTTCAATCACACTCTTAACACAGTACAGGTACGTGCAGGCGTATCAGCAGTTTGTTTTTTAAAAGGAGCATTGCAAATAAGCATTTTTGGACACGCTCAGAGTTTTTGGTCTGAGTTCAGTAGACAAATTTGTTCCTGGATGAGCCATGATAAGAGGTTTTTGGAGAACTTATCAGAGTAGAGGTGGTGATGAGGTTTGATCTGAACGTTTAGGACAATGGCAGTACATAGAAGCCCCTTGTACTCTTCATTAGGTGCTCCTCGTCTGCTGGCATCCAAACCCCGGCAGCTCAGCTCCATCAGTTAGTTACCTTCCTGTACAAAGTTTTGAGTGCAGCACAGCAGCAGCAACCTGCTAGTCAGATGCTGCATTTTTTTCACTATGTCACCTGTATTTCCTCTAACATAGCAGATCCTAAAGGAAGATTTGGCCCTTGTTATCTCAACTTAAATCCCAAGCCTGGAATTGGTTGTTTAACATCTCGTGTTTTGTTCCTGTATTTGCTGCTGAAAAATCTCCCTTTGTCACTCTTCTGTTTTAGACGCTTACTGATGGTCTGATTTTGATTTCTTACAATTTATTGTTTTTTAAATTCAGCATCCGACCTTCCCTCCGTACGCCATGAGGCGGTACAGGCGTGGCTGGAGACGGTCCCTGGAGGTAGTTTGGTGATGTTCTATGTATTCCAATGCACAATAACCCTGCCCGTCTCTTCTCCATGCCTTCAGCAGCTGAGCTGGTACTTTAACCCTGGACTTACGGCCCTGTCGCTACTGCATGACGAAGTGGAGGGAGGGAGGGAGGCAGAGGGAGTGTGCATGCACGCCTTGCTCAGACAGTCCGTTCTTGCATGAACTCGACGTGTGTTGTAACCCTTCTGAAGGCAGGCCAAACAGACAGGTTATCTTTGGTGTAACCACGGAGGAGGAGGGATCTAGCTGAGTGTTTGGATTTGCTTTGTAAACTGAAAACTGGACCAGTCGGTACTCCCCTAGCTCCTTGACTAAAAGAACATGGGGCTTTCTTGCAGTCAAAGATGAACTGACAGTTTGCTGAAAGCAGCTGCAGTTACCTGTAGCAACTACAAACTAGCTATCTGGTGAAGAAAACAAGAAAGATTAAGGTTGAAGCTGGGATCTTTAGAAGTGAGTAGTGGTGGCTGTTTTGTCTCCTTTGACTTGGGGATACCCATACTTAAGAAAGCCTCAGGAAAGCTGAAGGATGGCAGAGCTCAGTTGCTTTTGTTGTGCGTTTCTCTAAGCTCTGTTACAAAACCAGTGATTCTGGCATCAGGGTAAGGGTGCAAAGCTGTGTAAAGCAGTGGAAGTCAGGAGTAGTTTGTGGATATGTAGTTGAGCTGCAGTGAAGTTGCTTTGGCAGATGAGGATAGCTAGCTCACCTATAAAACCTTGCTTCTGTTGCTGCTTTGGCGAGGCAGCAGTGGTTTACACGATGGCTGCTAGCTGATATGAGCAAAATGCCGATCCCAGTTTCTGGCTGCCGTAGTGCGTAGCTTCTCAGTTACTGTGTGACAGCTTTTGGCCTCTTGCTCCTTATCCTAACTGCATATACGTATATGCACAGTATATGTATAATGTAACCAACCACCTGCAAGCTCTCCACGTTCCTCAAAATGGGATCCCCTTTGCACTGAGTTGTTACTCATCTATGCACCTGTAATCTTCTGTTGAGGTTTGTATTCCAACCTGTTTAAGAGTTGATTTTTTCCTTCCAACACTCCCTATGTGCGTCATGTCACCTTATGGTTTCTGGATCCGAAGACACCTGTGTACATAGGAGTATCAGATATTCCTAACATCAATTACATTTTTGCAGGTTTTGATTAAGATTGTTCACATTTGTTGTTATCGTAAAAATATCTGGTGACATTATTACTTCCAAAACAACGCAGGTTAGTACATACTTAACCAACCAGCAGACCAGGGCACAGTTTGTTTTGTTCAGTACATTTGTATATGCCCCTGAGGAAAGTTTAGCCTTTGCTGCGTGACTCAGTCTCCTACGCTCTAGCTCTGTAAGGTTCTGCATTTTATAAGCCTCTGACGTAAGGAAATAAGCCAGTGCTTTATCACACATACGTGGAACTGCCTTTTCACAGTAGTTGACAGAAAACAAGTTAACCCTGATGTTTGTCTGTCTTAATACTACAAAGGGGAAAAGCATGGAAAAAGAAATTCTTAGCTTGAAGGCATAAGACAAACCATCCATGGAAGGGTGTTTTGAAATAAGCAAAAACCTGTGTTAGATAAAGAAGAGAGGCTGTAAGACTTCAGTTTTAGGGAGGGTTGGTTTATTTTTAAGATTGTCATAATTAGTAATGCTAGCATATAAATGGTTCCAGATGCCACATCTTTACTTGTAAATAAAAAGATCGGTGCCCACTCTGTGACTCTGAAGAAAGTCGGCACAGCATGATTCACTCCCACGTGGCTAAACCTCTTTGTCGTCCAGAATCAGGGGACCTCAGCTGGGCTCATTTTGGAAACAGCCTCCAGCCCTGCCATGGGGAACTAACTGCCAGGGATCATGCCAGGAGACCTCCTAGAAATGACAGTATGACACTGTATACATGCAGGTCTAGAGGCCTGCAAGGCTTAGTTTACTGGTAAATGGGTGACCAAGAAGGCTGTCATCATTATAAGACCGGATGCTATGTGTATAGTTAGCAAACATTGCGCATAGTAACACTTGCTGACTGCGTATGCATTTGCAGTAGTTGGAGATACAACAGTTCTGTGTCTGCGTGTTGTTGTACAAGTACTGATGCTAACTTGCTGCACAAATCCAAAAACGTAGTTGACTGATTCTACTGTGGGGGGGAAAAAAAAAGTGCTTTTTTATATTTAAATTATGTTTGAAATTATAACATACTATGAGAATGTGTAACGAAAAAAATCTAGTGAATCACCCTCCGTCATTAGAGATGACTCAGTGTTTCTTAGTTGTTTTTTAATTATTTTTATTTAAGTATCACTTACTAATGAAATTTAGTTTCCTTTTTTCCCCTGTAATTAAATCCTGTCATGAGTACTAACATCAAATGCCCTTTTCAGGGTTATAAATTCAAGAATATTATCATTTTTTGGACCCAGCAAATCACGTTATGATTTGTAGCAGAAAATGAAAATGTTAAATATCTCTTTATTTCCTTAAAAATATCTTTATTGATTTTTGAGTTAACATACAGCATATCAAATCTCTTAGACCCTTTTACCAAAGAGTACTGTAGCTGCACAGCTTTAAACAGTTTCCAAATGTAATAATGATCAATCCTAGAGCTAGACTGTCTCTGATTTACACCCTCAAAAGCTTATTTCAATTTCTAGATGAACAGTTGTGATACATTGTGAGATTTCAGTCTTCACCTAATACACATATGCGATAAAGGGATGGTAACTCTTCTGCTCTGGAAAAGAAAAAAGAAATTGCTAGAAATACCTTAAACTGTTCTGTTTTGATGGTCTCCCAGTGCCTTTCTTGTTGAGTTTTATACAAGGCCAGCTCCTCAGAAAAGTCCTGTCTGCTTCCAATGCTAAAAATTCGTAGAGAATCCCAAGGGGCAGACACTCCTTCATTTCTTGGAGTCTGAAAGTATCATTTCACAGTATACGTGCTTCCAGCTGACACACTTCAGAATTTCTTGTTTTGGCAGTAATCAATAAATATATCCACTATGAATAATCAGTGCAGTTTAGAGTATGCCCTTTTCACTGTATAGATTTTTTTTTTTCTTTTCTCTCAATATTTGAATATACTCTAGCTCCATGTGAGGATAATGATGTGGAGGATGAGCTGGGCACAGAGCCTGCAGACACAGAAGGACAGGCGGGTGAAGAGGGAGACACGGGTGCAGAGCTGGATGACGGTAGGGTACCACTGTACATCATTTGAACCTGTTATGGGAAAAGAATTGTATTGGTAGAAAATCCGTTGTATGGGAGTACTTGAGCGTAATCTTATTTTTAGCGATGTAGAATTTTTTTCCAAATAGTTGAGGGGGAGCCATAAGTGAAGGACAAAAAGAAACAGAAGAGCCTCTGTGCCATCCGTTGTAGAATAAATTTATTGCATCCTTTCACCATCTGCTGTTTAGAGGGCTCAGTCTTGTGTCCATATTCAGTAATTAATCCTGCTAAATAACAGAAATAGAAGTAAATTTGTGAAAAGGTCATAGTCCTGTGCCAAATATCTTCCCCTGCTAGTGCAGAAAGAACTCATATGCCAGAAAACATTTGAAAAATTTCCAGAAAACTGAGAAGCTATGACATTAACTATCTATTTAGTACTTTTGATTAACGATCCATCGTTTACTGCTTAAATGACTCTAATACGGAAAAGAAGTGAAACATTTAGGTGTTCAGGATAACAGTGATTAGTATCATGTGAACTGAAAGAAAAGATGATGAAAGATTGTGAAAATAATAAATACGTCTTGATGGATTTATATTCAAGATCTCTTGTTTTTCTCCCCTCCTCCACCCAACCTGTGTAATTAATGATCAGATGACATCCCATCTGATGCAGAAGCCGAGTTCCGCTTACATCAAGGTGATACAGAACAGCCAGGACTGAAAGTCTCCGAAGACGAAGAAGATGAAGAAGGAGCAGAAGGTACTTCTTGCAGCGCGACAGAAGGTAATAGCTTTCCCACCGGTGTTGGAATGATTGTAATTGCACTCTGGATGGTCTATACAGTTATTTGATTGTTTAAGAGAAGACGGTCTGCTGGATTTGAAACATCTCACTACTCTCAGTGGCAAGGCATACGCTTGCATTAACATGTTGAGAAGAATGTTCCAAGTCCATTGATTTCAGCTTCCTAAAGTGTGAGAGCCCATCTACCTGCTTGTTGTTGTAGAAGTTTTTAGGTAACACTTTGTACTGTTTTGGAAGTTTACAAAGTTTTGACTAGGTTCCAGATGTCCAGTCTAGAATTTGTAAGAAACTGAGGACTTTGTCATTTCTAGCTGTGTGTAACATGAAAAAATTAGAATATTAGCAGTCTCATTTGCTTTGTTGAACATATTTTTGCTTTCTGTAGATCCATGCAAGCCACCCATCCCTATCCAGTCAGCTAGTGACAACGTTCTTCCTCTGTCTCCAGCAGATAGTCCCAAAGCAAAACAATTGGAGGTAAGAAAAAGAATCCTTCAAGTTTTCTATTTAATACCTGAATTTCAATAGAAGAGTCGGATAAACTACTGAGAAATGACAGCAGTGCTCTTTTCTGCTTTCCTGTCTCTATAACTGATGCTGACCTTCATGAAATTTGATTTTATTTAGACTTAAGTCTTCTTTCCTACTTTCAGAGAGTGGTGGCTCTATCACAGTCACACAAGTTCCCATCACAAAATCAAAAAAGAATTATAGGATATTTTAATTTCAATGCACAGTTAACAAGAGATATATATAATGCATGAAGGGAGTCATAAGTAAGGTATTTCCTGTTTATCCTGGTTTTAATATCCTTTCTGTACCAAAATCAGATTCTGTACAGCTGCAATTCAAAATTATAATTGTATAACTTACTTAGTAGTAACCAAGGCAGTACTTATTTATTCTAGAGTAAAAACATATTTTAGCTAAAAGAAAGCTAAGTTATTTACTGATGTAGTGTCAGCCCTGGAGTCTGCATACAAGTTTACTGTGGTGTTTCCACCTAATAGGAAGTAAGAATGGAAATACCTGACTCTTAGTTTTTTAATTCAAATATTTCCCCTCCCCCCCAGTGTTTGTTTTTAAGGAATTGTTAAGTGATTAGACTTTCCTAGAGAGTTTTGTCATATACCAGTTTACTTGTACAATGGACACATTATAGGATAAGGCCAGTTTCCTGACAGCAATGGTTGACAACACCCTATTTTTATTAAATTTGAGGGTGATATTTTTTTTTTGAGGCCTGTATAACGATTCTATTAGACAAAGTTATTCTTCATACCAGGATGGTGCCTAAATGCAATACTTAAGACCTGGGTGTTTAATATATCATACAAGCACACGGAAAGGTTTGTGCTCTAATGATCATGTATCAGTTAAACCAAACTTCCAGCATGCAAAAGAATGCTGGTGTGAAAGATGTGATTGGAAAGATAATGCCAGAACTTAGTAAGAGGAGTCCTGTGCCAAAGGCACAGATATTAAAACTAAGAATTGTGCTACTGCGTGATGTGGCAGTCTCCATATAGGAGGTAAAAGACAAGACTTCTCAGATCATTAAAGGTCAAGGGAATTGCAGCCTAATTTGCTCTTAAAAGAGAAAGCACCACTTGCTTTAAGACAACATTCTGGCAGATGCTAGCCAGCAGGAAGTGCTGGGTTGTTATGAGCTTGAGAGACTTGAATGAAATCTATCTGAGATGAGGGACCACCACTATATACAGAGTTGGATATTGAAAGGGAGAGCAGGAAAAGACTGAAATGGATTTCTGGAATTTAGCGCAGTTTTCCTTCCAAACATTAAATTTGCTTTGTTGTCGTGTACAAAAGACTGTTTATACAATGGGACAGAAAAACAATCCATTCCTGAGGAGGAATCCTAAGTGACATTCTAGGCCTGGGAGTGAGATATCATAGGTGTTTGGCTTTTCTTCATATTTTGATACTTGGGTGGTGTAGCAGCAAAAAAATGGAACAGCATTCTAACATGCCCAGTGACTATTAATATTTCCTTTATTTGTATTTTGTAGAATGTAACAGATCCCCTGGCTGCAGTATCCTGTGCAATAAAATCTCCAGAGGCACGCTTCTTTCCTGAGCCTTTCCTTCTTGAGGAAGGTCCAAAAGATGAAACTCCCAAAGACAGGAAAGCTAAAAGCCCTTTGGTGCCACTCTCTCCAGTGTTATCGCAGCCAGCTGCATCACCAGATGCCATTGCACCCACATCTCCAGCAGAATCTCAACCAGCAGCACCAACACAGACTTCATCCCCAACATCTTCTCAAACACCTATCTGTTCCCAGCCTTTGCCTTCTTCTGAAACCTCTATTCCATCCCCAGCAGAACCTCCAGTGTGTTTCCAGCCTGTCCCAGCCTTAACATCTACTCCTCTAGCCAAACTGGTTCTTAGGAGTCAGGATAGTGAAGTGGAAAAACTGGGGAGCCCTACTACTGCAGAAGAAGCTCTGAAACGTAGTAACCTCGTGGAAGAGTTCTGGATGAAGAGTGCTGAAATCCGGAGAAGCTTAGGACTCACCCCAGTAGACAGAAACAAACGCTCAGAGTCAAACTTTGCTGTACCTGCCCTTGAGACAACTCCCCTGAAGGCTTTTAATAGCGAGAGTGTTTCAGGGGATGAAAGGATGCATCTTGTGAAGCCCCAGCCTGCCCCAAGAAGGCAGGGACTGTCCAAGTTAGAAAATGAGCAGATTTCTCTGCTCACTCCAAAATCTCCATCAGAAAAAGAACTGAGGAGTTCCAATGAAGTAAAGAGAGATGTATCTAGCAGTTCAGGACTTGGCCTCCAGGAGAGCTCATCTAACATGAGAACTTTGGCTAGCCAGAGCTTCAACACTTCTGACTCTACCATGCTTACTCCTCCATCAAGTCCACCACCACCACCTCCTCAAAATGAAGAACCTGCCACTTTGCGTAGAAAGAGGCATCAAGCACTTTGGCAGAACGAGGCCGAATCCAAGTCACCTCCAACACCAGCATCAACACCTCCTGTTGCCCCACGCCATGAGCCAACCTCTGCTGTCAAAGAGTCCACCCAGGCCAAAAAAGATGACGTGAGGAAGTCTTTTGCAGAAAGTGTGGATGAGATTCCATTTGCTGATGATGTAGAGGACACATATGATGACAGGACAGAGGACACAAGCCTTAACGAGAAGTTCTATACACCTCCTACGAGTAGGCCAAGGCCAGAGAAACCACTTGTTTTGCCACTGGTCAAAGAAAATGGTGGTCTGCCCTCTCTGGAAGGAGGGGTTAACCAAAAGAAGAGAGCATTGCCTGAAATTTCTGCAGAGGCCAAAGAGCTTGCTGAAGAAAGAATGAGAGCCAGAGAGAAGTCTGTCAAGAGCCAAGCACTACGTGATGCCATGGCTAAACAGTTATGTAAGATGAAAGATATGGAGATGGCTGCAGCTGCTGCTGGGGCCACAAGGTCACGAAAGGCATCTTCTATGCCTTTGAAGACCAAAGAGTTGTTTTATGACTCTCCAAAACATTTGGCCATGAAAATTGCAGAGGGGTCCATGCTCAAGCATGATGCTGCTAGTGAGAAGTTCTCCACTCCTGCTGCTGATGTGGCTGGACCTGAAGGTTCTGTCACCTCTTCAGAGGGCTCCAGTGGGAAGAGTAAGAAAAGAACTTCTCTTTTCTCCCCTCGTAAGAACAAAAAGGAGAAGAAATCCAAAAATGACAGCAGGCTTTCTGACAAATCTAGTGGTGGGACAGAGGAAACAACAAAATCTAGGTCTTTATGGAAATCCGTTTTCTCTGGGTATAAAAAAGACAAGAAGAAAAAGGCTGACGACAAATCCTGCCCAAGTACTCCCTCAAGTAGTGCTACTGTGGATTCTGGCAAGCACAAAGCTTCTGCATTGGTTACAGCTGCAGGTATAATAGATATGTGATACAGCTGGGTATCCTTGAAAGAATTTGGCTGTGTAACATTGTGCAGAATGACACTGATCCTCATTGTCAAATGAGAAAATCGGAATAAGTAAAGCAGCTAGAATTGTATGTTTTTGTGTATTTACAGAATTAGTTGATATGCCAATGAAAACAAAAAAAGAATCCTTAAATGGAAGCTTCACTCTAGATAAGCACAAGGCATGTCCATTTTCTGCCTTCGGATGATTTGAAAAATAGGCACCATTTGCTGGAGTCAGTTACTTGTGACATTTCATCTCTGTTTTAAATCTGATCCTCAGCTTTTTGTGGGTGGTCTGTTTATTTCAACCTGGTTCTGTGGATACTGAAGACTGCAGAGAGGCAGTCACTCCTGTGTTCTCAGTGATCTGACAACGGTCTGCTGATCTCAGTGTGTGGGTTCTGTGGTCTTGTGTATGTCCCACATGCCATCAGGTGTAGACAGGGATGTTTAATGGCTACATGTGATACAGCAAATAAGTTAGCCATAAACATAATGAAAACAAAACACATTACATTTCTCCAGCCTTGTAAAAATAGCCAAAATAGTGCCTGCTGCTATCATCCAAATGGTGTATCTTTCATAAGAGCATTGATAGAGCAGAAAAGGAGAATTGTGGCCATGACCTTTTAACACTCTTTGCAGAAAGTGATGCATACGGAGAATGAAGCTTCCAACTAATATCGATCATTCTGTGGGGCAGTGCTCTTCTGACAAACACATAATCCTAGGCAAAGCAGCCAAGACTGCTTACAACTCTGCATTTTTGAAGTTGAGTCAGACAGCTTACTGAATCCTGAAATGTTTATGGAGAGAAATGCATTGTTGTAGTGTCACTGTTTTTCTAACTTCCCCTTTTGTTCCTGGCTCCTCAGATTTGCAGCTCCGTCGGCACCTGAGTTTTTCGGAGGACTCTGACCTCTCCAGTGACGATATTCTGGAACGCTCCTCACAGAAATCCAAGCGAGAGGTAGGCAGGGGGGAGAATGCATTTTACAGGGATGTGTGATTACTTGTCACCCTTACTGTTTCTTTTGTGGAGCAGGCTTTCATGGAAGCTGACCAGCTGCTCTACCTCAAAAAAAGTTGGTTTTACTTGTTTACACAATTAAAAGCTACTCCCTACAGTTATTGATGAAGGATCTGCTGTCTCACTGTGACATTACTTTACAACTGAGTATCACAGTACGAATAGTGAATTTTATCCCTGTATGAGCATGCCAATAACCTATGGAAAACAAAAATTTAGTGTCAGAGAAGTACTTTCACTAGCTCTAATGTTGTTGCAAAAAAGTAACAGTGAGATAGTCCTCGCTTGTTGTAAGGGTCCAAGTTTAAAACATTGTTTTACCAGCCTCTTTGATAGACTTATGTGGTAGAATTCCAAGCAAACTGCAGGCAGACATATACTTTGTTCATGCCTCAAGAACACAGTCAAGACAGGTTGTCAACCAAAAGGTAAGCTGTAGGTTGCAGTTTGCAACTCATGCAGGGTGCCATATTTTTCCCTGGAGAAGAGAATTTGTACAGTCTGAATTAGTACCTTCTCTTCTTAGAGGACAAATCACTCGTTTCTCTCACTTTGACCCTGTTTTGTTTGAGGATTTCTTGGTAGTTCCTGAGTGTTTCCATATGTCTGTTTTGAAGATAACAAATGTGAAGATGAAATATGTAGTGATTCCTTATGAAATCCCAGTATATATGAATTGCTCTTAGCCTGGTGTTTTCATTCTATTGTGGTCTGTTGTGAACTCTGCTTCTTCTGAGGAAGTTTTTTTCTTATTTCTGAGTGACCTTCCTTAGCTAGTGCAGTGATGTGATGGTGTAAGATATATCAACGGCTTTCTAGCCAAAATAGTTTCACTTTAAGTGGTGCTTTAAGGAAGTTACTGAAGAGAACAGAGGAGACACCAGTACATCCTCATAAAAGCCCAGAGAGAAAAATACATTTTTGCAATGTGGAAAAAATGAGAGCCAAGTGCCACAATTAGATGCTTTTAAGTTACTTATTTCATTTTTAGAATGGCACTGTTCCACTGCTGGTAGAAAATATAAGGATCTGCTCTACTTCTTCCATTCTTAATAGCTTCTAAGCTCTGCTAGGCAGACTTAGCAAGGTTTAGAGGAATAAGTTCAGATTTCATTGGCCCCACAGAATGCTAAGGCCTTTCTAGTCCTGAAGAGTGAAAAATTGGTTCTTCCTGCCCTTTTCTGGTGGTGCCTGGTCCATGTGTTAAAAATCTCAGGAAGAAGAGAATTATCTCAGAGGGTAGTGTCATGAACACAGTGGCCTGTACCTCCTGTCTTAAACCTTTCATGCAATGTTACAGAAATCAGTCTCAAATAGCAGGATCTAGTTGATATTTTCTCAGATGGCAAAGGTATTGGAAGTACTGCAAATGGTAATGTCATAGGAAAGGCTTTCTATGTACATGCTGTGAAAGAATTAGTAAATCTAAGAAATCTTAGACTGGTAGAAGAAATTGATTAAGTAGGAATTTTCTGTATTTACTTAACTGTCTTTCAGTCTCTCTCTCTTTCTCTCTAGTTGATCTGAGAGGAAGATTATTTTGTTTTATTTGATTCCCTTTTTTCTCTCCCCCTTTAATTCTTCCTTGCATGCCCTCAAGGCGTTTCATGAGAAATTCTGCATTTTCCAAGAGATGCAGAAGAATGAGGTACCCGTGGCTAGCAAAGAACAGATGTGCAATACAGGGGGTTCAGATAAGAGCTACTTTTCTGCTTTCTGTGCTCCTTCAGGAGGAAGCAAGGCTTCAGTAAGGCCCATGCCTGTTTTCATACTGGGGTATGCCTTGATGATGCCTTGGGTATTGCCTTTTTTTTTTTTTTTCCTGTGCTGAGCTACTTTCATTTCAAATGTTTTTTGCAGAAAAAGATATCATCACTAGGCTTTATGGGGATGGCTGCCAGATGGCTAGAATCCTAATACTCAAAATATCTTACCAGTTTTGCCAAGGATATATGGCAGTAGCATCTCATTTTCTCCTCTTTGCTGTTGCTGAACTTATAGTAAGAATTTCTGTGCTCAGCATCTGCCTGTTTTCTAAAGGAATATTTTTTAAGTATAAATTTATTTAGAGTGAATAAATATGAGAACTCCACTTGCCTAATTTTGCTGCATCCTGTCAAAGGATGTAAAACATCCATGCAAACACTGGAATGCGTTGCTTTCAGAAGAAATTTAACTGAACTTTGGGACTGTTAAAACTATATCTGTACAGATTTGGGGTGGGAATGTTATGTTTTCTAAGTTAGAAATTACCTGCTACTTATTGTGGGTAAAAGTCTACTTCTTCAGTGGAGCATAACTTTTATGTGAACCCCTTCACTAAATTGAAATTTTGCTTGTGCTGCTTTTTCAGTTATTATAGCAAGCTTGCTTCCCAGACAGCTTGCTCTGTTTAGCCTGTTCTTTGTGATCAGCAGTGAATTACTTCCCTGCTGCTAGTGTAGTGCCTTTCAAGAGGAGTATCCTGTAATGAATTCCTAATGCAAATGCCCTGTGGGTTCCTTGTGTGTGGGTGTGTGTCACTGTGCTTGTGTTTGTCACTGTTGCTGTGCAGTTGTGATACTGTGATCAGCTGTGTTTTACTACCACAGGTAGTTTGTTTTTTACTGGTGTTTGCCTATGTGCTTAAGTTGTTCTATGGCTTTTCATTTGTGACTGTTTTTAGTTAATTGAATGTGAAAATGCAAAATGCTGGCTCTTTGCCCAGAATGGCACAATGCCCTCTGTACTTCATGGCTCAAGGGAAATTCACCTCTCTCACAGACCCTAGGTAGCTTACTTGCCTTATTTTTGGGTACAATGTAATTTAGAATGTTCTTGAGTAGAGAAGGTAGTAGTCATCTCCTCTCCTCCTCTCCTCATGAACATCTCATGTTTTCTCTCTATTTCTTCCCCTCTTTTTTTTTTCTTCTCCTAATTTTAGCTCCTCAGGCTCTCTGGAGGTTCTCTCTTAGACAGTGAGATTCCCCTAGTGTAGGACATGTAACCCACTCTGAGCCCAAATTGGTTTTTCTCCAGTCAGAAAGCAATGAGGAAAATTATTTCGATGAAGTAGAGATTATTTAAAACCATGAAATAAACACAGCTTCCAGAAGAGGTTGTGAAAAAGTCTGAATGGAAAGTTGCATGACAGAGTAACATGACTGAGCAGGTTCAGACCAAAGATCCCCCAGCAAACAAGCCATTATTCCAGATCATGAGCCGAAACTTTGTATGTGTATGTATGTATGCTTGCTTACTTCCTCAGCAGACATTAAATCCATAGGTGGATAAAGGCCAAAGAATTCCTCTAGAATAACATATTTTCAGGTTGACTGCATCTTGAAAGAGGCTGCCAAAGCTAATTGCCTTTGGGATGAGTGCTAGAAACTTGATTTTGTGGACAGAAGTTCCATTGTGCTTAACCAGTCTGGGCCACGTTCAGCATTTGCAAAATTCTACATTGCATTTAAAAACAGCTTTGTCTTTTTTTTTTTTTTTTTTTTACTGTGCATCTGTTTTCAATGTTGAACTGATTTTGCTTCATTTTGTATGTTTTTTATTTTTATTTTTTTCCTTTACCATTCCCCCTTTAAAGTCGATTTATGTACCACACGCCTTGGCATTCAAGAGATCATATTCGTCAAAGGTAGTGTCTCCATTCCCACTAGTTGGCCATTGTTGCATGTATGTCCCTGTATTAACCCATCAAATCCATAGCTACCCGTCACATGTACACTAACATCACAAACATCGACTGTGCATGCGTGAGATGTTAGCAGACATGGGCAGAAAAATCTTTGTAGAAGTCATCTACCAAAAATGCATTGAGCTCCAAATTGTCTGACTTGTTAGAATGCATGCAACTACCAGTGCATAGTAGTGCAGCACTGTACAGTGATGTGGGTGATCTTCGAGCTTCAGAACAAATTGGGTTTCTAGGCTATTAAAGATGAATGTGTTTTGGTTTATTTTTAATACTCAGAACACGAGTTTAAGTGAATTTTCGTGCTTTCCTTCAAAATTCTTGGGTTTACTGAAATCTCAGTAAAATTTTGTATCAAGCTAAAATCAAGATAGAAATTACATTTCTATTTTGAGAATGCTGCTGCTTTCTAAAATTGTTATTGTCCTGTGTTCACAATCACACCAGTGTTAAGGGGGGTAGGAAATTCACACCCTGTGTGACTTTTCCTTCTGATTTGGATGTCATTTTGGATCTTGTGTTAAAAAAGAGAAAGCAAAGATTTAACTTCTTGGAGCTCTAACAGTAGTGCTTGCTGATCACCTCTCTTAGGAATTTTTAGTAGAGACGTGGTCCTATGTTTTAAACCTCTACTCACTAAGAACAATAAAACAGAGATAGAGTGATCAGTGTGGTAGTGCAATAACTAGATAAAGGAAATTTATAGGGTGGTCTGTCTTAATGTTTTGTCCTTAAACATGGCTATAAATGGAGATCTCACCAGAAGTGGAAGACATCTGTGTCCAGCTGTCCCATAAAGACCACATACATGTATGTGGGAAGAGAAGAGAGTTCTTCTCTTCAGTATAGTTTGTTTAATGCAATTGTAAAGTTCCTTGGATGCTCTTGAAATATATGAAAGGAAGCCCACCTTAGATTACAACACAACAAACCGATTATGTGAAAAGGTACTAAACTTCATTTCAGTAAAGTTAAAAAATTATATTTATGTATTTTTAAACTAGTTTTCTTGAGAGAAAAGAAGAGGAAGAAATACCTTTCTATCTCTGTAAACACAGGATTTCTCCTATTGAATGGCTTCTGGTGTTGTAACATTCTAGTTTTTTTTTAAGAGATTTGTTTGCTCTGTTTTATACCAGACAGTTTTGTGGCATGGTTCTTGAGATGGGATTTCCCCTCTCACACCAGAACATCATTCTGCTTTCAAATGTATTTTTGACTTCTTGATTCAGAGAAAAATTGCACAAATTTACACATGCAGTCATTACCACCTATATCAGCATAACTCTCAAA
Organism: Anas acuta; assembly: GCF_963932015.1. Classification (NCBI taxonomy): domain Eukaryota; kingdom Metazoa; phylum Chordata; class Aves; order Anseriformes; family Anatidae; genus Anas; species Anas acuta. Next base: position 140,030,721 of record NC_088979.1, read on the forward strand.
TGCAGATGTTCTTGCTCCAGAATAAAATATTTCATATGGGAAGAGTGGAATACCTATGTAGCTACAATAGTCTGTATTAATTTCCTAGCTTATACTGCTGTAACTGTTCTTGTAGACATGCCTTTACCCTTTTCTAAAATGAAATCAAGGTAACTCACTTATATGGTAGTCTTAATGATTTAACTAAGTTCATTAGTCTAAATCTATTGAGAAATAGATTAAAAATGTATTTGATCTATGTGGAGAGGTTCCATATAGCAATGGTAGACAGAAACGGGACATTATAGAAAATCACAGCTTTGCAGTTGGCTTATATGCTTCTTCACTCCTGATTTGACCCTGAAATTTTTGCTCACTGCACTGTGAACACCTTTGCTTACAGAAGCTTGATTTTTGTCACAGTCATGGCAAAGACAGAACACCTCCTTTCTGAAATATTGGAAGAGAAAATGGCTTTCCCTCCCCCCATACCGCTGGGCATGGAAATAAAATCTCCTGTTTTTTTCTTCCTTTAGAGAGCCTACACAGAAGAAGAACTAAATGCTAAGCTGACTCGGCGAGTACAGAAGGCTGCTCGTAGACAAGCCAAGCAAGAAGAACTAAAGAGGTTACACAGAGCTCAGGTAGTGTCTCACAGTCTTCTTCTCATGGCAGGAAATTAACTCTCTGTGAAAGCACCATGATCCTGACACTCCTCTGAGTATATCAGAAGAGGAACCAGAGCCAGAACTTCCCTGTTTCTACAATTACCTCTTCTCCTACTCTGTCTATCAAATTTGGTACCATGTCACAGACATGGGAAGAATTACTGAAACTTGTCATAATAGTTTTGCAATGAAAAAAAATGACAAGTAATGACCATAGTACCTTCCTACTAGGAAATGAGTGTGGTACCATTCACTGAATCAAGTAGTGGTAGCAGGATAATACCTGATGAGTCTGTGCCAATGATTGCTTTGGTAAATTATGCTAGTGGGTGCAGTGTTACCAAATTAACCTTTAATCACTAGAGGATCTGCTGGCACTGTCTGTGGGAGATGGAATTTGTTTAAAATTCAAGTTAGGGGATCAGCAGACTGAATGGCAACACCTTTCACGTTATGGTTTAGAAACGGGATTCCAGTTGTAACAAGTAAGTGAGTATCCAGGTATCTGTAAAACAAAAAGCTAGGATGCAGGGTGTGAGGGTGTTCTCACTGGAGGGGACTGTGATGCTAGCTTTCAAAGCAGTATATTGTTGAATGCAAATACTTTTTCAAAAGGCTGATTTGGCCGAAGTCACTTAGTGCTAGGGAAGTGCTGCTGATAGAGCAGAATCACTGTTGGTGAGGTTCTGCTCCCTTCTTTCCTGAACAGATCATCCAGCGGCAGCTTGAACAAGTAGAAGAGAAGCAGAGACAACTGGAGGAGAGAGGGGTTGCTGTGGAGAAGGCCCTTCGGGGAGAAGCAGGTATCCAGCAGAGCTTGGTTTGCTTTTTAATGTGTTCTTATCAAATGCTTGTGCAGTAGTCCATAGCTGCTTGGATTTTAGAGGTAATTGGACCATTATAGCCTAGAATTAGAGTCCAATGTGAATCTATTCTCCCTTTTCTTCTATCTCTCTGAGACCGTGTTGTTCTCACATTTCTTCTAATCTTGGGGCTTACGTAACAGCAGAGACTTTAGTTCACTTGTCTTTGCCTGAGGCTCAGGAGGTAATCCTCCAGCTATTAGTAGCGGATTTCTATTTCTGCATATTACAGCTAGAAAACTGCAGAGGTTTCCTAGCTGCAATTCACGTAAAGCTGTCACAGTAGGAGAACCCTGTTTGTACATTCAGAAAGTAATTGCAAAATTGTGTGTGCTTTCTCTATTGTGTTGGATTATCAAGGCAGTGTCCTTACAAGGGACCATCACAGAACATCTTCCTCACTGCACAGCCCAGCACACTGGCAACTTTTGACAAAGTTGTGCAGAGTAGAAATGCAAATGTGTACTGAAAGGTATCCATGCCAAGCTGTTAAAGGAATGCTATGTGTACTTGAATTTATACTGAATGAGTTTCACCTGATCTGGCAAAACATGAGTGGAGGAGTACTTGGTTGAGCTAATGCTGATAGTAGTTTAATAATCTGGAAAAAAAAGAATCCTTACTTTCACGGAGTCAAATATCCAACAGGCAAATGCAGTATGCATATATCTGACAAGGCCAGGATTATGTACCTGATTACAAGGATCAGAAAACAGAAATGGTAAGAGTGGAACAGGTACTGGAAAAATGCTTTGTCTTGTTGCTTGGATTGAAGAGTGCCCACTATGCCTGTGAAGATGGTACTAGATTAAGCAGTGAAGGTTCACCAGAGAAAATGTCTCTTGAGACATCCCACTGGTTACTACTCCGCCAAGTTTGTTTGTGCTTGGTGCTCCACAAAGACGTGCCAAAGCAGCAGGTCTGAATGGTTACCAAAGCAATTAAGTTCTACACGAGTGCAAAACGATCTTGATGACTTCAGTGGTTTTGTGGTCTGACTGGCTTTTTTTTTTTTTTTTTTTAATTTGTGGGTTCAAAAAGTAACCTTGTGCAACAACTCTTTGTGGTGGTGCCTCCTTCCTTATACTGTGTATTTCTCTGTAGCCCTACTCTGATGGCTGGCCTGCCAGTTACTGCACTTACTAACACCACTGCGTATTTCTAATTCTTTGTTTCGTTTTTCTTCTTTCCATCTGGAACTCCATCTTCATTAGTCAGCTGCTAAATGACATTCATGTAAGTAAGACATGTCAGCACAAGTGGGAAATCTTAGCAGCTGAGAGAACATTCTTCACAATAATCTAAAAAAAGTCCAGAAAGGGCAAAATATGACCAAGAGTAAGAGTTGGTATTTTGTATGGAAGGCTGCAGACTTAAACCCTTATATAACATCTCACTCCCAGCTCTCCCAAAATGAAGCAGTCTTAGATGAGATTGTATATTTGTGATTTTTTTAGCGGAATTATTAAATTGTAGGTCGTATTGCAAAAATTAATCTCTTTTCTTCAGGAAGCCCATAGGGTATGTTTTGCTTCTATTTACAGAAGCTTAACGTCATCATAAAGAAATCACAAGCTCCAACTCTTGCAGTTATTTCCGGGGATTAACAAGAAACACATTCTGTTGGGGAAAAAAAGAAAAAGACATGTTATAACCTATGTTGACTGAAACATAAGATTAAAAATGAACACCATTCTTTACCTCTCTAGCTAATCTTGCACAGACTTTTTACATGTGTTTGCAATAAAATAACCAAATTTCTTCTTATTTTCTAGTCTGTGACATCACATTCCATAAGTACTGTTAATTTCTGCCTCCATTATCCATTAATTGTTCAGGAGGGCATCATAATTTTCTTCTCATCTGCATCGTTTTAAGATACTCACCTAACAGAGACCACTGCGTTCAGCAGGATCCTTTGTGAAGGTGCGGAGTAATGCTCTTGTCCCTGATCAATTCTTCCCTAATTAAACTGTATAAACAAAATCTAAAACATGGGAAGGGCAATGTTTTCATCTGAATATATATATATATATATATATATATATTCCTTTTAATAAGCTTGTACAAGGGGAAGAAAGAGGAGAGGGTGGGAATTGTGTGTCCCATGCACGTTCTCTGTCCACGTGAAAGGAGAAGGATTGCAATGCAGGATCAAAGTAATGGCTGTCCCATAGAGACCAACCAGTATTAACTGTTCTTGGAGATGATATTGGGCTCTGTAATGAATAAGTTATTTGGCTTCCCTCCCTGTAGGGAAAGAACCAATCTTATGCATTTAAATATGAAATTTCTTGCAGTATTAGTAGTTTCTTACTACTAGATGTTTGAGATTCCTGACAGAAGAAACATGGTTTTGTATTTTGTAATGATTCTTTTCTTTTTCTATTGTAGAAACAGATAGACAAGGCCATCTGAACAACTTTTCAATGTCATTTATCATCTTTTATCAAGTTGACTGTTAGTCACGTTTTCTCTCAGTAAAACATTTCAGTTCTTTATTTAGCAGTCTTCCATCAACTTCAGTTTTTCATATCTCTGACCTCTGGACCTTTTCCCCTTTTTACAAAAATATATCTTTCAGTTGGACTGGTAAGAACAAAAAAAGGTACTGTGGGTAAGAATTTGTTTACTTTTTTTTTTCTCTTCTATTTTCCATCCATTTTGTTTCAACCTTAGTATGTTTTGGCCAAGTGGCTTATCCTGAGCAGATAGTCAAATTCTTCACAGCAGTGTCTTGTGAGACTACAGTTAAGTTGGATCCTAGCAATAGGTACAAATAGCTCAGTACTCTTTCCAGGAATGTCAGTCCTTATCTGATAGCTTTCAAGCTGGAATATGGTGATACTAGCTGTTCAACTAATCACACTCAGAAACATTTTGGAGTTCATTGCTGACTTCAATTTTGACAAGATAATCACACCTTCCTCTATAACTTCTTTTCTTTTTTAATTTGGCTTAGCCTTGGAGAAGGTGCAGTTGGCCTTCTGTTCTTCAAAGAGCTGAATGCTCAATCTAACATTTAGTTTCTGATTCAGAAAATAGTCTCACACCCTATGATTTTGTAATTGCCTTAGTATGTTGTCTGTTAATGTCTTTGAAGATCTCACCCTTTGGCAGTTACATTTATAGTAAGGATGAATGATCTGGAATATAAACTATTTAAGGTGGCAAGTTTAACATATGCAAGGTGTTCTAAGTTTTTGTCATCCCTTTTCTTCTTCTTTCTTTTTAAAAAACAAACAAACAAACAAACAACAACTTTCTTTTACATCATGGCATTTCACTGCCAAGGTAAAGAAAGATAATCTCAGTGAAGAATTTTCCTATTTTTCTGCAGTGTCCCAAGAGTGGGATCACTATTAATGTAACGGTGCTTTGTACATGTATTATAGTGCATTCGCCTGTCTGGACATGATTATGACTTCTGTTTTCCGGTGTGGGGTTTTCACTTTTTCAATTATTACCTTAAAAAAATATGTCAACTCTGAAATTTCATGAACCTTTTTCTTCTTCTCCATTATTCTCCTTTATGAACTTTGATAGTCATTTTTAAGAGCTAGGAAAATGTCTTTTAGTGTCAGATCAATACTGAAAAATTTAAGAGCAACCTCTTTTCATCAAGTGAATCATATGCAGTGAGAAACAGTGCTCTCTGTACTCCTATGTGTCTCTTCCCTAAAGAATAATTATACAGTGCTAGACTCGTGGTGTACCTGTCTCTAGCAGCTGTGGACATGCATGTCTGTTTCACGCACACAAATGGAGGTTCTTCTCTGACACAGGTACTGTGTCATTAGCAGAAACCCATCTTCCCACACTTAGGTATTTGTCATTTGTGTCAGCACTCAGTGCCTTTTACTTGTTTGCTATACACACGCATCCTCCACTCACTCAACGCCAAGAAATCAATGCTTATACTTGTCCTGCAGCTTACCTAAGAAATTAGTCTTTCCTTCTGATGTTGCTCAGCATGAAAGCAACAAGAATAGCTCTGCTTTTGTCTACAAGAACAGGAAAGACTTCAGTGTCAAGACTGAAATACATGAAGTGTCTGTGTGTAGACCTCTTGATTTTTCTCCATGGAAGCCCTTGCCTGCCTGCTGGGAATTTTCTCCTCATCTTCCCAACATGTTTGTGACACATATATATATGTGTATGTGTATGTTTGTGATACATACATATATGTGTGTATGTGTACATATATGGATAAATGAGACACATAATTATATATATATATATTCTATGTATGTGCAAACGTATATAGCTGCATGTTTCTTGTTGTTAGTCTTTTTTGTTTCTGTCTGTATGTCTTTCTCATATATTGCTTTGATTGTGTGGGGCTAGGGTGGGTATCTGATTCAATAACTGTCTTCACCAATTCCTTGTTATAGACTATTGGGGAGAGTCTTATTACAGTGACCTCATCGACTTGCATCTGGGTGGTATGTATAGCTGAACCTCTCGCTGACACTAACCCTGCTGACACTCCTTCCCACCCCTCCCTTTACCTACTTCTCCCATCCTTGGCTCACAAACAAGAAGAAAAAGTCCTTGCACATGACTGGCAGAACCCCTTTTGCAGCTCAGGAAGAGGAGATCCTGGCATATTCCACAAGCCATGTGTAAGGCTCCCTCTTCTGTTTTCCACAGTGTTAATTATTTCAAAATGTATTCACAGTTTTCACTCCAGCCACCTTCCATGCTGGAAGTAGAAAGCCATTCTGGATTTTGCTTCTCCTTTGCCAAGTCCAATTCTACCATCCAAATACTCTTCAGAAAAATATGCTAATACAATGGGAACTGCAGAACTGACCATCTCCCAGGAGCTAACAGCGCCCTAAAGGATTAGTTATGCCATTGCCTCCCTCTTCCCCTTCTGAGGCTCGTTTGATTCTTCCAGAGAAAACAGAGTATTTTGATGATCTAACAAAATGCTTCCTCAAGGGACTTGGGAAACAGTTGTAGATGACAGATACCTCTTCGTTCCTGTTTTGTCTTATCACAGGGTTAGGAGAGAATCTAAAGGTAGAGTTCCAGTCAGTTTTGGTGCAATCTATTACCAGTTTCCAGTCAGCTCAGTTTGCATCATCACACGTCTAATAAGCTTCTTGCTATGTTGTTGTGTTTTGTGTTTTTGTTGTGTTTTTTTTTTTTAAATCCCATTTAAGTGCCAAACATGTGAGCCTTTAGCCCATTTTTTTCCCTCACTTGATGACTGTAATGATGTCATCACTCTGTGCTGTCATTCTGCATTTCTTAAATTAAAGTTACTTCCTGAATCCCTTAGTAAGTGGATAACTTTTGGTTTATAAATGGCATTTGTTTAGCATTTGTCCATCTTGAAAATTGAAATTCCCTTTGCTCATTTAGTCACACCAAATCTATTCTTCTAAAACGAGCAAATCTGTCAGTGTATCCAAGAGAAGGCAAACTCTGCTAGGTTGCATTGTCATCTGAGTCTCATATTTCATTTGTCTTCTCCTCCAGGAGGAGGAGAAAAATCTGTAGCCAGCTGTTGGGAATGACTCCAAATTGTCCTGACACAACAGGCCATTCATTAAGAATATCCACATGGGCTCGAGTTTCAAAATGGAAGACTTTTTCTCCTTAGTAGCCCTAATTTGTTGCCCAGTTCCCCTGTGGTAATTTTGGTGTGATAGTCCTCCATTAACCCTGTGCTTCATTCACTGCTCAGTCCTTCTGGCATTCCTTCCTGGGGTGTCTTCTGCAGAGAGGCTCTGAAATTCTCTTCCTAAGTATGCCTATTAGGGCTGGCCCATATCTGTATGATCCACAGTAGGAGCTGTAAAAGGGTTGATGCTGAATGACACTTAACAGATCCTTTTCCCCATCTAATGCTATTTCCACTATACCTCTCCATCCTCCCCTTCCTTCTCCTCCTAATGCCTCTTTAGAGATATCAGTGCCTCAAAATCACTGACGGTGGCTTTCAGAAAAGCAAAATAATTCTTACTTAAAGGGACACTGTCACTTTAAAAAATATTGTGTTGTAGAAAATCTCAAATTAAAACTGAATTTACTTTTCATCTTTGTTGTTTTTTCCATTTCTCTGAGCTCAGACAGTCACCTCAGAGTGGTCATTTTTGGTCTTCTATTACAAACTGTTTTTATTTATATGGTGACTTAGTCATTTGGGCTTCCAGCAGTCAGAGACAATGTTCACATTTTTTTAAAAAAATGGTTGATAGTTTTAAAAACTATTTTAAGTTTCTGCTCATCTCAAAAATACCTTTTTCTAAAGAAAAAAAAAATGTATTGGGCAGTATCCCTTTAAATGCAATGAGCCAGTATAGCCTGCTGGAGTATGTGGCTTTATAATTTAGTTTTGTTGCCTCTATAATTTGCTTTGTATTTGCTTTGGGGGCTGCCAGATCACTTTTGCCAGAGTGGATACGTTACTCTGATGATACTTGTCACTATTCAGTGGCAAATTTAGAGCTCAGCTCTCAAAGTAACACATCTGTGCAGGCTGCTGCATCTGGGTGGGGTGCCATTAAAACCCCTGGAGCCCAGTGTGACTGCATGGTCCTTCCGGAGCACTATAAGCAGTTAGAGTGGCAGCACAGATTAATTATTCTGCCGGCAATTTGTGTCTCTGAGGAACAGGCATGACTCTGAAGTCATGCTGTCAGTAGAATGATACGCAAACCACAAATACCTTGAAAAGTTATCATGAAGTTGGTGATAATTTTTCAAGTGATTAAGGCATTAATTTAATCTGGATTTTCTTTATTCTAATGAGAGTTACATTTCATTTAGTTGTTACAGACTACACAACAACTTCTGCAAGGGTGTGGTAACTTCTGACATCCTGGTCAAGTTCCAGTTTGCAGGATTACAAATTGCTATCCTAACTACCCCTGTTGCTCTGCTCACATGCCATAATTGTCTCTTCCTGTCCTAAAATATCATGTGCTGCTGCTGTGAAGCAGATGTTTCATTTCATGCTACAGATGGTCCCATTTCAATTCGGAGTAATTATTCCTATGTGTATATTGTATGTTATGTTATAAGAACATTGCAAAGGTTGTAAAGTCAACTGAAATTAAGATTATGTATTATGTTGATTTACCAACAGATTTGTAACATTTAAATCCACTGCAGAGAACTGTGCCACTTACCCTTATGGAATAACTGATAGCAACACTAGGTTGTCATCTTCTGTGTAGATCCTCATGGAGAGGAAATGGGACATGGTCAGTGGATTTCACAGATGTTTGCTGGCAGCTGTTGAATGGTGAGACTTGAAAACATGGATTCTGAGTCAGACACTGAAAGGATAGGGTACTCTGGTGGATGAATACTCTTTTTCCCTTTTATTCACTCTTTCCAGAAAGTCCATGTCTTAATCCTATCTTTTTCCATCCAAAGCTCCTTACTCCACTTCCATTTTCATTCTCAGTTCCAATTTCTGCTTCTCAGACATTTAATTTCAATCCCTACATTATTGACAAAGAAATCCTAATGTCTACCCTTCAGACCTCCTGTTCTTCCCCACTAGTTGTTCCTAGTCTTTTACTCTTACTTCTTTTTTAATCCTGGTATTTCCACTGACTCAATCCACAAAGACTCCATCCCTGCCACTAGCTTTCTCACAAAATTTTTGGGTTCTGCTCCCTTTTCTACCCATTATTCTTTGTTTGGATGATCCTAGGTCATACCTTCTCAATAGATCTGTTTTCTTCCGCCCCGTACCTCTTGTGTTTTCTCCTCTCTGTCTCTTCTCCTTTAGTGGTTAGCATTCTTAGTCTCCTTGCTTAATTCCTAGTCTCCTTGCTTAATTAGTCCCAGCCTCAGCTCTTCCTTTCCCACCAGTTCCTTATTCCAGTTTACTCCTTGTCTGTCTGTGGAAGGTACCTCCATTGTTCCCTCTGCATTGAAATGGTCACTTTCCTTTTCCTTGCACCCAGCAGGGAATCCTTGAGGGAACAGCCCCCACACTCCAGTCTTGCTTTCCTCTTGGCTATACTATGCCAAGGTAAACAAGATGGGTGTAAGGAAGAGAGCTGGCATGTTTGGTAGTGCTGATTTCAGACATTCGTTCTTTCTTGACAAGATTATGAACATCAGTTAAATGGTTAAAAAAAAAAAAAAAAGAAAGAAAAAGAAAAAAAGTGTGATTGTATTGTTTAGTTTTTTTGTGGTGTTTTTTTTTTTTTTCCTTGTTTAAAGCGTACTCTCCCAGAAGTTTACTTTTTATTAGCTTATTTAACATACTTGAGCTGACTGTGTACTTTAAAGTCCTGCAAATCTATTTCTACAGGGCCAGAGTCTGCTACACTGAAGTGGGAACTGTCTTAATTCCTGTGATTGACAAGCACAGCTCTCCTGCAAGAGGGCTGGAGTTTTAGGATAAATATTCTTTCTTGGTCTGCAGCTACTTTTGACACTGAAGTGAATTGGTAACATGTTTTCTTTGCAGTCAATTTAGAGCAGGAAAGAGAGTTTGATAAGCAAAACTTGTTAGAGTACTTGTTAGGTACTGTAAGCAAACAATTAACATTTACCTGATTTCTTTCTGCACACCTCTCACAGCTGCACACAAAAACTAGCAGTCTTGGAAGACAAGGCCAGTGTAGGACTGTATTATTTCTGATTACATTTTGAAATGCCTTGAGATCTAATAGGAGGCAGAAGACTTCTGTGCAGTCAATTATGTGTGTATTCTGCTCCACCTACTGCTTTTTCTAGTTTTTTTTTAGCCTCCTCATCATTTTTTTATTATTTTTTCCTCTCTTCTATGGGATTCAGTTTATGGTGTTCAGTTTACATGGCAATTCAGTGGTCAATGAGTTTTGTCCAGGTTTCTTACAGTGATCTTTAAAGCATATTGTTATCGACAGAATAACAATATTCTGCTGTCAGAAACCTGGAGTGAAGTACTTAGGAGACAGCTGTCAGAATTCTTTCCTTCAACTTTATAATACCTGTAGTTGTGCGCGATGTTATTGTCCAGGAAGTGGTTTTCTGTATTCATGCTCTTTTACAACAGCTGCATCAAATAGTAAAGCTGGAATGTTTTATTTTTTAGCCACTTCAGTTTCTGACCATAACTGATTTTTAAATGGTGGGAGAGTATTTCCTGTTCTTGCTGCAGTTTGTCTTACTGATCTCTGCTGGGCTGATCTTTATGTTAAGCACTGAGGTAAAATTAGAGCTCATCTGTCTGTTAAATGACTGATGGAAGTTGTTAGTAGAATAAGAATTTCTGAAGTGTCATGCTCTTAGCTTGTGAGGTTAAGTGCTAGCATAATGGTGCGTGAGAATGGAGATTATCTTCAGAGATGGATTTCCTACACGGTGTTGCCATATGCTGATTTCCAAACTGCCCTGGTTAGTTTAGTCAGCAAAATAGAAAGGGAAGATTTTTAGATGCAAGATTTGCAAAGGAAATAGTGAGCTATAGGTTAGGGATAGTGGTGTCTGCTACCCTAAACTTTTCACTGTGCTTTCTTCATCCTCACTGAGTGTTTTTACTGCTGTTCTTCAGATTATGAAGAAGTATTATGTAGCTACAGAAAAAAAAAAAAAAAAAAAGAAAAGAAAATTTTAAAAAAAAAGGATAAAAACAGTCTTTCTTTAAACAAAAATAAAAAGTAGAGAAGACAACAGTCCAGTGTAACTTGTGCAACAAAGAACAGCATAGAGTGAAAAGGAGGTATATTTTCATGGTAGTTGTACATGTTTTCTACCTTGTTTTAGAGAGGTAGAAATAGCAGCTATGGCATTGAATCTTGTTTTGGCTCTTGATTTCCACCGTTTTATCAAAGTCTGTAGTCTTTCAAGTATACTATGGCAAGCAAGGTCTTTCTAGTCATGGCTGCATGAACGCAGAAGGATGCAGGGAGCGCTTCATTTAACAGAGGCAAAATAATTGCAGTCACTTCACTGATGAGCTGTGGCTAAATTGTTAGGCAGGGTACACTTGGGAGCTGGGATGTGCTCCTTTCTTCAATATACTGCAGCTCCTGGCTCAGCACTGGTCACCCTATGGACCTTTCTGAATTCCTCTGCTTGCTGTCTTTGGTCCTTGGGCTGTGGGCTGCTGACCTCTGCTTTGAAGAGGTCAGCGGATTGTTTTACAGGCACTTCAGAGAAGTTGGCCTGTGGCATTGAAAGGGAACAACTGGTGATTAACACAATCTGTTTGTGGCTCTGCCTTGGTGGGGAGGAGATGACAATTTTCTGCCCAGAAGCTGTGGTTACATGCAGGACTGTGTCTGACAGCACAGAGGGAACCTAAGAAGCGAATAGTCACAGAAATGGTTCTTCTCTTGCCCTTCTCTTACCCATCAGCTCCTTCAGAACAAACCACATCAGTGGGGCAGTGGTTTATTGGGTTTGCATGGCGAGGTTTTGGTAGCAGGGGGTCTGCAGGGGAGGTCTCTGTGAGCAGCGCCCAGCAGCTGCCCATGTCAGACCAGAGCCAGCTCCAGACAGCTCCAAAAGGGACCTGCCACCAGAGACAAGCCAGAGAGCAACACTGGGTGGGCCTCAGGGAGAGCAGATTGAAGAAAGGGGAAAAAGCCTGCTGCACAACAGCAGCTGGGAGAGCGAGGAGTGAAGCAGCCCTGCAGCCCCCAGATGAGTGCAGCAGGAGGGCAGGAGGTGCTCCAGGCAGGCAGCAGCAGTTCCCCTGCAGCCTGTGGGGAGGCCCCTGGTGGAGCAGGCTGTCCCCCTGCAGCCCATGGGTCCCCCATGGAGCAGATCTCCACGCTGCAGCCCCCCCATGGGTGGAGGAGCCCCCGGTGGAGCAGGTGGATGTGGCCTGGAGGAGGCTGCGGCCCATGGAGAGCCCCCGCAGGAGCAGGCCCCGGGCCAGAGCTGCAGCCCATGGAGAGGAGCCCACGCAGGAGCAGGAGGTCTGGGGGGAGCTGCCCCCACCCGTGGGGGACCCGTGCTGGAGCAGTTTGCTCCTGGGGGATGGATGGACCCCGTGGGATGGAGCCGTGTGGGAGCAGTGCCTGGAGAGCTGCTGCCTGTGGGCAGCCCCCGCTGTTTGGGAAGGACAGTGTCCTGTGGGAAGGACCCCACGTGGAGCAGGGGCAGGGACGCTCAGGGGCAGGGAGCGTCAGAGAGGAAGCCTCAGGGGCTGACCACAACCCTCATTCCCTGCTCCCCTGCACTGCTTAGAGGGAGGAGGAAGAAGAGGATGGATAGGGGGAGGGGGGAAAGGTGTTTTAGGGTTGCTTTTAGTTCTCACTAGTCTGCTAGAAGATAGGCAATAAATTATATGAATCTCCCTACGCTCAATCTGTTTTGTCTGTGATGATAATTGTTGAGTGATCTCCCTGTCCTTATCTCAAGTCCCTTCCATTGTATTTTCTCCTCTTTCCCTTTGAGAAGGGAGAGTGAGAGCAGTTGTGGTGGAGTTCAGCTGCATAGTGGAGTAAAAACACCACAAGCTTGTATTGCTGCTGCCTGCAGCACTCTTCCCATGCTGTGGATGAAGACCTGTGCTGCCAGACCTCACATGTTGTGTTTTGTTGTTTTTTTTTTGTAGTGAGGGACATTAACAGAACGGCTGTGGGGTTTTGTTGTTGTTTTGTGGTTTTTGTTTTGTTGTTGTTGTTTTTAATTTCTTTGACAAGAGTTTTTTTCCATCTGGCCTTGACTCTGTGGTCAGGAAAATTTTCTTGCAGTGATGATGTTTTTAATTTGAGCTCATGAGGAGGTGATTTTTCTTCTCTAAGCAGTCATGAGAAAGCTACGCTATATACTGTAGGTTTAGTGATGGCTTTGAGAGAAGTGAGAAAACACATAAGGATTTATGTACTGTAATTAAACAAGTGAATGGCAAGGTAAATGAGACAGTTTTTAACACCAAATGGTGAACTAGAGTGTGCTTTTTAATAGTACTGAATGAGATGCTCAGCCTTGTCCCAGGAGTTTGTTTAAACATAAACGTGCACGGTGAGAACTCTTGCTGTATAGTTGTATGTTTTAAAAATTATCTTTGTCAAGAAAGTGAATGATCTGATGGTACACTCAGTATCTGAATGTGTCAGTGTGCTATAGGTGATCTTTTCTCTGGTTCTCTTTCTGAAACAGTTAAGAGACTTTTTTTTTTTTGAAAGCCTTATCTGAAGGTATAGTAAAATATATGATCTGGAATACACTTAAATATTTGTTACTGAAAAGATTGAAAAAGCCTTCTTCCTTTCAGGAAATTTGATAAAATCTTTCTCTCTTTAAAATTAGAAAGTTCCTATTTCAGTCTGTGTGTAGTATGTGTACCACCTGTATGAATACTTGTGTTAGCAAGGTTGGGGAGGCAGTTTTCATAAATACCACTTTAAAGAATTAAAAAAATAAAATTGCTGCATTATATGTTTTATAATACTTGTGACTTCGGATTATAGCATCTTTCAGAGCATAATTGGTACAGTTTTCACCAATTATGCAGCTTTAGAGAACTATAACAGGTAAGTTTTCAGGTTGCACTTCACCCTGTCCTCATTATTTAGTAAATCAGGATCAGTAAATAAGGATCACTTTAAAGGCTTGCTAATCATCCTGGGATGGACAGAAGTTGTTTTGAAAGCAACTGTAATGATCTTGTAACCTGTATTCACTGATGCAACTATAATTTATACCTGGATTAACTGGAAAGTGTTTTAATAGTGCAGGTTATGTTCAGTATCTTAACTGAAGAGCACGTGAACATTTCCAGTAGCAAGATTATTATAGATAATATGGACTTTGTAACTTGATGCAAGGACACATTTCCTTAGACAAGAGTGGGGAGGATTATATTTCTGTTAAAAAGAGAATATCTAAGAACAAATGAAGAAAAACACAATTATAGGGAGCGTGTGGGGGGTCTGTATTAGTCTTCTGCTATGTAAGTCTTGTGGCTTTTTACCAGAGACCAAAGGTGTTATCTTTTCCTAGGATGTGGCATTTTGCTTGTTGATGACAAAAGGTGGTAGTTTGTGGCCTTGTCACAATGTGGTGTGTTCCTATACCAGGTATTTATTTTCAGATCAAATATGGCAAATTGAGAATTTTTCACCAAGTCTCTAAGCCTGTAGTTTGCAATTTAGAAATCTAACTGCGTTTCAGTCAGCAACATCCCTCACTCCCCCCAAATTCTGAATGAAATCTCAGACCCTGAAAAACTGAAGTGAATTCTTCATACAGTTAAACATCCATCTCCTAATCTCCCCAAAAAGGAACTGGTAGGCCATTAATTAAGAGTATAAAAGCTTATATGGGAAAATACTGATGTTGAATAAGATAGGATGTGAAATAAAAAATGTAATGGGTATTGTGCACTAAATGCTCTGCTATGTATGGAAGCTTGTTCTTCATGGTGGGTAGCCTGTGTGGTTTGGTGGGTTTGGGGCTTGTTTGTGCTCTTGTAACCTAGATCTGTGAAACGGCAATCATAGGAGAAACAGCTTTAGCAGTTTCCATTTTAAATGAAGAAGTCAGAAAATTCTGAACAACTACAATTAAGGCTCTGGTACTGTCAGCTAGCGCTGGTACGATGCTTTATTTGTAACTGTCACATGCCGACTGTGGAACCCTTCCTGATGTTGCCCCTTCCTGCCCCCAGTACAGAGGCTTCTGCCTGCCTGAGAAAGCCACGCTGCTCGGTCACAGGCTTTGAAGCCGACGTGCTCTCCCTCTCACTCCAGTGTGTCCTCCGTGTGCTGGTCTGGTTCTGTGATGGTCCCTTCTAAAGCCTTCCCAGTTTGCCAGTAGTCTGGAGTTTTGTAAAGATGTTTCCAAACCATATATATATGTCAAGCTCTGCTGACTTCTCCAAATTATGAGTTATTCTTGCCGTAATATTGTTGTGGAGTTCATGCTATTCCCAACACACAAATGCCTTCTCTTCAATGCAAACCCTATTCAAATGCGGTTGTGCATTGAGAGCAGTGCTTCATTCTGATAGCTTTGACATTTCAAACTCTTCGGCTTCTTGGTGCATATGTTCTCCTGTAACTATTAGTGATATTGGTTATTTTTTACCATTTCTTTCTGCAACATGAAATACAGCTGAAAAGCAAATTCTCAGTGTTAAAACAGCTGAACCACTGTAGAGATGAGAAATATTTATCCTTCGCTGGGTGACAGAGATGATGAAAAAGATTCAGTAAGTCACTGATACTAACAGAATTTGTAAGCTTTCGAAATGAGAATGTCGAAGGACAGCTTTAAATTTACTGTTTTAACCACACAAAGTCCTCAGTTGATTGTTCCTCACAGAGACGCTGATGTTAATATTTTTTTTACTCATGTAAAAGCTGATTCCCCTTGTGAGCACTGCAGTCCAACTGAGACGTGTACTCACCATGCCTGACACAGCAGATCCTAGCAGACAGGTTGCACGTTAATCAGATTCTCCCTGCAACATTCCCTGTCTGAAGGAATTATTTTCCATTAAAAAGGACACTTTTACCATCAGTGGATGCTGCCATGGTGGTAAGAGCATGGTCCTGAGAAAGATTTACGGCAGAGTGGCTGCTTACAGCTGGTGTCTTATGCATGCAGGTGAGACTTTTTGTAACCCTGCTTGAAATTTGCCATTTATCAGCAGGAGTTAAATGTTCATCTCTGCTCATCCTGACATCGTGTTCACAAAATATTTGGTTAAAAACGGTGTGATTGAAAATGTATGTTAGGAAGAAGTCAACAATAGCCTCCTGCCTGAAGGAGGAAGAGTTCACCAGTATCTCAGCCTACCTCTTATCTGTTATCTGTGCTTACTAGGGACATTATTCATCTGTAGACTGTATCCCTTGTTTCTGCTTCTCCATTTCTTGTATTTTTTCTTTTCTTTTCTTCTTGTGTTTCCTTTCTTTCTCACTCTTACGCTTTTTGTCCTTTGCTTGTCTTTTATTTCACCCCTTTCCTCCTCTTCCGTTCCACTTCCAACTTCCTCTTCCTCTCCTGCCTCTTCCTCTTCCTCGTTTGGTCCTATTGAAGTTGAGCCCAATGCCGGGACACCACGTCGTAGACCTCTCTCCTTCTGCCCTTGCTGTGCCCATGAAGGTAACGTAACCTCACACGCTCCCCGTTCTCCTTGACCACAGCTGGGTTTTCGTAGCAGAAGTAGTCAGCGAGTGACCACAAGGTCCCAGCCCCGTCCCCACCCTTTTCTTGCTGTTTCCCCAAACCAGCCTTCTCGATAGCAACCTGATAAACAGCTTTTGTGGGCCTGTGGCAAGTTACTAAAGGTACAGTATCCCTTTGGCTGGTCCCAGCTGTGCTAGGGAGGGTGCAGTGACTGGGAGGGACGTTGGCAGCAGCTGTGGGAGCAGCAACGTCACACTCAAAAGTTTCTGGTTTTGTTTGGTGGCTTCAGTTTACCCATTCCTCCTGAAAGATGCTTGGAAGGGGTGGGGTAAGGGAAGAAAATCTCCTTCCTTACGTGACCTTTTAATTAGTATATATGGATTAAAGGAATACTGTGTCTTTATAAGGACTGGTTTGCAAAACATCCTTGAGCTTTAAAAGCCAACAGACCTTAAGCTAGACCAGTTTTCCCTCATCTGTCTTGCTGAGCGCATTCTTTAACTGTCCCAAATGGAGTTTGCCATGAAGTTTCCATTGCCAAGGCATGGGGGAAGGGGGCTGTTTATGTGTGTTCATGGTGTAATTTTGCTAACCACTTACTCTGCTTCCCATGGTGCTCCCTCACATCAGTTGTCAGTGCTCCCTCTCCAGTCCTTCCATTACTCCTCTGCTCATTGGCTGTTTGAAAATATTTATATATTTCATAGGTCCGTAGTCTTGTGTTTTTTTTTTTGGCTTTTCCTTAGAGGCATTTGTTTTCTATACATCCTGGCATCGGAAGGGATGGGGAGACTTCCCAGTGCTCTCATGGCGCCACGGCACTGGACATCTGCATGTACGGTCTCCCTCTCCTGTCGCCATACGGGCATACTGTGCAGAGACGCTCAGAAAGGCATGCTTGGAACTGAGCAACACACTCATATCGAGCCCAGGGAGCCCCAGGCTCTTGGGGCGGTACAACTGGGTCTGGGATTTCCCAAGGGTCTGCTCTTACAATTTTTGGAGGGCAGGTATTCTTGGACGAAGCTGCAGTGTACAGGAATTGTAGGGCCACCTTTGTTTAGCTCCAGTGCAGCACTTCTCTGGTGAGCTCATAAGGGTGAAGGCAGGCCACAGATGTGAATTAACTAGCCATTGATGTTATACCTGAGTAGTGCTTCCCAGAGTTAGTGTACTAAGCTCGCTGCATGATTATTTTAGCATCAGAATGGCTATTTAAGAGGTTTTTGCTCTTGATAGCATGACTCCAAAATAACAAGCTCAGACAGGGCTGTTAGTTACTTCAGGATGCCTAGGTCACACGCAAGCTGGTGGGATGCAGCACCCAGAAAATGCTGTAGAGCGTGATTTGAGGCCCTGCTCCTGCCTCCATGTCTGTGCAGGTAGGCGCATTGCTGGTGTCTTTGTTGGTATAAAAGTCATGGCACTCACCTGCAGATAGTTCAGCGTGGAATCAGTGGCCCAAAAGCAGGAGATTGCTAGGAGGAGCTTCCCTGGTAAGCCCTTGGGTTTGATAAATTTCAACAGGAGGCCTTGGGATCAGCACCCTGCAGTTTATTCTACATAACTCCTGACAGATAGGAGATTGATCGGTGGCCTACCGAGTAAGCCTAGGAGTTGGTTTGGCAATAAATGAAATAGCAACTGAGAGTTCTGTATTAGCCCACGATTTTTTTGCTTTTGCTTCTACATTAGCAAAGGTGTCTGGTGGTTCTCTTTTCCTTTCCAGTGCTGATGTGCAATATGGTAGAAGTAGTTTCTCTGTTCGCTGTGCAGAGGGAATCTTCAGGGTGGATAGATGTACGTGGCTAGTAGGAGAAGTCAAAAAAAAAAAGATTTATTTAGCTATTGAAATAAGAAAAGATGAGGGGTTTCTTTTTGCCAGTAAAATAAGGATTGAGGACATGCAATTGAAGCAAATCAGGGTAAAACACATAGAGTGGCAATTGAGTCAATTTCTGATGAAAATACACTTCAGGAACTGGCATGAGGAACTTTAAAACTTTTCTTCTAATGAAAGGAAAAGTGAAATATTTAACAGAAGTCTGGGCTTTCCACAGTAAGCATGAGGAAGAAACAAGCAATCACAAGAAAATCAGAAAGCAAACAAAAAGCAGGCTCCAAAGACAAGAGAATCCTTTTGGAGGTGACTTCCACTCTTCTGTCTGCTCTAGGCAAACTGAATGGACCCGGCTTGGGAGTGCTCTGGCAGCATCTTGCTCGGCTTTCTTTGCACATTTTGCCCCATTGCTGTTTTTGCCATTTGGACTTGTAAGGATTACACAGTGTTACCTGGAAATTTAACGAGTTTCTTTCTTTGCAGGCATGGGAAAGAAGGATGATCCCAAGCTGATGCAGGAGTGGTTCAAGCTGGTGCAGGAGAAGAACGCCTTGGTTCGCTACGAGTCCGAACTGATGATATTGTGAGTGAACATGCCAAGCTTCAAAAGAGGGATTATTTTAGAAACAGTAGTAGCAGATCTGTCACTGCTGTCTTCCCTGTAATGCCTGAAGGTCAGCAGTCTCTCAGGTTGATTCTTGGCTGAGATATGAATCAGGCTCTGTTTTAGAAGAGTGCTAGAAGGAATAGTAAGAAATGTAAGTTCCAGCTATTTATGTACGTGCAGAAGTATGGTTGTTCAGCTCCGAGGCTTTCCCAAGATGTTCTGGCATAAAACATAAGTTGTTCACACAAGTGTCTTGAGTTACACAGAAATAATCCATGATTCTTCCTGGTTTTGGTAGAGTTCACTTCTGAGTGTAGCCAAAACTGTTTAATTCCATCTCCTTTGCCGTGTGGGCCTCTTCTCTGCCTGTAGAGGGACTCTGGTGCTTCCCATTTGGGCTCAGATGAAAAGTATTTTCCCTGTCAACAAAACAGGGAGTTTTCTCAGTCTCCATGGTGCAAATTCACTGAAATTAGTTTCTGAGTATGTCAGCTGACCTGGGTAGTGTGGAAACTCAGTGTCTGTTTCAGTGTCTGTGTCAGAAAAGCCCCAAGGTGCTGTCTGCATTTGAGTCTGAAAAGGCAATGTCCTGGCTTGTCCTCAGTTGGTAAATAACTTTTGTCTTTAGAGTGGGAAGTGGGAGGAGATACATAGAGGTAAAGTATGATTTTATGGTGATGGCAGCTTTGTTTGTTCCTTCACACTGTTTTAAATTTAATCAACATCAAATTGCTCAGCTTTGTGTATTGCACTTCCTAGCTGAAGGCAAAGAACCTGAGATACTGAAAGTACATTTGCATCTGTAAAATATACAGTTCTATATGGTAGGTATCTGTAAAGTTGTTCCAGAACAGATTGATAAAATGCACGACATATCTAGAGGGGGGCAGAAACTGAGAACAGATATGGAGCAATTGTACAGAGTATTTTGATACTCTGAGTATTTTTATTTGGACTCCTGTTGTGTTTCCCTTCCAGTGCTCGGGAGCTGGAACTGGAAGACAGGCAGAGTCGATTACAGCAGGAGCTCCGGGAGAGGATGGCAGTGGAAGGTGAGAGCAGTAAAGAACATTTCATAGTTTTTGTATGTACATACTGCTAGTCTCGTGTGTGCTGACAGTTTCCGATGTCTCTGTAGATCATCTGAAGACAGACGAGGAGCTCTCAGAGGAGAAGAGGATCCTGAACGAGATGCTAGAAGTAGTGGAGCAGAGAGATTCTCTCGTGGCTCTCCTCGAGGAGCAACGGCTTCGAGAAAAAGAGGAAGACAAGGACCTGGAGGCAGTCATGCTCTCCAAAGGTTTTAGCTTGAACTGGTCCTGAGCTTGACACATTTACCTCTGCTGGTCTGCGTTGTCCGGTTGGCCTACCCTGAGTTCGCCAGAATTACGTGGATAGGAAGATGCTGAAGGGGAAATCTCCAAAGGGTCTGCCAGCATGCAGTGATTCGGTTTGAAGCACTCAGAAGCCTTTTGATAAGTGTGTTGGTTCCAGAAGCTTAAGTTTTACATGTCTGCAAGCCAAGCTGAAGATAATGAGTTGAGTTTGTGGAGTCTCCTCGAGGGTCCTGTACGATGGGCCTCATTTTTTTTTTGTGTGTGGTAGGAGGGAGAGGAATAATCCATGTGTGGGGAAGGAGGTTAAGGGAAGAAGTGCCCTTAACTAATCTGGATTTATGGCAGTCTATTCCTTTCCCGTTTTTACTACACCAATTCTAATAAAAGGGAGGGAAGTGGCAACCCTCTCTGGAAAACCACAGCAGCCTGTAGCAGCCTGTACGGTGGAGTCAACTATCCAGAAGAGCTCCAGAAGCCCAGGGCAGTACCTTCTTTGCTTTAGTCTTCCTCCCCACCAAAGAAACCTGCAGTTGGCCACGATGCATGGATATGAAGAAATTGGAGACAGAGAAGACACTACTAGCATTTGTGATGGAACTCTGTCTCCTGGTTTTTAAAGAGATTTGGGCATCAGAGGACTCGCTCCCTATCATAGTCTCCTAAACCTTTATTGTTGGGGAAGAAAGGGGAGAAGAAGAGAGAGGGAAGATGCCCTTCTGCTTTGCTACACACTGGAGAGACAGCTACTGCTGGCCTTAGTCTTCGTGGCCACGGCTCAGAGGCTGTTGGGCTTCTTTGTTCTGTTTTTGTTGCGACTGTTTTGACACTGGAAAATACGGACTGTGGGACAGTGGTAACTGTGTGCTGGGGCAGGGGTGTTACCAAGCAGCATTCCCTGGCTGTTAGGCCCCGAAAAGGGAGAAGCCCTTAAGTGACTGAAACCACCATTAAGACTTTTCAGTGTTTTTATTTTTTTCCTCTGTATTTTGTTTTTGCACATTGGAAACGAAGCTTAAGTCCTGCCTGGGCCCTCAGTCACTTTGACCCTTTTATGTCGATTAACTTATTTTTTTAATACTTGAAAGAAGATTCATTTTTGTATCTTTTAGGAAAAAAAAAATGGACGAGTGATGGGTGTGTGTGCCTGCTGCATCCTACAACTTCCACTTCTAAATTACTGGACATTGTTACCTGTGGCTATTTATTAGTGTTCTTATTAATAATTTTAATGTTACACATATTTGAGTGTGGAGGGAGTGTTTTAACTCTGTTAGAGGAAGACACTACTGTGGATTGTTCCCGGCTTCACGGCAAGGGCAGCCTTTGTGGACCCCATGGATGTACCCTGCCCTAGCAGATTTCCTTTATGACAAAATCCTGCGCACTCATGGAGTTGTAAGAATCTATTTTGTGCTCCTAGCATACTTTTCATCTGCATCCCAGAATCCTTCTGTTGGACTAATAAACCTATAATTTATTTAAATTTTTATAATGAGAAAGCCAAAAACGTGAGGTAGAAATATCCCATAGATCTCTTTCTCGCTGAAAGATGGGACCCTCACACTCTTGAGATACAGCTAGAGGGACTTCCATGAAAACACAAATAGCACATTTCCTGCTGCAGCTGTTGGAAGAAGCTCCTCTTGGCTCAGCTAGTGAAGCTGCTGCTTTTAAGCCATGAGGGTACTCATTGTAACCATACATTAAGTAACGAGCAGGACATGCACTGAGCAGTTCAGTACCATCCACTGTTTTACAGCTTCTCAGAGCACACTAATCCTTAACTTGTTGCACAGAGCTGAAATAGCACTGTGTGTTGGGTCTGTGTCCCATCCTTAACGTGATACGTTAAGAGGTTCTTTGTGTTTTGAGGTTGTTTTTTTTTTTTTTTTTTTTTTTTTGTTGTTGTTGTTGTTTTGTTTTTTTTTTTTTTTTTTTTTTTTTTTTTTTTTTTGGTTTGTTTTCCCTTAAGTTGTTGCCTATCCTATTTTCTTTAAAAAAAAAAAAAAAGTACTAAGCCTGCTCACCAGTGTCTTTGCAGAAGTGTCCCATGTCCCATTCCCAAGCACATTCACACAGCATGCTGGCTCTTTCAGCTTAGATATACGCTGTTTTTGCAAGATACCCCAGCAGGGCTGAACATCCTTTAATCTTTTGTCCCGGGATAGAAATTATCAAGGTTTCTTGCTGTTGACTCTCTACTTTCTTCAGAGAGGTCTTCTGTAAGCCAGCGTCTACAACCGGAATTCACCTCTGACTCATGAGCATATCTCAGGCTGAGCAAGAATGGGTTGGACTGCCTCCAGGGTCTCTGAGCAGGGCTGGCCGTTAGCTGTGGAAATGTATTTTATCACCTCAAGAGTTTCCCCTTTGCCCCCTCTACTGTTTTCAGCTAAGGCATTGCAAATGAAACCCAAATGCTCGTGAAACAAAGCAGACAGGCAGCTGCACTGCTAAGGTTAACGAGGCATGCTAGGATGCGGTGCCTGCTCTACCAGCACTGCGGGACAAACCTCTTCAGGAGTGCTGGCCTGCCTGCGGGATGGCCAGCAAACAGGTGTCCCCCTCCGTCAGTGCAGGGGCCAGCAGCAGAAGCCACATTGGTAACGGGAGTTTACAGTCTGCTTTTGGGGGGCCAGTGGAAACTGGAGAGGGAAGAGAGGGAAACGAGGTAGTTTACAACAAACTGTCTTGCACAGAGAAGTGGCCTCAGTCCATTTTATAGTGCACTATGTGTAAGGACCACATCTAACTTTTAACAAAAGATCACTGAATGTGAGCTGTAGAACAGAAAGAAATCCTAAAGGAGAAATACCAGATTACTGCTTTTCCCTTTCATGCTGGAGGACACTGACTAGATTTTTGCAGTGCCTAAGAGTGGTATCACTTGAGGGTGTAAAGCCCTCCTGCAGGGGAAGACCACCTTTTCTAAAACTGAACTCTTTAGGTCATGCTAAAGTCCTCCAGCACTGAGAATAAAAATGAAAGCCTAACGTTGCACACACAAATTAATTGAAAATACATGAAAGGGAATCTTCAAAGGCCTTTTTATATCAAATGGTTGTAAAAGGCACAACTTGTATTTGCTGTTCAGTTGCACTTTAAGAATATAACTTGCATATCAGATACTGGGTTTTTTACTATCTGAATATTTTTAATTCAAATTTTATATTTGTAAAGCTGAGGAAGGCTCTTGTGACCACAAGATTCCTTATTTGTATCAGAATCCAAGTCAGATGTTCGAGCTCCTCGTGCTGTCCCTGCGGGCAGCAGCACGTGTCTCAGCCGCGTGCACGCAGTGACGTGCCTCCGTGCTGTGTCTGAGGGAAGAGGAGAGGCCCTCGGCTTCGAGCAGGGGTCCCGGGCCATATCAGGGGCTGGGCGCTTCCTCCAGAGCTGAGCTTGGAACCTAACCTGGGTTTGGTTTTAAATGGGCACGCTGAGGAGGGGGCAAGCACTTCAGTCCCCTAAGGGGAAGCAAAGGGATAAAGGGAGGGGATGCCTCCTGGAAACACGCGGGAGGCAAATGAGGATGGGGGAGTGAGGACTGCCAAAACAACCAATCTGCTGTTTTCACAGTACGTTTTAATTTTTAACCGTTCTGTTCCTTTTATCATCTTTTCATTAAAACTCACAAATGGCTGTAAAATCCTGAGCTTCAGAGAACTATGCATGGGGAGATGACAAGTTATCTTTCAGCTCCAACTTTCAGTTAACCAAAACCCCATGGTCTCGCTAGGGCATGTTACGAACCACATTGCTGAACATATTTTAGAGCAAACTGCAAGTTTTACAAGTCCGTCTTACTCTCTATCTGTCTCTGCATTTTATGTAAATATTTGTTTGTATGTACAGACACCAGTGGGCCCTTGGGTTACCCCTGTGGTCAAGAACCTGAGTTTTGTGCAAAGCCTAGGCCTCTGTTAGAACAACACAGTGCTTGCATAGACCTAGTCACCACGTTTGTGTGCACTCTGGTGGTTTTTAATATTTTTATACATCCTAATCTTGAACATTATGAAGTATTATAAGTGTTCTAGACTGCATGATCTAGAGCAGCCAGCAGTTCCATTTTTTTAGCAGCTGTTCCTAAAATGTTCACAGCTACACCTTGTTTGGTTAACATTCTTTCAAAATGAGTTTTCAATTAAATGTTTACACCAAGCACCAGTGGATGAGAAAGGTGTTGCGTTATAAAATCTGTGTACAAAATGAAAAGCCACTGTATGGCTGTATGGGAGTCTAAATCATCACTGTCTGCAATAAAGAGAACTCTTAAAGCGTACTATAAAACCAGCCTGTATATAGTTGACAGAGAGAGATTGCTTGCTCTTGACTATTGCAAAATAGCCGAGATTAGAAGCTTTCCAAAAGCCTCCACTTTTGAATTGCTCCAGAGCACTGCTGTAGGCAGGGTAATGGGCAGACGAGGATGTCACTGACAGTAGATGTGAAGGGGAGGATGCCAAGTTGTGATGGCATTGCAGTAATTTAAATACTCTCTGTATCTGTGCGTGCATGCGTGTGTGTGTGTGTGTAAAGTCTATTCCAGGTGAAGGGATCTGCTTTGGCATCTTCCCTTTTGAATGAAAGTAAACTCTGATATTCAGATTGGTCAAGGCTTTTATGGTTGGCATTTATGGAGTGTTAACAGAAAAGCGTATACCCTACCTGTAAAAAAACAACAAAAAATGAAAAACCAACAAAAAAAAAAAATCCCTCTCTGTTCCAGCCTGTTTTCTCCTGTTTGGTTGTGTTTCATCATTTGTTTTTATGCACACTTGCTTCATTGGTGTTGAGATTTTAGCACCTCAGATGGCCAACTGAACTAAAAAAAAAAATAAAGTCATTAATTATTTTTTCTTTTTGTTGCTGGAGTTACCATTTGTTTCCCTTGCGTTCATTCCCACAGTTGATGATAGAAGAGGAAGCCAGGAGCCTAAGGGAAGGTGATCTTGAGATGAGATTAAAAAAAACACAGGTTTTACAGGATTTGATGTTGGCTTTTCTATTGGCAGAACAGTTTGAGCCCTGCTGAATTACCTGGAATACAGCTGGATCTTCACAAAGCCCCCAGCACATGGTCCTCCTTTCTCCAATTTTACATTGCTGCTTCTATGAAAAGAAATTGCAACAAATAACTAAAAAGGGGGGAAAGTAATCAAAATTCAATTGCAGGAACTAGGATTTACTTTCTATAGCTGTAGTTCCCCTTCCTTAGTTTACAGTCCTGGCGTGAGCCCTGGTACAGTTGTGTTCAGCAAAACAGGAAGAGTGACACCAAGCACCTTGCTGCTGATGTCCCATTTTGCTTTAGGCCTCCACCACTGCACGCCCTTGTTTCACCCGCCCTGTGGCAGCTCAGGAAGGTCAGGGAGCTCCACGCAGCTCCAGAGCGGTCTCGTCAACATCCTGGAAGGATTCGGAGGTGAAACCTCACCAGCATGTGTCAAGAAAAGCCGTCTCACCCGGGCATCTCCTGTTTGAGAGAGAACAGATGTTCAGCTCGAGTGCTGGGTGTTGCATCCAGTAAATGCCAGGAGTTTAAAGCCCAGAGGAACTGCAGCCGCTCCACGGCACTGCCATGATCAAGTATGTGAGGCGAATCATAAGACGTGTGCCTTATATTTAGCAGGCAGAGAACACGCAGGATGTGGGAAATCCCGGCCGGGGATTTCCTGCCCGCCCACCCATCTTCAAAACAAAGGATAAACTCGGGTGTTTGTAAGGCGGCTGTTTTAAAGCAGACCTCCTAGGGCACCAGGAAGGGGATGCCGGGCCTTGTGGAAAGTTTTGTCCCCAGCGCAGTGGCATGGCGCTCTCCTTCAGTCAGGCACCTTGGTAGGCAGGTGGGTGCTTCTCTGGGGATGTTTCAAGCCCTGCAGTTGTTCCTGTCTTTTTTTGGTCTCTTGTTCTCAAAATGAGAGAAAGCTGAGTTAGCTGGGAGGGATCTCTGCTGGCAGAAGGCCGCGATTATTTCTGCTCTGTGCAAGTCCCTCCCTTGGTGCCAAATATGAAGTGGGTGTATGGGAAGTAACCCCTGGACCCCCAGACACAGGAGCTCAGCTCCTGTTCATGGCTTAGGGCACTTGACATCCTGCTGCCTCAACACCTCAGGGGCTACCCCTCAGCCTATGCCCATCAAGCACCCAGGAAGGCTGTCTGATCGCAACCAGGTAGCCACAGGTGCTGCTGTTTTATGAACGAACAGCCAGGCCCACGGGGAGACCATCCTGCCTTGTTTACTCCGGCCAAGAGCCACGCTGACCCTGCAGAGCCCTGAGGTGAGCAGCGTCACGCTTCCTGTACAGATTAGCCATGTGTGGGTAGGCAATAACACCAGAAAAAGGCTCTCTAACAAAGCACTCCTGTCTCAGGAGCCCTGCATTGTGGCAGCTGTTGCTTTCAGTTTCAATGGCTGATAACGTAGCCCTCAGGAGCCCCAGCACTTTTACACGTGGCCTTCCTTCCATCGAAGCTGCCTCATGCTCTGCATGGGGACAGGCAGGCCAGTGGTGAGGCAGAGAACCGTGACCCTCCCCAGATCCTGGGGTCCAGCAGTGACCGTGGCATGAAAACGCCGCTGGCTCTGAAGAACAGCATACGAGGGAAGATTTAGATAGGTTTGTCAGGAACACATGATGTCAAGATGTGGCAGCGCCTCTTTTTGGCAACAGAGGAGAGAGATCATGCAATACAGCTCCTGCGCCTGGATAAAGGCAAAGATCCAGGGTGTTGTGTTTTGTTTTTTGTTTTTTCCCACTTCTGTGTATTTTTCTCTATATTATACAACTTCACAGGAAAAAAATAACTAGAGATGAGTTGTGCCTAATAGTAAGAGAGAACAGCAGGTGAAAAACCTGGCATTCTGGCCTTGTGTAAACAGTTTATGAAAAAAATGTTGCAACTGCTGCCTACATTAGCAATTGCGCTTTTAAGTTCTGCATACAGGTGAATGCAAACCTAATCCTCCCAGGATGTGACCTGGCCGCATGTCTTTCCAGGAAAGGGGACTGGAGGTGATTCACTTTAAAACCTTGAGCAGGGCCTGAGCGTGTCTTCCTCCCTCAGATCCCAAGCAGCAGCAGCAGCAGCAGCGGAGCTGTCACGAGAGAGAAGGGTCCTACAGGTGGTGGCGGGCGAAACCCACAGTGCTGGCATGTGGGTGCTCGACCGCATCCTCCCAGAGAGAGGGAGGGGGCCTTCTGCTTCTCGTTAAGAGACATCACTTGATGGAAACGATGAAGTTGCCTCCTTCCTCTTACACAGCACTCAAAGGAAGAAAAAAAAAAAAAAACACCCTGTCCAAACCAAACCTCATAAAAAGTACCGTTTCTCTTGGCATGTTTGCTGTAGATGCCTGTAGGCAGCAAGGGAATGAGTAAACAAAGATTTCCAAACCTGCTGAGTATATGGTGCTTTTCTGAATGTCTCAGATATGGAACCACGTGGTTTATTTTAAGTGAAAGATAACATCGCTTTATTATTAATATTTTGTATAAAATACATGAAATAATCCAACTTACTCGGGTGCCAGAAGCCAAAAAAATATGCAGATTTCTGAGGAGAAACATACGGCTTCTTTGACTAAGAAAAAAGAGAAAATAGGGGTTTTGCCTACGTGGGGCTAGCAGTGTGTCCTTTCCAAGACCAAGTTCAGCAGTTTGCAAGAGGGAAGTCTCCCTGCACGTCTCTTGTCAAATTCCTTCGGAATTTAGAAAACTTGGCAGAGGACGAGCGCATTACTGGAGCCTGACTCAGAGCCCGTTTGCCCCTGATTTTGTAGGAATGCCGAAAATAGCGAGCCCTCCCTCGCCACAGCCTCGGGGTGCCCCGTGTCACAGCATCACCGAGGCTGGAAGAGACCCCCCGAGATCGCCTCCGACCTGGCGCCAGCCAGCCCCCCCCGACCCCATCACTGAGGGGCTGCGCGGGGCAGGAGCGCGAGCCTGAGAGGAAATCTCCACGTGAAAGAAACAAATTTATTTTAAGCAGTGCCACGGCGAGTGGCACAACCTCCTGAGGGAGACTTTCTGCATGCGACCCATGGCGCTGGCCCGGCGCCCAGGGGCGGTGCGGGGCGGAGCGGGGCGGAGCGGGAAGCATGAAATGGCGGGCGGGCGGCGGGGGCAGGGCGAGAGCGGCAACGGCGAGGAGACGGAGCCGCCAGCACCGGGGCTGTGCCCGCAGGGTGAGTGCAGCGCCGGGGAGGGGGGAGAGGAGAGCGGCGGGGCCAGCAGCGGGCCGGCCGGCTTTGTTCCACCCGCTGAACCCTGCCTTCAGCCGCTTGTTTTTATTTTTATTTGCGTTTAACTCGCCGCGCTGTCGCCGGTATCACGATGGGGCTCCCTCCCGCGCTGGCTCTGGCCGGCCGCCAGGTCAACCCGCTGTTGCTCCCGCCGCTGGCTTTGTCCCCTCGGCTGCTCTCTCCCAGCCCGTATGGGGCCGTGCCGGGAGCTCTCAGCCCAGAGGGTGGCTTTCGGGGGCTTACCGGGGGTTGATCCTGCGGCAGGGACCCCCGAGGGATCCCTGCCCTCCAGCAGGAGGGGCGGCTGCGGGGATGGGGGGTGGCAGCGGGGGAGCAAGGGAAGGGCGGCCCCTGCCCGTTCCCGCCTCTCGGAGCGAGTCTGTGGCGACTTTGTTTTTTTAAAAGAACAATATTCTGTAACGTTAACTAAACATCGGGGCGCCAGCGCCTCAGAACTAGTTAAACTATGCCAGGCTGTGTGCGGAAGGCCCAGGCTCCTCTCAGAGCAACGCGCCCCCTGCTCTGGTGTTTCCTGGGGTATCTGGGTTAAAATTTCATGCGCTTCGTTCACGGCCTTCTCAGCCTTTTGGTGGAGGAAGGAGCGAGGTGGTTCCCCAGCAGGAAATTGTTTCTAAGGTGTGCTTTCTCTTTCCTTGCAAAGGGCTTTTAGAAAAAGTCCACTTGTGTGTGTTGGGGGGGTGATTGGGGGTTCTCTTATCGACTTTTTTTGGTCTTTATTCAAACTGAAACTTTTTTTTCACCTGCTTATGAAAGCATAACATTATGAAAGATACTGGTTGAACGGGAGGTCTTTCTGCATGGTCTTGCATTCTTACTTGCCTTCCTCCTTCTCATAAGTACCTGGTTGTATCTACTGAATTTAGGAAGGAAACAAGACCACTTGGTTAGGTGGCTTCGTTGGGGTCCCACCAGCCCCTCGCTGATTTCTTACACCCAGGTGTAAGCTGGCACAGCTCGGTGTGCTGTGTCCAGCTCCATGCCTAACCAACACCATCAGCAGGATCGTGCTGCCTGTGCAAGCCTCGAGTCTCCGTGCTCGGGACTCCTGTGCTTGGGTAACGTGGGCGCCTTGTAGAGGTGCTCGGTGGCTTTTGATTTCCGTTAACTCCAGTCAGTAAGAGCTGTGGTAACTGTAATTGGGGAAGGCTGGTGTGTGCGTCGTCTGTCAGCACTCGTGACATAACTGACCCCTGTTCGGTTGTTTCCTGGTATTGTTTTTCCTGTGTAACAGGATGGCGGGGTCACCCTCGCTCCTCAGAAGTCTTGAGGAGCTGGCAGATCGAACAGATTATGCTGTGATAGGATGGAAATGTTTTATCTGGAGGCAGGCAGGCGCATAAATCCTGTGACCACCACCTCTGGAGACCTTTCCGGAGTGGCTTGGCACCCAGAAGTTATTGCTTCCCTTATTGCAGGGCGCACAGGCGAGTAGGACGTAATACCTGATACAGCCTTGAGCCTGTAATAGCCCCACACACGGCCCGCTGACATAACTGCAGGGTGGTGGCTGTGCGAGGTAGGCTCCTCCATAAAGCTGCTCCTGTTGCCCCTGGATATGAGCTGCCAAGCAGCAGGGGGCTAGGGGAATCAGCCCAGCCGCTGGTTTTCTCTATTGAAAGGAACTGACTGCAAAAGAGCAGGTTTCATTTCCACCTGTTAGCAGCCCCTCAGCTGAATTTACCAGCAAATCTGATATTTCTTTGCATAGCACCTTCCTCTGGTTTTCTCTTAGCATGCTGTGGCTTTTTGCCTGCGTCAGATTGCACTTTATTTGGAGCTGGAGTTATCTTCATATCTGTGTGCTGTACCAAGCCAGATGCTTGCAAATATTTTTAATTAGGGGGTTGAACTTGTAGATTGACTGGAAGTGCGAGGCTCCTACTTGAAGTTTGATCCCATTTTACTTTTGGATGGCTTATATCGGGATGAGGAAGCTGGGCTAGTTAAAACTCATCAGTTAATGGTTGCAGGATGGATGTAGCTGGTCCTTTTCCTGAGGATTTTGTATCTGTTTTGACCCAAGCATGCCTCCTGGTCACAGTGGGGCTTGGCTGGGCTGTCCTTGCTGGTGAATATGAGGGAAAGGTTGTATGCTGCAATATACCCTCCTGTGTGACACTCCACACTAAAGGGGAGAGGGGTCACCGTGGCTCTGAACTCCTTTTACTTGGAGTGTGTTGCTCAGAACATGACTTTAAAATCCCAGGCCTCCTCCTCAGCTTTGGCTAAGGTGTGAGCAGGGCACCTGGGCTATGGGTGCTGGATTTTTGTTGGTGTCAGCAAGCCTGCTGTGTTTCCTGTCAGAGCACCCCAACCTTTGGTTAGTTCCTGCTATGTCCTCGCTGCGGTGTCACGGTGAACGAACAGGCGGTGGCCGTGTCTCTCTAACTTGCTGAGATGTTTTTAATCTCCTTAAAGGAGGAAAACAATTTATCAGTGTAACTCCCAGTGACTTGCTTTAACCCTTGTATTAACAGCTATACAAAATAAATCTGCTTGCATCAGCTAGCTGCTGTATTTTGTTTTTGTTCTGACATTCACACTGACATTTTTACACTTATATTTGGTTTTGCATTCACTTTCTGGGACAAAGCATTAATCTGTTTCCTCCTAAGCTAAAACTGAAAGTGAAATAGGCTGCGTTATTTCGTGCACTGTCATGCTTCTTCTCGCAGTAAAATCCACGCTTTTCCGCATCGCCCGCCGACCTACAGCTGGGGAGCCCGACTCAACGTCGAGGAGAAGATTGATGCGGGGCGCCGAGAAGTAAGAAAAGGTGTTTCCCCCGGGCAGCTGCTCGGCAGTTTCCAAACAGCCCCATTGCACTTCTTTGGAAGAGAGCAGTCTCTTAGCTGTGTGTTGTTGTTTAAAGGTGCTTAGCAGAGATCACGCTTTCTTTGTCCTCACAATGCTGGTGAGGAGTTGCTGTTTGGATTTGAGAGTGCTGTGTTGTCACCATCCCTTCTGGTTGCACGGTTTGAATGGGCTCCTGTCTGAGGAGATTCCACCAAAGTGACTCCTTTTTATTTTACCGCTGGCTTCACCTGTTTAATTTCTGTGGCAGGAATAAGAGTTGGAAATGCAACACAGGAGGAGAGGGTTCTGAGGGCCAGCACGCTTCGTGTCACCAGAGGCACGGTGTCTGGCTTCTCTGAGGATCACCTTGCCTGCTTGTACTGATGCGTGGCTGCTTCCTAGCAGACAGGGGTGTTCGTAGCTGTGGTTGGTGTGCCTGACCTTCGGAAGGAAGGAAGCCCGCTTAAAGTGCATCGTGGTGTTTTGCAGAAGTTCTCAAGCACTGAGATGGTGCTGTGCATGCTGCTGGAGCAGCTAAGCGTGCCACTGAGGATCTTTGTACCCTTTTTTCTGTAATTTCTTAAGACTTACAGGGGGTGTTCAGAGCTGGGTGAGGTGAGTGGGCTGCACTTCAAGTGGCCTGGGGTGCTGAGAGGAGCCTGTCCTGCGCTCAGCACCATTGCGTAGTATCTTGGCCAGTGCCCTGCTGCCGATTGCATCAGCAGACTGGTTTTGTTCAGCGAGGGACTTTGGTCGGGTTCCTTTACAATGTTCCCTTCCTGTTCCTGCACACCTAGTCCCACACGTCCCCTGCTGATCCAGCTTTTAAAATCCTCTGCTGGGAGCATCTTTGTAGCATCTGTGTTTCAGGAGGCACTGCAGATACTCCTCCTCCTTCTGGGCCTGGAGGAGAAATTCTGGTCCAGTGGTAGGGTCTGCGGCTGGTAGTGTCCCCGTGTCTGTCTTTCCTTACCAATTCCCTTCCTGGCACTCCTGATGTCCCAGTCAGGCAGTCAGCTCACTCGTTCCTTACTGCCGGTATCAGCAGTGAAATGCACCAAAGCTGCGAGGTGAAGCACGTGTGGACAGAGCATGGATGTTCAGGATGAGGAGGTGTTGTCCTCTAGTTGGGGTGGCAGCTGCTGTGTCCAGTCCTTTCCAAGGGCCGGAGAATCTCCTCAGCTGGTCCCCAAAATACAGGGACGCGCAGATTCCCCTTGGGTCCCACCGAATCCAGGATCTGGCTCTGCACGTTGGGGCAGCCTGAGCTGCAGGCTTCGTGCTGAGTAAACCCAGCCCTGGTGTGTCCCTAGGCCGGCTCCTGAGGTTGGATAGAAAAAACAGTCATCACAGCAGCCTACTTCTTCCTTCTTTTCCCCTCTAAACAGGACTAGCAGCGTGCTGTGCTCCCTCCTGTCCACTGACAGTGCCGCCTGGGGGCAAGCCTTTTGAGCTGAACGAGCATCAAGGCTGAGGAGGAAGCAGGATGGCCTTTTCCACTAGGCAGTTCCAGAGCTGCCCTGACAGCTGGAGGATTGCTGTAAGCGTGTAGTCAGCATAATCTCCAGCCAAAAGCACAGAATTAAAAATAATGCAACGCCCCTGGGAGATTAAATATGTCTCATAAAAAGGTCAGTCTAACTATTCTCTTTAGAAGAGCCTCCAGTAATGCTTCTCGTCAAAAAGGGGCAGAAAAAGCCCACTGAACTGGCTGTGGTGTGTGCCTGAGCCCATGGGCAGGGTGTCTTCCCTCACCTGAGGAGCTCGGTATCCCTGAGACATGCTGCTGCCTCCTGTAAAGCTGTCATGCCTGTGGCACGCTTTGGGGAGCGTCGTGAAATTGAGTGGCTGTGGTTTGAAATGGGGATTTAAGATGTCAGGAGACAGAGCGAGTTGCATCAGCTGCACACACCCCGTCTGTAAGGTGATCCCTCCTGTGGAGGGCTCTGCCCGCCAGGCAAGCGAAGGCCGCCAGGTCTGGAGATGGACCCACAGGTACTGTTGTTCCCTTTGCTCCACGATGTCGTCATCCCGACTGCCAAAAATAAATCCTTATCTCCAGCTGCCAGGCAGAGGAATCACTGCGCGGGCTGCAAGCTCTCCCCTTGATGACCGAGGCCTTTTCTTAGCCTCTGCTGTGAAGAATTGGCTCCTAACCCGAGGTGAAACAAAGATAAGGATCTTGACAGAGCACGGTGAGAGCTTTGGCTGATGGCGGGGCTGTCTGGGCGCTGTACAGGATGTCTTGGAGCCGAGAGGAGCTGTTAAAGGAGGCAGTGCCACCCCCTGCTGCCCAGAGGTGTGTGTTAGCGGGTTAGCAGCTGTGTATTTGTGCTGGAAGTCACCATGGGCTTACAGGAAGACAGAAGCGCCTTGGGAAAGTGATCGCCGTGGTTGTTCCCAGCTGTCAGATCCCAGGGAAAGCCCAGGGTGTGTGCAGGTAGGCCTACACCCACAGGGGCCCTGCAGCAGCTTTTGGGCAAGAGCTGCGGGGAAGTGATGCCCTTGCTATTTTGGGCTCTCTGAGTTTATCTTCTGAGGTCAGACCCCTTGTGGGACATCTCTCAGCCTTCCAGCACTTCTCAGCTAGGAGAAATGCTCATTTATCATGTCCTTTGTAGCCCCACGGGAGCAGGCGGTGGCTCTTAGGAGGAGTTGGGAATAACTTTGCCTCTCTCTGCCCACGTGTTTGCTCCTTCCGAGCAGTGGGACTCGCTGGGCGCTCTGTTCTGCATTAACACAGAGCAGCTTTTGCTGCTGGTGCCCAGTTTGAGTAGGAGGGGTTGCTGCTTATGCTATTTTTTCATGTTTTGGTTTGTTTTGGAGGTGATCTCCCTCAAGTTACAGTGATTCAGCTCGACGGGGCTGGCACCGTTTCAATGCACAGCTCGTAACCGAGCAGGCAGCGGCCACCGAGGCGTGGAGGGGGAGGAAATAAGGAGATGAAAGATTGGCCACTGCCTAAATGGTGGGGAGGAGGATCAGCAGGCTCACAGCTGCATCTGTTCGTTCCTGGCGGTTCTGCTGAGTGTCTGCTTGACACAGTGCGGAGCTGCAACAGAGGCTGGAGGAATAATGCATTAAAATTAACTGGTATTTTAACTCAGATATCGTCCTCCATAAAATACTTGCTAAGACTTCTAGCAGTTGTAAAGCAGCCTTAGCAGCTGATCAAGTTTTACTCTGAACCTGAGTATAGGTAGTTTGTAATCTCCATCTTATTTTCATCTTCCTACTAAAGATACTGTTCATCCCGTAATAGGGAACTTCTTACATCCATTGGAAGATGTCTTAAAATCCTGATCTACAGCTTTCAGGGTTCAAAAGCTTTAATGAATTAAACTCAGATGGCAGTGGTGTGATTGCATTTGATTGTTCAGGGGTTTGCTCTTTAAGGGTCTGATTTTTTTTATTTTTCTGAGCCGCCACAAAGGAGTTTGACTTTTCAGGATGAGCTCTGTAAATACCAAAACCCCTTGTATTGATTCAAGGGAGTTACCTAAAATTTGAGGCCTCTGGAACAAGTAGTTTTAAAAAAAAAAAAGCTATCTTTATGGTAGAGAGCCGTTTTGTGGCAGGAAAGAAGTTATTTTTTCCTGTTCTCAGGTGTGTTTGTGACCACCCAAGTGGAACTTGCTTAGCCAAAGGCTGGAGCCCCTCGGGGGCTCTCACTGCCTGGGTGGTGATCGCTTGATGTGGGGAGAGTTCATGAAATCACCACCTGAAGCTGCTTTGTCTCAATTTTTTACCATATAAGTACTTGGGGAGTGCAGGGGGGCATTTTGTTTTTGTCTGTTCTTTATGGCAGCCCCTTAGCTCAGCCCAGGGGACAGGAGTGGACAGCCTCTCAGTTTGCAGTTAGGATGGGTGATTGTATTTTTGTGTTTTTAAAATATCTTTATTTTTGTGGATATTTTGTGGAAGAGTGTAACTTGGATGAAGTGGAGCTGACTCCCAGAGGGAAGGGGATGATGAGCTGGTCCCCCACGTGCTGCAGGTCCCTCCCTGGGAGCAATGCCAGGGCAGGGGCCGCGCTGAGGCTCCTCTCTTTTCTGCCACGACCAGCTCACGCGCTTGTCTCTCTGAAAAGCACCAAGAGCTTTCCAAATGTGGCGTTCAGATGGTCAGAGCTGCAGCCAGGCAAGCTGCAGCTTTCCAGGAATCCGTATGAGGAGCATGAAGGCTCCAGCGCCCCATACTGGGGAGCTGTGCAGGCAAGGTGCTTGCATGGGCATGCCCCGAGCTGCTGTGCCCTGCCCCTGCAGCCCTACCAGCAAACCGTGGGCATGCTCGGGGGGGGGGGAAAAGTCTGTGCGTGTCCAGAAGTCCCCCTTGGCTGCTTTCACTCGCACACCTGGGTGCTGGTGTGCAGGCTGCAGCTGTCCTGGCTCCAGTGGCACCGTGCGCCTCCTGGAGCTGCGGGACACCTGCCCTGCGTCTGCTGGTGAGGATGGGGAAAGAGGGGGAGACTTGTTCAGCCTGTACTCATATGCCAAAATTAGATCCCGAGCCCAAATCAGGCAGCGTGGGTTTGTCTGAGCAGTTATGCTGTGATCCCATGTGGAGCTTTTGGCATCTGGTGGGGCTGGCAGTGTTGGGGGAGCCCAGGGTCGCTGCGGTGAGTGTGGGTCTGAGGCAGGTGTGGCGTGGGCCTCCTGTAGTCTCAGGTGTGACAGGTCAGGAGGTGGTGTTTAACTTGGCGGTCCTTCGTGTCAAAGGATTGCCCCTGTTCCCTACTGGTAACACAGACACCTCTGTTCTGGGCTGATTTTCTTTGAATGAAGAATGTTATACACAAAATCTGCAAGTTGAGGATTTGCCTAGCTTACAGGTGAGTTGCTGATCTGGGTGACTCCCTGCACAAAGCCAAGGTCCTGCTGCTGACTTAATGCTAACTTCCCAATTTCCTCTTGATTCCAGGGATGCCTTATCAAATTCTCCCACCTTAATCACCATCTCTCTCTCTTCCAGCAAAGACAAAGCCCCGGAGAAGGGTCGCCCTGTCCTGTTGCAGAGTTCCTGTCAGGTCCCAGGAAATCAGAGGGGACTGCGTTCTAACCAGGCAGCACGCTCCTTAGGGTTGAGGTGAGTGGAAGCATCACGGATTTGAACTGAACAGAGAAATGGCGTGATGCAAAGCAATCTGTTTTAGGAAGCCAGAAGTTCAGCATAATGATTAAGTGAAAAGAGCCCGTGGCTTAAAGGCTGCCTGCAGGCTACGGTGTTTTGTTTTTTTTTTTTAAAAAGTATCTTTGAGGTTGTGTTTTGGTTCTGGGGACTTCTGAGAGTCTTTAAAAGCTGGGAAATTCCTGGTCTCTTGAAGCTGTTACTGCGGCTTCCCTCAGAGTTTGAATTCATTTATGCTTTCACTTCCTCCCTCTTTTCCCACCTGCACACTTACCCCTCCACATCTGTTTTAAATAGTTATTTCAATAAACTAGGGTCTGTCATCATGAGTCCAGATCTTTGTTGGCTAGCTGGTGATCTGGCCGGGCAGGCTCTCGGGTGCTTTCACCTGGTTCGGGGTCAGCGGGTGCCTGTGCAGCAGGCAGGCTGTTGCCTGGGGTGAAGAAGGCTGGGTGGGAACGCAGTGCCTGCCTTCAGCCAGTATCTTCAGCCAGTACGCAGTATCTCTGCGTGTGGGGTGCCTTCTTCGTGTGTATGTAGGAGTTATTTTTTGCCTTTCCCCACTTATTCTCACTCTTGCAGGGCAAGGACTTTGATCTCAAGCAGAGGGTGACGAGAGCTGCTTCATTTCTGAACCCATCATGGAACAGGTTGGTTTCAAATGGGGCTGAAGTCTGTGGTTCTCCTGTGCACTTGCCCTGAGATGCCCTGAAGGGGTTGGGTTTCAAAAAGTTGGGCTCATCTTCCCCAGAATTCATGCTGGGGCTTCTGGTGCTGCTCCTCTCCCTCACGAATGCAAACAAGAAGCAGATGGAAACATTCAGTTTGCAGGCTGCTACCTCATTACCTCAGTGTGAGACTCTCCCTTTAGACTTGAGATGCAACTGATTTTAAGAGCCTACAATGTCTGATTAAGCAGCAAATCACTAAAACTAATAAACTGACACATTGCTGCGATCACTTCATTAGTGCTTTGTGCGATATTAAGCACAATCCTGAAGCTACTATTTATCACACACAAGTCTTTGCTAAACATTTAAACTGCTGTTGAAATGTCTGCTGCTGTCTGCACCACACTTCATGTTAAGGTACAATTCTAGGCCTCTTTCCTCTGCCTTTCCTTAACTCTTCTGGCCATAAATCTGATGCCATTTCCAGTGGGTTGTTCAGGGGATTGTTGCTGGTGTCCCAGTGAGCGTTGCTGCTGTCTACAGACACCCATGCTCAGGTCATGGGAGGTGTGCTTTCTCTTGGTGCTTGATCAAGCACCTTACTTCCCATGTTTCCATTTCCAGATGTGTTGCCCTTGTTCTGCTTCCTTGCTCAATCTCTTCCCAAGTAAATATGATGCCACAGGCATCTGAGGGGGGTTATTGTGGAGCTTGTCTAGATCCCTTTCAAATGAAAAAAAGAAATACAAGCTGTAGATTTTGAAGGCTGATGCTGTTCTCTCCATTCCCCACCTCGTTACTGCTCTGACATTTAAGTGGGGAGCTGTTGGCGTAGCTCAGTACAGGAAGCAGAATGCCCAGTTCCCAAATACAGGGGTAAAACCTTTGAAATGCAGATCCGTAAACAGAAGCGGGAGACTTGTACTGAGTACACAGCTGTGCTTTAAAAAAAGAGCTCTGATCAGGGATTTAGTCTGTGCCAGTGCTAGAAACATGCAGGAAGAGGTGAGCTGATGCCTCCGCTGTGGGTTGGTAAGAACAGAGCTGTCTGGTGTTAGCCATCAGGCAGTTCTCTGTGTGTGCACATCCGGGAGCTGGCATTAGGTTGCTCGAGTCTTGTCAATTGGGCATCATCATGCAATGGGCCCAGAGGAGGCCAGAAAAAGGTGTTCACCGATGGGAAAACAGAATCTGCACGGACCTACTGAGTGGGACGTGGGCTTAACAGTGATTCCTTCGTGTTTAGGATATCCATAGCGGTGGATTTAACCAGATGGAGCGCATGCTGTTGTTTGCTTTCCTGGAGGAGTCCTCTGGTTGTGAGTTTAAAGAGCAGCTGCCGTCCCTACGAAGCCAGGGGATTGTGTATCCTCTGCAAGACATCCTCTACTGTGACAGTGATGGCGAGCTTCAGACTGATGGGAATCGGAGCGGCCATTTCCAGAACGGTGAGCAAGGTGAGTGCTCTCTTCTCCTTCCCACACGCCTTCTCTGAAGGTTGCAGGCTTTTTTTCCTTCCACTCTTTACTCTTCTGATGGTTTGTCGCAGTAATGTTTTCTCCACTGAGAAACTTAACAGTTGATGGCTGTGTTGGTTGGGATTTTAACATGTGGGGTAAGACAGCACTAGCTGTCTTACTGAAAGCTGGTACTGATTGCTGTCCTTAATGTGATCTTCAGCAGTTCTGCTAGGCCTCACTCTGCTCCTCAAGGAGTTTGAGCACTTGGGCTAGGCTTTTGGAGCAGCTCTTCTGGTACTGAACGAATCCCTTTGTGCTGTACCAGTGTGGCAGAAATGGCTCCTCACATTGTTTCTTGTGCTGTTCCTGTATCACCTGCCATGAGCCCCTTGCTCAGGATGTGTCAGCTGGCACTCTGATCTCGACCCAAGGAGCACGAAGAGGAGCTGCTGTAGTAAATACGCAACCATCGTAGAGAACTATTGATTTCACACCCCAAAGCAACAATGGGAGGCTTTGCCAAAAGAAGATGCTAGGTTTTAGGTAGTGCTTAAGGCACAGGCCCTGATAGTTCTCACTTGAAAAATCATTCTCACTCTGTTCCCTTTCCCTCCCTAGGCAGGGTGTTGGCTGTAGCAGTCCTGCACAAATCTTGGCTGGATATGTTCTGCCTCCCCTCCTCAAGTTTTTTGTTTAGGGTGATGCAGCACTTTACTTACACTACAGCTTAAAAAGCAAATATATTTTTAAGCAAATGTCTGGCAAATGAGTTGTTGGCTGCACAAGAATGCTGTAGCACAGGCAGCTGTCACAACAAGGGAGAAGACTGGGGTGGGTGGAGAGGAGGCTGGTAAGGGCAATGGGCAAAATGCCATGGGGCAACTTACGTGCACTGAACCCAGTCTGACTGCAGCCTGTGAACTAAATCCTGCTCTGTGTTGGCAGTGTTTGACCCTGAGGTAAATGAAGAAATTGTCCGGACCATTGCTGCTCAGCTTGCTGAGATTGGAGACCAGCTGGATAAAGAAGTCAAAGCAAAAGTAGTAAATGATCTAGTGCAGCACTTCCTGAATGAGAATCTGTCTAGAGAGGTGAGTGAAAAACAACCTGACTAGCAGATCCTTCCTGCTGTAACTCAGGAGCAGCAGACTTGTCATGCATCTCTTTGCAGTTCTTATGCCGTAATTATTGCAATTTTAACACACAGCCCTAACACTGAACTTCGATGTGAAGGTTTTACTAGAGCTGATGCTGTGATGGAGCTGTATGCTGGGGCAGCCTTTGTCCTGCCAAGTGGGTTACTTGTGCTCTTTGTCCCCTTTCTGCAGATGGGGAAACAGAGGTAGTTGTGGACAAGGACTGACGCTGAGGTAGTTTGTGCCATATTTTGTTGTCTCAAGGGTTTATCTTTAAAAATCAACTGTCTGGTTAAGGTTCAGTATTCGTCCTTAAGATCTTTGAACTCATGCTGGGTCCTGTTTGTCTGTTGCTTGTCACATGGGCAAAAGCACTCCTAGAAGCTTGGTTTGTGTTTATTACTGTACACTGTGAGGCAATAAGTGGTGAAACCCAGTGCTTCCTTCCACAGTGCCCTAACCCTTTAGCTTACAGGCTGTCAGCGCTGGGAGTAGCGCTGGGGTTTTTCCTGGGTGGGTGGCCTGCACTTCACTGCGGTGTCTGCCCCACCAAATGGTGTCATGTGCCTTGGTCCTTGGCCCAGCATCTGCTGTGCCTCGCTGCTCTGCAAGGGAAATAATTGGAGGCCTGTGGTATTAAACCTTTTCTGTATTGGATCCAGAAGCACAATTTGCTTCTCCAGAGATCTTTTTGGCATCTTCAAGATATAACTGGCTATTTGGCTTGTTTGTCTCTCTCTGCCTGTGATGAAGTTTCCTATGCTCTACAGGCTAGTGCTGCCTTTGATTTGAGGGCAAGCCTTTTCTGAGAAGGCAGGACTGATTTTTTGGGGGGGTATTTCTTTTGGTCTGACCCCCCGCACTTAGCAAATACACAAACCAACAGCATTCCCCACTCCTTGGGTCTTGCTGTCCACACAGGCAGGTTCCAGGCTTCAGCTTCATTGCCTGAGCTTTCAGTCCTCGGTAAGGCAGAAACAAATGTGACCAGGCAGACCTTGATTTTTCACATCACTGGTGTAGCTTGATGTGTGCACACGCACATGTCCTGCTTGAGGAAGACAGTGTTTGGACCCCATCTCTAGCTCCTGCCTGTGTGAAGGCTTTTCTTTGAAACTCGCCTTGTCATCTCTGCCACCGAACCCAGGCGGGTGCCCCGATCTTCCCTGTGTTTAGGGCAGGTTCCCCTCACCTGGGAGCCCAGGATTCCTGGGCCCTTTCAGGCAGGCTAGGTGCATATCCTGGGGAGACGGGGGGGGGGGTTAATCCCTGAGCACGTAAGGCACTGTGAATCTCCCAGTGGTGTTTCCACTGTTTTTTGTCTTGGGTGAGCAGCTGAGCTCTGAGGTGCTGTCCCTACTGCCACTGGGGTGTGCCTGGGAAGGAGCACGGTGCCCTTACAGTCCTGTGGGTTGCTGGCACGGTGCTGGCTGTGCCAAGACCCCTTTCTCCCACAGTTGCTGCACTGACACCCTCTCTTCCCTCCACGCAGGAGATAACCCGGTGCCTGTCGCAGGCCGTGGAAGTGCTTGCACGAGCCATCCCCTCAGACCTGGAACGAGAGAAGGCCATGCTAGTGCTAGCAATGGTCCTAACGAAGAAAGTGGCAAACAAGGTGCCCTTCCTTCTCCAGCGTGTCTTCAGCACCACTGTGAACTACATCAGCCAGCACTTCCACGGCTACGTTGCCAGAATGGTGAGTGCTGATGCGGCCCCGCGGCTCTGTGAGCTACAGCCAGACCAGACTTTGGGAGCTGGAGAGGCTGCAGCCAGCCCCTGCCCGCTCCCCTGCAGCAGAGGCCGTGCTGCTGCTGCCCTCCCCTCCCGGGGGCGGTGAGGCTCTGCGGCTGATGCTGGTTCTGTTTCTTTCCCTGCAGCTGCGCGAGTGAGAGAGCTCCAGCCCTCGGTGTGGAGAACGGGCTCCTGAAGACTTTTAGCATCTGGATTTGCTCAAACGACTTCTCCTGTTCTTAACTTCTGGGATACAGCTGTGAAAGGGAAGGCAGAGCTTTGTAGATAGGCTTTTGTAGACTGGCATGGCAATGACGGTAGTGGGAGCTGCATGGCAGGTCTGCCAGTGCCTGCAAGGTAGAGTGCTTACCCTGTCTAATTCATCAGCTTGGGTTTTTTCCTTTCCTTTTCTTCCCCTGTCCCTGTTGGTAGCAGATGTAGTGCAGGGAGGGTGCGGTGGGCACTGAGCCATCCCTCCCTGTTTCTCCTCACCAGCTGTCAGGTTCTGCAGCCTTTTGTGCCGCAGCTGGGCCCTGCCATGGGTGAGCCCTTCCCGGGACAGCAGCGAGCTGTAGAAGGGGTGGTTTATCAGCACAGCCCACCACGGCCTGCGTGGGGGGGGGCAGCTCTGTCCTAGAGGGGTGCTGGCAGCAAGCAGCCTTTCAGAAAGCACGAGTGTTTGGCCAGGGAAGGCTAAAGTGCAGGTGCTACATCATCTATACCAACCTGGGGTTGCTTGAAAAATCAAATTTTAGGTACAAGGGCGAATTGTTGTGGGGAATGCGATCTGGCTATGCTGGAGGCAAGGTGGGCTTTGGCTTTAGCACAGCTTGCCATAAGGTGAGAGAAGGCAACAGCCGTGCGCCTGGCGGTGTACCTGGCATCTCTCGTCAGCAACCTCTTGTGGTTGTGTCTCAGGTTCACTTAGCAAACGTGGACTCAGGGTCTCTGATACTTGAACCGCTAACACACAAGGTGGCTGAGGTTTTGCCTGTGATTCAGCTGCCCCTGAAGAAACAATGTAAATACTGTAGTGTTTTTGCTGTTGTTTTTTTTAAATAAAAATGTCTGTTCTCAAGAACTGTACTGCTGTAAGGATTTGAATTTGTACCTGGCTCTGTCTCAGGAGGTGTGGGTCTTTTGCACGTGTTCTTGTGCCATTCTCCTTCTGATGCTGTAAGGGGTAATGCAGCTGCACGCTGGTCGTGTCCTTGCCTAATGAAGACAACCTTCACTGTTAGGTAGCCTCTGCACTTGAAGAGGGGAAAGGAGGAAAAAAACACCACCTAGGTTTTGTTTTTGAAAACTGTACCATTTATTAAAGTGCAACCTGGGGGCATGGTCTTACAGCAGTGTCCCACTGGCAGAGGGAAAAAGGTACATACCCCTTCACTTAAACTGACCCTAGAACAACGAAGCCGGAAAGAACTTTCTTTTAAAGGTGGAAACACTTTTATTAACCAAATGGCACGAGAAGCTTTAGACAGTTTTCCCCAAGAGGGCTGCACTTGCATATTAAAAGGAGTAATATGACCGGTTCCTCGGGCAAGGGGTGACCTCAGGCTCCTTCAGGCTCTCTTCCCCCAGGCACTCCTCTTGCGAACAGAACCTGAACTCCCCCAAGTCAGCCCCTGCCTGCTGATACCCAGCAGAAGCCTGCTGGAAGATTTCTGTAGCACACACCCCTCAGCATCAGTCCCATTAGACTTTGCTACTTCAACCAAGTGGGTTTTAGCTTGCCGCTTGAATGAAAGCTTATACTGCCAGTTAAAAATGGGGAGAGACCCCCTAAAGGTATAGCAATCAGATGCGTCCTCTGCAGCTTGTTCTGCCCAAACCAACAGTGTTTCCTTGCCTCCCCTGCAAATACTGCAGGGAGATCAAAAGCAGCTTCCACTGGAAGCCCACTGCAGCTTCCCCTCTCCTACAGCGTACCCGGAGACTTCTGGCCAGGAGGAAGCAATCAGCCCACCTAGGAGACCGAGACGGGGTCAGCTCCAAATAGAATAAAAGTGATGGAGTCAGCTGGGTGGGGCGGTGAAGCCGAGCGGTGGGGTCTGGTTCCCCTGCATGTATTGGTAACACTACAGCCCAGGCACCACCTGCAGCTGGCGGTACTGCTGTGAATACTGGTAGATTAAATGCTGCCCACCATAACGCGCCTCCCCTCACTGTGCTTCACTGGAAATGTTTTCTGGTGCAACCAGCTGGAGGACAGCGTGCCTACAGCTGAGTGTGTCCTGCCTGGCACGCTGCGTCCTGCTGCAGCCTGGGCTCCACGTACCCCCCGCAGCTGCCGTGTAGCAGGAGCTGCTGCTGGTTCAGGGAATGAAAGCCTGCGCTGCCAGAAGCGCTTCTACTTGAGCCAGCCCAGCAGCAGCTGCCTGCCTGGGGCTTTGCTAGTGCTGCCACACCGCTGTGGCTGAAGGTAGGGCAGGTGTTACGGCCTCGGATTATTTTTGTCTACTACAATCATCACAATGAGACCAGACCAAGCTTTTCACCTTCACTTCAGTTACACACCGCACTCGCTGCCCAGCCAGGTCCCGGCTGCGTCCAGGGCCGTTCGGAGGCAGCCCTGCACACTTTGCAGCTCCAGCCCTTTGCTTGACCTCAGCTCGACGTGCTGCAGCCAGGGATAAGGTGAAGAAGAAAGAAGGGGTCTAAGGTAGATACTTCGTTAAGGTACAGGC
Organism: Anas acuta; assembly: GCF_963932015.1. Lineage (NCBI taxonomy): Eukaryota > Metazoa > Chordata > Aves > Anseriformes > Anatidae > Anas > Anas acuta. The sequence goes on from NC_088979.1 coordinate 140,074,949, forward strand.
CACTCAAGGACGTATCGAGGCACTTCTGGGAAGGGGGTAAGTAACACACATGAGAATAACTCTGTCATCTGCCTTTTCCTCAGAACACAGCTCCTGCCTTGCCTTTGCCAGCTGCAAGAGAGGGTGCATCATGAAGCTCCGGGTGATTGCACCGTGCCATCTGGGGTGACTTTGCTATACCTGAAGACAGGACAAAGCCTGTCCATGTTCTAATTCATGCCCCCAGCAGCACGCAGCCTGGCACTGGGGTCAGTCAGAGTGCTGCTGCCTGAGCCTGCACAGCCCCGCCGGTGACTGCCAGAGGGCCCGTTCAGCTCTGACCACAGGACTCCAACCTCCAGACCCAACCCTGCTAGCTAGTGGAGTGTTCCTAGAGGAAAGAGAAAGACACGACAGATTTTTATTTCTAAACTCACAGAGGGATGGGGGAGAAAAAGTTACAAACACTTCTTGAATTGTCCAATCTACAAGACCCTAAAGATGGGAAGAACAAGAAGGGGCCCCGCAACCAAGCACAAAGCGGTGCAGCTGCTGCTCCAGTACGTGCTGCAAAGCACCAGGTGCTCGAGGCCTTCACACCACCATGAAAACGCCTACCAACCACCACCACCACATTTGTTTTCCTTGCTGCTGCTGCTGCCTTCTCCAAACTGCTGCGTACAGAAAAGATGCTGACTTAAAGCCCCATTGGGCTCTTACATCAGCAAGCCAGGGACTTTTCCCTGGTAGATTTATTGTCATCTGTCCTGTGCTCATCGCCTACGCTACCAGTAAAACAACCACTTAGAGAGAAGAGCCAAAGGAACAACTTGCCCCTCCCCAACTTGCACACATTATCCATCATATCCAAAAAAACCCCATCCCTGCTACCGAGCGGATTTAGGTACTTCTGCGTAACCCGCGGAGCAGCTGCAGACGGGGCATTTCCCAAACAGCTGCCTCACCTCCAGCAAGGAGATGGGGCTAACACGAGAAGGACACAAAGCCACCAGCAAAGCAGCAGAGGGGAGGCCTCTCCTGCCTCGCCGGGCAGCAAAGCAGCCCTTGCCACCTGGCACCAGCCTCCTCGCCTCGCAGCGCACACCACTCGTCAATACACACTGTTGTGACACGTGAAACGAAGCAAAACTGTAAACTTGCACGTTTGTGACAAAAGGAGCATAAAGACGCCTCTCCACAGAGCGAGGAAAGCCCCCATGAGGTACCAGAAGGGAGGACGATGGATGAAGGCCGGCACAGCACAGCAATGAGAGAGAACACATGGAAAGATGGAAAAAAAAAAAAAAGTCACTTCTATTTGACAACCTCGTGTATGTTTAGTTTTTATGTTGCTTTCTTTTGTTTTAAGGATAACCTGCCACCTCTTACACACAAGCAAAAGAGCCATCTGTGGTCAACAGTGGAGTCCAGTGCACCCGAGCGAGCAGCAGTACAAACCTAACAGCCCTTCCTCTCCGCATTCAGCCTCACACAGTTCAAAGCCCAAGTTTCCTACAAAATCCACTCTCAAAAAAGCTTAAACAAAAAAAAATTCCCTAGGCTCTGCCAGGTTCTTACTGACTTACCAGCATACTGGGATATGGGGTGGGGTAGGAAAATGTGGCAAGGATATGCTAAAATAGAGAATATGCTAAAATCTCTGGATTATCAGGTTACTTAAGAAACAGGCTCGTTACGAGAAATACTCTAGCTATCGTCGTTTAAAAATAAAGTACCTTGTGTTTGTGCTTTATGAGGAGTAAGCTCATACAGGAAGCTCACATTTCCATTTCTGCATTATCCCCAGTCCCCTCTCACCTCCCTCCATCTGCTCTAAGCCACGGCGCCAGCACAAACCCTCAGCGATGCACCAGGAATTCTGCCTGGAGACCTCAGCTCCGGCCCAGCCAAGGCCAGACGCAGACGTGCGCTGGAGGAGCCATGTGTGGCTGGATCTGATGTGACTGGTGCACGGTGACACCTTCGGGGTTTCTCTACATGCGTTGGAAACGGTGTGACTGCAGGACGAGGGGTTATATTTTTCCAAAGCAACTTCCTCACCTGCAAATTTAGCCAATGGCAGGCTCAGAATCGCAAAAGAAATTGCACTGAGCGGCACTGTGGGCAAACAGGAGATGCTGTTCTGCTCGGGTACCAGAGCCACTGCTCCGTGCACCTGGGTTCTGTCACAGCTTCACCTGTGAACGATGCAGACCGCAGCAGGACACAGGGCACAACAGGGTTTAACCTCTGAATATCCCAGGGGGAATATCACCAACCCCCCCTTCACACAGAGTTTTGCCGTATCTTTGCTGGTGTCACAGCACCGAACGGCCCCGTGTCCAGCATAACCTTGCGCCTGGTACCTGGGGGGTGGCAGTGAGGGGGGCGGGCAGGAGCGGAGCCAAGGGATTCCCCAACCTCCCCCGGGGTGCTTGGAGGGAACACAGCCGCAGAGAGGCAGCATCTGTAGGGGACGGGGGCTTCGGGAGCTGCTAGGGGCCGATCCAGGCGTGAGCAGAGAGGTAAGAAGAAGCACTCTCCCACGGGGGTTTAGGGGGCACCTGCGAGGTTACGAGGAGCAGTGCAGTACCTGAGAGGAAGCCGAGACAAAAGGGAGACCAGCCTCTCGCTGCAGGACTGGGGTAGCTAACGTGGGGCGCAAAGGGAAGTGACAAGCCAGCACAGCTGCGACAGCGGCCACTCTGAGAAGCCAAAAACTCCAGGGGTTGGCAGCAGCTGGCTCTCCCCTTCCCCTGGGGGCTCTCCGTTCCAGTTCCTAGAGTACGAGCACCCCTTTCTTCAGCACCTGCACTTCAGTCCTTAAATTTGCAGAATTTATTATTATTATTATTATTATTTTAAAAATACCCCTGTACTTTAATCACGAAAAACCAGTCCCCGCCCCAATTCTACTAAAAACGTGATTGTCCATAGCTGGAGGCTTAGTGAATGACCTCACCCCGTCACCATTACGTTGCTCAAATGTCCAATTAAACAGCAGGCAGCTCAACCTTTAGGTAACACAACTACAAAAATTGGATCGGGCTCTCTTCTCTCTCCCTCCTCCTCCTCCTCCGGAGAGCTCTGTTACTTTTTTCGAAGCGCCAGCGCTACCCCGACCGCCACAGCCAGTATGGCCACGGCAGCAGCCCCCCCGTACAGCAGTATAGATTTCCCTTCCGGCAATAAGATCGGCTTCTCCTCTGCCACGGAGGATTTCTCTTCTATTTCTTCCAAACGGCCCTCCTTCCCCGCTTTTGTTTCCCCTGGCAGCAGTATTTTCTCAGGTTCTGGCGCAGCCTTTTCTTCTGACGGGGCTAACTTTGGGACAGGTTTACTTAGCACGGGGATTTCGGGTTCAACAAGCTCTTCAGCCGCTTTTCCCTTTTCCTCCTGTTTTGCACGCGGAAGTGCAGAGGGATGTGCTTTTTCGGCAGCCACGGCTTCAGCTTGAGGTGCTTTTACTTGCTGTACAGGAGCAGGGGGGGCTGGAAACGCTGCCTGCATAGTCTCCGCAGCAGCTGCCGACACCACCGCTTCCTCGATGCCCTCCGGAATCTCTTCCTTCTCCACGTGGACGATGTCTGAGTTGGAGGAGTTGTTCTCGCTCCTCTCTTCACCCCCTCCGTTGCTGTCCAGGCTCTTGACTTCTTCAGGATCCATGGCCACCTGCTGCCAGGACTCGGGTCCCAGGGAGACGGGCAGGCTCTCCGTGTGCCAGCTCTGGCTCGCTGACAGGGAGACGGGCAGGCTCTCCGACTGCCACGATGTGGTCACCGTGGGGGACTCTGGGGGGCTCACCTGTCCCGAGTTGTCGCTGGTCAGGATGTAGATGTCATTGCTGTCCTCTGCGATCAGGCCGGGGTACTCCTCCTCCTCCGATTCCAAACTGAAGACTGTCCCCTGTGAACGAGAAGGAGAAACAACACGTGAGCCACGGCTTCAGCTCCATGCGCCCTGCACGGGGAAGAGGACACCTGGGAATCTGGTGAGGCTGGCAGAAAATGGAGAGGGTCTCTGCAGGAGCGGGATGTGCCTGACCCACGTTATGGGAGAGATGACAAAAACCAGCCAGTGCAGCTGGGACTCGCAGAGGATGGAGTCCCTGGGAAGAGCTTTGCTGTGAGTTCCTCCTCGCCCTGCAGTCACCCTGTCACCGAGTACGTCACCACAACACACCACTTGGGCACTATTACTCAGAGAAGAAGAACCTAAAGTCCAACAAGCATGTGAGCACAGCTGAACACCACTTCCCTCTCCACTTTATGCACATGCCCTGTATTGCTTCTCCATCTGACAGGTTTCTGAACATTAATTTTATTGCATTTCCTGTGCTGTCTGAAGCCTGCATCCCTAATTTGTACCAGCAAGCCGCAATCTACACTAATTCCAGTAATTTACTAAGAACTAATTTTGCTGTTCTTAAAATGTCACTTTCAAGTCTGACATTACAATTCTGGCCACACAACTTCAGTTAAACCAGACACATGAGCACAGACATCCTAACACACAGACAGGGTTTCCTGGATTTTATTCAGCTAGGCGAAACCTGTAGACACCCTAAAAACTGGGCTCCAGTTAGAGAAAATGCAGGTGTAAAACACTGACCCCAGAGTTTGATATGCCATATAGTCAATGCCTGTGAAACTGGAAGCAAAAGTGAGATGACTCCCTTGTTCCTAACAAAAACGATTTGAGCATTTTACCAATCGCTGCAGTACTGGGAGCCCTTCCAGTGCAAATTCCTTTTTCAATTACCAAGCTTTCCTGTACAGTCCCATCATAACATGAAGCACTGGAAAAAAAAAAATCCATTATTTTTCTTTCCCTCCGCTCCCTTCTGCATTTAATAGTTCTCCTGTGCAGTTGTCCCCCTCTTTTTTAAACCCTTCCTGACACCTATGGCTTTGGGCTCTGGGTCTAGTCCAGTCTCCTACCAGTGGCCTTCCCGTGCCAAGATACCTCGTTGCTTCTTCCATAACTTTTTTGTAGATCTAAGCGGTGATCCATAGGAGGAACCAATCCAAATTAAACCTACTATTTATTTTGGTGAGTTGTTTTTAACCCTGATCACCTACCAGTTAGGTCTGCTGAGACACCCCAGTGTGCTAGTGTGAGTGAGGGCAGAAGAAGGCCAGCAACTGCTCCTGCTTGCACCGATGCCAAAAAATGCTGTATCTATCCCTGTGCCCGGATTCCAGAGTAGAAGGAAAATGCATTTCAGCTTTGGTAACTCCAAGTTATCACTTCGTCCCTAACACGCTAGGAATCCAGTGCCTACAAGTGAATGGTTCCTGGCTTTCAGTAGGCATATCAGCAGGGCTGATAACGACCAGGCCAGAAGCAAAGTGCTCTTCTTGCAGGGAAGCGCGAGGGGCCCAGGCTCTGCACAGACAGCAGCGCACAGTGCCACATGCACTGCACTTCGTCACGTCCCTTGAACAGGGAAGGATCTCCACAGAAACAAAACAAAACCAAGCATACAGGCACAGGAGAGAAAGTTCACCGCTTGCACTAACTCATGAACCTCTGATATTCCCCTCCTCTCTGCTCAGCACTACCCTTCAACAAACCAGTCAGTGATTTTTTCCTGGCCTGCCCACAGCACATCACGACAAACCAGACTGCATTTGTAATCTGATGTTAGCAAAAAAGAATGGCGAAGAAACCCCCCACAACTGGTAGCAGCTCTCAACATACTGCTGGAAGAGCACGGATGTTATTACGACTGGTCAAATATGACGCACAGAAATATTGTGAAACCACACTCCTACAGAGTTGAGAGCTGAGTGGTTGTAGCAAACTTCTTCTCAACAGCAAACTGAAAAAAGCACTAGCTAGCCCCGTATTCAGAGGGCCAAGTTCCCCTGAAGTCTCTGTCTAGCTGATGGTGGAAAGTCAAGTGCCTTTGAGCAGTGACTCAGCAGCCCGCAGCAGGGAGCTGCCAATAGTCCGCAGGCACTACACAGACTGAGGTGAAATTTAAACCATCCTAAAGTTCCTCAGTATGTGCTCCTCTAACCTCTTGTAGTGGGTTCATGTGGCAAGGGTTTGGTAGTGGGGGGCTGTAGGGGTGGCCTCTGTGAGCAGGGCCCAGCAGCTGCCCCATGTCAGATAAGGGCCAGTTTCAGCCGGCTCCAAAGGGACCTGCCACAGGAGGGACCCCACAGGGAACGGGGGCAGAGAGGGACCCTGAGGGAGCAGTGAAGACGAAGCTGTCAGGGACTGACCACAGCCCCCATTCCCTGCTCCCCTGCACTGCTCAGGGGGAGGAGATGGAAGAGGGTGGATGGGGGGAAGGTGCTATTAGTTTCTCTCCTTTGTTTCTCACTTCTCTAGCTTGTTAGTAATAGGCAATAAATTTTACTAATCTCCCTATGCTGAGTCTGTTTTGCCTGTGACAATAATTGCTGAGTGCTCTCCGTGCCCTTATCTCAACCTTTGCTCCCTTTTAACGTGTTTTCTCCCCTTTCCCTTTGAGGAAGGGGAGTGAGAGAGCAGCTGTGGTGGAGCTCAGCTGCCCACCTGAGTAAAGCCACCACAGCCCTGCTTCTGCTCTGCTCCTGATCCACCACTCACCTCCCCTTCCTCTCATGAAGGAAATCAGTCGTTCTTTGATGAGAAAGGAAAGAAAACAAGATCAAGGACGTTCTTTGGAACCCACAGACGGTTTGATAAAGTGAAGAAATGATATAGACAAAGCACCACCACAGCTACTAAGTATCTTAGCTCAGGATGATGTGATGCCAGAGCCTCATCGAGTTAACAAACAGGGGAGTCACCACTGATACACAAGGATCAGGCATTAGCTATTCTAATTATTCCCACACATCAGGGCAGTTTCCAATTGCGATGCCGTTTGCTGGAGCACTATCACTGGAGAGTTACTTCTCACAAAATACAGGTAAGATCTCGGCCTATGTTGAGGGCAACATGATAAACTGTTGTGGAGAGGGTAAGGGAATGGAGGGACGGTATGTGGGGAATACGGGCAATTTTCAGCATTTCAAATGAATGCATGTGCAAACCCTACACACCCATCCTACCTTCAGCGGAGTGGAGGGCCCAAGAGGCTCAAGCAATATTGTTCCTTTCCCACACTGTGCAGACGGAACTGACCTCAGAGGAGTTATCAGTCACCGATTCCCCTATAAACCAGACCCTTATAAAGCCCAGGTGAGCCTTTCGGTAGCAAGTCTTCACAGACAGCTTCCACTTCAGCGCCTCAGGGACAGAGCTCTCCCTGCTTTAAGACACAGACTGCCCAAGGTTGAAAACCAGGGGGAAAGCTAACATAATGAGTGTCAATGCATAATTTCGCCATGTTTGTCATTGAAAGTATATAAAGTTTTAATTGAAAAGCCAAACAGTAATAGGCATTATTTAAAATAGATGACTTTTCTTGATCTGTATTAAGAGTTAATTCAGAAAATGAAGAGGACAAATCTGTGCTTTCCTGCTGATGTGGTTGAGGTTTGATTTTTTTTTGTTTGTTTTGCTTTTCTTTTAAAGCAGCTGCAATAAAAACTGAGCAACATTTAGGACAATTCTCTTGATTCATCTACAGATGTGACCCAGAAGCAAAGCTTCCACAGACAGATTAATTCAGGACAGGATGGCACATTTGGAAGGGTCTTTAATAACCTGAGGTCTTATATAAGCCATACTTTTTAGATTTAATGGTAACTAAGGAATTTATGTATTTCTTCATCTGCTTTATTTATTGTAAATAGATAGTCTACTGCTCTAGACCAGAAAAATCAGAGTTGTGCTTTTTCAAATTTGGGATGGGACGTTTGCAAACGTGGAGTGCTTTTCTTCACCCATTATTCTTACAGACCTACATGACGTTTGCCCACAGAAGCAAGAATAAGTCCCTCACTGCACCACACTGCCACTGCTGATTCCAACCACAGCCACTTGAGGGAAGAGTTGGCACAAGTCATGACAAGAGGAAGAACTGGATAGTTCCCTTCTTAGGTAGAACACAAGGATGGTCCACAGCACATTTGGCAGTCTTGAGGAGAAGGTCAACCTAATTCTGTTGAGGTGGCATCTGTAGATATAAAAACCGAGCTCCAGAAGCCAATTACTGTCTTCAACCTACAAAACCTACAAAAGGTTGCAGAAGTCCTGTGGAAAAGTTTAACAAGTGACAGAAAGCAACCTCAATAAACATGCTAGACTATTCCTCAGGACAGGCCATGGCCATTACACTACAGGTCGAGCTACACTAGTCAACTGTAAACCAGTAACAAAGCAACAATCTGAAACCTCCTTCTCCAGGCAGAACCTATCAGTTTGGATTCAGCTGTAGCCCTGCTAGCATCAGTAACCTGAACTTTGAAAATCTCAGCATGGAATTCAAAACACTACCAACCTTTAACATATAGTCAGAGAGTGCTACTTAATAGACATCAGTTTCAATTATGACTTAAAGACAATGAAAAGCAAAAATATAAAAAAATAAAAACATCAAGATTTGGAAACTGATGCTTGTGACAACTATACTGTATTTCAAAGTTTTCTAATAGGTTTGTTATTAATTTCATACAGAAAAGCTGACTTCCTAACTAAAGCAGTTATTTTTGCTATTGAACAAAAACTTTAACTATTCATAATGGAACAAATACATATTCAATAGAACAAAAACTTCATTTGGATTTAAGTGAGAAGATTTATTTATTTCTGGTAGAAATATTATTATTAATTTGAATACCTATTTCTACCAGAAATAAAAATTCTGAATGCCTCAAAACTCAACTTTTTTTTTCCTACAAACATAGTGTTACTCTATAAACCCAGACATCAACATCTTCGTTAGACATGTATCTCTGCAATTAGCTTGGTGAGTTGAGGTCCTTGAAAGTCAAGCTAGTAGACAAGGAAGCGCATCTCCCTGCTTCCAGCCGAACACATCCTCTGTTTCTCTCCTAACACATCCCCAGAACAACCTGTTATATGATGCCAAATGAATCCTATGACTAAGTTTAATCTAGATGTTAAGGTTTGCTCTTCCAAAACAGAAGGTGGGTGATGTTTTTATTTAAATGTTCTGAAAAGCTTGACTGGTCTCTGGTTCAGTTCTTACCCAAGTTTAAGCAGGCAGGTAACAGCTAGCTGTTCACACAAGGGATGATTTGAATAGGCAACTCATTCAAAATTACACACACACACAAAAAGGCTATACAGCCAAATGAGCCAGCCATACACTCCAGATCTTGATTTTGTCTAGAAAAGGCAAAACTTCTGAGAGGAGTCAGAGAGGAGTGCCACCTTCCGGTGGAAAAAAAGTAAATATATGCTGCCTGAATCTTTTTTCTCCTGCAACTGAACAGACTCACATAAAATGGACTGAGAGCAGCCCTGAGGAGAAGGACCTGGGGGTTCTGGTGGATGAAAAGCTCACCATGAGCTGTCAATGTGCCCTTGCAGCCCAGAAAGCCGACCGTACCCTGGGCTGCATCAAAGCAGCGAGGCCAGCAGGGCAGGGAGGGGATTCTGCCCCTCTGCTCTGCTCTGCTCAGCCCCACCTGGAGCCCTGCGTCCAGCCCTGGGGCCCCCAGCACCAGGACAGGGACCTGTGGGAGTGGGCCCAGAGGAGGCCACGAGGCTGATCAGAGGGCTGGAGCACCTCTCCTCTGGGGACAGGCTGAGGGAGCTGGGGGTGTTCAGCCTGGAGAAGGGAAGGCTCCGGGGAGAGCTTACAGCAGCCTGCCAGTGCCTAAAGGGGCCTGCAGGAGAGCTGGGGAGGGAAGCTTGGTCAGGGGGTGCAGTGGTAGGACAGGGTGAATGGCTTTAAACTAAAAGAGGGTAGAGTTAGATGAGGTATAATGAAGAAATGCTTCACTCAGAGGGCGGTGAGGCCGTGGCACAGGCTGCCCAGAGAAGCTGTGGCTGCCCCATCCCTGGAGGTGCTCAAGGCCAGGCTGGATGGGGCCTTGGGCAGCCTGGGCTGGGGGAGGTGTCCCTACCCATGGCAGGGGGGTGGAACCAGATGGTCTTTAAGGTCTCTTCCAACCCAAACCTTTCTGTGGTTCCATGTAAATCCCCAAGGCAACACCTTGAAATACAGGAGGAAATGCTGACAAAGTGGAATGTTCCAGAAGAGCAATATTTACAGTAAGAAATTCAAAACACAACACAGCTAGAAGTTTCTTGGGCTTGAGTAGTGAACTTTACCTTGTAACATAATCTGTCAAAGACAAATGGACTCAGACATTGCTTTCCTTGTTACAGCAATGAAAAAAAGTACTAGGAACCCATTAAACACTTTTGTGCTTATAATCTAGTGTCTGAAAAACAGGAGGCAATGAATTATGAACTGGCCCGCATCCAGGAATCCCAAAAGATCTCCCCCTGAGGAAATAAGCAAGTTTCCTGCAGTAACACATTTCCCCAGAGCTGGGAGTACATCTGTCATATGATTTCTGCTGTGACAGAGGTGTAGCCGTACGCTGCCGAACCGCTGAAGTGCCGTCCGTGCCAAGGGCTGAGCAGGAAAGGCTGTGCCTGCAGCGTCGGTGCAGCTTCACCCCCACCCCTGCCAACAACTCGGTGGACAGACTGCACCCTGCCTCTGCATTCAGAGCTGGGCTATGCCTCTTCGGATCCCTTCTGAATTCAGATTAACAGCATCACCGTGCTCGTCCTTCAGAGAAATGGATTATTACAGAAGGGCAGCTCGCAACACCCAGATCCAAAATTGTTCCAAAATAATAAAAATCCCCCAGTCACTCACTGTAGCATTCATCTTTATGAAGCTCGAGATAGGTGGAGCCAAGAAAAAACCCAGCAGAATCCACAAATAGGACTGTCTGACTTAAACTTTCTATTAAAAGACAAGAATGGGAAAAAAAGAATGCATTGTTAATCTGAACCAAAATAAATCACGCTGATATTAAAGCCATTGCTCCTACCCCTTCAATGCCTGTTTGACTAGAACACCCTTCAGAAATGATCCTATTGATTCCCCTGTCCTCCGGCATAACCTCTGCTACCTGCAGAGTGGCAATTCCAAAGCAACACCCTATTAGGTTTTAGTTGTAGCAGTGAAAATCAAAGTAAATTCATTAATTTAGAGGTCATTTCCTTAGAAAGACTGATCTGAAGTTGTTGAAGGACAAAATGAAAGGAGATCTAGTTGCTCAGTCATTCACCATTTAAGTTCCTTTTCCTTCAGCCACAGTGCCTGAAAAAAAATAATATTACTGTACTAAAGAAGTTCCATACAAAAAAGTGGATATTTCATTGCCATTTTCCATGACACAGATACAAAGTATAATTATTTTGAAAGGAAAACTCCTTTATAGAACTTCTTTAATTAGATTCCCCTTTCTTGCACCGCTACCGTATTAAACTTACTTATCTTTCCCCCAGTGTAGCAAGTCTGTCTATTTTTGCATTGTCATTCTGGAGGCAGACACCTGGGCTGCTGCAGAAGATTTTAATCTCCAGTTGCGCACGCTGCCTGCCTTGCTTGCCCGGGATGACAAGTGCCTCTTTATCTTTTTTCTCCAGATTGTTAACAGACTCTAGTACGTACATTATTCAACCAACAGCAGCAAAGAAAATGTCAGAAAGAGCAGAAAAGCCCAAACCAAAACACTGGAGATAAAGAACAGCCCTTCTGAAGCTGAGATAAGGAACTGTAAACACTAAGCATGCTTTAAGGAAGTTTACTTTATCCTCTCCAACAGGGGCAAATGACTAGTTAATTTCAAATCCAGCTCTGAACATCATAAGACAAACCCTGGGAAGGCAGAGTTGATTTCAGCTATGGTCATAAATACAAACACAAGCCTCCTACTGAGAGAAGGAAGGTTACTGATTCCTGATAAACACCAACTGCATACATTTATTTCACCCCTTTCAACGATATGAAAAGCAGATGGGCTTGTAACATGAGAGTGAATCCAAGAAAAAAAGAAACACCACCTAGCTTCCGAGTAATCTTATACTTTTTCCCTTTTACAGACATCCCCAGACAGATGAAATCTAACCACTGAAATCAGAATATGCAGAGCTTGAGAAGAAATCAATTACTTAGGAGGAGGGATGGGAAAGGAAGAAGAAAAAAAAAAAATCCTTACCAACTGACTGGCCTTACTGTGCACTTCTCCAGGAGATCAAGAATTGCTTCTGATGCAGCAACATTCAGCCCTGGAGAAGTCAGGCAGAGGGAAAAGGGAGGGGAAGTAAGAGGAGGGGAAGGGAGGAGACAGGAGGAGAAGGGAGGGGAGGGGAGAGCGTGTACACCACACGTCAGTTTGTTGAGCCCTAACATTGCCTTTGGGAAGTAGAATGAAATTACTGCCAAATCTGACTGGGAATGGGCTTGTGATGCTTCAAAACAATACAGAAACAAGATCCGAGCGTGACCGTTTGGGTTCAGAACAGAATCAGAAGGAAGAGATGTGCATTCTCACATGGAGCTATTCAGAGCACTTGAAACACCAAACGTGCTTTTTGCTCCAGTGAGAGATGGTTCTCAAATTTAAAGTCAAGCAGAGTAAATTTAAGAGCTGCAGCAAAACCCATCGCTGCAGTTAGTGAGAGAGGGAGCCCATCCAGAAGAAAGCAAGACTATTTTGCTTTCCTAAAGTCTTCTGAACTCAGCTTGCAGCTACTTGCAAACCTATGAGACTGTAAACTAGATGGAATAGTCATTTCAACTCTTCATACACAGCCATTTCCATGCCAGCTGCATCCAAACACAGCATGCAATGCGTTGAAGGCAGACATCCCTCTTCAGAAGACTTTTACCCTAGAGCAGTACAATAGACTAAGAGGAAGGGCATCAACACACGCATTTTGATAGTATCAAAATATGATACACACATTCACATGCACAAATATGACAGTGATTCTCCCACCAACTGTTACAACCCAGTCCCACTCCACCATGAACAGCTAACAGAATTAAAATTTTAGTGCCTGAAGGAAGAATGGGAGGGGAACATTCATTGTTCAACTCATATCTCATCACCACGTCTCAACAGAACAGAGATTAAAAAAAAAACAAAACACAACAAAGTTATTTTGCACCTTAGAGGTGCTACCTTTAGTTTAGGTACCCCAAATTCCCCATTCCTCACAAGCTGTGCTGATTTCCTAAAATACATTGCCTCGCTATCCAATGTCTCCACCTTGATTCCCTTGAGCTAGCAATTTTGCTTCTAATTGTTGTTGTCTACTGTCCTCTATCAGATGCTTTCCCAGCCCTACAAGACACCCAAGCCCACAGATTAGTTTGAAACCTTGCAGAGAGGCAGAATCTCCGGAGCTCTACGTGCTGTACAGCAGCAGCACAGTGTTACGCAGCAAGTGGTCCCGCTGCATGATGCAACACCATGCAGTGCTGACTCCACAGCACAGCAGTTTGGGCAGAGGAAGGGCTCATCTAGCCCCTGCTCTTCCAACTGACTACTTTTCTTCTCGCAAAGGTAGGTTTCAATCTGAACACCAAGGAGGATCCCAAATCATACAGTGCCAAGGGAATAGACAGAGCCTTAAAGGCTACAGGTTTTATTCAGGTCTGGCACTGAAAAACAGGCTCCCATAAAGCTCTCCTCTGCTGCTGATCCACAAAACACCAGATAAACTGTTACGGTATCTTTTCAGTTCTAAATAAAGAGCTCTTGCCAGCTGCAGGAAAAACTTATCTGCACACCACTCTGGAACAACATAAAACCCCAATCTCTTACTGTCCTAAGAGTGTAATTCACTGGAGACTCCTAGGTTTATAGATCACCCGTGGCTCTGACAAAGCATTACTGATAGCTTGATCTGGCACACAGCACTCCTGTGGCAGATGCTTATCTTAAAAAATGCAAAATACTTGGGTGATAGCTAACAGCCTGCCATGTGGCTGTCCCAAACCCTTCCCAAAAACACAAATATCTTCCACTCCCTGCTCTCAGCATTGCCGTCCCCAGAATACCATTCCCAGTAACATCACAAGCAAAGCAGGTCCCCCAACCCCAGCCCCACAGCAACTCACAAAGGGTTAGCGCAGCTACACTAACTCAGTTGGAAAGGATTTTTGTCACCTTGCCTCTTTCCTCGCCTCTTCTGCTGTTTCAAAAATAGCTCTGGCTTGTTTGCTGTACCGCTTATGTCAGTCTGATTTTATGCCCGAGTGGATGTATACAGACAAGTTCGTAGCCCATTAAACACTGCCTACCCAGACCTGTACGTACATGCACAGTCACACAAACACAAAGCACACCCCCCTCCCTCGGAGGCCATGCTGAAAAGCCGCTTGTTTTCAGAGGCTTTGCGCTGTATTAAGTATGTTTATAGCAGGCCTCAAATAGGGGATAGAAAACAGACCACAGTCTTTTCTGAGGTTTTGAAAAAAGAAAAAAAAAATAAGGCCAAACAGCTCTATCATCCACCCCCCTCTTAAAGTTGTAAGTAAGGGCCTTGCCTGTGATGCAAAGACTTTGAAATGGAAATGCATTTATCAAGTGACCTAAGGTCATTTGGATGCATGCTGTTCAATGTTTCTGTCCATTAAAGACAAACAACCCTTCCCCCGAGGTTTTGAAAACCATTATCCACAATTGCCAGGAAGTGTAAGGATTTCGGTAGGTGCAGAAATACAGAAATTCTGGAACTACTGCTAAAGAAAAATTCAGGTAACATCCTGAAATCTGAGAAGTCCTTTGAATGAGATTTTTCCTACTAGCACTTTTTAATCACTAGGTTTTACTGAATAGTTTTTCTTTTTACAATAAATCAACTTGCATTTCCCTAATCCCAGATTAATCCCATTCAAATCTGGTATCCTTCCCAAACACAGTAATCTAAAGATCAGCGTCCTTTACCACAGCTCTACCTTCAAGACCCAGCTCATCCCCTGTGAATTAACTGATACTTTTTTTTGATGTATCTTTCTCAGTATGCCATGACTCAGGACTATTGGTTATCATGAATTTAAGACTTCCATAACAAAACGCAGCACAAAGCAATTTTGCTTGGTCCTATATAAAATCCAATATGCATTAGCTATTAAATAATAAATAATAATAAATAAGAACCTACTGACATTTCTGTACTACATGCTCCCCAATTACTCATCTGCTAAAAACCCTTTGAAATTTAAGAGGAGAAAAAAATAACATTTCCAGCAGTCACTGTAGCATGAAGACAAGATTAAAAAGATGACCCTCTCAGGCACTGTATCTCTTTTACTACGAGTCTTTGCATGCACATGTAATTCTGTATGTATATTAACAGGAAAGAGCATTCAAACAAAAGCTCAACCATTAGCATATTAACAAAGTGTATGAAAAATAGTTATTATTTTACTCCTGAGGACATCTGCTATTTCAGCAACAGTCCAAAACACCAGACATGCAAAGAACTGAAACAGACCAGCTGGGGAAAACGTGGGGTCCGATCACATAGGTCTTCAATACCAACATTAGTAATGAACAGGTAAAAGTCAATTATGCCTCGGGGCAGAGAGGTAAAACACATTACTGCCCAGCATCTCTTTCCAAGTATATGGTCCTGACCTCCTGAATTTTTTCTCCCTTTTGAGGCATCCATTCTCCCACAGGCTTAGTACGAGCAATTCCTCTTAGCTTTCTGCTTTAAGTACGAATAGCTTTTCTACTATTAAGACCAGTATTACACTTAGAAATAAGCTTCAAACAAAATATGGAAATTAAACTGTTTTCTTACCCATCCTCCTTGTTGAATGATATAGTCTGCAGAATAGTCTTCTAGATATGTCACCCCAAAGTTCACAAGTGCACTCAATGGTTCCTGGCCTCTTCTGGTTAACTCCATAAGGAATTGCTGTAGCAGAACCAGGGGTACCAAGACCTTAAACAAAAAAAGAAAAAAATAAAAATTGTGAATAAATACAGAAAGCCTTATCAATACTATTGTGTAGGTAAAATGAAGAACTCATGTGGTCTATGGAAAAGGCCTGGATCTACAAGTTCAGAGTTATTGGAGACTATACACTTCGTTTTTATGAAGACAAGAGGTAGAAATACAATACAAAACTGTAGGAAATCTAACAAGCAAAACACCACAGCGTAACTTGGGAATTTCACAGAACAGTACTACAGTCATTTCTTGAGCCCCGTGTTTTCCCAACATGAGAATCAGGTAAAGAAGCACACTGGGTCCAGAACTTACTACTTCAGAAGTAAAAAAAATGCAGCATTATAGGTAGTTTGAAGGGATACACATCAAAAACGTATTCAAACAGCAAACTCACGTACATTCTTTAATAGATGCACTGTGCTAGACAGACTCTTTAGAAGTTGATGCTCTGCTTTTTGACCGGACAGAAGCAAACAACTTGGGCTTGATGGGTTATAATAAGTGGGGTTACATCAGGCTGGTGGGCAATCACTAGTGGGGTTCCCCAGGGCTCAATTTTAGGGGATCTGGGGGTTCTGGCTGACTGCAACTTGAACACAAGTCAGCAGTGTGCTGTGGCAGCCAAAAGGGCCGACTGCATCCTGAGGTGCATCTGGCATGGCATCGCTGGCTGGTCGAGGCAAGGGATTGTCCTGCTCTGCAGCAGCCTCATCTCAAGAGCAATCTGTAGTCTGGGGCACCACAATATAAGAAAGGCATAAAACTATTAGTGAGTGTCCAAAGGAGGGCTACAGAGGTGGTGAGAGTCTAGAGGGCAAGACACATGAGGAGCAGCTGAGGTCCCTTGGTTTGTTCAGTCCTGAGCAGAGCAGGCTGAGGGGAGGCCTCATGGCACCTGCAGCTCCCTCACGAGGGGAGCGGAGGGGCAGGCGCTGAGCTCTGCTCTCTGGGGACAGCGACAGGACCCGAGGGGACGGCATGGAGCTGGGACAGGGGAGGGTCAGGCTGGGGGTTAGGGAAAGGTTCTGCACCCAGAGGGTGCTCGGGCACTGGGATAGGCTGCCCAGGGCAGTGGTCACAGCACTGAGCCAGCCGGAGCTCAAGAAGCATTTGGACAGCAGTCTCAGTCTGTTTTTTTGATGGTCTTGTGTGAGGGCCAAGAGTTGGACTTCGTGATCCTTGTGGGTCCCTTTCAACTCTGTATATTCCATTATTCTATGAACTCCCCACAGCAGCATAACATTACAGGCATCGTTAAAGTGATAAGCACATACCCCTCTCTATGTTTAAACTCTCCTGTGCCAAATCTACCACGTACAGAATTCCCTGCCTCTGTTCCTGCTCCTATTTCTCCTTCCAACTATAACTGAATGTTCAGCCTTAACCCAAATGTGAATTGCTCTGGAAAATGCAGTAATCTGTGAACTCACCTCTTTTATATAACACAGTTCTAGACACTTCCTTCTGAAATTATGGTTTTGTTTGCCTAAACAACATGCAGGTGAACTTTTAAACTCTAAATTTATTCTCCTAGAGCAAGCAAGTGGCCCTCTGGGCAATGTTTATATGCAGTACTTTGGCAAGTTCAGGAAAAACTGGTATGAATTGAAGTCATTAGCATCTGAAAAAAATTACTATAACACAAGAGAAAGATAAATATTAATTTTACTGCATCGAGTTTGTGACAACTGCATTGCACTTCTCTGTAAAGGCTGAAGAAGGTCATTAGAACACTGTGCAAATCAGACCACTGTTTCCTGCCCACGCAAGGTAGATACAGGTTAATACTATTGTACAGTTTGAACTCTAAATGCCTCCTTTCTTTCCCAGTCTTGTCCTCCTTTAGCCTGATCTTCTTTTCTGTAAATATCCTTTCTTACTATTCCCAAAAATCACACCTTAGGAAGCACAGCTGGAGGAAGAACCATAGGAAAAGGAGGCTGGGTTTGAAATTTGTACTTAATCCATGGTGAAGTCAGACTCAGATGGACCACTAAGAACAGACAGGGCCTTAAAAATGCCTGCAGTCTGGTAAATTTAAAGTGTTCTAGTTGATTAAAAACAGATAGAGTCCAATACTATGAAAAACAGATTATATTACTGTTCTTCTGGGAACAACAGTAAACACTTCATTCACTTAACTAGAAATGAGATGCTGCTTGAATTTTAAAAGCCTTGTGGTTTTTTGAGTTTCTTGTAATTAATCTCAGCCCAGAAGCAGAAAAGATGCAAACTCACAGTTACATGCACAGGCATAAGGAACAGGTCAAGGTGAGATAAGTGTCAGAGGAAATTGAAGTCTTTTTGGATTAAAGAAAAAAATAAATATGTCAAGACTAGGTATCTTTCGAAGGCTTTGAACACACCCACAGAATTCTACAACAGGGTGAACCTTTCCATCTCAAAATATTTGACATTTACTTTAAGATCAAGGGAGGAGAAACAAAGGCAAAAAAGCTGCTTAAGAAATTGAGTGAATTCAAATTATTGCTTTCTTCCTTTGCCAGTTTAAACATCCAATCCATCTACTCCTCCCAAATTTAGCATGTCTTGCTGGTCCCTTACTCTTAAGACCTAATTCAGATGCTGACATTCAGTTCCATGCAGACCAACAAACAGCCTGGTTTTCCTTTCCCACTGAAATTGCAGACTTCTACCTTTGAGATCAGTAGGAGCAGGACCAGGTTTGCACAAAACTAACCCAAATTCATGAAAGAAAACAAGTTCACAGTACTTCCATTAAGGCTAGCAACAACTTTTTGTACTTAGGTGTAACTATGTGCATGGTGATGAGATTTAAACTAGACCTAAGTAAAAATACAGCCTTAAAAATTCAAAGCAACTGCAATTCATTCCACCACCATTGCGTACCGAAAGGAGTAAGAGAGACCTTTTTTACTTTGACTAAAGAAAACAAATACAGTATCAAGCAGAGCATGGCAGAAAACAGTTGACGGGAGAAACTTCTAAGGAATAATAAAAATATTTTATGATCAGAAGATTTCTGATTGTGTGTATGAAAGATTTCTGCCAGTTATACTATTGCAATCCCACACTACAATATTACAATTCTGAAGAGAGATCTTGAAGATTTTTTTAATTCTTAAGTTATATTGAAAGTAATTGCCATTCCTGTGTATCTTTTTACTATTACAAAAATTCACTCAATTCTTTACATGATTAGTTCTTACATTTTTGTTTTATTGCTTTAGCTTTTTAGCTTTGTTTTAGCTCCCATTAATCAGTAAAAATGGAACATTAAGATAACTACTAAGATAACTATTAAGATAACCTACTAGTTCAGTTGACTCTAAATATCAGTGTTTGTTATCCTTTTATCTGATGCACAATAGTGGAATTAAGTACTTTTGGAGTATTTATATAATATTATTTTTTAAGCAAAGCATAAAAAACAAATAAGTATTTTGTTGCCAGATTTTAAAATATATTCATTACAAAAATAATACCCTGTTTAAGCTTGGGATGTTTTTAATTTGGTTTTGTTTTAAAAAGAGCCTCATCCTTTTCTTTACAGGATCCATCGTAGCTATTATTCTCACATCACAATTTCTGAGAAATACATGAAATATTTTTTTCTCCTGGAATTCCTTTACTGAGAACCAGCACTTCAAATATCTACAGGTAAACTTTGCTTCTGTGGGATGTTAGTGGAAAAACTGATGTTCCCATGCATTTGTTTACCTGGCAATATTTTCTTATTCACATGAACATTGATGTTTTAGTGACAGGAAACATTCTTTTACATTCCATCCCTCGTAAGTTAATCACATCTCTTCCGCAGTTCAAACATACCACTGCACTCTAGAAAAGGTCCACATTTACAACTGGAAAAAATACCAGCTACATTTAGAAGTGTCTTCTTTCTGCTTATGCCTGCACAATGAACAGGTTCTGTGAAAACTGGAGTGACTAAAAAATTGACACCTTGCCAACTGTAAGAGACAGATCAAGCCTTTGTCCGCATTAACTTGCAACCAGATAACTTCACTATTTTAATCCCATACCTACCCAGCATTGTATGCTTACCTATGTCTCACATACACCTAGCTTCAAGCAAGATTTACAAAGACTGCTTTGAGTCTGCTTTGTGCCACAGAAGTGCTGCACCATTAGGGGATCAGTGAGGCTCTCTGAGCTCATCTCATTCAACATATTAAATAGCTGGAGCTTTTATATATACACATATATAATAGATACCTATACATACATACACACAAGATGGATCTGATAACGTGTCAAATGTGAAATCAGAGTAGAAAAACAGTTCATTCTGACCTGAGCTCCTCACCCATGTCCAGGTTGCTAAAAGGGACCAAGAAACTTGCCCTTCAACAGCAAGGACTCAGAAATTTGAAGTGAGATCTTATATATTAGCTTATATGATACTAAAAGTAAGAATATCTTGCTGCGTGAGGTTGCATGAGGTGCCACTACTGAGCACAAGAGATGCAGCTTACCTGAAACTTAAAATATATTTAATCTATTAGATTTAGTAATTTTATTTCTTCTAGTCTGGATCAAACCACAAGGCTTGATCACAGATGTACCAGCCAAAAGTCTGTCTGTGGGAAAGCACTTTGACATTTTTAACCCGTCACATCTGACAATTGCTGTGTCTTTCCAACTTCTGCTCCACCCAAGCAATTAAGGATGTGTGATGGCCACAGCATGTAACAGGGAGTGATTTACTATTCCGTTTAGCTAGCTCAGCTTGTTGTATGTTTTCTTAACTTACACAGTTAGTCATCAAAGAACCTAAGCTTCAATTCAGCAATACTTCTCCTTAGAGGGATGGAAAGCCTTCATCATTCTTAGCAAACTGACAAAACCAAATTCAGTAAGAGACATCTTTGTGGAAAATCTGAGGAAGTGTCAGGAAACTAACCTGTTAAAGAGCTATCTATGGAGTATTGTATTTGCTTTCTCTTGGGTTTTTCATTATAAAGTACATTTAACATATTTAACTACTAAGTATATTTAGCACAGAAAACACTTTATTCATTGTAAACTACTATTCTTATTAATTTGCCTTTCCCCTCTTAAAGTAGTGGGCATATCTTCACTGCTTCCCACAGTCCTTTGTTCTTACAGATATCTATGAGTAGATTTGCAGGAGCAGAAGAGTCTTCTCATAGCCAATTTAAATACAAATCCTTCATGAACCTGAGGCCAGCATGGCCTCATTTTGCTGCATGTCTGCTAATTAGACCTAACACTGTGTGTCTATTTATAGCTACTTTAAAAAATTATTTTGCGAACAGCTTCTTCTTAGAGTGAAAATTAAGTTAGACTGAAGTTGGAGGAGAGATACCTAGATCTCTTTTGTTATAAAATATGATGCTGGTTAAGACGATAAAGGAATTTAAAAGGAAATGAAACCAATACAAGTGTATTCCATCTCACAAAACAAGTATTATTAAAGGAACTACCAGGCATTCCTGAAGTATCAAGCTACCACAAAAACAATATAAATGGATGCTGTATTATTACACAAAAATTCCATTGTTTTGCTTGTGGACTAAAAGTTTTGTAGCAACAAGTATTATGGGTAAGTAAAGATGATGGCAAAGACAACGTATGACTGATATTCTCAATCAAAAGCTAATAGGGACCAAAACCCATTAATCACAAAGGCTGCACAAATGTAGCAGCAATGGAGGAATCATAAAACTGAATCATAAAACTCCCAATACTCCCAATCGATCTACCCAGTGCTATAGCTGCAACAGCTGTGTACCAACAGCACATGGAGATGCAGTAGAGAATAAATCTCCATCCATCTCCCCCGGCCATCTGAGCCATAATGTCTAGCTTTATGCCCATTTATAGTTTTCACCAGCTGAAAAGAAAAACATACCCATCTTAAAGAACCTTCTTGATAATCAGATTTCATGGTTATTTAAGCTAGAATGCTATGAGTCATAATACAATAAACCAAAAGCAAACACACCAATTATAATTGACATAGCCATGGGCAGTAACTTGTCAAGAAACATTAACAAACTGCTTTAAAAGTGCCCCACGCCCTTGCTTAGATGATCAGTTTCTAAAGTATGCAGGGAAATCTAGTTAAGGAGGTAAAATATTTCTTTTAAAAAATTAAAATAGGAAAAAAAGCACTTAAATTTTAAGACTAATTTTTAAACACTCAATTTATGATTAAATTTGCAAATATTTCATTATTTTTCTGATGCACACTGAACCTGTCAGAGAATGATTAAGATTACAAATTTGAATGGTTAATGAAAGATAAATTTTGGGGACAGTAATTCTACTCATTTTACATTAAAACTATTACAAAGACAGTTCACTTACAAATTTGCATGCTGTTCTACAATGAAGCTTCATGTCATTTGAGACAACTCCTGAAACCAGGTATGCACACCCTCATGTTTCCTGAACAACTGACACAAGAGATAAAGTGAAAGTCACTTATTTGGTACCTTGTTCCATCCACTGGCATGAGCAGCTGTCTCTTGTGTGCGCTCTCGATATTCTTGGTATGTCACTGGCCTGCAGAAGTTAAATCAACACTGAAAGTTATAAAAGGAAACAAAAGAACAAGAATGAAATAAAACTCTCAGTTTCCAGAGAATGAAATACTTTCACATATATAAAGCAAATAATTTTCAAGAGCAAACAAAACTCATATTTCAGGGCCTAAAACACCATCACCACACAGAGGAAGGAAGATACCACCTTCTCCCAGGTACACAATTTCAAATAATCGGTTAGGTGAATTTTATAAGAATTTAATAGTCTACAAATTGAAGGACATTAGAAAAGTTAGTTCTCTGACATGCAGACAATATTTCAGATCTCTTGAAGATTGTTTTTTATAATCTAAGAATCTGAAGATAAAAAAATCACTACGAAATTCAACTGTGAGATGGAGGTCAATGCAGAGTGAAATTTTCATAAATAGTAGAGACTACAAACAACCAACATATGCTTAACAGTGTTAACATTATTTAAAGTTCAAGCTTCTAGTTGCAAGGAACAGTACTTTCGATCAAAAAAAATTCATTTTATTTTAGTAGACATCTCGACAAGGCTTCCCATTTTAGAATTATCACATCTCTACCTCTCTGATTCAGATGATAAAATTCCCCTCTCTTCCATATTCTTTCTTCCAAGATCTAATAATATCTTACAGTCAGTAACAATGAAGACTTCCTAACAAGTGACAACAGAAAATACACTCTTTCAAAAGCAGTTGTCCCAAAGCCAGACCACGATAGCAGACAAATTTAAACTTTGGCTTCAGGGAGAAAGTGGTAGCTGGTGTTGCACAGAAGAAACTGTAACTGCTTACTGAAATTTAAGAATCTGTCACAATTTAGTAGCCTTGCTATACTGTAACACAAAGATACTTGTCTATGTGCATGTAAGAGGAGAGGAAAATACCAGATATAAGCAAAATAAATAAGCATTGTGCCAAATAACACTACTGTAGGAAACATGAGTGAAAGAACAGAATTAAAGCACGCTGAGGGAAATATAATTTGGGCTTGTCATTTTAAGTGCATTCTCTTAACTCCCTTGGTATTAGTTCCTTTAGAATGCAAATCCAAATGAATCAGTAGGATGAGAAGAGCAACAACAGCTGGAGGAAGGTTATTATCAAGGGATTAAACAGCAGTTCTGGTTCACCTTATAAAAAGGCATGCATGTCACCCCATTTTCATGGGTGTGTGTGTTTATATATACACACACACAAAGAAAATGACAAAAAGAAAATGACAAAGTTTTCCTATAGAAAATACAAGAAGCCTAGAACACCAGGCTACAACCAGCCACATAACCACTTCATTTTCAAAGGCCTCATGTCAGGAACTCTCCAAAGAGATCAACCTAGAAGGAACCAATACCTACAATGGTCAATACCCCATTATCTACAACGTGTAAGACCTTAAAATTTTAAACACTTATTTTTTTTAATTTAGATACACAAAACAGAGAGGTTGCAAGGCTTAGTGCTGATTTTCCAACTTGTTGCCAGTATGTTTTTTTTTTTTTTAGTTTACAGTAAGGTATTTTGCAAACCCTTATCTCTTTGTAAAATACTAAGTACAAGTTTCTAAGGTCACACAGGACAAATGCCTGGCCTGTACAGGCAGATAAGCTTCTGTCACTTTTGGAGGAACATCTTTTGCGACTTAGGAAGAAGTTTGTACCCTACATAGTATTTTCTGTGGTTAAATAATTTTTACTTTACACAACAGTGAACTTACTGTTTGACCCTATGAAACCTGCATAGGGAAGCAGACAGTATATGTATTTATTTCTGAAAGCTAAACGGTGAATTGGCAAACTGTTTTTCCTGTGGATAACTGATAGAAGAGACAGCTGCCTCCATCTGTCTGGCCAGATGTTACACAGGGCCTTTGATATTGAATCCAGGTTGGAGTTCATCGGTCTTAAATAAAAACAGTCATAGAAAGTCAACAACTGTTATAGTTTCTACAAGACAAGCTAGTTCAGGAGTCGCAGGATCACAGAATGGCTGAGGCTGGAAGGGACCTCAGGAGGTCATCTCGTCCAACCTCCTTGCTCAAGCTGAATCTCCTATAACAGGTTGCCCAGGACCATGCCCAGGCAGCTTTTGAGCATCTCCAAGGACAGATGCTCCACATACTCTCTGGGAAACCTGTCAGTGTGACTGAGCAACAGAACAAGAAAAAAGCACTTCCTGATGCTCAGAAGAAACAACTTCCACATTCATAATCCCTCAGAAGTCTGCCATAAAGGGTATTACCTTCATGGGAAGGTGAGATGCCTCTTCAAAGCCTGCATGGAATGCTTAAGCCCCTTCTATGAGATCAGAATTTTTTGCTAGATGCTGGTATCTAAGGCTTACAGTGATTCTCAGCTTCCTTAGAGCCATATTTATTAAACCAATCCACAGAACAGATTCAGATTGCTATTTGCTAATGCTGTCTTCACAACTGCATGTATAAGTGTCCGCAAAGTAACACTTTGCAACTTGAGCTCTCTACAAATACACTTTTGACGTCATTCATAAAGCCAGAAGTGACTCCACTAAAATCAGACTAGTAATTCATATTAGAAAAACAAGCAACCAATGCCATTTTACTAATTTACTGAAGACATTAATTGAGATGCTAGCATGCCAAGTACCGTGTGCTATTTAAACAATAAGCTTAATCTGGAATGACAGCTCCTAACATACCACAGTTAGCCCAGGGAGCTACATTTGCTTCAGATGTGTGTCCTGAATGGCGGCCATGAAGTATCTACCTACCTTCCCTTCGGGGAAACTCTCCCACTCATCTTGGGTCAGAAAATAATCAAACTTCTAGATCTGCTCTTAACTATTAGGTAAGACAAGCTAATTTTCCACAGCACATCATTCATTTAGTTGGCAATGGCAATTGGCAGCTCTCAACTGCTAGCTTCACCAGCAACTCAAACTACTTAAACTAGTCTCTTCAGTTCAATGATAAAAGTTTAGAAACCTTTCAGATTTTACATTTGTTCAAACAGAATAGCACAAAGTATTCACACATCACAACACAAAACAAGAAACCAAGCAGATAAAGGGATACTGAAAAAGAAAGAAATGCAATACAAAATGTAGTCCTGTCTTCAGCATTTCAGCATCAGTCACAATGCGAAACAGGACACACCTTCCCTAACAAAAAGGAAATGGAAACTCACTTGCTAAGCAAGATCTCCAATGCTTTGTGCAGATGCTCTTTCATTTCCTGGGACACTTTCTCCCCCAAATGAGCCAGGCAATCTTCTATTGAGCTCTCTGGATTGGCAGGACTGAACACTGGGGAAGTGTGGCAGTCAAATCCTGTAGTGGTAAATGCTGAAAGAAAAAGCATACAAAATAAAATGAGTAAACACATGTAACAACAACAATCTCAAATTTCTCATCCCAATAGTTAAACACAATTCACATAATGAAGGAAGAAATCACAACTCCATAATCAAAGTACGCTATGAAGAAGTTTTACTAAAACAACTATGTTCCAAATATATTCTGGAAGTGGCACTTAGAAACTACAGATGCCTTTGAGCTACATTTCCCCCTCTAAGCTCTTATCTCACTACTGTATCTTAACCAGCAAGTTACCTGACTGTGCAACTGTTCTCAATTATAAGCTAATTTTTAAGCCAACCCTGATG
Source organism: Anas acuta (assembly GCF_963932015.1). NCBI lineage: Eukaryota > Metazoa > Chordata > Aves > Anseriformes > Anatidae > Anas > Anas acuta. The sequence goes on from NC_088979.1 coordinate 140,100,956, forward strand.
GAGCACCAAGAGACCCTCTTTTCTGTGGTAAAATTTGCTCATTTGCAGCAGTACTACAGCATGACTTTTTAAAACCATATTCTGTTCATGCAACCTTTCCCTCCTCTGTTTAAAATTTCTCCTAAAAGTCTATGTGGATGAACATAAAACAGATTTAGAGTCTTTTTACTTTGTATTTCCAGTCTGAAACACACATGCAAAGCAAAGATTATTTCCAAGTTATCCCTTGCTGGGAGTCCCATAAAAGCCACATCTATTGATCAAAGCACGTCACAAAAAATAAAACTGGTGGAAGTGAGAAATCTGATGGTTCAAGTCCACACACCCTGAACGTTAGCTGCTTGAGTATGTTTTCCCTTCTGCCATCAACTGGAGCAGCTTTAAGGGCTGCTTACATTTCATTATTTATAGTAGCCTATTAAATGCAGTTCAATTGCTTGCTTTGGCTAGACTCCACCACTCTGCACCATAACATTTAACTATTTTACTTCATGTGACAATGGGTAGAAATGCTAGCTGGGGTGAGGAGGGGAGAAGATACTCAACCCATCCAAATATATCTGTAACTAGAGTACCTGCTATAAATTAGCCACTATTATATGGCACAGAAATTCTCAAGTGAAATGGGAAAATCCGAACAGCACCTTCCAAGATCTCTTCATCAAGACGTTTTAGCTCCTCCTCGATTTCTATTTTAATCTTCTCCAAAGCCTCTTTCTCTGAAGCATGTTGTGCCATAGGCTGTTGAGTCCCTAAAAGAAATCAAAGAAATGTTATATTTCAAACAAGGTAGATAAAGGAACGCACAATTTAAATATTAACTGTAAAGGAATTCAAGGTGAATATTTATTTCAGAAAGCAACATGAAATGTGATCCCTGAAGTGGTTATTATAGAAGTTTTATTAAATGAAACCAGAAACACAAACTTCTAGACCTGTTGAAGGCAGAATATGAGCTTTAAATGCAAATATTAAAAAGGTCAGAACACGTAACAGCTTTAAAAAACAAATTCATCTTAAAATTTAACACCAAAATCAAACAAAAGGTACTTAAACAAGCAAACATTAGAACTAATGCACTCGTTAGCAAACTACTTAAAAACAACATAGATGTCTTCAGAACTTACAATACCCAACCTTAAGATAGGCATAAGGTTTATTTTAGTAGTAAAATACTAAGTTTATATTGATCTCTGAGTATTTCTGTAGACTTCACAGAGTAGCTACGTCAACAAAGTGTCCTGAAATCTATTAACTGTGCATCATTTCATTGCTTGTGGGGAGCCTACAGGCCACAATTAAACCACTTAAGACAGGGTTCACAAGTGACAGCAGAGACAAAGGGCGCCACAATTGTCAGCCAGCTGTCAATTCTCGTTTCCTAATCGAGTCGTTTAAGAATATGAAATGTCTGCATATTCCCAGGAGAACACATGCTGTGCTTTGGGATCACAAAGACACCTTCTGCGTGCTGACTCTGGGAATCTCGTCACAATAAATTGTTTCAGCCATATCACTCGGGATTATCTCAATCATTTTCATTATTACACTTTAGGAAAAAAAGAGATACAGACCTGTTTCCAAACAGGGAAAGGTATTTAAAGCATTTGAATCTTTAAGGTAATGCCTACTGAATGTCAACCTTTCCAATACAAGGCAGTATGGCAAGTTACTCAAATAACTGCTTTCTAGGACAGGTACTGATGCAAAGGCTAGATGACTGGGACAGTTCCACCTCCAAATTCTCACTATTAGTTGCTTTTTCTTTGGGCTTGCTCATCTCCAGTGTTGGCCTGGGTTTCTTCCATCAGCTTTCAAGCATGTCTTTAAATACCATTCTTAAAGCACACGACAAAAACTGTTCCACTAATTGCTCTCATTTTCACTACATATCACTAAGTCCATAGCCTACCATTGAAACTTTCTTCTTTCTTTCAGTTCCTTAAAACGTTCTCTTTAGAGCTAAAACAGAACTCTGTTATATTGCCATGTATATAACAGTGAGTTTTGCTTCAACTTACTCTTTAAATACATGAATGAAATTGGCCATGGAATTTCCCTTTGCTAATCCCCTTCTGGCCATTTCCTTCCCTAAGTTTTGGGCCAATTACCAGTCCTCATTAGCATTAACTCATTAGTTCAACAGTATTGGTGACTTGGTTACCCAAAACACATTTTCTTAGCTCTCCTACTTCTGAACACTCCTTACAATTCTCTTGGGGGACTTCACACCCTCCCACATCTGTGCTTTAAACACCATCTCCTGGCTGAATTTCTGATAATATTGCTCACAACCACTTTTCCTCACCCAACCACGGACAAGTCTCAAACTTATCCTTTCTACACTCAACTGCCTGGAGCTCTACCTGGACATCTAGACCCCATTCCACTGCACACTAAGCCATAACCTGGTGCTATATGAACTGTTTTCTTTGATTCATCTGTTTAAATCAACTTAAATTTACTGTGGTCATTGTATCACCTTCCCCTGTTCTCCATAATGGGCACACAATGTGTGGAAACCATAAGAACAGTAATACATGCAGAATAACTTTAGCTTCTGAAATCCCCTCCCGAACAGTCTGTCACTGAGCCATAAATTCCAGAGGGGAACAAAATGTTCCTCTTTTTGGTTAACGAACAGACACTTATAGCGCCTTGTCAATGCCCTTCAGGCTGCCTCTTTGAAGGGCCGTACCACGGCTTCACAGCCGAGCGCAACAAGTATAGGCAAGCCCTAGCTCTTATTTGAACCTGCACTTCGCCCTGTACATGAAAGGAAGGAAGGTGATCGGAAGACTTCCCGTTCTCACAGGACTGATGTGACGATGATCACACATGACAAGCTGTCATACTTGATAATAAGTCACCCAGAAAATGGAAGGAAGAGAAATTCCATTGCTACCAGCATACAAAAGAGCTGTTTAGATAATCACTGCTGCAGTCAATGGTTTCCATCTCGTAACACCCACAACTTTGCAGCAGCTGCTGATTCCAACAGCACCTGACTATTCAGACGTGCCAAAACATCAAAAACCTACCCCTCGTGGATGAGTGACTTTGCACTGTTTGTCCCCCTAATTACCAATGGACTTGAATTTGCTGCATTTGAATGCTGACCCCCAGCAGCAAAAACTGCACCCAGTATTGGGAGAATAGTGATTCCAAGAGCAAAGTTCTAAGTGGGCAGCATCTTTCTCCTCCTTTATACACCTTCTAAGTCTGTTGGCAAACAGGTAGAAGAAAACAGTAAAGATAGCTTCTAGTAGATAAAAAAACTACCAAAAACTGAGGACCCAACACTGTTAGCAGCACTAAACAAATGCAGTTCAACAAATTAGGGCCCCTCCAGGTCAGTCCCAATCCCAGACTGAGCTGTTCCCCAACCTTCAGCCTCGGAGGAGGAGGGATGAGAAGCCATGCATCACCTGGAGAGCCACCACACCTTACTCAACAGTGTTTGTGTTGCACTAAACCTAGCAAGAGACAACTGTGAAAGACTGTAGTGGTGTTTGCCTTTTTTGTCTTTCAACAAGAAAGTCTTTGATGTCACAGACTGCTCCCGGTTCTTTCTTCTTCTTTTATGCCTGCAATTGTGATGTACCACTATCTCCATTCTCAAGTTTTTCCTGATGTTTCTACATCAACTTCTGTAGGGTAGACATTCAATTAAAACCATATTTTCAGCATGGCCCCAGGATTTCTCTAATATCTCCCACTTTTCAAACAGACAAGAAAAAACACATACAATTCTGCAGTCACTGAGGTGACAGAAATATAAGAAATCTCTTTATAAATGTATTCACTTTTTTCTTTTCAAGGAAAATATTTCCATTGCCCCTGCAAACTCCAGAATCCAGACTGTCATATCAAATCAAGGTAGCCCTTGATTTTAAAAGGTGATTTAAAGCATCCCTTTATAAACCATAGGAAGGCTTTGCTTTAAAGGAACTGAAAGAGTTCAAAAACAGTAAGAACCAACAAGAGATGAGACATCTCCAGCTAGCAGTCTATTTTTCTTGTGGACAGTGAGGAGGTTTAATTAAGTGGGAATTCACATTCCTATCAGGACTGGCTCTTTCTTGTCCAAGTCCCACCCCAAGAGCTCCCTCTCCTTGTCTGTGCTGAGGAAATAGCTCCTCCATAGCCATGAGCTGGATTGCTCCCACACACAACATGGGGCTCTTCAAGCTGTCACTTTTCAGCCTAGGTACATATACTTTGCCATAAGAGGGAAGTTTCTAAGGAATGAAATTAAACACTTGAAGTTAAGATACTTCAAAAACGCCTTAATTTCTTACAGACCAGCAAGAGGTGCTATGAAGGGTAAGTGAAGATACAAGGATGGAGTGCAAAGAAAGCAATGATACTGTCCCACAGCCACTCCACCAGTCACCTGAAGATGGAAAATTGTGCAACAACACCTACCCCACCCATTATGGTCAAACCATATAAAAGAGGTTAAAATGTTACTACACTTGGGTTTCTTGTAACAAAATCAAGACCAAGCAAGAGAGCCCAAAGGAAATGCAGTGAGGTAATTCTCCATGTAATTTGTCTGCGGTTTCTCTTTACTAGATAAGATGTCCCTGGAAGCCATCACTCCAGTAAAGCATATCACGTCTGCAAAAATTGAGAAGCTTAAAGATTTTACTTTCAGCTGTGTTTTGGAACAGAAAGACATATGTCAGAAAGGGAACTCTCTAGCATGAAATAGAAGAAAGCAGAGGTTTTAGGGAGATGACTGTGCCAGGGGAAGGCTGGTGAATGGATAAAAGCATTCTATTTCTTCTACCAATTGTAGCAGAGAAAATAACACCACTGTTCTTAGGAAAGACTGGTTTTGTTGTTGGCTTTTTGATTCAGATGCACTCTGTAGTTTAACCAGATTGTAGAAGTTTCACTAAAATCTGGGAGACTGTAGGAGGAGTCTCAAGAGAGGTACACAAACACTAACTACACCTGGTGTATCTCATTTCCCCATGTTTTAAATATATATGCAATGGAAAGAGAGAGAGATCTTCAACAGGTGATTCAAGGCAGCTATAATTAGGATCCTGCTCTGAACCGCCCTCTAGAGGAGTCTCTTACTCTCCAATAGGGAAGGAGATTGAAGAGATTAACATAATAAGAGCAAAGCCAGCCTTTCGGAATACTCACCATATATTTATTATACGGTACAGAAATCAGACAAAGAGTAAGGACTCACTTGGATCTAAAAAAAATGTCTGCGAGAAGAGTATCATATGCCAGAGTCAGTATTTCATATGAATGATATGCACAAAACAGAGGAACATTTTGCAGCTAAACTGGAAATCACCAACAAACATCACTACTTCAATTGTTTCCCATGAAAGGTCTATCAGCACAGTAAGTAGACTAAAACTAAACAAGGCAAGTGACAGGTACTCTGTATCAGAATCCTCTCAACTCATAAATCAGCAGCATTCAGCCACCAAGAAAGAAGCACTAGTGACTGGAGTTTTAAAGTACCACAAAAAGCATTTAAAAAAAAAAAAAGAGGAATTAAGGGTCAGTCAAAATATCATTTCTATGGTAGATGACACCACATGAAAAACACACTGCCAATAACGATGCAGTGTCATCTTATTGCTGTGCCTCATGTCTTCGTTAAGAAAAGCAGAAGTTTCCTCTTCCCAACGGGATCCTAAACAACAACAATTTCCATTTACTGGCTTTCACATCTCTTGCTCCAAGCACGTTTCACATGCCACCCTTGTTACTGTAATACCCAGCTGCCTCCCAGCAGCGCGTTAGGCGGTGCAGGTAATATCCATTACAGGCTGCTTGCTCTCTCCCTGCCTCTCCCCAGGGGAGGAGCACGCAGCAGACTGCTCTGGTGCAGCTTCCACCAACTGTGCAGCAGCCACGTGCTAGGCAACAGGGGGACACGGGCTGCATGTAGCTACTTAATATTCAAACAAGATGCATGGAGCACTTCAAAGCCAACACATGGCCGCTACCACACAGAGCCTGAGAGCATAACTGACTGCTCCATTACAAGCAGTGAGAAAAGAAGCAGGCAAAATGATTAAAAAAAAAAGTAACTGGTGGACAAATTAAAGATGTTGGAAACAGGCAAAGCAGAAAAGTAGCAGGGAAAGTGAGTTTGGAAAGAATGGAATAAATCCTTAAACAGAAGGATAGTCTTGGCACAGAGTTCAGTAAGAGCCTGAAGTCCATCCAACACATTCAAAACAAGAAACATGGAAGATGAAAAGCAAAGGAAAATTATTTTATCCACAGTTGTTGATCATGAAGTGATAAAAACACTGAAAGGGAGATCTCATTACAGCGAAAGATGACCAAGGGAGGAAAGGTTGCATTCACTCTCTGGTCTAGGGAGTGAGTGTGGGGGATATACAGAATTTCCTGTTTAGAAAGGAAGCAATGGGGATGACAGCACACATTTGGGAACAATTAATACTTTTGAGTATTTTAATTGTACAGTTGTAACATATATTGTTGCAAATTGTATAGTTGTAATAAATATAGGTGCATTTGCAACAATATATCCTGCTGTTACTCAAGCTAAAAAAAATCTAAATAGTATCTGAAAAGTATATCTGTTATCGTTGCTTAAGAGCTGAAAAGTCCTCTTAGCTGATAAGAAATTTTGTATTTAGGCATTTGTAGCTTCGTCTTTATAGTTTTATTATTGCTCTTTGATTCAAATATTTCTTAAAGGTTTCAGTACTAAGGAACTGTCAAAATGCTTTCTCACAATTTTCAAACATTTCAAAGGTAACAAGAGCCAAATTATAAAAAGAGAGCTTTAAGAGTAATTTTCCTTTCTGAACCTTGCACTTACAGAAGGAAGCAGACTCTTCCACAACGCAGCTCTGTACTTACTTGATACATTATCAGTTATAGACCACTTCTCCCAGATGGGCTGTTCAGAATGAGATGTTATTACTGAAGTGAGTACTTTTTCCAGCAAATGGTTTTATGAATCAGCATATTGGCACAAAGGTGCCTCTCCTTTCATGGGCTGCAGATGCAGTCACAGTGGAAGAAACAAACATACCTTAAATGTATAAAGTTTAGTTTTACACTATAAATTATATAGCCAGTATACACTATATGCTATAGCGCCAAACTGATAACATTATTTTTGTCATATCTTTCATGCTCTTCCTTTTCAGGCATTTCTCAGTTCATAACAGATAACTTCACTAAGTGACAGCATACTTTCTCAAATGCTTGCTCAAGAAAAAAAATATTCTGAAGACTGTCTTCTTTCCTTTTTTTTAAACATGCCTTCCTCAGAATAAGTTCTGAATCACAGGAACAGTAGCAATTGAAACATCATCAAGAACTGACAAGCCACCAAAACAATCTTGACAAACAATGTTGTTGAAGTGTTTGCCAACACAAAACAAAGGAAGTCTTACTACCTAGAATATGAAATACCATCTATCAAACTTCTTTTATTCTGCTTAACCTCCTGTATGTATAAACTTGTTCTGGAAGAAACACCTGACTCCGTGCAGTCTTTGACTTCTTAAAAATAAATGAACAAATAGACAGAGTGTAGGCCAGATTAAGTCTCACATCTCTACGCTACCACTGACTGACAACAACAGAAGTGTTAACATAATTGGACAAAACTATTTAGTACACGAGATTGCTCAAGTTGTCACTCCAAGTGTACGCTGGTAAACACCACCTCACCCCTGTTTAATTCTGCTTGCCTCCAAAAAAGCAAACGTGGCCTGATTTTCAAAGTTGCTCAATAAAGATAATACATATCTATCCTTCCTAATCTGAAGACAACTAACAAAACCACTTATTTGCTTCATAAACACTGATCAGCCTCAGCATAACTCCAATTAAAACAGCAATCTAAATAAGTTATCTATTTCCATCAGCATCTCTTCCCATTATTTTAAGTGAATAATGGGATTAGGAACTAAGTGCTAAAATAGTTTTTTTAATGTAAATAGATACATGTAATACGTAAATATTACCTTGAGTTGAAGCAGGAGGATGCTCCTGTGGCTTCTCTTGTGATAAGAGCCCCAGGTAGCTGAGAACTACATATTTTGTTTCATAGTGAAATCCTACAGGCACAGCAGTAGAGGACGCCATCAGGTTGGCTTGCAATGCGTCAGTGCTCTTATTGGGCACGTAGGGTTTTCTCTGGGTTACTGGTGAAAACTGTAAGGAAAGAATACAGTGAGGGTTTTTTGGTTTGTTTGTTTTTTTTTTTTTTAAGAAGTTGCAATAGGTCATGAACTCATACACAACAAGAAATTATGTAACAATCACGAAGTAATATCCAGAGTTTTGCCTTGCTATCCTATGCGTTCTCACTTTAATAAGAACTATGCAGAGTAAAACCAAATGCCCTCAAGTCTAGGGCCCTGTCTGACTGCTGTTAGCAGTGGAATTTCTCACTCCTGCTCGGCATACATACTCTCACATTAAAGCAAATTAAATAGTTCCTTGCCATGTGTTTTGCCTTTTAAATGCCTCCCAACTCAACCACGTACAAATATACGCACGCAGTTGTGCAAAGAGGTTTTAGGGATTCTGCAGCCTCAGTTAATTACAACTGAGAGTAAAAACATCAGCTTTAGAGGAATCTCCCTTCTCCTAAGCCTCAGATGAGTACTTTCTCAATTCTCTGCTTTCTCAAATTCTATGTTATGATGCTCAAGAATTTTAACGCAGAGAAAGTGTCAGTTGTCTCAACCACAATTGTCTCCAATTCATTTCATTGTTCCAACAGCAATGGAAAACACACGGTCAACAGAGGAAACGCCACACTCATCCTAGCGATTGGAAGAACAGATAGTCACGTGTCCTGGATTTCTCACCCAGACATTAAAACTCATAAAACAGAAATCCCTGTCTAACAGCAATGTCTGGTCAAAGAACTTCCCTGTTTCACTGTTTGTTTAGTTGCTTCTTCACACACGCAAATAACATCAGGAAAAACTCAGGTAAAGAGAAATAAAAATAATAATAAATAAAAAACATAAGAGACAAGGAAAAAAAGAAAAAATCTCAGAAGACAACAGATAAGTGGGAAAAAAAGGTATACAATTGACCAAAACAAAGTTTCAGACTAATCAACATGCCTTAGCTCCTTATGTTAGGAACGGGGTGGATAACTACTTCCAACCAACTTGGTACGTCAAGTAACACACAGTAATTGGATCTTCCAGACAAATTTTTAAAATTAAGTTCCCCGTCACTTCAAAGAGTCAGTACAAAATACTGACTCTTACAAAAAAGTAGTAGCTCACCCCTGGCCATCAGAGGAGATCCCTAACTGGAAGGCCAGCACAAGTGTTCATGCTACAGAGCTGGTACTTCACAGATGCAGAAGGAGCTACAGAGTTTACAAGTGTCTGAGTGCAGCTATGCTTATAAGAAATATTTAAGCCAAGTTTAAAACTTAAAGCAGTGAGAATGAGGAAAACCCTATAAGTACACAGAACACAAACTGGAACATCCCGAGAGGGCTCCTGATTACATTGGAAAAGCCTTGAGATGGAGAGAGAGAACAAGGTTCCCAAATCAAAGCACAAACGGCAAAGTAAGCCTCAAGATGAAAAGCAATCATAATAATAAACAGAGCAAGCAAAAGAAAAAAATATTGATCTGTTCAGCTGTGCAACATTTATAGGCTAACTTCTAACCCCCCTCCTCCCTGGAAAGGAATCCAGCTTAACAGCAGCACAACTCCTTACGGAGCATAAACAGAGCCACAGCTACACTGCAGCATCGTTACCTTGTGAGTAGGTAGCTTGGCACAGAAAAATTGTCTGGCAAACTAAAAGCTCTGTTAGAGGAAAAGAGTTGGTGGAAAATTGGCTGAGTGTTCCTTAATCTTCAGTAACTGTACTTTCTGAAACTCATTCAGTACTGGAAACAGAGGAGGACTCTTTCATGAAGACTATGCTTTGGGAAGCTCTGCCTCCTCTCACATATTTCAAAATGCTTGAAATCCTGCACCAGGAAGGTTCACTTCAGTCTTTGCTACAGCTTGAACTGTAGTAGTCATTCATACAGGAAAGAACCAATGTCAAAACTGTAAGCCAAAGCTCAACGTATCATGCTTCAGAAACATAAGCAGCTACAGCAGAGAATAAACACAGCTTTTCCACAACATACAGCTCCCCTTCAGCCACTGTCACAAACTGGGATTTTAATAAAGATGGGAGATTTGGAAACAACAACTGCTCAGGAGTCGATAGGATCATAAACAATAGCTGTGTTCTTCAGAGCAGATCAACAGCTGTGATCACCACAGCACCAGATGTAAAAGATGCCATTCAGCAACAAGCAAAAGCTCCCTGCTACAGCTTTGCTTTGTTCAGTAGAGATCCACAGTCCTGGAACCGAACCAAGGCTCTTCCTACGATGCCTGCAAAATGAATGGGAGCCCTTCGAGGCCACAGAGCAGACCTACCTGGGAACAGGCAGCCTGGGGGTGGGCCACAGAGGTCCAGGCACTGCGCTGTGCATCAAAGAACAGGGCTGAATACATAACAAACACCATTCTTTAAATCAGGATTTCAAATCAACACACAGAATGAAAGGAGAAAAAAATACAGTCTATCAAAACAAGAACGAGGCTCTGTATCAGCACAGTGATCCTCGTGCAACAATGAGGCCTAATTCGTGCCAGTTTTGGCATGCCTAGCTCAGCACCTGAGGGGGAGTGAGAAAGAGAAGCAGACCACAACTTATTTAAATAGTGGCTAATGCTTCCCTGGGAAAGGAGTGGAGAAAAAAAAGCTTCAGATGTGTAAAAATAAATTAATAAATAAAAATAACCACGATATATTTGGAGAGGTACTTTTATACTGAAGTGACAAGAGAGACTTAACTCGAATGGAAGAACTGTCTGAAGCTTCCCCTAAAAGCATCAGCCTGGAAATACACCTCAGGACCGCTGATCCTCCTCTGAGAGGAGCCCACAACGAAGTAACCGAATTACTCACTTTAAATTGTGAATGATTGTTTTTGTTTTCATGCAGAAGCAGGCAAATATTGACTCAGATACTGTAAACATTGCAGAAAAGACCATTTTTCGGGAACGAGTGGGTTTAGAAAGGGACACGCACAGCTTGAAGCACCAGCCCAGAGGAAGGAGAGCTTCCCAGTAGTGGGGTAAGATGGAAAAAGAGCCCAGGAACTGCTCAAGAGGGGGAGACAAAGCAGACGGGGCGGTGTAGGGAGCAGGGGAGGCAAGGCGCTGTGAGGAGCCTCCAAAATGTGGGCAAGGGGGCGACTGCAGGTTTGGCAGATTCATCTACTGCCTCTTAAAAAATAATAATAAATAAATAAATCAAAATTATTACGAATTGCTTCATACAAAGATTAAAAATTCCTTAATTCCTGCACCCCTGAGGGGAGAAGCCCTCCACTCGCTGTACGCGCTGGGCGCTGCAGCCTCAGAGGATTTTTGGCTTCCCCGGGTGCCCAACGCGCCGAAAAGTTCCCAGCCCAGCAGCACAGGCACGGATCGCCCCTGCCTGTGAGGGACGAGCCCCGCAGCGCCCCCGCTCCCCATTTTATTCCCCATTCCCCCCCCCCGAGCCCCGCGACCCCCTGTAATGGCCGCCCCCCCCCTCCCCAAAATCGCTGCGGGAGGGGGCGGCAACCACAGCAACAAACGCCCGCCGGGAAAGCCGCCCGCCCGCCCCACCCCGGCCCCTGCTCACCTGCGGCGGCGGCGGAGGGGGCGGGGCCGGGCCGGGCCGGAGCCGCCTGAGGAGGGGGGCGGGGGGCGAGGAGGAGAAGGAGGAGGGGAGGGGAGGGGGCGAGCGCCCGCGCCGGGCGGAGAGGGCTCGGCCCTAATTTGCCGCCGCCGCCGCCATGATGGAGGGGCGGGGCCGCGCGTCACGGCGCGCGCGTCCGCTGCGGGCTTGGGGGGGGGGGCGGCTGCGCGCCCGCGTCACGCGCTGAGGGGAGGGAGGGGAGGGAGGGGAGGGGAGGGGGGGGTGACGCAGCGCCATGAGGGGCCCGCCCCCTCCCTCCCCGTGACGTGAGCGGGCGAGGCGGCGGTGGCAGCCGGGAGCCGAACCGGATCCACTTCGCTTCGCTTCGCTTCGCAGCGGCTCCGCGTCCCGCACCCCGCACCCCGCGCCCCGCAGCAGCCATGGCGCTCAGCGATGCCGACGTCCAGAAGCAGGTGGGGAGCGGGAAGGGGGCTCGGGCTGCGAGATGGGGGTGGGGGCAGAGGGTTTACACGGGGGCAGAGGGGGCGGCGGAGGGAATGGGTTTGGGTTTTTGTGGGGCGGGCACCCAGGGGTGAGCTCGCAGATGCCCCCCCGCCCCTGCCACCCCCTCAGGTGCCGCCTTTATCGAGGCGCCGCCGCCACCCCCCGCCCGCCTGCCCCGCCGCCAGGCACCGTCCCTCAGCCCCCTGCCCCGGGCACGGCGGCCCCCGCGCTGGGCTGGGAGCGTCCCCGGGGAGGGCACGGCGCCCTCAGTGGCACCACACACACCGCGCACAGCCGGCACCGAGCCGCCGGCCGCTGCTGCAGACCGCACGGATCCGGCCCGGGCTGGGCTCCGGCAGGGCACGGGCAGAGCCAACGAGCGCCCCGTGCGCTTCGTTTGCAAAGCTGGCTGCTTGCATCCCTCTGTTCCCTCTCCCTGAAGGTTGTAAAAATAAAGGTGACCTGCTCGGGGCTTGCCCAGCTGCCGTGGGTGTGAGCCGCAAAGGTGAGCTCAGGGTCTGTGGATACACCAAACACACGGTGCCGATGGAGTTTCGCACCTGCAGCTTGCCTGTAGGGTTGCGCTGTTGAACCTGCAGTGATCCTGTTGACTGGAAAGGGGCACGCTGCTGATGGCACCGCTGTTCTACACGTGCATAAACCCTGGTGTGACCCTACCAGCTGATCCTCTGAAATCTTAACTACTGGCCACGGCACTTTCAATAATTTTCAGATTAAAAATCATCTCCACTCATCAATCTCGGATTTGCAGAATCACAGGGTTGCCTAGGTTGGAAGAGACCTCAAGATCATCGAGTCCAACCTCTGACCTAACACTAACAAGGCCTCCACTAAACCATATCGCTAAGTTCAACATCTAAACATCTTTTAAAGACCTTGCTTTACTTGCTTTCTTTCGGCAATAGTGTTTAATCAATCATTACATCTAATACCTTTAGGTCTGGAAGCCACACTCAATATCTCTTTTCATTCCTACGAAGAACAAAAAGGGATTTCAGTACAACAAACTACAAAAGCAATAACAATGTTTGGTCTAACCAGACATGGCAAAACAGATGACATATCGCCTTGCTTCCATCTTATTCTGCTTTGTTATACAGAGGATATTTCTTGAACATCTGAAACTTTTTAAAGAACTCTTCCGACATTTGGAAAATAAACTGGAGGAAGTCACTCAGTAATATAAGGGTTACTGTTGCTGTAGAAAGGTCCTTAGTTTCCTTCAACACCAGGGTATTTGGTGAAATTATTTACATGTTTTATCTGCCTCTTGTCCTTTCTGAAATGCAGATCTAAAGCTTGATTTGATCAGCTGTCAGATCAGACAAGTGGATAAGATAAGAAACTGACCTTGGAGGTAGACTCGTGCTTAGAAGTGTTGCAAACTGGAGTTAAAATAAAAATGGTTGACCTGATTTTGAGGATGTAGATACTGTCATTCACTTCTTCCGCTGTATGTGCCTAAAATCTTCCGCTTGTCTGTTCACTTCTGGTTTTTAGTTTATGTGGGCATGGTGCTGGCAGCGCATTGGCTCAGTTCTCAAATTGGCACCTTTCTTATCTCTTTAAAATGTCTCATTTCAACATGAGATATGAATAGAATCTTTCATGCAATTTTATTCAGACCAGATTTAAATGTGTCTTGTCATTAAGTGCAAGCAAAAAGGAGGGTTTCGTGGTCCACTTGAGCATGCAGTCCACTCCATCTGCGCTAGGAAATGGCTGTACAGTTAAGTTTCCATTTAGTTGGGCATTGCTCTAGGTTTGAACCTGAACTTAAGCCTGGTCACAGAATGTCATAAGATAAATAAGCAGAACTTGGTATAATTTGGTTCCCTGTCTTTGAGCTCTTGGGCCTGTGCTTGATAGTGTTTTGAGATGCTTTCAAAAAGTTCCTTCAGGCTGAACTTGTTAGTGTGTACCCATCTCTAAAGCAGCATGTGATAGACTTGTTGTGGTCTCGATCAACTGGTGCTGCTCTCTCTGTTTCCTTCCCCAGCTCCTCCAAACTAATACGCGACTACTTTGTAAAGTCACCTGAAGTTGATCTGTACAATGGCATTTTTTTTAATTAAACTCATTTTTCTCAAACCAAAGACCTCTCAAGTTTTTACAGCATTTATTACATTTTTCAAGAAAGATTTCTCAGATGTATAAACAAACTTCTGCTTGTACAGACTGGGCCGGAGCGGTCAGTAGCCCTTTGCTTTGCTTTGCCAGTTTCTGGTGTGGAGGGCCCAGGTTTGTGTAAATGACACTTACATCTGACTTAGAGCAAGGGCTCAAGGTTCATCTATACTTCACATGAATGTTGTAACAAACAGACTACTTTAATTTTACTATGAGAGGATTTTTTTTTTCTTTACTACTGGAGGAAATGTCCTCATTCAGTGAAGAATGCAAATACTCAGTTTCAGGCTTATATAATTTAAAATGTTGTTTTATACTTTCATATCTATGTACATTTTTCTAGTGAACCATCACAGAAACTTATTTAACAACGTAACAATTTGTTTTTCTTGGAATCTGTGTTAAGCAGAGGTGACTCTGTGACCTATATGCTCAATTTAATTCCTTCAAAAAACAACATTGTGATATAAATTAGTAAGTGGAATTGGAGGGGGCCTACTGTATGAATGGGGAATATGTTTCTACCCATCAATGTCCTTTCCAGCAGAAAATGGTTTCTTTTCTCTCTTATTACAGATCAAGCACATGATGGCTTTCATTGAGCAGGAAGCCAATGAAAAGGCTGAAGAAATAGATGCAAAGGTAAAATGGAAGTTCAATGTCAGTAAGTGCAGAAGGAGAACTGCTTCTGACATCCTGGTTTAATAGCTGCAGTCTGAGCAGTCTTAGAACACTTCTGTAAAGTACAATTTGCTTCCCATTCAGTTATTATGTAGCAAAAATGATACTACCAAATGTTTGCTAACTTCTGTGAAATCAGAACAAAACTACTGAGTTGGATCTGTTCTTTTGGCCAGGTTTTCTTAGTGGTTCTTAAACGTGAATTTATTCCTACCCAAGTTCACTCACTTTTTTTACACAACCAGGAGCACTGAATGGTAATGAAAATAGACTAAAGTAAGTGAAACACCTTTCCCTACCTCCTATATACAATTCTAATTTTTGCTTCATTTCCATAGCATGTTAGGCAGAGACATTAGTAAGAAGTTGAAGCAAGGAGGCTAATAATCTAGCACAAATGTTCATTCGTGCGCAAAAATGAAAAAGGTGACAGTTAAACTGTCTGAATTGGGTTGGTGAAAGCTTGTTTTGTAAACACTTTCATAACTGTACCTGAACCTGTGTGGCCACTTGCAGACTTACTTCCAGGTCTGTTTTAGTAGGTGTCCTGGGGAACTACACCATAAACTTATAGGTAAGGCATGAGCTGAACTATTTGCAGAATTCCTCAATACGGCTAAGCCACAAGAGAATGAGTTTGATATTAACCCGGTGATAGAATATGGGTGTTCATTGAAGTAGGAGTAATGGTGCCTTATGACCCTAACAATCTGCATTATATCAACACTAAAATATATGTTGAGTCCAGTACCAGCAAGATGGATTACTGTTAATTTTTATCTCCCATAAATGATTTGATCGGCAAAACTGTTTAATAAGTTCTAAATCAGGTATTGCTCTTAATCTCCAAAGACGAGTCAGAAGTTGAGATTGGATATTCAGGTATAAACTTCCCATGTGTTTGTGGTTTCACATGCTAACAGGCTAAGTTTTATAAAAATGTAGTAGCTATACTGCCAGTCTCCTAGTGTAAGATTTAAGAATTACTTGTAGTAAAGCACTTTGTGGGCACCGAGTGGGTTATTTTAGGTAGAACCTCTTGTAGACAGAAATGAGACTAATTCTGTTTAAAAAGAAAAAAACATGCCTGGAGCTCAGATAGAATGAATTGTATTTCCTGACAGCACATAATATACCCGTTTTGTAATTGTATGCCTGAGGAATAAACAGTGCAAGGAAACGTGTTAATCAGAAGAGACATACCAATGAAAAAAGCTGTATCTTAGCAAGGTTTGAGTTCGGAATTCAGCAGGACATGTACTGAACTCCCTTTGACTTGCATATTGGTTGAAATGCCTTGTTGATGTGGAACCATAAATTGTATCGCCCTAGCTTATCTGTAAATGCATTCTTAAAGCATGGCCATTTCATTTGATTCTGTTTTTTTCAGCCCAAGGAATCAATTTCCGCTTCAGTTATTTAATTTTTACTGTAGGCAGAAGAAGAATTCAACATCGAGAAGGGTCGCCTTGTTCAGACACAGAGGCTGAAAATCATGGAGTATTATGAAAAGAAGGAGAAACAAATTGAACAGCAGAAAAAAATGTAAGTTACTTAGGTTAGATGGTTGGCTTCAGAGCCTGAGCTGTCATCTTATTATTAATTTCATGTAAAACCATTTTTCCTTTGCAAATGGGCAAATTGTAGCTAATGTATTGAGCTGTAATTGTGAGGTTCTAATTTTTCTGGGGAGTAATTATCCAGCGTGAGCTACAATAATATAACAGGTAGGAGGTGTGCTGAAAGAAACTTTGATTTTTCTTTATGTGGTTAATGTCTAACACTCTACCCTGGTTTATTATGTGGGAGAAATGATTGTGTTAGGTTCAGTTTTGGTGGGTCTAGTGCAGTATGGGGTTCTGCATTATAATCGTTAGCATGGATTCAGAAACAGGTTCAAACAGATGAACAGGCTTTGTTATTAAACACGGTGGCATTGTTACCTTTAAATGTAAAATACACAGTTGAACACTGACAGAACTACAACATTTAAAGTCTGATGGACTGATTCAACTTTGTCATGCAACTTGCAGTCAGATGTCCAACCTGATGAATCAGGCAAGACTGAAGGTCCTCAAGGCAAGGGATGACCTTATTGCAGTGAGTATCTCTTTAGTAAAGACAGAGGTTCTGTTCCTACCATCTGTTGGGAAATGATCTTATCCATATTCTGAATGAAAATATGATTTGTGATTGAGTAGTATTTGCTTCAGCATACTTCAGATAGCTTTCCCAGCTAACCTGAAAAGTCATTAAAGATTTAATCTGGCTTTACTAATCTGCTTTAGCTTATTTTCAGTTTCTATTGCCTGTTCTTTTCAGGAAATCCAGCTCTCTGCCAAGAGCATTGCACTTACTAGTTGTATCTATCACTTAGACGATAGCTTATTTCATTAAAGAACAGAAACCTCTTGCACAGTTTGTGGAACTTGAAGTTCTGTTTGCATGATGTAACATCTGTTCTTTAAAGCTGGTGTGGCTTAAGCAAGTAAGTTTAAAACACCACTCACTGTTGTTTTTCTGTCACCTTTAGTGCCCACTAGCATATGGAAAGGTTTGCTTCTTGTTTTAGTGGGTGACTGATCTCTGTGTGCATGTGTAGGGTGAGTGGTCGTTTACCAGAGCAGGCTACATTTAGTCTTAGTTCAGCCTTACACCACCTGTAGTGTATTCTCATTTTGCTTATTATACAACTTGCATGTTTCTTAGCACTGCTTTCCTTACCCTGTCTCAGAAACAGTCTGAGTGTTCTGTGTTCTAGCTAGATGGTGCTGTTGAGCTGTTGGAAAAACTGCAAGACCTGTAGAAACCAAGTATTAAAAAAAAAATGGTAATGTTGCTCAAGTCAAAGCTGCTATGAAAAAGGAGAGTTAGCAAAAGAAAATGGCCAGTTAATTGGTTCTTCAAACCTAGTTTCAAATTTTTAATTGTATTTACAGTGGGGAGAAAAGTGGGTAGCTAAAGAGCTAACTCTATTGTGATAGACTCTGCTGGGTAATCTCTTCCTCATTTATCAGCTGACTCAACCTCATGCTTCTGAGTAATGCATAGCACTCTTCCTTATTTTAAAACCTTTGAAGTCACATGCTGCTACCTCTTTCTTCCCTTATCAGATCTTTGGCCTCCTTTGTGAACAATAGAGAGGAGCACTTCCAGAAACGCCGTGTTACTCTAGAGTGGACAGTATAACTAGATTTGACCGCAATGTTGAATTGTGATAGTCGTACATTTTACTGCTGATTGTGTTAACATGCACTCTTCTCTTAAACTCCACGATACAGGACATTAAAGAAGGATTTATATCAAATTTTAAAATTCCTTTATCTGAAGTAATTATAATTATGGCTCAGTTCTAAGAGCTTTCTGAGTTGATTCAAATTTCTTCAACATTCAGTCCCATCTGATGTTGATTTGCAGAATAAAGACATTCAGAAACAACTACTTCAAATCAAAAATAAGCGTTCAGTTTTGAGTTTCTGCTTGCATTTACTTATGATTAAATTTATCCAACCTGAATGTTTATTGATGTAAGGATAGGTTAGATTTCTTAACTTGACTACAAAGCTGAAAAGGTTAGTTATTTGAACAACTTTATTAGTTTACATTAGGCAACCATTTATAACATATTTAGTTTGTGTGAATTAACGTTGTAAATACCATCATTTTACTACTGAGGTCCCCCTTCTTCATGAAGAAAGAATTGTGGTCTGGATATAGTGTGTTTGGATCAGGGCAGGGAGGGGGGAACTGTTTGGGAAGGATGTTGTGCCATGCACATAGATGAAGGTCTAGCTTGGATGAACACCAGCTGGAGTGTACATTTACGTGTTGGCAGGGTGTGATTGCTATAATAGGAGTACAGAAAGTTGGTAGGCATGAAACCAAATGCCAAACAGATGGGCTCTGCTGATCTGATTTTCTTCTGAATGTAGGATTTGCTGAATGAGGCCAAGCTAAGACTTGCCAAGGTGGTGAAGGATACTGCCAGGTACCAAATGCTGCTGGATGGACTAGTTCTACAGGTAAATATTTAAATCGTACCAAATAGATGATTGCAGCTCTGTCCTCCCCTGCGTCTTTCTTCAAACATAACCTACTGTAGATGTTACAGTTGTATTGGAGTCTAGATCAAATGTTGCTGGATGATCTTTGAGCTTTAAACATCACTTCTGCTATGTCTTTTGATCTTAGATTCTGAGCAGATAAAGCTGCAGTTTATTTTGCGGTATCGAACCTAGTAGACCAAGCAGCTGGCTCCCATTATAAGCATGGTTGCAGATGCGCACACATACGCTGTAACATGCACGTTTAGGATGCACACTTTAAACTTCTGTCGTAATTAGTTGGAATGAGTCACTCAAATGCACCTTTGACTAAAGCTGTTCCTTCAAGCCCACAAGTCAGTAGTTACCACAAAGCTAGTCCTGGCTTTGACAGATTTATTATATTATGGTAAGCATTTGTGACACATACAAAGGCAAATTGAAGCTTTGCTTACCTAGAATACCACCCTCTAGCCCTGGAACTTCACTGCTGGAAATCTGCTAAGTGTTGGCTAGGGTCACTTCTGCAACCACTAGTGCCACCCTCTGGTATGAACGAGTCCTTTTGCCATAAACTCACAGAAACCAGCCACAAACTCTCCTGTCTGTAGTTTAATGACAGAGTGTTCTTAATAGTGTTCCCTTCCAGCTGGTGCTTCCAATTCAGTATTTTTGTTTCCTTGTCACACTTAGGGCTGCTGCTGCTGTATATCAAACAAACCTGTCTTGTTCATGCAAGCTGGCTGTGTCTGTCTTGGCTCATTAGATTTGATCCACTGTAGTGCTCGCATGTTGCTACAGGAACTGCAGGGCTGGAATTATTAGAACAGGCACCTGAAACTGCAGCCTGTCTTCTCCAAGAATGGGCAAGCAGGCAAGCTGACGCTCTCTTTGGACAGCAATGATCCTTACATACACGTGTACATTGTCTGGGCAGCTCACTCCTATGACAAACACGTTTAGTTGCACTTGTGTTAGCTTAAAGTTTGGAACACAAAAACATGATCTGTAGTTGTAGGCTTTCCCATATATCATTGCCATCCTCTCAGAATGTCTGCATGGGGTGCACTTGCAAGCAAAGAACTCATTAGAATGAGTAAACGTTGTCAGGTTTTGTTTTTCAAATTGATCAGCTCGTTTCCTTTCTTGGAGTTAAATAGTTCTAAGATGATTAAAATGTCAGTTTTCTGATACTGTAACGGTTATCTTTTGTGCAGGGATTCTACCAGCTGCTTGAGCCCAAAATCGTTGTTCGGTGCAGGAAACAGGATCTCCCTATGGTTAAGGTAAGACACCTAGAATTACGACAGTATCCTTGCTCATGAAGGCTGAGACCTGATTGCAAATATTTGCTGCTCAGATCCCATCTGTGTGACAGGGAAACACCTAAAGCATGTTTTCAAGCTGCACTTCTGTTGCAGGTACAATGCAAGACAGCAAGTATGTGCGTCAAGTCAGGGATCATTTCCTTGCTTGGGTATTACCTAGGAAACTTTAGACATTGCTACAACATTAATACAAATTAGTTTTGGCTCAAAAGCCAAAAAAAATTTGCTTAATTAAAAATAAAACAAACCCCAATTCCTTCATTTTAATTACTGCAAATGAATGAGCAACTGAATCCAAGTGATGTGCTATTGCTTATCAATGTTAATTGGAGGTTTATCTTGTGTCCTAGGCTGCTATACAGAAGAGCATTCCAATCTACAAAAATGCCACAAAAAGGGATGTGGATATTCACATTGACCAAGACAACTTCCTGCCAGAGGACATGTAAGCAAAATGGGAGTCCTTCATGCAGGGCGCTAACTTAAATTGCAAGCCACAGCTCTTACTAGGACAGTCTTGGAAAATTATGTATGTAATATCCCTGCAGTGTCTACTGCTGTTCTAGTGGAATTTGGCACTTCTTTCTCTTAATCAAGTACAGATTCTGTAGCTTCCTCCAGACAAGCGCTCTCAGTCAAAACTGTCAGTAAAAGCTTTGTGCAACCTCCAGCCTGTTTCTCAGTAGTGAAGTATACAATAACAGCATGTAGAAACTTAACTAACTATTGTGTTTTTTTTAGAGAGGGAGAGTGCAAATGTAGCTCTGCTTTCTGTCTCAAGAGGAAGCAAACTGAGTCATAAGGAATCATGCACGGTGCTGCAGCATGATGACTTGATGGGGTTTGTGTCTGTTAGGTCTTGCAAGGCTTTATTTCCATGCAGTATGATAAAGAACATGGAACTTAACTGTATATTTTGAAAGTCAGGGATCATTTTTTTATGTATGAGCAAGCAAACAAAACTTCTAGCACTCTTTTTTTCACTTCCCAAAATCTAAAAGTGTTCTATTAATAATAAAAAACAGTCTGAAGCTGTTTTGAAGTGACAAATTTCATAGCACTGTTTGTATTTAGATCATGCTAATGAGTATCCTTGTATGTAGCTGTGGTACCCAGTGACTGAAGATGCTTTACAACGCTACTTCGCTGCATCGCTTTGTGCTTACTCTCATTAAGGCATGATCAAATGTATTTATTTAACAGATGAACAGCTACACCTCTGGCTTTTCTATAAGAACTCATATGGGGTAATGTCTCTGCCAAATTGTAGCTTTGAGATGTATCATAGCTGTCATGACTTTTATTTTTACTTTTCCTTTCTAGTGCTGGAGGTGTTGAAATTTACAACAGTGATGGTAAAATTAAGGTTTCTAACACCCTGGAAAGTCGGCTGGACCTTGTAGCTCAGCAGGTGAGTTTTTCTCACAACCAAGGTGAGCAAGATATAATTAGCTAGTTTTGTCTTGTAATTAAATCCTAGTGTTTCCAGTGAACAGTAACAGTTCCAACAGTGTGTGGGATCAGACTTTCAATACGGATGACAAGAAGTTATTTTTTAATGGAAAGAAACAAATTACCTGCTGCTTGCGCTTCTCTAGAACAAACATGGCTTTTCCCAAAAATGATGCCTTTTGGACTAAGCATAAAGCTCTGGAAGTTATGGTACCAAAAGACTTTTATGACTATGCTGCAGTCAAGATGTTGAAATACTGAGTTTAATTTCTGAAGTTTGCTTGAGTACTAGAAACATTGGCTGAAACCTTGTATTCTAACTGAAATTACTAGCTCTTGCATCTCTTCCTCATGATGCAGTACAAGTAGTCCTTTAATTTATAGACTAGCAGGCAATATGTGGTCAGAGAAAGGCTTCAGAAAACACAAAATAATTGACTTCTCAATTTTGAAGACTAGTCTAGCTATCAAACTGCCTGCAACAAGGAATGCTCGGCAGTAGTATTGCGTGTAACTGATGTACTCTTTCTCAACAGATGATGCCAGAAATCAGAGTGGCTCTCTTTGGTGCTAATGCCAACAGGAAGTTTTTGGACTAAGCCTCTACAAGAGAAGGTGGGATCTGTTCCACTGCCATACTGAAGGGATGCAAAAGCATCTGCTAATTCGAAATCTTGAAATGTAACTTTACTGTGTCATCCAATATCTCTTCTTCAATGGAATAATTTTGCCTACCTGCTGTGCTTAGCCTCTCCACTTGTGGTTAGAATGTATAGCTTAAGGGATGTGAAGACATGTATTCAACCAAAAGTGACACTAGAAAATGGAGGCATTTGGGCTCTTTGCTTTCCTTGCACTGTTGTGGCCCTGTAAAGACCAGTGGTCCATTTAGGGTCACTGTTTTTGCTTTGGCCTCACCTCTTGCAAGTTGTCCAATCTGTGATGTAAATTGCTGCGCTGCCCAAGGGAAATCCCTTTTCAGTTAAGGTCTTCAGTGTTACAGAGGGCATGCATTCCTTCCCAGGGTTAGTAGTTTGATTCATGTTACTTGATCAGGCAATTTTCTGTTCTGTATATGTGATTTAAACAAACAAACAAACAAAAAAAGCCTGAGCCTGTAAAACTTTATTTATTAAAATAAAAATGTGTGTGTGTATGGAGTTCCTTGTAGTTTCTCTCTGGAGGATTGGCAACAGCCTTTGAAAAGTGGGCTTGTGTGTATAGGGACTTATTACAGAGAACCCACACATAGTAACTATTCTGTGAAGCTAGAATTCAAGCTGGTGGAGTCTGTAAAGCTAATTGCTTGAGTAGTGTTGGACTGGAGGCAAGCCTTTTGCATAAGACTCTACTATGAGCTCCAATCTTCCTAAAAATGAATCAGTAGTTTTGCTATGTGATCCCTCAGTCATCTTTCACAACAGAAATACAACTGCACTGTTTACATACAACTGCACTATTTACATACAACGATCTATTTCCAGGTAGAAGTTTGTTGATTCTCTGAAAAAAATCCAAACCATACTCCTGTAGTAAGTATGACTGGGGACTTGAGGAACAGCAGCTGACTGTCACAACTATTCTCTTAATTGTTAACCTTTAGTACCTTACCTTTAATACCTTAAAGTTTAACTAACACAACTGTCTTCACTGCCTAACCTGTTAGGATTTATTAACGCTTGTCGTTTGCTCCTGCAGTGATGACTAGTGTTGTCTCCACCTCCTCTGGTGTAGGACAGAAAAATTCCCTAGGTGGCTTTCCACACTACAAGCCTCTGTCAGAGTACCTGGCTCTTCACCTAGTGTTCAGTTCTGAGACTTGCTGCGTGGAAATAAGGAACTGCACAAGCAAATTACTGCTTGAATGTGTTGCAGTCATCTTCTCTAAATACAGCAGTGATGTAAGGATTCTACATTGTGCCATGAAGAGTACTTGCCAGGTTGCAGCAACACTGCATTATGCAGTGTTTTTAACCTGAGGCCCTTTCCTCTTAAGCTGAGGTGCATGCTCTCATGTAAAGTATGTTAAAGACTCAATGCTACATGAACCGTTTATTGACTCTTCAAAATGGTGATTTGACTGCTGTGAAAATCCTGAATCCTAACTTAATTTCTTTGTGGAAGAAATGCTTTCACTTTTCTCTTACAAAACAAGAATCATTAACAAGTTGTTGTTTGTTTTTGTTTTTGTTTTTTAATTCTTGTTTATTTTGTACTGCTCCTCACTTTTGTGTTTAGTTCTTGTTTTCCACATAGATGGTTGTGGTATTCATTCTTTCAGTGTTGTGCCTTCTGTTGCATGGTTCTACGAGTAGGCAGTGAGTATGTAAGACTAGAGGCATACTCCTACTAGATACTCGGATAACCATTACAGCTTTCATCTTTGCATGTCAGTGATCAAGCTCTCTGACTGAGTACTGGGCTGTGGTTTTGTCACACCTGTAGTGGAGGAAAAGCCTCCATGCATGTGTGCTTAGCTCTTTTGTTTCTTGGTTCATGTAGTACCGTTCAGAACAGATTTGTTTCAGTCCTTTCTGATGGATTCATCCCCCTCACCAATTGGCTGTCTATCAGTGCTTAGAAAATGCACTTGAACTTATCCGGGTCCTTATTTTATCCACAGCTAGAGCTAGAAATAAATTCTCTAAATGTCGCAGTAGAGTGCAGTGTATGGAAATAAAATAATGGGCTAGACAAGAGGAGGTTATTACTTTCTGGCAGATGATGTGTACTGTAAAGATTTGCGCCAATACTCAACGAAAAGACTTCAAACAGTCCACAAGATCATCTCTGAAGAAGTGAATGGGCCACATTTGGCCATCATGGCTGGAAAGTAGCTTTAATGTTGTCCTGGTGCTATTGCTTCCCTTGGAAAACTGATACAGGCAGTAGTATAATGCATGTAGATGAAGTCACAGGCAGAACAAGCTAAAGGTCAGCACACACAAGAGACAGATGGCTCTGTTTGTTGTACGCTATTCCACAGTTATGGGCAATGTTGAAATGTGATCTTCAGGTAGGTTTTATTCAGAAAAAATATGTATTAGCAATTATCAAGACTTTCTCTCATACCAATAACATAAACATATGCTTGGCAGTGACAACAAGGGATTCTTTACACAGGGTCTGGTGGTCTACTTCTTTCACAAAGGAGTAAGGCCTTCACCAATCTCCATCTTGCATGTTTTCGAAAAGGAAAGTAACAACTCTGGAGCTCACAGTGGAAAATAGTGGAGTTTCTATTTACTGTGCTCTCCTGTGTTCATTTTTCATCTCCTTTTTGTATTGTCCTATGCAGATAAAAGGAGGAAGAAACCACTGTCATACTTGCATATGAACATTAGCAACAGTAAGAATGTTTTTAGTTTGGGAGCATGTTGTTTGTTACTTAATCATGTGGGAAGCAGTGATTCAAAGCAGGTCCTTAAGAAATGGTCTGAGCACTTCATGTGTATTGCATCTGAAGTCTGAGGCTAGTGGTTCAGTGCCCCCCACCCACCCAAACTAAAGCACTTACTGAGTTTGTTAGCAGAACTGCATGCACTCAGCTTTAGCCGTGTCAGCTATGACAACAACTTCTGTCTGCGACAGCAAATCCCTGCAAGTGTGTTACAAGAAAGCACTGACTGCCTTTAATCTTGAGATAACGCCACATGAGAATTCAATTACAAAAAAAGTGGTGTCTGCATTACCAAGAACATCTTTATCCTTCATCTTGAGCAATAGGTGCGGTAATTAAATTATAGCACCTTAGAGAAAAGGGGGAATATCCAGCCAGGCTTACCTAGCATAGTTTGCAATCCTGTTAGGTCTTCGTCCAAGCCTCTCTTCAGTGTTTGGATGCTGTTTTTTAGAAATAAAAAGTAAAACAAAAGCTGCATTTCAAGTGGATTTCAGAGCTCCTGCTGGAGTGTCCCCGCAGCACTATTTTAATATTTGAACTGTGCTACTGATTTAAACAAATTAGGATGTACAATTTTTGTTGTTGGTGGTGATTTACCAGCTGACCTTGGTCAAATCAATGAGAATATTGATCTTTATCCATCTGTGTATAAGCATGCAAAGTAATCCAGTTGTGTACAGTAAACAAGCTGCATCAGCACATTATGAGACTGGGCAAATACAGGGAACGAAGGAGGAGTTAAATCAGAGCATAGGTAAAAGAATAAGTAGTGATGGGAGAAGCAAGCACTGCAAATCAATGAAGAGTGCAGAACTGCTCTGTCTAGTGTTGGAAAAGGAGTTAGGGAAGCAGGTAATGCTGCACGTGTTCTGCACAGCTGGCAATGGAAAATTTAAGAGCAGGTTAGATGCTAAGTGATCAGCAGAGGACTTAAAACGTTACTGCACATCTGAGTCACCACCCTTTTTTAGTATGTAGTTTTCACACTGAGAGATATCAATGTTAATCAGCAAGAGAGATGCTGGATGAATGGTCCCCAGAGGTGTGCACAAGTGTCAAGGTGAGAGAAAGACTGGAAGAAAACAACCAGAAAGTATCTGAGGACAGAAGCCTCGGTGCCTTTATTAAGGCAGTAAGAGGTGATAGAGCTACAGCTTTTGGAAGGAAGCTCCGAGCTGGCTGTCCAGGTGAGTGCTGCCAACCAGAAAATGGGCAGTGTAATGGAAAGTGTGCTGTAGGGAGGCTGAGTGCCCAGCACCCTTCGGAGAGGCCATCTTGGAGGAAAGCACAGACGTGTTTTCCGTAACAAGCCTTGTCTAAAAGCTGACATTGAGAATCCAGCTTTTGGGTGAGTCCTGCAGTGACAGCCTGGCTGCAGCCCTTGGGGTGCTCGCTGTCCCCAGGGGTCGCACATCTCTGTGCACTGCCGGACGGGCTGGCAGAAGGGTGCCCTGTGCCCCTGCCCTGGGCTGGGAATGCACATCCCTGCAGGGAAATAGCTCGGTGTTGGGTAAAGCTTTACACAGACCAGTAGTGCAAGCAGTACGGTGAGGCTGGAGCATCTCTGTGGTCCCAGAGTCTGCTCCTAAAGCAGTCTGGGAGATTATGAGAAAATTATCTCAATATAATTCCAAAGACACTGCAGTAAATGAGGACAGAAACATGGAAATAAAAGAGAACTACCCCAGAGGAAAAATCAAAGCAAAATGTTTTCCTTGGTTAAGTGGACTCTGAGCTGCTATTTTTTGGGGGGGAAACACAGAGCCTAAGGCAACTTGGCAAAAGGTGTTCGGCCCTGAGCTAGAGGCCAGGCAGGCTGCAGCAGTGCTTGGCCATGTCTGCTCATTGACATAGGCAGCTTGGGTGCAGGAGAGATGAGCGGGGCCCCAAACATGTTAGCGGGAACAGGCTGTGACGAGATGGCCCTTCCGGAGTGGGGAAGATCCTGCTGGTTTCAGCCAAGGTAGAGCCGGCTGGGAAAGCCAAAATCTGTCTTCCTAGGCATCTTTCACAGCATCCCACGCTGCTGCTTTGGCTTTGTTAGAGAAAGTAGGAAAGTAGGAAAAACATCTGTAAATGAGCATTCCTGGGTTAAAAAACGTGCTGAAACTGTGCCAAAAATGTAATTTCCCAACCCATGT
Source organism: Anas acuta (assembly GCF_963932015.1). Taxonomy (NCBI): domain Eukaryota; kingdom Metazoa; phylum Chordata; class Aves; order Anseriformes; family Anatidae; genus Anas; species Anas acuta. The sequence goes on from NC_088979.1 coordinate 140,128,358, forward strand.
TACACTACAGAAATAAAAAGCTGCGGAAGTCAAGGCTACCAACATTGCTTTAAGTAGTTGAAAGCTGATGTCTTGTGAGGGGCTCCGTCTGCATAACGAAACTGTTCAGGGTGGTCTGTGCATCTGCCCTCAGCTCCACACACTGGGAGGGCAAGCAGCAGCATCACTGGCCAGTACTGGGAGGGGAGTGGGGAGGCTCCCCTGCACCAGCAGGATCTGTGCCAGCACCAAGTGACCGCATGCAAGTCTCTGCACACAACCCCCCACAACCCCACACTCCAAAGCAGCTGTCACCGCACCCTCCAGGAGCCTGAATGCTGAATTTCCAGCGTCTTCAGGGGACAAACAACTGCAGGGCATCAAGGTCTGACTCCTCTCCCAGGCACTCCCATCTCACCTGTCTGTAGAGCACACCCCATGCACGAACACACACAGCACACGGTGCTCTATGGTACGTGACAGCTGCAAAGACACCACTGCCCAACCAGTGTTCCCAGTCCCAGCCCTGCTCCCCAGTTCCCTATTCCCAAAGCACGCTCACTCACCCATGCACACCAACTGGGGCTGCCCAGCAGCATCATTTCTTGGCTAAAGGCACACAAACAAAACAAAAACCAAAGCCTCCAAGTGGTCCTGAGATTTGGCATCACAGAAAGGAATTCCCTCCTGACTTCAGCTCTGATGATCAGCCATGGTGCTCAAGGTAGCTCTGCGAGGGTTTGTAGCAGTCAGAAATACAGAAGTATTTCCTCGTTCAAACAAAAACAAATAAAATGACTTCACAGGTGTGCTGCAATGACAGACACTGCATGTGATACTGTTGGGGCCACAAAGCAGGAGACAACCTAAGATCCCTACACACGCCCCAAGATCCCTACACACCCCACAAACTCACCTGTGCAGCTGGCCACCTGGCTGAATGGATTGTTGCATATACTCGCTATGGCACAAAAATAAATAAAGAAAGAAAGAATTGTGCAATCTCATTCTTCTCAGGAGAACAAACACCAGCAGAGCAGGGCGGGCAACCCGGGTCCTGCAGCCCCGCTGGAGGTTAGGGGTGGGCACAGAGAGCTGGTTACTGCCAGAGGACACCCACGGCCTCTGCAGCAATAAACCAGGTGGAGGCAGCTCTGCCCTGCTGTGTCCGGCAGGATTCCTTCTTCAGTGAGAGTGCCATCATCACTCATGGTATAAAACCCTCACACTTCTGCTTTTTTCATCCCAGAACAGCTGCAAGTACCACTGCAATGCAACTGAAGGTGCAAACCTATTAAAGCCAATTAAAATCATTATTACTCCGGCTTTGTCAATGCCATCCTGCAGCAGGACATCCCGCAGCCTCGTACGCATGAGGTGGGAAGGCACGGAGCGTTTGCTTTCATCCAGCCCGAACCATTTGTCTTTCAGCTCCACTAAGTGACCTCTTGCTAAGTCATCTGGAGCTGTAAAGTAAATTGGCGCAACCATCTGGCTCGGTCCTGTTCCTTATTTAATATATTGCTAACATATCTGCCTGCATCTGATCGCTTTTATCGCTCCTTGCTAATTGTTCCTTTTTCATCCTGTGTTTCCCTTTCCCATTAAGTGCCGGCTATGCACGGCGGCAGGGAGCAAGGGCTGGCACTGGGCTGGGTCCCGTTTTCCGCCACGGCCAGGGCACTACCCAGGAGGAGAAATTAGCAGAGGTGGAGGTTGGGGGCGTCCCGGTCACTGTGCAGGGTGGGAGGCGCAGGGAGGCCTCAGAGCTGATGGTCCCTTCACCTCCCAGCCCAGGGAGGGGCAAATCCCAAATGGATGCAGGAGGGAAGCCCCCAAGGCGCCCCCTGAGTGCTGCCAGCCGGGGCAAAGGGAGCAGGGCTTGGAAAGCAAACAAAAGGAGCGAGGGGAAATGTCTTGGAGAGGAGATAGAGAGTGTGAGCTGTGAGTCTGAGGGGCTGTGTGTGTGAACAGAGGCTGCAGCGAGCAGTAACTTTGATCTCCCAGGACATCTGGCATGTGGGCACCGCCGTACAGCTGCCTACAGGGCAGGCCCAGGGCCGTGCGTGACTGGGACAAGGGGCTGAAAACCCACAGCGCGAGCGTGGCTGCTTCCCATGCTCCTTCAAAGCAGGCAGGAGGCATCAGCCCCAGAGAAAACGCCAGCGCTGGTGGGCACAAAGCGGTGCCACGGCTGCCAGGGCTCCGAGCAGACACATCGAGGAGCCACCGGGGTGCTGGGCTGAGGGAGATGGCGTGAAATGGCCGCCGGGACAGGCCTGAGGCGCTGAGGGGCTTCCAGCCCTGGCGGTGGTGCTTATCATCACCAGTCGGGTGTCAGGCCCACCTCAACCCGTCCCACACCCGCGGGCCTCACAACCCAGTGCCTCCCGACCAAGAGGCGCTGTGAGAGAGGCGCTTCCCAAGGGAACGTGTGTTGGGAGGCAGGGAAGCGCGGCGGGGCGCCTTTCCCTCGGGAAGCCGAGATCACAGGCGGGCGGCCAAGGGAAGCAGGGCGGACTGGTATGCGCAGGCTGTGTCCTCGGGGAGAGCTGTTTCATATGCAGGTATGTCTTCAAAGGGGACACCCTGCGTGCTGCCGGGGTGATTTACCCTTGGGAACCTGAGCGGAGAGGCAGGCGCCCACGGGAGCTGCATCCCGGGGCATGGAGCTGGGTTGCCGCTTATTTTCCTACGGAAATGTAGTGGCGCGGGATCTTCCAAAAGCCCACGCAGCCTGGAAACCTCGGGGACCGTTGGCAAGCAGGGCCATAGAGGCTGTAAAGCTGCTGGCGTCTCCCATGTTGCCCGTGCTGCTGCTGGCTGCAGGCACAACCCCCGCAGGACATCTCCTATTGCTCTGCCCAGCCAGCACGCCACCGCCCTGCAGCCTGCTCAGGAAGGGCAGCTTCAGCAAACCCTGGCAAATCCCCTGGGCAGGAGCACATCGTGCCCCAGCCGTCGTGCCAAAAAACGCCGCTGTACCCCTCTGAGGCCATGTGGGAAGGAGCCCTGCCCCTGCCCCTGCCCCTGCCCCCATCCCGCAGCAGGGTGATGGATTGCAATTCTCCTCCGCCACGGCCAAAACAAAGGTCACGGCCCGAGGAAATTGCAAACAACTTTTGCCCACTGGCCCCGGAAGGATCAGTGCAGGCGTGACAGGGGGGGGTGAACTTTTTACGATCCCTCCATGCTGGCAGTCTCGAAGGGAAAGGAATTTAGAAACCACAGCAGGCGCTGGGCAGGGAACATGTGGCCGCCTGGTGCTGACAGAGGAGGAGCAGCCTCACCCACGGGCAGGAAGCACCGTGGCAGGCCTGGCCCCTGCCCACCGCCTCCTTTCCAGCAGGGCTTTCTCCATCTCCTCCCCGAAACATCTTCCTCCTCCATCGGGCACCCCAAAGGCCCCTTAGCTCCAGCAAAGCCGTCCCACCCTGTGGATAGAAGCTCAGTGCTGAGCTCTTTGCGGGAGCTGAGGTTGTTTGCAGATAGGAAAAAAGGTGAAGAATGAGGGGGAGACGTGGGCTGGCCTGATGCTGCCTCCCAGGCCGCCGATAGCATCTTGTCGAGGCCGGGACGTGGCATTTCCTCCAGCACAGATAAGCTTTGTCCGGACCATAGCTGCGAGGGCGCCGTGAGCGCAGCAGCTTCCCAGCCCCTGGGACTGGTTCCAATTAGTGTCAGTGCCGGCTGCGCTCCTGATTAGAAATCTCACCTTGCTGCCAGCCCCCCCGACTCACACAACATTTCCTGGGACTGGGGGAACAGCCAAAGCCCAGCCCTGGCACTCCCCGACCCACCCCAGGAGCGGGGATGCCATCAGCTCCTGAGCAGGCCCTTTATTTGGGCTTTCTCCTCTCCTCGTAAAATGCTGGCAGGCTGACTTAGGGCACACAGGGGAAAAGAGGAGCTGCAGGAACAGGACGAGGCCCTCGGTTTGGCCAGTGAGCGTGGGGTCCCCCATTGCACACATCTTTTGTGAGCATCCCTTTGCAGAGGCAGCCCAGGCGCCCCAAGAGCCGGGCGCAGGAGGTGCAGATGGGCCCCGTGGCGCAAGCTGGCTACCCTGCAAAGCTGTTTTGGCAGCAGAGGAAGATGTGAGCAACAGCATCTGTTACCAGCCCGGGAGGAGACAGAGGGAGCTTTCACCAGCCACAGCCCGGGAGGGCAGGGGGGGCACGCAGCGTGCCGCCGGGAGCCCCCCTGCCCCCGCCTTCTGCCATCCATCCCCTGCTCCACGTTTGCTGGCACCAACTTTGAAAGAAATCACATTAATTTTGCCCTGATGAAAAGCTGCTGGATCAGCAAAACGGAGCTGCTTATTCAGGGAGCAGCTGAGCAGGGGCCAAGCGCAGTCACCCCCGTGTACCTCCAGCAGCCGCCAGGCCCGTTCCCGGTTTCGGTGCCCAAACCCCTGTGAGAAAGGGCTGCGTTGGCTCTCAGCACCCCTCTGCTCAGAGGGCTGTGGCCGCTGCCACATTTCACACGGGAGGTTTATTAAACAGCAAATGGTCTCCATAGGGCTGCGGAGCTGCCCCTGGGCTCAGGCAGCTTCCTGCTCCTCTGACAGCCCCCGGGGGCCTTCACCCCCTACCCTGCCTGGCAGCGAAACGGCACAAAGGGAACCACACCGGCTCGGTCGGTTCGTCCTTCACAGCAGCGTGACACCGTGGGCTTCACCCCAGGGCAGCCGCCCTTATTAAAGCGCAGAGAGGCTGGGGGTGAGCACAGGGCACCTGTGGGAAACCGGTGACACCACCTCGTTCCCACAGCCGGGCTGCTGGTAGGCAGACAGCTGTGCTTCAGGAGGGGAAACGATCCCAATTAGCTTCCCAGGTGCTCTCCTGTAAATGGTTTTCAGGTGGTCCCACTACCTCTGACCACAGCCCAGGGCTTTGTATCTCTAAAAAGACCTCTGTGATCCCCTCCCGCCCCTCTCCGACCCCCCTGCAAAGGAAGAGGGAGGACATCCCAGAGACAAGAAAACACACGCACAGCAAGGGTGATTGCTATTTTAAGAATGTACTTTATACAAAATAACCAATTCATATGGAAATAAAATCTACAGACCTCCAAGGATCAAGCTTTTAAAAAAGTTCTTTAAAAAAATTACCCAACACACAGTATTAAACTAACTATTGAGGTAACTGTCGCTCTTGGGGAACAAAGGTAATCAGCAGACCAAGACAAAATATACACAATATAAAAATAAATAGCATTCCCCTTTCCAGTATTGACCAGGAAAGTTCACACAACTTTGCAGCAGCAGCAGGAGAGAGAAGAGGATCCCTGACACTGTGCTCTACGGGACGGGGAGGGAGGCGGGGGCGAGCTGGGAGCGGGGTGACAGCAGGGGCAGCGGCTCCAGCCCAAATTTGTTCTTGCACGGAGGTGTGCGCCTCCCAGCCCGGCCTTCCCTGGCTCAGCAGCACGGGCAGCCGGCCAGCTCGGGGTCTGCTTGAGCCGTAGAAGAGCAGCACCAGCCCTTGGTGTGACGCCCCACCAGCCAGCAGAAGACCCCGGTGCAGATCCCCCCGCCGAAGGATGCAGGCAGGGGTGGCTTTCACAGCCTGGGGGGAGGTCTCTGCTGCAGTGCCCCCACCTCCCGGTGCCCTGGGATAGCTGCGAGTGGTGGCTGGGGTCAGGAGTTTGCCCCCGTGGCTGCTGGGCCCCCTCCCCGCCAGCAACAAAACCCGCAGCGATGCAAGAACAGTCTCACCCCGAAGGAGGAAGGCTCCCATTTCCTCCTCATGCCCCCGACAGACAGATTACATTCTTTACAAACTTACAATAATACAAAACAAAAACAACAAACCCAGCCACCCCACACCACCCAGCTGCAGAAGGACAGATGTAGAGGCACAGGCGCCCGCTGCCTCCAGCCGTGGGTCACTCCGGGGTGCGCCCACCCCTCTCCTCCCTGCTCTGAACCCAGGCTACGGATGAGGCTCAGCTCCAGCTTGCTCCCTTCCCACCCTCAGAAGAGTGACCGGCTCTCTCCTGGCCACCTAAATCAACATGACAGCGGCTGGGAAGGCAGCAGGAAGCCCCTTGCTCCCCCAGCGAAGTCGGGAGCCCCACAGCGCATTTTATGGCCGTTCTCTGCTTGACACAGCAGGGGAAGGTCGAAGCTGCACTGCTGCACATTATTATTGCTCAGGAAAATCAGGCAGCAGTTGAGCTAGCAAGGAAGAGAGGTAACAGGTTTCAGGGCTGCACACAGTGTGTATTTTTAACCAAAGCCACCTTGGAGGTAGACACGGCAGGGTCCCAAGAGGGGCCTTGTGCTGGCAGGGGGACAGACGTCGCCGTGCCAGGGTGGTGAACCCTGGGGGCACGCGGGGGAACGCTGCTTAGCCACGAGGACACCTTCACTCCCGTCACAAGGAGGGCAATGCTTGCTCCCCGCCTGCTTCCTACATGCATATGCAGAGACAGCTGGCAAGCCCGGCCGCCTGCCCTGCCCTGCGCAGCGAGCTCTCAGCTCCGCGGCTGACAGCGGCGAAGAGAGCAGAGGGGGAGAAAGCGAGGGGAGGGGAAATGTCGGTGCGTGACACAAAGGGCGACCAGAGGACTTTCCAGAGTACAAGTGGAGGGCCAAGCTCCTGTCCTGCCTGACTGGGTTGGGAAGGGGAGGAGGCTCCTCTGACGTGCCCGGCAGCGCTTGATGCGCGAGGCGTCTGCTCACGCTGAAGGCTGAAGGAGCCCGTCACGGCCACCTGGCCCAAATTCATCCACCACAGTGACATCTGCCCACACGCTAAGTAGAAGTGTCACTAAGTGTCACTTCTACTTCAGTTTTTCCAATTCCTACCCTTCTGCTGGTGAACCATGTGTTTCCAAATTAAAAAGGCAAAGGACAGAGGAACCTGCTACAACTGGTGACAATCCCAATTATTCCTTAGCCCTAATTAGTCCTTCGTCCCCTCTTCCACTGCTGGATGTAGCTCTCTCTGGCTCCTGGATGCACTATCCTCTGATATCCTACTCTTCAGAAAGAGGAAGACCTTTTCCAAAAGAAATCTAGGCCACTGTTGCAGAATGAGGAGAAAAAAAACAAGTGGACACAAGGCCAGCTGCAGTGAAACCACACAGCGCTCCATGGTCTTTCAGATACCGCATGTGAGCAAAGGCGGGACAGCAGCCAGGAAGGGCACAGCATCACACTGCACATTGAGGAAACGTTTGGATGTTACCTCCTAGCTTCAGATACATACACCCTGCCCTGAATTCTCTTCCCTATGGGCAGACTGAGCTTTGCTGCCTCCATCCCAGCAGCTCCTACCCGAAAGTCCCCCCAGCGCCTTTTCAGAGCGGCGTGCTGGAGGGAGGTGGGCAGCAGAGCAAACACCACAACGCTCGGTTCATTATGTGCTGGTTAAAAGCGTTTTCCTTCCGCATGGGCGGCAGGGGTCCTGCCAAGCCGGAGTGTGCTCTCCCCCCATCTGTATGTTAAACAGGTACAGATGGGGAAAGGCTGGAAGGTCACCGTTTGAGATGCTTTCTTGGTTACAATAAGCACACGCTCTTAAAGCTTGTCACATGGCCCGCAGCTGCACCACCACTTTCATAGCCTGCTATCTCAATCTCAGGAAGGATACGGCACTCACACACCTGCTGTTCAACCACCGGCACCGGCCTTAAAGCGAAACAGGAATTCTGCCAGAGCTGACTCCTCTGCTTCCCCTCACCTCCTGCGGCACCTTCCCCGAAACTCCACGGCGCACAGCGCAACGCCGAGGCGTCTCCTTGGGAAACCAACCCCGAGCAAAGCCACAGAGAGCAAAGCAATAACTCTGGCTCAACGCAGAGATGCAGAAGACTGACAGGGATCGGCAGAAGAGAGAGATGCGGGTTGTCGTCTAATTATACTTTCATTTTACATGGAGAAGTGTTGGGGTGTAAAGAGAGAGGAGCTGCAGGGAAACTGCCTCAGTCAGCAGAATGAAAGACAGCCTCTGTGACTAGCTTTCAGATAAGACATCAAGCTGATAGCTCTCCAAGACCCTGAGAAACCACACTTACAAAAATATACACAGGAGATTTGCTTCAGAAAGCCTGCACGGGAAAGGCATTTGGCAGACAAGAAAGAATTAGAAACTCTTCCAAGAAAAGTGTCTTCATGTACTTTAGAGTCACAAATCAAGCCAGTTGGGCCTTGAAACTTCAAATTTACTTTCCTCTTTTGTCCTCCTCATTGCAGACTGGTGTCTTGGACTGCTACCAAGTGGTTTGGTGGGTCACACCATGGAATTCATAAACTGCAAGCTTCTGCTGGACGCAGCTAAAAATCACTGTGAGGCCTGAGCTACTGACCTGCTTAAAATACTTAGTTGAACTGCCAGGGCCTGTAGTGCTTAAGATGTCAAAAGCCACCAGAGTCCCAGGGGAGGCTTATACAATGGCATTTATAATGGCAATCGAGCATCCAGGGAGCCTGTGAACACCACACACCACTCGCAAAGGCGGAGGTGGTGAGGAGAGCGAGAGGCTGAAAAGCCAGAAGACAAGAACAAAACTGCTCTGGGAATATTGGGAACTTCTGGCTTGCTTCGTTCTTCCTATTATACAGCCTTGTTTAACATGGATATCCATAATTACAGCAAAACACGTCCTCCATATGGGAAAAGTAAGGGAACTTTGCAAAGTCCCTAGCTCAACATGCTTTCTGAAAAGGGTCCAACTGGTAATATATTATATTACAACAACGCTGGAGGATGAAAAAGAGGGGTTCCAATCAGTCCAGAAACTCTCTATATTCTGTTAAAATGTTATATGAGAGAGTGATGCAAATACAACAGTCAAAAGCAAGGATATTTTAAAAGGCAGCTACCTTTCTCCTGCACTGTAACACCGACTCATGGGGAAAGAGGTACCATCCTGTCCCTAAAGGGCTGCCATTCCTCTCTTCTAAATCTCTCCTTAAACCTGTCTCTTTCACAATGTCTACAAATCGGCCTGCACAGCACAGGTTAGGAAACCATAAACAATGACATTCATGTTTTCTGCTTCTCTCCATGTACTTTCGCTTTTGTTCTACCTTAGCTATCTGCTCCCAGTCCCTGGGGGCTCTGAGGGGTGCAAATTTCCTGAGGGGTGGTTTGTTCAGATTGTACCTAGCGAGACAGAGCTCTCATTTTTGGGGGGATGCCTCAATGTCATCACAAAATCACAAGCAAACAAAACCAACTAAAAACAAACAAACACAACCAAACCCACAAAACATTTACAAACAAAGCATTTGAAAGTCTGGAAACTCCGAGCTAAGGTTCCACAAGCAGCTCTTGATCTGAGCATGCCCCGTCCCCAGGATGTCCCTGCTGCCCAGCCATAGTTTTCCCTATGCTACGTTAGTGCTTTTCTAATACAAACCATGTGTCCTCCCAGAAGCAGCTCGTTAGTCGCTTTAACAAGAATTACCAACTACATCAAAAGCCTTTTACCTAGAAAACCTCCCAAGGGGAGGGAGCCAGTTTCACTGCTGTTTCACCTACCCTCTGCAAGTCACCTCCTCCCTGGTTTCCCATTAGGTCAGGTAAGGGACTGTACCTTCACGTCTCACACTCCACGTAGGATCCTCACAGTATTTATCTATCACTCCCTAACGCTCCATTACCCTCTCTGCACAGGCCATAAGCAATTTCTGCCTTTCTTATTCCTCCTGATTTGATCTAGGGTTGGTACTCATCCAAATGCCATGACCACTAGAAGCGTGTTTTCAGTGCTGGTTCCAGCTGAAGACCAAGAGTGCTTTGGCTTGTTCATTTTGTACAGCTTCAAAACCTCCTGTTCCACAAAGTTCACATTGAGCTGAAAGGCACTTCAAATACTTGAATAGCTGTCCATGATACAGGAGACACAGGCTGAAGTATGGCAAGGGTTGTTTGCAGAATCTACGTTCACATTTCCAGAATTTCGAATACTTTGCTACATTTGCTATATTTCACAGTTCCTCCATTTTTAATGAAAATGAACTAAATGAAGTAAAGATTGCCTTAAAAAGAGATGCAATGGTTTTCTCATTTGTCCCGTTTGTGTTTTTTTTTTTTTTTTTGTCCTGAAGAGCAGTTATACTTGCATGCCTTTTCAAAAATACTTATTACTGCTTCAGTGAAAGAAAAGCTAAATCCAGACTTGCATTTCCCAGCAGCTGGGGCCCCTCTGAAAACCCAGTGCCAGCTGATAAGCCAGCAGTAGACCCTCAGATCTGGGACAAACTCAGATCAGCCACCGCATAGTTCTTGGCCGGGTAGCGCAGTAACCAGCTTCTCACTCCAAGGACAACCTTCAGGATTATCTATTCCAGTTTAGACCAATCCACCAGTGACAGCTGTTCCCTGACTGATGAACACAAACAGGGGAAAAAAAAATCTCGTTTTAGTAAAGTAGTTGACATTAAGCTGAAGTCCTCCTTTGGGGAGGAGCCTGCTAAGCCAGGCAACTCACTGGACCGAACAGAGAGCAGCTGTGGTTCAAAGGCTAGCTGCAGCAGTGAGTAAGGAGAAGTGAATTTATAAACACACTTGTGGGGCTCGCATGAAGAAATTTAACTCCTCTTAGGCTTGGAAGATGCCTTGGCTCTACACAGCTCGTCAGAGGCAAAACTGCAGCAACAAGGACTGAAGCTGATTTGTAAGAGTGGCACTGATATACCAGTCTTTCCTCTTTCTTTTTGAAGAAAGATCACTTCTCGTCTTCTAGGCCCTTTGTGTTTCCAGAAGCTGAGGACAGAAGGAGTAATGGCTCAGTCAGATGCTACCTGCCATTTGCTCAAACAACTGCGCGAGCACATGGTCAATACACACAGCAGGACACAGGCAGTGTGGCCGTGAACGCTAGTGCAATCCAGCTAACAGGGGTGACAGCACCATCCAAGGTGACAAAGCAGTCAAAAATTCTCCAGGAGCTTGGAGAATAAAACCTTCCCCTGGCTGGTACTGCTGACCAAAGGGCACGCTGCTCTGTCCTCACGTGCTCACTTCTGCTGCCACTTGTGCTCCCGCAAGCACAATTTTTTGGCCAGCACATTGGCACGTCCTTCTTAACTATATATAAATACACACACACCGCTGTCCTGCCAGAGCCAGCCTGCACTAGGGCTCTGGTCCAACAGACCTTGCTGCCCAGTCTTACAGCACAGCAACTCCACCTTGCCTTACCCCGACTCCCCCGAGAATATTCAGCTGTGCTAGTTTCAAGGTATGGATAAGCAGCTGCAGAAGAGATGCCTACTGAACTGATGTGTCAACGAGGGGCTCCCCGTGCAGTGCTGCTGCTGTGAGAAGTGCCTGCAGACCGAGTATTGCCCTTGAGGGTAGCTGCCACTGTACTTGCTGCTACAACATCAAAAACAACGGAGGTAAACTGACTCAGCTCAAGCACACGGCTCTCTCATCGCCCACTGCCCAAGCCATTCCACCTCAACATCTGATTTCAAATCAATGCTTTCTGAATCACCGGCTTCTTGTAAACACCAAGCCCAACTCTGCTGGCCAACAAACAGCTCACGCTAGCAAACAAACCATTCCCCCAAAACAGCCTTATACTCCTGCTTTCACAGGCAACTGAGAGCGGTCAGGAATCCTGGTGTGGTTTCTGCTTTGCTGCTGCTAAGAGGTGAAAATAGGCAAGGAAAGAGAAAGAAAGGAGGGACATGGTTCCCCTCCTCAGGCAGGGAGGGGTACAGACCTGCACATTTGTTCTGCTGGACAGGTGCTGCTCCACACCCAGATGCACTGGTTTCACAGAAAGAAGTCTAAGATGACCATTTGTGCCATTTTCTGTTTTCTAGAGCTTAACTTAATCTTACGAAAAAGGCAGGGAGGAGGGTACTACGCTAGCAGAAGGGACAATGCTATGAGTGTCCTGTCCTGGTTTCAATTCCTGGTCCTGGTTTCCTTGTTCCCCCACGATGACAGGGAGCTGGAAGTGCACTCAGGCCCTGGATCCAGAGGGGTGGAGGCAGGGGCGAGAGGGGAAGGAGGAAGAGGAGAAGAGAAAGAGGAGGACACGTTATGCCCCTGAGCAATCCCTGCTATTCAGTAAAACAACTACAAGTTGGTGTCTCAGTTGCAGAGGACAGCAAGTCATCCATTGCATGTTCCCTCACCTCTCCCCACTCCCACGAAACCCTCACCCTATCCTGAAAGATTTCAGTGTGATATGATTGTAAACAGTTAAGGATTCCTCCAGTGCTAAGCCCACTACAAGCTGGGCCCACCCCCTCCCCCATTATGTACAATACATTCACCAACAACAGAAATTTATTTAAAAAGGCAACAGGTTAAATTCTGTAAACTGGATCCAGCTCCAAAACACACACGTTAATACTACAAGTAAAATTCCATCATCGTCCTCTTCCACCCTGAAAAATATACCTGAGTTTAGCAGTCAATGAAAGTTTCAGCCCCCACCCCCGCCCTCCCCACCCCAAAAATCCCTCAAACCCTGAACGAGACGCAGTCTCCAGTCACGGAAAGCCACTAGGTTTGGCGATGCTCGCCCTGTGGTGGCGAGCCAGCTGCTCGGCCGGCTGGGGCCCTGCACCGCTCCGGGTTTCCAACACAAAAGCCGCCGTGGCACCATGCTCCACCGACCCGGGAAGCTACGTGCTGCTTGGGTGAGGGGAGGGTGGGAGGAAGGCCTGCCCCTCCTCCCCCTTGTCCAAATCACGTGTGGCTTTCGTCTTCATGAGGTCCTTCCTTCCTTGGACTAGCTCTGGAAGAGGAAGAAGAAGAGTTGGAGACTTTAACAGCCAGCTGTAGGAAGGAACAGCCTCACAATTTCATGCAATTACTTCAAATCTAGCACTACGTCAGCCCAGGTTGTGTGTTATAGACAGAGACATCCCCGGTTCCTCTACCTAACAGTGAGCTCACTTCCCAGCTTCCTCCAATGCTTCCCACTCTTGGCAAACATTTCTGTCCTTTAATTGTCACTAAGAAAAGAGGCTCTCATCTGAGCTCTGCTCTCTTGGGTGACCCTTACTTGATCCAGAGGCAACGCTGATGGTTTTTGTGGCGTCAAATCTTCCCGGGACATGGTTGCTGTAGGCATCTTCGGGAAGGGAACTTGAGCCTGATGCATTTGCATTCTGGAGCCAGGTTGAATGGAGAGAGTTTTAGCACATGAACATCAAGAGCAAACCCCATCTACTTGACCGAATGCATACACACACAACTTTCACATACAAGTACGTATTTTGCATGTCTTCTTTTTTAAGGCTTCCCCCCCTCCGCAAACACAAACTTTGACTCCTGTCCCCCTCCCCCAATGACACAGTTGTAACCCCTCAACACTAGGAGAAGAAAAGTCCTTTGGGTCCTTTTTCTCCACATCTGCCTTACAAGATTTACTGCTCAAGTCATGCTGGAACTATCGCAAAATGGTAACAGCTGAAGCACATTTACGAAGTCTGAACAGGGAATTTTTGGAGTAGCAAAATTTTCCACTTGGGAATAAAACTTAATATGCAAAATCTCAATGAGACTTGATTTTTCTTTAAGGGAAATATGAGACAGAGAGGAAGGGCAAAAAAGAAAGAAGAGGGTGACATTAAAGTAGAGGAGTTCGTAACAAGAGGCTAACTTCCACTTCAGTTAGGCACTCTGTTGCACTATGAGAAAGACGAAATGAAATTCTTGCAAAGAAATTGGTACAAGACCCTTTGATTAAGAGATGCACAACACTGGACAACGTTTTAACAAAATACTCTCAGATAAAACAAAGCACCAGTGTGGAGACGGACAGGAGAGGCTAACAGGTTTCCACGATGCCTAAAATTATGCGTTTTAAAAAGCTGCAGCAAGACTCTTTTCGTTTCCCAGAACGGTCTAAGGGACCTCTTACTTCAAGAGTCTGAGTAACCCATTAGCCTTTCACATTACCTGCCAGCTCCTCCGACTTCAGCCTGGGCGTTTCAAGAATACCCAACACACATGGTTACCCAGGCATCGCCCCCTCCCACCTCTCCTTCTCACAGAAAACACGCTCTTACCCCGATGATCTATACAAGTCCTGGGGTGGCCCCCCCATGCCACCTCCACTGCCTCTCTGCTCCATCAGCAAGGCCTGAAAGTGACCTATGTTCTCCTCCCGGCAGCGGTACAGGGGTCCCTCCTGAGAGAGGCCGTTGGCCTGGCCAGAGGCTGGATGATGATGAGACAGGTGGGCATTCATGGGCGATCCGTATGTCCTGGGTTGGAAATGGCTGGCGGGATGCCGGGATGCATAGGGAGAGCCAGTCTGTAGCATCACCCCGTGGGGAGGGAAAGCCGATGGCCCAAATCCCATTCCCGAACCCAGGTGGGGCGGGGGAGCTCCGTAGAGGAACTCTCCTGCTGCCACTGAGCTTTGCCTCTTCGTGGCCGCGTTGTGGTTGTCCAAATCAAGGAACTCTTTGGGACTCTCCGGCCGCTCCTGCGATTCCTCGGACTTCTCATCTTCAGGCCCCAGATCCTGCCCGTCGCTCGGAGAAACCTCTTTGGCACTCGCTACGTCCATGCGGTTGGGAGAAGCCAGGGCAGCGCTCAGCGCCTCGCAGCCCTGCAAGCCGCTCATGTTCCCCCGCTCGGAGAAGGGGGGTCTGGCCAGGGGCGGGTGGCCACTGGGGCTGGCCTGGGGGTGCAGAGGCCTCTGCCAGTCCGAGTAGCCCTGCGGACAGGCGTAGTAGGGCGGCCGCTGGTAGTGGTGGTAGGAAGGTTGAGGCTGGGGCTGGTAGGGATAGGGCATGCCCTGGTGGGGCCGATAGCGAGGGAAGACCCCGGGGTGGGCGTTGCTCGGCTGGAAGCCCCGCGAAGGGAAATGCTGCGGGTGGGACACGGGGGGAGGCTTGCCGCCCATCACCGGGCTGAAGCCTTGCAGCCCCGGGTTGATGTGGTACCGGGCGGCCGAATTGGGGTACTCCAGACCAGGCATGTAGAGAGGGTGGAACTGGTTGGGGGCAGCCCCCACGGTGCTGGCGTCCATGGCAGGGAGGCCGGTGCCCTGCCCCAGGCAAGGCACGGCCGCTTCGGGCAGAGCCTTCCCCCCGCCGCAGAGGGGCTTCTCCATCAGGCTGGCGGCCAGCCCCTTCCCCTCCACCGGCCCCTCGCCCGCTGCCCCGTTCTCGGGCACGGGCCCTCCTCGCTCGGAGGTGGGCGCCAGGTCCCTCACGCAGCCCTGTGGGCCAGCGTAGCCGCTCTCGGCCGGCCAGGCGCCCTTGCTCTGCCCTGCCTTCAGGTCGCTCTTCAGGCCGGAGCCGTCCCCCTCCTCTGGGGGCAAGGCGCGTCGGGTGCACTCCATGGGCAGGGGGGGCTTGGGATGAGGTAGGAGTTTGCCGTAGGCCCCGTCGGGAATGCCGATGCACTGAGCCTTTTCCTCCACGCCCGCCGGTGGCTCCACTGGAAAGAGAAAGGGGAAGCGTCAGGTGCTGGTCTTGTTTTGCACGTCAGCCCTCCCCACCTCACAGGCACACTCACCCAAGGCAAATTTGCCAAAGAGGAATTCCTGCCAGCTCAGCCAGATGTGCCAAAACAACCTCCTACCATCTACTTTTGACAGCATGAACAGCAGCCTCGGTCATGCTGGGCCTCCCTCCTCTTTGGCTGCTGACACAAAGCCCAAGCGAAAACCTGAGGGCCATCCAAATCTCCAACGTTTGGATGGAGAAAGTACCCTATCTTGATGAACTATTAAAATGGAAGAGGAGTGACTTTATAAGCTGAGCAGATGTTTCCATCAAAGACCTTGAAGTAAGTACCTCAAAGCCTACAACATCCCATCCTCTACTCAGACGTCTTCACAAGATGGCTGGAGCACAGCATCATGCTAACTGCGGGCTTTGTGGGGCTGTAGTCCCCCTCCTACAGCCAATACCATTCTTTCAGAGACCCATAGCAATTCCAAACTTTGCAAAGTTGGCTGATTTTTTTAAAAGAACTCTTTTAAGTTACTCCTAGTGTAGCACACCTCTCTCGTAAAGACAAGGCATGTGAACTGAAGCCTTAAGATTTCCGTAAGATACAGCTCCAACTGCAGTTTGCAAACCACCTCCACCAGAAAAACATGGCACATGTAGGTTTGCTCTGACACGTGTGTACAGAGGCTGCCCCATGGAGAAGCAGCTTTGGGAAATACTGCAGAAGCCACATGAGAGCAAGCTAAGAGCCAGGGCTTTTTTGATTTTACACTGTGTTGCCCCTTCTGGTCCACAAAGCTTGTTTGCCCACAGCTGGGCAAAAGCACTACCACATAGCAAGGTACTGTGAGGCTGATCACAGCCATATTTTAATCAACTGTGATTTGGAGATGCGGCCGCTCTGCCCTGTAATCACTCAACGTCCTCTTGCAGTCTCTGTTCTATATCCAGCACAGTTAAATGATAATGAGTTTTAAGCAATGCCACACAAGGAAAGAGTTTCCGTAGTCCAAGGCACACAAGGGATCGATAAAAGATACAAGGTTTTTGATCTCTAGTTTACCAGCTAAAATTAATGAAAAAAATTGTTTTTGATCTCTAGGTTTTTTTGATCTCTACTTTAGGTTTGTTTTAAGTTTTTTTTTTTTGATCTCTAGTTTACCAGCTAGAATGAATGAAATTCAACTAGAAAGAAACTTGTGGTGGCATACATGACACGTTGCCATCTCATCTGAACTGACATGACTTTTCAGTGCCTTTCTGGCAGTCCTGTTCTGTGAAGATTTTGAGATGCTAAGCTCAGAAGGCACATGTGCATTTCAGAGGAGAAGCCATACTGACATATATTCAAGGAAGTGTATTCAAACCATTTCTTCGCATAATGTCTTCTCTCCTTACCTAACTCTTTGCAGATTCAATTTTTATATTAAATCCAAGTGAGTACTAGAAGCATTACAGACTTACAGACCGTGCACCCAAAGGCAAACTGATAACTTGCAGGTATAACTGGGATGGAGGGGACCTCTGGCAGGTTACAGTGAAATGAAAAATCTTAGAAAAATCTAAGTGATGGCTGGAGCAGAAAATATATTCTGATTTAGAATTTGAAGAAAAAAAAAGACGTGTATAAACTATGTGTCCCACAACTATTTAAACAAAAAATTAATCCTTTTCTAGAATAGAACCTGCTTTTGTTGCTGATCTTCAGCCAGTGTTTAAAATGGCCCCCAGTGAGCCTGAAAGTCAGAGCATCTTTCACACTTCTCTAGCGGTGCAAATCCAAATAAAGCCACATCTGCAGATGCAGGCTTTGTGCATCTGCAACACAGTTAAGCTCAGGACCCCAAGAGTCTGGAGCAGCAAAGCTAAACTATGGGGTGTTCCCCAGCTCCTCACAAGCACCCACCCACTGCGTGTGAACTCACAAACGCAGGGCATAGCTCCTCGCTCCCTGTGGCTGCTTGCGCACCCTTGGTGTGTGCAGACAGGCACAAGGATCCACAGGGCTGCATCCTCTGCTGAGGTCCAGCAGCAGCAAGAACTGGGGAGAAGCCTCTGGGTGGCTTCTGGTCAGTGCCACGGGGAGTTACCTTGGTTGCTCTCCGGCTCCATGGTCTGATCCTGCGAGCTCCCGTTGCCCATGACCGGCTTTGGGGGTGGCACACCAGCAGAGGCGGCGTGAGCCAGCTGGGGAAAGGGTCCAGGGAGGTGCGGCGGGGGTGGCTGGCGAGGGTGGTAAGGCACGCCCGGCGGGCACACGCGGGAGGACAGCTGCTGCATGGCGATCATCTCTGGGCTGTCCATCATCGAGTCCCCACCCTGGCACCCTCTCTGAACCTGAGCCGGTCCCCCGAACAGAGCGGCCGGCGGCTGCGGCATCCTCTGGCCAGCAGCTTTCCCGGGTGGTCTGATGTACCCTGAGGGAGGCACCCCGTGAGGTAGGAAGTTTGATTGCTCAGTCCACTGGCTGGGAGGCAGAGGAGGCCGTAAGGCCCGGGGCTCCATCATGTGGCCGATGGCGCGGGGCTGCAGCGAGGGCGCTGGCCCCATGGGTGCCTTCTCCTCCGGCCCCACGGCACCCTGGCTGGTGGCGCTGTGGCTGCCATTCCACAGGGCCGGGTGCCCGCGGTTCAGGTACTTGTAGGGCCGGTACATATGTCCAGGGGGCATCTCCGAGCCTTCTGGCGGCCTCACCGGAGGCCCGTTGTGCCTTGGAGGGAGGAAGCCCTGCTGGAACTGGGCTGGCGGGTAGACGGCGTCCGGAGGGGGGCCGCTGACACGCCCCAGCTGCAGGGTGCCAGGACGGGGTCCGAGGCCGGTGACGTGGGTCGGCCCCGCACACACCTGCTTCTCAGGGGCAGCCAGCCTGTGCCCACGGTGCTCGCTCAGTCCCACGGCCGGCTGGGGAGGCAGAAAGAGGGGTGTCAGTGAGAGGGAGGTGGGAAAAGACTGATGCTGGTATGCCAGCAGGTTGATCTGAGAGGCAATGCCACCGCAGGGGCCATCAGGGAGTCCCCCACACACCAGAGGGGACCTGCAGGGTGCCATGATTTATTGTTATGAAACAATTTACCTGCATGGCAAAGTGCTGGTGCTGCTGAACCGGGTCTCCAGGATGGGGCTCTGGCACTCGCGGTGAGCCATACAGTTTTGTTGGATCTGATCCGCGCAGGGGACCGAACGTTCCTGGCACAGCTGGTCTCTGGGGGACGGGGAAGGGTGCAGGAAGGAGAAATAAACACATTTGTGAGATGCAAAAAAGCAGCAGAGCTGCTTCAAGCAGGGGGTAAGCCAAGACCAAAAGAACCACACAGAACAGACAGGCTTTTTGGAGATGCCATGAAAAACCTGTAGGCTTTTCTATGAAATGACACAGCTCTCCTGCCAAAGAGTATCATATATCCCTGAGCTCAGGTTGTGATACACTCACCTACCACCCAGCTATTCGGAAGCAAGTAAGACAACTGGAGGGAACGGTGGTTTATTCCTGTCCTTGGAGCAAACCACAAGAGCACATGAGCAGAACAAAGGGGACCATGCTGGATTGCTTTCAAAATACTTGCTGGCTCCAGCTCTCCTACTGGCTTCTGCTATCTGCGTCACAAGAATCACTCTAAAACGTTTTATTTCCAGCTAAAAAAGTGAGGAATAGCCTGGATCTCAGAAAAGCAGCTGTCACACTACACCACAAGACAACATGGGTTAAAAAGGAAAAGACAGTAAAGGATGGGTGAGGAACAGCCCATAGAAGAGGCAGAACAGGTGGCCCTCGGAGAGGAAACATCAGGCTAAAGGGAGGTCACTGCTACAGCCCAGGGTGGCCTTGTGTGTGGTTTTGTTTACTGCTTTTATAAATATCAAGGCACAGAATGCAGTAGTATGCAGATGGCACAAAGTTACCACGCATCTGTAAACAATTGAGACAAAAGAAGGCTGGCTTGTTCAGCATCATAAACTGGAGGTTGAAAGAGGAAACGTGACTGCTTTACATGCACAACGGGGTACCTCTCCAGGGAGAGAGAGAAAACTGGGGGAGCCAGGGCTGCCCAAGCACACATGGGTACTTGCCTGCAAAAAATGTTGTTAGACCTTTCCTAGTTAGTGTGGTAGCGATCTAGTTCAGCCTCCAGTTACAGAAGTAGCTACTCTTCTAGCTCCAGCTACTCTTAACAGAGCGTGTTATTTCCAGTCCTATCTCCTCAGCCAACTACACAAAGACCCGGTAAGGCCGAACTGTATCGGTTTAAATTTAAGGGCTGAAAAGTTTCAGTCTGAGAAACCACAGCTCTGACCCTCAATCTCTGGGAGGAGATCCTTGCCACAAAGTAGGGATTCCACAGGGGAGAGTTCAATTCCCTTTTCCCTCCCCACCTCCCTCCGCAGGCAGGATCGATGAAGAACAGCAGAAACTACTCCTTACCATCTGGCCGGGATGTGGCACGGGGCTGGGCATGCCGCCGTACTGCAGCGAGCGGGGGAAACCTCGCCCATTGGAAGGGCCCACTTCTCGAGGAGGCTGCATGGGGTTGCCACTTGGATCCTCTGCAGAGGACGAGGAGAAGGAGGAGGAGGAGGAAGAGGAGGAGGAGGCGGGAGCCCTCGAAGCAGCTCGATATGGTGGAGGTTTCCCTCCATTTTCCAGGCGCTGCTGCCTCTTGCCTGGTCCCTCCGGGTCTCGTGACCGAGTCCAAACATTGCCAGCGCTGGAGCGGCCAGCCCGCCGGCTCCTCTTCTCCCGCCTCCCGTCTTCTCTGATCCAAAACTCCTCATCTGTGTCTCCATCTTCCCCAGGGAAGTGCTTCATCATTGCTCGGTGGAAACACCTCTCCAAGTTGTAAGCCATCTTGGTATATTCTGCCAAAAGAAACCCAGCAACATCAAGGACAGAGCCTTACAGAGAGAAACAGTTAAGCAACATCAGACTTTCCTCATTTCCCCAGAAAAATCACCCCTCTCCGCAGTTTTTTTGTTTGTTTGTTTGTTTGTTGTTTGTTTTTTTTTTTTGAGGAAGACTTTTGTTTCTACCTAGTTGACCGGTCTATATTCTTAAACTCAATAAGCAATGCAGCATCAGATTTGTTCAGTAACCCCACCAGAGGACAGGCACACAGGCATGACAAAGTACCATTAGCAGCATGGCTTGCACAGTCAGCATTAACCTAACATCCCAGAATAGTACCAAGAATTACATTACGGCAAACACCACCTCTGCTTGCAGAGATGTGTGACCTGCACTGCTAGCCAGCAGTGCTGAGAAGAGAAACGTTAAATTCCAGCAATGCTACTTGATTCTGCTCAAGAGGCTTTTGCTGGACTGGTTCAAATCTCTGCTGTATGCTACAAGACAAAGGAAAAAAATCAGCAAAGATCATTTATCCATGTACAGTTTTTAAAGCACTTGCTGACCATGACACAAAAGCTATTGCAAATACCACGGTCACTATTGTGCAATTCCCACAGGACAGTTCTGCTCTGAGGGGCTCCTACTTTTCACTGGAGTGGGTAAGAAGGAAAATACAGGTGAGAGGTGTCGATCACAAAGTCTTGAAGCAAATGACTTTCCAGTTGTTTCCACTGAACTAAAAAGTTCCTTGGACGGCAGAGTTCCCCCACTGGCAGTGCAGAAATGCTTTTACTTAGGGCCCACAGTGACAAGCTGAGAAGCTCTGTTTTCACTTTCAAAGCGGTGCTGTTGAGACATGGTCTGCAGCGATGACCCACCATATGGGGAGTGACTTCTTACCTAAGCAACGTGTAGAATTTTAATCGGCGTGGCAATTAAACCCAGGGTTTCCCATTTGTGGGCTTATGCTATTCATTCAATAGCCAAAGAACCTAAAAATATATGTTTTCCATGCAAAAGGCTACAGATGTGGCTCACTTTTCACTTTTTTTTGGGGGGGGATACTCAACAAACACTGGGGGCTGACCAGACTCGTTATGTTCTTCAAAATGTATTAGATATCATGAGACAAAGGAACACAGACACATGCAAGCACACAAAGGAATGAGCTCGTAAAGAAACAGACTTTCTTCTCTTTGTATGTTCTGCCTTCACCACCTATCAACATGGGAGCCCCTTAGTATGACAGGCCACGTGTATCAGCATGACAACTGTGCTAAAAACCTGGCTAAATCCCCAGGCCTTACTACTCAGGAGCTTTCCTCCAGCCTCTCAAAAATATCCTGAAAGAGAGTAAGCACAAATCAAGTTCTGGTGAGTAGGTAGGGATCAGTGCCTGCTTTAACTCAGCACTGGAAATAGATGAACTTAGCATCTTACTGCTCTTACCACTGCCTTCACCATTGTACTTAAGACAGTTCCTGAACATGGTCTTCATATCGCCCACAAATTCTTCCTTGGTGCAGTACTGACCTCCATTCAACTTCTTCTCCATGCTAGAGATGTCCATGGGGGCCTGAAATTCAGCAAAACTTTCCTTGAGTTACAGCAAGAGCAATGGGACTTACAAAGGTACATAAATTACTAGCTTCCTCACAGAGGGCATGCAGAGCAGAGGCTGCTCTCCTGAGGGCAGCCTCTCCTCTTGCATTTCCTACACCCAAAGGGATTACTGCAGCTTGACTGTGAGGATAACACAGCTCACAGAACTTCAAAACACTTACAAGTAATTGCACCCCAGTCAACAAAGAGCATCAGTCAAGCACGCTGCGCTGCTTTCCCTACCTTAATGATCTGGTAGTAGTTAGGAGCATACGACTCATCAACAGGTTCCAAGAAGGGCCAAGAGTCCTTGTGAGCCTTTACCACATCTAGAACTGGTAGCAACAAAAGACAGACGGTTACACACATGCCTGGGGGACTGTGTCGCTTTGAAGAAGTCATGCAAAGAGGAAAATCGGGACAGGTGGACTAACCTTTGTACATGGCTGTGAACTCATCATCCAGTTCAAAGCTGTAATTGGAAGAACAACAGTGAATAACAGAGACTTAGCACATATAAGGCATTCCCTCTTACCTCATCCTCCCTTCCATGCCACATGCAGTGCCATGAGGTTAAACAGGCCTCATCACTAACACTTGTCTCGCATGGACCAAATCCAGGTGTTTCTCAGCTTACTCCTTGCTGCTCTCCAACCTCACTTATCCCTCCTCATTCCTGTGAATGACCACACTCCTCTCCTCCCCTCCCTACTAAGGCTTCACTGCACGGGTGTGTGCAAGCCCAGCTGCATACTCACAGATCCTTGGTCCTTCGCTCTTCCCTGGTAGGGGAACTGGGATCCAAGTGGGAAAGCTCGGGGGGCAGCTCCTTCCCCTGTGCCAGCAGCCAGGCCCGCTCTTCACGAAGCTTCCTCCTC
The DNA here is from genome assembly GCF_963932015.1 of Anas acuta. Taxonomy (NCBI): domain Eukaryota; kingdom Metazoa; phylum Chordata; class Aves; order Anseriformes; family Anatidae; genus Anas; species Anas acuta. Next base: position 140,151,057 of record NC_088979.1, read on the forward strand.
CTGGCTCGCTCTGCAGCGGGAAGGGGAGACAAGCAGAAAAAGCCATTCAGTGCTCCTTGTCAACAACATCTCGCAGAGAAAACTCAGGCAGCTCCTGCAGTTCTCAAGAACTCTCTGCAAAGAAGCAGAGGAGCTGAGAACACCGTACACCACAAATCCCTTGACTAGTCCATCAGTGATTTTGGAGCACTACTGCGATGCAGATGCTCTACATGCCACCTTCCAGACAAATTCCTGACCACAGTGTGGTACAAAGAGTTCAAAGCACAGACCAAGGCATAGATCAGTTAAACAGAAAGAGATGACTTAGTAAATTACCATCCTTTATCTGCTTGTCACCAGTCCCCATGCTGTCAAAAAAGCACAATAACTCCTCAGCCAGGTGAACTCACAGCAGCTGGTTTTGCACTGAGGCTGATGAAGAACAGTGCTGAAAGAAGGGTGAAGTTCTACCACCTGGGTGGCAACGAGTAGCTGAGTCAATAATATCCTCCATCCCCACAGCCAGCTTTGGGAAGATTGTTCAGGTAGGCCTTCACGGCCAGCAGCCAGAGAGAGCAAGCTACCACACAGGAGGGCCACTGGGACAGCTTTGGTTTAAGAGGTGAGAGACAGGAAGAAGCAACGTTAGTAATATAACCTGTGGTTTGCAACCAGACAGCTGGCTAACAGATTGCTTCATAATAGAAAGTTTATGGACTCTTATGAACCTCATTTCCTTTTTGTTATAGGACACCTGAATTCATTTGACTTGCTAAACACCTGTACCAACTTTCTGTTGAAGCAGAATTCTGTGAAAATGCAGCTCAAGGAGAGATGTCATAGCTGCAACACCCCAGGAAATTGGCCACAGGGCCACACCAGGGAAACACCCAAGTGAAAGAAAGATTGGAGACCTGGCCAAAATCCTCTAACAGAGGCTCCATCTCTGGACAATGACGCAGACTTGAGAAGCACATGCTGGTAGAACAGTATTAATATGCTGTCCTACTCTGCCAGTCAAAAGAAAGCCTGTGATGAGGAGTAGGAGCACAAGAGAACTAGGAATGAGTGTCTCCAGGATAACCCTATCTGTGTGCATTTAGTCTTTACTCTTACAAGAGAATCACCACTCAAACAGACATTCTGCTGCTAAATAAAACCTCCCATGCTTCTCCTGCAGCTACTGAGGAAAATGTAGGTACTCCTTCCCTGAAGAGGAATTGACAGCCACACCTCATGCCCAGTCAAAAAAAGAGTGATGGATTTCTCTTCTAAGACTCTGGGCAGCACTGAAGTTGGGAAGACAGGACTTTCATTTAAGATGTCCTACAGAATCTATCAGCATCTGTTACACCATTTAGTAAGGTGAGGTCTAACATCAAACTACAGTTAGCAGAGATTATCAGTCAGTCCAAGCACAGTTCAGTCTTGCATGCTTCTTTAGTAAAATTAACCTCGCTTAGATGACATTGTTATGGATGCCTAAGTGAAAAAGCTGAGAAAAACATATAGTAATGACTGGGGCAGCAAAAGGAAAGTCTCATGCCAACAGCAACCAAGAGGTAAGGTCACGTAGATATTAGAAATCCATCAATGCCTGCCAAGCATCTGACATGGTAAACTGACAGGGATTGCGGAGCGCTACCGTGTTACCAGGCTGGAGCTCAGTCAGTTCTGTGACAGGTCCCAGTACCACAGGGAGGAATTAACATGGCTTTGTTAAAGGTAGAGTTTGCTGCCATGCTGTTGGCCTGGACTGAGAGGCCACCAAATATCAAAAGCTGACCAATGCCCTAAAAAGCACCTCAAACAGATAGAAAGTCATGTGTGTGAGAGGTAATGTTACAATGGCATCTGAAGAGAACTGGAAGATTCTAACCTGCTGTTCTGGAAGAAATCTAGAAAGCTGCTTTAACTCCTAAATTCAGGAAAATCCAGATGGGCCCAGCAGGAGGGTCCCTAACTGGGGTGCGCGTTGGAGTGGAGGGAAGTGAAATCCCACACTGGAAAGAAGAATGCGACCTAAAGACAGGCATACAGTCCAAACCCAAGATGCAGGTGAAGTGCTGATGAAGTCACAAAGAGCACAGATATTCCACCCTGTGTTTCATATCATCCCTCTTAACAATTTACAGAATTGTTAAATCCTAAGCAGAAGGCAAAATACAGGAAAGTCTTTGTTACCCTAAAAATATCTGTCAGCGGATGTCCAGCTTTAACAAGTCTGAACCAAACAAAACAAATGACTTCATTTTCAAATCACTTTCTGTCCATCATAAGAACTATCACAGTAAGCGTTAACAGAGGGTGTTGGAGGGTGAACTTGACAGTCATAGAACCAGTGAGCAATAAGGAAAGATGGTTACGAAGCCAAAGTCTTACCCAGATAGCTGCTGTTTCTATGGATGAAAAATATAGCACTGATTTAACAGAACACATCATCCATTTAAACAACCTTTCCAAACAGCTTTTGCACCAGTTTAAAAGCAGACTTCTCTTGCCTTAGCCTAAACTGACTGGGAACAAGTTTGAAGTAAATTGAAAGAAACTGCTCAAACCAAAATAAAAGCATGCCTGCCAAGAAAAGCACTAATGTATGCGAAATGGCTTAAAACAGCTTACTGCCCAACCCCATGCCAGTTTTTTGAGTGGCTCTGGTGAGTTTGTATCAGATGACATAGTTATTGTATTTACCCCCAAATTCACAAGGCTTTTATCAAAACAATACCTGACCAACTCTGAATACTAGATTTAAATTTGCAACTCCTCTGGATCTTGAAGATTAATTTTGTCTATACAGATGGAGAGTCAAAGCACAGGGAATATGCAATTTGCCAAGGTGAAACAGATACCTGTAGCAGATCTGGAAGCTGGATGATTCTGAGTTTAAAGTACCAGATTAGCCAAGACCAGCAACCAGAAATATCCAAAGGCCAAGCAAGTAATTGGATTTTCGAAAGGTTAGAAAGTAAGCAGGTAAAAGGAACTATTCTTAGATAACATCTGGTCTGCTACCAGACATCTGGTAGCAGACTTGTTTCATCTTGGAAAGTTTACAGGGTTTGCATGAACCCTTTCCCCCCCCCCCCCCTCCTTTTCTGGTTCTTTCTCCACCTAAGGATTCACAATAGTGATACTGCCATGCATTGTGAGAACATATTTTCTGACAATATTCAGTGTTTCCCTGGAGCTGCAACAGCCCAGCCAGCCACTGGCAAAAGCAGCAAATAAAGAAATCCCTGTAAAGGAGGCTAAGAGAGGTGGTGCTCAGATATGAGCCTGCTCTTAGATACCAGTACCTACATGTACTGGCTGAATGTCTCCAGTCTGTGTCTCAGACTGATGTATGAAATGCAAGACCACTGTTTCTTGCAGAACAGCCTATATTTATGTTACTTAAAAACATGAGAAAACAAGACCAAAACCTGAATTTGCCACCTGCCAGTGCTCTGTTTAGCCTGGTTCCTTCACCTTTAGTACTCCAGCTGATGAGGTCAGGAGCAATATAAAAATAATACCCTCACTATTCCCATGTTGTCCCCTTCCTTTTCTCCCCGAAAGGAATCCTCCTCTCATCATGCAGAAGGCCAAAAGGACCAAATACTATTCAGTAAGAGTTAAGCCAGCTAAGCCTGAATGGAGGGAGATCTATAAGAAGCCCAGTGGGGACACAAAAGAAGGAAACTGAGGAACAATATGGATAGCAGGAGAAAAATACAGCTATGACAAGGAAAAAATGAGTATGACTTGAAGAAGACAGAACTGAAGAGAACACTAGAGAACAGCCATCAACACAAGAGGGGTGGACAAGGCAAAAAGAAAGTACAGTCAGGCCAATTTATCTAAGCCAAGTCCAAGAAGAGTTATTCCCATCAGCTTGCCTGGCAGGGGAGGGATGCAAATAGATCTTAGTTCAAGATCTCAGACTCAGCTTTGAAATCTCCCACCTCTGCTTCGCACTGGCTGCACGTACCTTCCACTGCTTTGACCTTCTCCTCCATCTCTCTTTTTCTCTCCTCCTTTAGCAGCTGCTCCTGCTCCCTCTTCTGCACTGCTATAAGGATCTGGCGCTCCTCCTCTTCCTCCCTGCGCCTCTGCTTCTCCATCGAACTGAGCACATTCGGGTTTACCTGTGACAAAACAGTGCACAGAAAAATGTAATGCAGCACTGGCTTATTCAAGTCTGAGCAGAGGCAGGTTTACTTGTGCAAGTATTAAGGCATACCTACAGTGAATGGCTGGAACAATAAAAAGAGAGATGTACATATGAATTCTCAGATAAAAAGCAACATGGAAAGGTAATTGTCAAGCAATGAAACCCTATTGATTGAAAGGCAAAGGAAGGAGAAGCGATTGGTTTGGCAAACTGCTGCTCCACCAGGGATGTGCCACATGGACTTCCCTTCTGGGCAAAGGAATCTGGCTGTTGTCACCCCTGTGCAACACCTACACCCCTTCCAGCTAGCCGAGTCCCGAGTTACAAGTGTGAGCAGAAAGAACTACTCTGCTGCACCTGGCTCTGCCATAAAACATGCAGTACTTCGGATAGAAAAGGAGACCAGTACAGCCTTACGTCAAGGTATCATTTGGAGTGTTTTTCTTTCCCATTCAGACTAAGGCCCACCATACTTCTATGAGCTAATCTCCCACGAACCAGCCCTCAGTCATTTGTTTGTTTCCTGCTGGGTCCCCTGGCCAGCTTTCTCATTCAAGTATGCCTGGCTCTTTATGGCCCCACTTCCTCACCTCCCCACGCCCAGCAGGCTGTAAGGCTGTGTTTGATCCCACTTAGACTGCACGCTTCTCAGACCAGGAATTGCCTGCTCCTGTTTCTCCAATAAAGTGCGAGCTATGTATGTGGCAGTGTGGAATTACCTTTATTGGCTTAATTTAATTATAAATCAAATGAATCAGCCATCTACTCCCACCTCTTTGACTTCTGCAAGATCAAGGTATGTGTGCCTTATCAGCAGGGAATACTGACCAGAAAAGAACAACGCACATACGGTTTTGTCCACCTTCATTTCAGGGACTAACCAGCAACCACCACTTAAGCAGAAGGTATTTCCTGAGGATTAGCAATCAGCTGGGGTCCCCTGGCTGCTGCTCAGACCATCAACTTCCCTCGGCCTACTATTAATCCCCAGAAAAAATCTGGCACTATGATTACTATTTTGTCCTTGTTTTGTTGCCTAGAAGGGGAACCTCGGGGTGTTTTGATAAACGCCTAGAAATGTTGTCTGGTTTTACTGTACATTCATTCCCTCTCTGCCTTTCCTTCCCCTTCCCCTACACAATGCTGCCCTACAATCTCCCCCTGCAGCTCTCCATGGACAAGCACCACATTATTGTCCTGTCCTCAGCAGCAAAAATACATTAAGAGAAATACACTTCAACCACCAGCAGCTACAGAAAAGTGTCCAAGGGAGCGCTACAGGATTTTTCACAACATCAGGTCCATATCCTGCCTTTAGAGACAGACTGGACAGCACAAGCACCTATTCTGTGCTATCTTTTTAGGTGAAAGCCACAGCATGATCTCACCACAAGGGAACTCAGCCTATGTTCTTTTCCTTCTTAGTTCTTTGCCAACTATTAGTACCTAATGCTTCCACTGCTTTCCAAAGGAAACCATTCTGCAAGTCCACACTCCTTTAGGTTAGCCAGCATCTCCTCGCATTCAGCCTGAAGTTAATTTTTCATCCCCTCATTCCATCCAATTATTCCTAGTTACTCTTTTCTAGTCCAGCATAAATTCCCCTCTCCTTCAGTCACATTCCAGTGTTTATGAGCTTCCTCAGACACTTGCACAAATCTTCTGTTTCTGTAATTAGGTTAAATGTTTCTTTATAAAGCAACCCTTCCAGCTCCTTAATCATTCCAGTTGTCTTTCTCAGATATTTCCTCCAACTGATCAATATCTAAGCACCAGCATGCCCAGGACTGACACTGGTATGTCAAGTAGAAGATAAGAACTTGCAGAATTGGTTCTACATTTTCGCTTTTTATTCTTTTTCAAATCCCTTTCCTATCTTATTTTCTACTCACGCACTACAAACAACTTCTTTTCAGGCCCGATCCTGACAGTCTTTAAACAGCTTTCCTCCCAACCTCCTTGTCTGACCTATAAATTGCAATAGAAACCAAAGAAAACCATCATTAGGAAGAGAAAGAGGTGAGCAGGAACCAGCCCTCAGAAGTCAGCAGCACACCAGAGATTTAATTGAGGATGTGACCATCAGCCTTTGGACTCTCCAGCCAGTAGATCTAAGCCAGCCTGTCATGCCACACTAATTTGAGCAAATGTCGGGGCACAGGTAAGCCCTCCCCTTCCCTTAAATCCATGCAGCATCCACCATTCACGACCTACATAAACACAACACCCAAGTCGCAGTGGTCACAGCAGGACCTCTCCAAGCCTACTGGGTGCATCGAGCACCCCATATATACGGTAATGGCACAAGACAGAATCCATAGCACGTTCTGGATCAACCCTTCACAAATATCATGCTGACAAGGCAATGCGACAATTGTAGCAAAGGGGAAAACGTCAACCTGGCAAATCTAGGAACAGAAGGAAAAGAGAAAAGCAGGAACCACAGACTGCAGCAGATGCCCCTAACAACTGCATTTGCTCACTGTGGTGCTTGCAGGGCAGTGGCAATGCTGGGTGGATTCCTCACGACACTTCAGACACAGAAACAGCCTGAATTTCAGAGGGACCTACTGCCTGCTGCTGCTGTCCCAGTTAAAACCCATTGGAGATGAGGGTGTTCATCTCAGGGTTAAAAAATAAGCAAGCAAACACAAACAAAAGATAGATAGCAAGTTTCAAACTCCTACTAGACATGATGGAAGCAGACACCCATTGGCATGACGAAAGCAAGAAACCAACACAAGTTAAACTTCCTTCTTGAATGAAGCAGCAGCAAAGAGAACATTTCTCCAGCTTCATTCCCACTTGCATGAAAAAAGCCAACAACAAGCAAACCAACTCTCGCTTCTGTGACCACCACCTCCTTCCCTCCGCCAGAGAGCACTCCAGGACACAACATTGCTGCCTCCCCCCGGACCCCAAAAGGGCCAAATTTCTGCCTTTTACTTTGCTCTCAGACAGCGGGTATCAGACTTCAGGAGCAGGAGGCGCGGGCGCCCTGGCCCCTCGCCCTCCAAACCTTCCCTGCTCCGGTTTCCGCAGCACTGCCCTAATGAGGGTGCTGCTCAGGCGGCTCTTTAATGAGGAGCTAATCTGAACCACCTGTTGAGAAATCCCCCGCAGGATTAGGAGCCTACGGAGCAGTTGCATCTCGGACCGAGGCAGCATCCATCTAGCGGAGCCGGGAGGCAGGGGTCACCCCTGCACAGGAGGCAGTTTTCTCCCCGAGGCTTGCCTGCTGCCCACCCCTCGCTCAGCCAACAAGCCATCAGATGCCTGGCACCATCGCTGGCTCCCCTGCGTGCTGTATCCCGCTGGGCAGGCAGCACACCCGCCCAGAGATTCCCCATCCTCGTGCTGGCTGAGTCCCCGCTCCCCACTGCGGCAGGAGCCAGGAGGGCCCCCCGCTCACTGGAAAACGTTTCACTGGCCCACAGGCAGCAATTAACAGCCCTCTGCCGCCGCAGACCTGGAGCACCTGCGGTACTGATTAGCATCGTTCAGGCTCCATGTGTTTCCCACTCCCCTCCTCCTCTGGGATTTCTGCTGCCTGCGAACAAACACGTGGCCCTGTGCTTCCTGGACGGTGGGCTCTGCAGAGGGCAGCGCTGGCCCCCAACTGACCATCGCCAGGGTCTCATTTTCCTCTCCGCAGGCTTTTATCTGCAGCACGATGAGAGGCTCTTCCTTCCTCCATGTATTTTAAGCCATTGTGTTTATTGCGGGGAACGCTACTTTCTCCTTTGTTTCGCAGGAACCCCTGGCTCACGTGGGATATTCCCTGCAGCTCCATTTCCCAGGGTTTGACAGCATTCTGGGACAAAACAACAGGTAACTATGTTTTCATTACGTCTGCAGTGAGGGATCATGCCACGGCCTGATAGAATCAAGCCACTTTTTTCCTCTAGAGCTAATCCTGTGTTGCCTGACCACTTTCTTTGGGTAGCAGTTGCCAGTTGAAAGAACCCCCATCTCCACCGCACCATGCCCCTGGCTGTGCCAACGTGACTGTTGGGGGCTGTGTGGTGAACTGGATCGGAAAGCTGATCTATGTTAAAAATAACCAACCAAAGAAAAGGGTTATATTTAACTCCAGCCATTTTTCTGGGTCTGGTTCACTGCACAGACCCGCAAGCAGCAGCGCTTTTACACCGACGGGGTAGAGAGAAGATGAGGGTGAGGAGGCACGGAGGGGCCATTTTAGCAGACAATATTGTAGTTTGATGAGCATTTCTTTAAGAAAATGCCTAAATTGTGACTTCTATTTCCATCTGACCCCTCCTAGCCCAGCTCTGTACTCCATCAAGTCATTCTTCTCTCTCCCCGCACTATCTACACCCTCATGTGTTTGCAGCCTCACGTTTTCCCCTTGGCTGAATTTCTGTCATTTCCCTTTGTAAGCCAGTTCTTCTAGCCCTCTCATCCTTCTTCAACTTTTTCTTTGAACTGCCTCGAATGTGCCAGCACTTTCATTGAAGTGGAATTCCCCAGGCTGAGTACAGATTTCCATATGCAGCTGCACCAGCGTCTGCGGCAAGGCCGCTTACCTCTGCGATCCAGAGGGCAGCACCTCCCTGCTCGCCATAGAAACCCCGAGTGTCAGCCTGCGTTTGACGGGCATTACCACCCATCTCCCTTTCAGCACGAGCACTTTCAAACGACTCCTTCCCACTGAATAGCGATGCTGCGGTTTATTTTTTCCCCCAGGAGGCATCTGCTCTCACCTCCCTCTGTTGTCCTCCCCCTCGCACCCCCCCTCACCTCCTGCTTGATTGGTTTGATGGGCTGATGGTCAGACATCCACCTGGGAGAAAACTCTGGCCGCTGCAGACGCTTCTCCTGAAACAGGGTTGAGAATTGAGGGAAGGAAAAAGAGAGTGGAGGAAATTAGGGCACATCGGTGATACTGGCAGGAGAAACTCTGGGGGCTAGAAGTGACCATGAAATCCCTATTAGCTTTACACGGGCAGCAAACAAACACACTGAACTCAGTCCAAGAATATCACGCTGACTGCAGAGCCCATTTTGCAAAGCCATCCAGACGAAGGATCCTGTTCCTGCTGTCCCACCTGAAAACGTTCCTTTGATGGGCAGCACCCTTTGGAGTCTAAGGGCTCTGCCATACCATCTCAAGCAGACTTAGCTGGGACAGCTAAAGCAGCAGCAACTGCCCCTTCAGCAGAGCCAGCTGAGAAACTGCAGTAAAAGGAAAATCAGAGGCAGCTTGCAGAGAAAAGCCAGGCAGTAAATCGCAGAAGTTCAGAAGCAGACAGAGTTTCCCTGCTAGCAGAAAAGGGACGCGCAACATGGCTGAAGACAGGAACCCCTTCAGCCATCCTACCCATGCTACCATGCAATCACCGACCAGATCTCTAGCCCTACCACTCCACGGGGAGAATCTTTCTCCCCATGTGTGAGCTAGACACAGACAGCCCCTGCATCCAGGGCATGTGCAGGCCGGAGAGGGGAGCAGGACGGGGTGACAGCTGCTGGGATTTTGCTCTCCTTCAATCAGCAAACGTCCATGCTCTTGGAAGCAGTCGAACAGAGGTAAACAGGATGTCATGTCTCCTCACCTTCTGTGCAATCATGTTGCAGATCTCCGGCAGGAAGTCTTCACTCAAGAGTTTGTAGAGCTGCCGCTCTCTAAGGGAAGTCCTCTCTCTGAAGCTCTCTGTGACCTGCCTCCACTCCTCTTCCGTCTGACACAGCAGCCACCATGTCCCACGGCCTGGCCCTTGGGACCCTTCAACAACATGAAAGGATGTTATCTCCACAGCAGTTATGACTAAACTTTTCTTTATCCCTTCTCTTCTCCTGCCCTCAGGGCTTGGGAAGAGGAAAAGATACTGCCCATGGTCACTGTTATGGGAAACATGCTCTAGGAGGGGAAGTCAGTGTGCCTAAAAACTACTCTCAAGCTACTACAAGTGTGGTTACTTCCCCTAGCAACACTGACAGTGATGCCAAGACAGAGGAATTGCAAAGGTGAAGAAGTAAGGTGGTGTGACATCCCTGCAGTAACCCTCCACTCCAGTTACGATGTACCAGAGGAAAGGATTTAATTTGCTTCTTGTAATGGAGGCTGTCAGCCAGAGCAGGACATAGGGCAATGCAAATGCCTGATTTAGTCTGGCAGCAGAATAAAAACAATGAAAATTAACGTTATTTGAAAAAAGCCATTTTTTTAGTACTGCAAACCTTTGCTGCGGTGAATAAAACCTTCCATTCTACCCAAATGAAACATTTTGTTTGCAGGCACTTGAAAGAACTGAAGAGGAAGTGAAGGATGGGGTTCATCGGGCTGCCAGATGCTGGGGAAGTTGCAAAAGTTCACATCCCATCCCCTGCTTGATCCAGAGCTGGATCTGAAGCAGATCTCCCACCACTCTGAAGCATGTCCTAACTACCAAGACATTCAGGGCTGTTCCGCTTTGCGTGAAACATTTGAATACTAATGGTGAAGGAAAGGCTCTCTCGCATGGTGGTTGGAACACCCACCTGGAAAGCGGGAATGCGGTTCCTGCTGCACAAATGTTTACACAGAGCGGAGAAGCCTCATCAGTTGCAACTTGCATGCTTTTGCCCCAGGATGCTCTCTAAGCAGAGAGCTCGTGGCTCACTTTTGGAGAGGGGAAGATGTTGGCTCAAACCCTTCTGGGTTGAGAGGTTCTCAGCTGCCTCAAGAAAAATCAGGCCAACCACTGTCTACTGGAAAAAAAAAAAAGGAATGGCCACATCCCCACCACCTGCAAATAACATGCAGCTTCTCACCGCATTTTCAAGCAAATTAACAATGAAAAATAAAAACAAGCAAAAAAAAAAACAGAGCCCCTCTCTCTCTGAACACGACCCCAGGCCCTCTGTGGATTTGAGCTGCCAGTGGCTCCTGCACACAAGCTATCAGGTTGCCCCAGGAAGGACAGAGAGCTGCAGCCTCCCTCCGGCCACCTGCCCTTGGTCAGGAACCTCAGTGCCATGGTAGCAGCAGGTCACAGGCCAGCAGACAGCTTAACCTGCCATCAGTTGCAGCTCGTGTTAACATACCAGGAACTGGGGAGGGCAAAGCAGCAACCGTGTGCTGTAGCTTCTGTCGCCCTGGCTCTGTGATGCTCTCTCCTTTGGCCGAAGGAGGCAGTGGATGGCTAGGGGCTGTGACACCTCAAGCTACTGCAGCAGGGAGCTCACCTGCACGCTGCCCTGAAGCCTGCCCCCTCTTTTTCCCTTCCCCTGCCAGCTGCCTGTGGCTGACTGGCTTCAAAAGCAGCCAGGACTAATGCACTGCTTTGTGCCACCAGAAGATTACTCCCCAGCTGAAGCGGCACAATTTGCTAGAAAACAATGATCTGATAAAACCCAGCGTCTCACGCGCGGAGCTGCAGCTCTGCCTCCCAACTCCAGAGCATCAGCCAGGAAATCTGAGCACAAAGGCAGAAGGGAACAAGGCAAGGGAAAGACAATGCCACAGTTGCCTTTTATTGTGGAGGAACGGGCAAGCTGAGCCCGTGAGTTATGTGGAAGCCAAGGGATTCACATGTATGACAAATGAGCCCTGGCCCCCTCGGACTCCGTTGCACATTATGTTGCCAACTCTCTTTCCCTGCTTGCCTCATTAACCCTTAGGTGGGTATCCCCAAGTCGTCATTGACACAGCACCAAGCACAGCCACCAGCTGGAGGGAGAGGTGAGGAGAATCAGAAAGGTCCTTCCCTATCTTGGCATCACTGACCCAGCTCTCTTCCCAGCCCGTGCATGTGGCGTGAAAGAAAAAGTGTGCCTGCTACAAACAGGGGCTTGTGTTCAACTCCCCCTCAGAGAAGTGAGGGCCATTCACAACCCATTTCTATCAACTTTAGGGAGTAGGTGGGCCCCTAAGGCCTCGCGTAACCCAATATGTTGCGTTTGTTCATCCCAAACTAATCCAGGATAAGATAGGAAGCAGGCAGGTGCCCAGGCTCCCAGCTGCAGGGCAGCCTGTAACACTAACCCCTCCTTCCAGACTCAGCTGGACCACTGACAGACGGACTCTCCCTTTCCTGAGAGGCAACTCCCCAAGCTTTGATAATTTAGGAGTTGTGTTAGCTGATCACATCAACCCTGACCCCACAAAATCTCTTTACCATTTCTTATCTGAGTCTCACGGATTAGCATGTTCTCTTCTGCCTTCTCCCTACCAAAAAAGAAAGAGAAGTGACACAATAAATACATTACTTCACATCACTGAAAACAAGACACTTCTGAGAAGAATGGGGATACAGCAATCACTGCACACAAAAAACATGCAAAACACCCCATTCCTTCTATAATGTGTGTGTATGTGCATGTATATACACACACATACTTGTCATATACACAAACACACATACTTGTCATAGCTTCACGAAATGTTAAGGAGTGAAGAATGCAGGCTAGAATTTGGCAGAGGCAGTATTTCAATTCTCACGGGAAGTATCCCAAAATCTATACTGACTCAAGTGGCCAAGATTTTGGCTTCAAGCGCAGCAGAGTGAAAGCACTCTTTTATCAGGAGCGTATCCCCTAGCACTGCACAGAGGAGCTGCATCAGAAGCGAGGCCGTTGGAAGAGTGATACCCAGTGTTTCACCGAGCTTGGCATCCATCTCAGTCAGAATTTTCTTTGGAGAGTGATCAAAGCACCCACCAAGCCCGAGCCTGCTTCACTTCACAGATGCATTGAAATTATGGCTGCATGATATATACATACTTACTGGGGGAACCCCAGAAGCACATTATATTATTAATTGCGAGAAATATCAGAGAGACTTCCCTCTGGGAACACACGCATCCAATGTCTCTTGCGGAACAACCTTTCCATACCTCAGCAAATTTTCCTCCAGTAGTTTTTTCCGCTTTGGGGGTCGCCCTCGTCTCTTGCCTGTTTTCCCAGGAACGTTTGGGGTGTTCGCCTGCCCCCCACACCCCCTGCGAAACAGCAAAACCACCATGAAATATCTGCTGAGCCCGGGAACCACGGCTGGCAGGGAGGGAGAAGGGCAGGGAAATGGGAACAGCTGCTAGGAACCAAACCGAAGGGAGGGATTACATCAGAAAGGGGAGGGAGGGAGGGGAGAAGACGAGGGCTTCCCCCTTGCTGGGAGCCTGCTCTGGGAGCCGCCGGCGCGGTGCGGGGCAGACAGGGAGGAATGCGGTGGGGCAGGCAGCATCGCTCGGCAGCAGGCTCTCCTGGTGCCACAAAGGCTGCAGGCTGGCTCCGGCACAATGCGCCGCGCGGGGCAGCTCGCAGTCTGCTTGGCAACTTCGCTCTCGCCCCGCACGGCCGCGGCCCCCTGTTCCCAGCCGCCCCCCCCCCGGGACAACAGCAGTCAGGCGGAGTCCCCTCCGCCCCCCTCCTGCCATGCCCCTGGCTTGGGCACGGGGGCATTTGAGGGGCTGTTACCTGTCTGGAGCCAGCTCTCCGTTGGTTTTCGCCTGCACGGGGTCCTCCTTGTACATCCGCGTGCCGTAGAAGTACCAGTACAGGGCACCGCTGCTGTCCTCGCCCAGCGGCTCCACGCGGAGGCTGTCGGCGTCCAAGCCCTGTGCCCACGGGGAGCCCCCCGCCAGACGGTGACAAGTTGAAAAGCGGCCACATTGTCACACAAAACACGATGACACCCCCTCCGCAAACACCTCCCTCCCCTCCCACCATGCCACAACAGCAGTACAGCTGCTCCTCCGGGCCGATCTGGGAAAATGTTACTCCAGGGGGAAGGCGACGTTCGCTCCCCGTCCAAGGAGGGATTGAGATTGGCATCTCTAATTTGAATGGCCTCCCTCGTTTTAACATTTCATCTCTGGTGCTCCTGACAGCGAAGGTCTAATTAGCGCTGGCGACAGTCACGCACAGCCCTGAGAAGCTCCCTCCCCCTCCCCACCACCCTTCCCCCAGCCCCCGGTGCTCTTCAGCCCCATCCTTTCATCTCACACCATCCCTCGGCGGCACAGCCCCAGCTCGCCCAGCCCTGCCATCGCAGTTGGAGCATCTCCAAAATTCAGTCTTCTCAGGAAGAGTAGCCAACAAAGCCAATTTACTTTTGTGTTACAAACACATCCCTGTAGAACAAGAGGCCTGGGAGCAGTCCTGCCTGTTTGCCTTAGTTCACCTGCAAGGTAAGGGTTGGGGATCGAGATGGGGAACCACTGCCCTACAGCACCACCAAGTACCTGGCCTAAAAATTCACCTAATAGCAGCATCCTCTCCCTTCTCAAAGAGATTCCCTAATCTGGCCCAGCTCCTACAGCCCCACCTTTTCCTCCTTCCCTGCTCCAGCTGCCCAACACACCTTGAGGAGGTCGAAGACATCATCTGCATCGAGCCGGTAGTCGCAGAGGCGGTGCAGGATCTCGACGCGGGTGCGCAGGGGCAGCTCCTGGAAGGTGGACTCCCGCAGCGGGTTGGGTTTCCCTTCCTCCAGCTCCCAGCGGTAGTTGATGATGTCCTCCAGGTAGCTGTGAAACGTCTGGGATCTGACCAAGGAAACAAATGCACACTTGTTGAAGTTTGCCTGGAGCAACTCGAACACAGGCAACACAGAGACAGGCAGCCCTTGAAGGAGAAGCGTGCCCTGCGATGGTTACAGCTAACTGCAGCTCTGTAACTCAGGTTTTCAGGACAGAGATCTAGTTGCAACACCACGGCATTTCACATTATACACAGCTTAGCTTGCAGGACTCGATGACTTATTTCTTTCCAAGCTGAAGGAACAAGCTAAACATGATCCCACTCCATCCCTGCGGGCACTGCCTTGTGCTAGCACCAACACTGACCCTTCGCTAAACCAGGACACAACAAAGCACGAGTCTGATCCCCTTCTGCCTCTCTCCATCTCATGCAGATACCCTCATCTTCACCTTTCCATTTGCTCCTCACATCTGCCATTGCTAAGCCTTGCTCCTCTCTCCCCCTCTTCAATGCTTTTCTACGCACTGGTTCAGTGGTTTGAAACTTTGTGTAGCTGAGCTTCTCTACCACCACCACTTCCTCCTCCCTGCTCCATCACCATATGCTTCCCACACTCCTGTGGTGGCTCCTGTTCCCTTCTCCCTCGGTCCCAAAGGTGCTGACACTTTCTGCCCATTCCTCCACCAGTGGCTCTGGCAGGACAACTGCACAGTTAGTGCACTTGGCTTGGGCCCTGCTACACAACGAGGCTTGCTTCCAACACGAGTTCAGCCCTGAGGAAGACTTCTCTCAAGTCTCCCAGGTTATCAAATCGAACATTTGAGCTCTTCAGCACTACCACTAAAATGGTCTCTCTCATTTGCCAGCTGGGCCACATTAAATCCTCTTTTCTTTGCCAGCAGTTCACCACATAACCCAAAGAAACACATATTTCTTACTCTCATCTGACGTTGAGGATAAATGCTCCTATCTGACATATATCAAATTGCTGGTGGAGCTTAAGGCTAAAAGAGCTCCTGCCTATATTTTATGGAGAGCTTATTCTGACTGCTGAAAGTTTCAGGGGAGGGTATGAAAAAGGCCTGGGGATATGCATCCCTAAACATAAAATGTGTCCCTAAACATAAAATTTTATACCAAGATCTGTCTGTATGACTTTGACACCTGAGACTTTCCAGTCTCTTTTAGCCTGCTAGCACTGTGCCCTGAGCACAGAGGAGGGGACCCCCCCACACCCCAGCCATTCCTGCACACACGGGAAGTCCATATGCCGGCAAGAACACCACTGGGTACACATTCCCACCAGCTCTCAAAAAGGCAGCTCAACTTGATAGGTTTTTGGCACAAACTGATTACTCTATATGATTAATGGAACTGTGCCAGCACTACAGAATTGCATTTGCCTGAGAAATTGCTAACTACTACAAAAGCTATTATTTTTAAACAAAGAGAGAGGGGAGCACGATCCAACTGGAAGAAGATCGTCAAAGTCAATATGAAGTTAGCTATTAGACGGGGGGCTCACACGTTTGGTAAAGAGTGGACTTCCTTTACAAGGACCACGACTGGACAGCGAGACTGCAAGAATGAGGGAACAGATGCCACATGATTCCTCAAGCCACGTCCACCTGGCAGCGCTTCCCTTCCTCCTCAGATGGAGAGGAGTCGATGTTACCACCCCGCAGATTGCTCCCCACCAACCTGCTTCTTTCTGACGTCAAATGGAAGCTCACCTCCCAGAGCTAACTCCTCTCACCGGATGAGTTGTATCACCCCCTGGTTGTATTTAACAACAGATGCTCAAATGTACCTGGATCTCGTGCCTCTTGCAGCCCGGAGTTTGTTCTTTTCTGCATGACACGAGCAGACTGTTGGTATTTCCAAGTGTCATCGTTTTGCCCCACTAACGCCAGCAATCAAACAATTTGAAACAATTCACAATATTCAGTCAGCACAATAAAGAGGACTGCTCCGTGAAATGATTTCTGTGCTGTCTCAAGTAATAATTTTAGGGAAAAAACTACCGAAACCATACTTTTTCGAAGTAAATATTCAATGCACAACACATCTACCTTAAGTCACTGTGTATTTCCACAGTGACTTCCTCGTTGTAGCTCAAGACCTAATCCAACTTCCAATGACTTCAACGTGGCAAAAAGTGTGATACCAGATTCTCTGTATAATCTTTTTCTCTTTGGGAGTGCTACTTGATCACAGAGAGCTGAAATACACGATATTTACTGAAGCCATCCTATACATATAAACATGCATATGTAAAGACACATTCAACTCAAGGTTTCAGAACAGAAACAGTGACCAGAATATCCTTTCCTGAAACAAGTCCAACACCCGTATTCAGATGCTTAGCCCACTGTGGAAAAGGGATGTAAGTTCTCTAACAGTATCTGAGTTCCAGCACCCTGAGCTCATTTTACCAGATCTGATACAGAGTCCGTGTATTTCCAGTAAAACAGGCTGCAAAAACAGTTTTCCTAGGATCCTGCAAAACTAGTGGTGACATGGGATGCCAGGAAGAAGCAACAAAGGGAACGGGGCTTTGACCTGTTAGCCTTCTAAGTCTTTTTCCACAAAAAACAGGGAAAGGTATGCATCAGACAGATACTCTTACCACTGGCATGAGTTCACTGATCTTACTCTACCATTTCAACTACACTCAAAGAAAACTGATCCAGGAAGCCCCTCAATTCCAGAAGATCATCTGAAATCTTTGCCTATGTAACTCTCATTTCCCCTGGGGACAGGCTCTGTTGACTTAACCAATTTGGTTTGAGTTTGACTTTCACATAAGTGGCTAACACTAGAAATTTCCGCCATCCACCCAGTGTCCGATACATTACAAGCTCTGTTCTCAAGAGTGCTTTGAGTTCCTACCCCCATCAATTTTCAAAGACGGCTACTGTGCATTTGTCGCTTTGAATAAGGATAGAAATGAGAACCAGAGATGGGAACCAGATGTCTCAAGGCATTCCCAATCACTCTCAATCTTACCCAATTTATATTTTCACTCTTCATGGGGGCTGGCTTCTTTTCCCCAGACAAATGCGGGGTGCTCGTCTTCAACCTCGCTGCCACACCTACGGTTAGTCTCACTTGGCCGGTCTCTATTAAATTTCCCTTTGAAAAGGGTTTCTGAAACAGACCCCCTGGTTTGGAGGAGAAAATCTACAGGAAGCATAGCAATCTGTGAGAACTCTGCCCTTGGGGTTCTTCCCCATACAAAGCAGAAATGCTTGCAACTAATTGTTCAGCATTAGCCATAAAATCTAAAACCAAGAACCAGACAGACAGGGTCCTGGAGTGGAATGACGTGGACGCAGGCTGTCAAACACTCTTTTTTCAAGCTCTCAAATAAGACAGTGACACACCTGCATATTTGGCAAGTCCCACAGTCTGTACTGCAGTTGAGAACCTCTAAAAACCTTTTGATAGGCAACAAGAAGGCAGGGAGGAGATCGCTGAGATGAGAGAGAGGTATCTCTTCTCCCGATGTTCTCAGCGTCACTGAGACTTTTAACAAAATTCAACCATAAAAAGCAACGTTAAGTGAGCAATATTTGTTCCTTTCTCTTCAAATCACATGGAGAAATAGGTTGGTGCATGCACACATTCTGTCTCAGGACACATATCCAGAGGAAAATGAACTCTCCCTTGAAGTAAATTGGAGTTCCTAGGACCTATTTGAGAGACCATGGCCCACCATGACTGTCACTGTTTCCCACCCTTTTCTCTCCCTTTGCCACACAGCAATAACAATCTGCCACACAGCTCATTAGCAAAGGAAAACTATTAGAGAAATCACCTACAAGAGGTCAGAAGAGTTACTTCAGAACACTCTGCAACCGAAATTTCTTCCTTCCCCCCGAGAGGTATTCTCCCCATCCCAACTTCATTAGCCTCTCTCTGCACCTTCAACATTTCAGAAAACAAGGCAAGGTTAACCTCACTCGTCACTGCATCCCCTACTTTGCAGTTGCCACCCAACATTACCCAAAAAACAATTTGGATAACTGCAGTGAGAAGTGGTGGGATGGTAAATATGTATCTGTGCAATACATCCTGAGTGGATGCAGCTGATTTCTCGCATGAACCCGACATAATTTTCATCCCTGACTGTGAAACCACTGGGCTGCTGTCATGGGTCCCTACCTTTTTTGCAATGGTTTTCAAGGGGCTCAGGCTGAATTGCACCTTTAGTTTAAAGTTTTTATCATACGCGGTGGACCTCTACACATATAAAAGGAAATCTGGGACACAGGGAAAGACACGACCTAGCACATCAGTGTCAAAGGGGAGGAATAACTGCAGGCAACCCACAAGGGTACCGGCGAGGCTGCAGCTCAAGTTCCCTGTGATCTTTAGCAGCAGCTGCAAAAAAATCAGGGCATAAAGACGGCAGGAGCAAGGCTAAGGAGGGGCTCCTCCCCAACATGGGTATCAGCGTCCAGAACAGTCGGAGAAATTATACACCCCCCGAGAGCCCAGCGCCGCAGCCCGACCATCTGCCGACCGGCTGCCTCCCCGAAGAGGGAGGTTTCTGCGCGCTCCGGGGAAGGGGAGCTGGGGACTCCTCCCCCCCGGCCATCCCAGTTCAGCAGCCTGTCTCTGTGGCTTGCCCTGCTCTCAGAGGCACCCTTCTCACTCCACAGGGTTTTGCCGTACTGGGCCGTGCTGTGAAAAGCGAGGCCAGTGCATGGAGCAAGCCCCCGACCTGGTGCTTACACGCCTCCCCAAGAGCCTCCTTTGGAGGCCGCTGAAAGAGAGTGAAAACCCCACGGGGTTGACGAGATACATCAGAAAAAAATTGTTCAGAGCTTCTGGTGAGCTCTGTTGGGAGAGGACAGCTGCTCGCAGGGACTCCAGCCCCACAGATGCTCTGTAGGGCAAACACAAAGTGAAATTCCTCCTGAGTGAAGCCAGTAGGGCCACAGCTACGCACATACACGCACGCACACTTGTTTGTTTGTTGCTTTATTTTTTTTTTCAATCCTCATGCTGAAAGGAAGCAGAGTCACTTGTGCTTTTAGTTTTAAAGTCTCCAAAGTACATCAAATCTTGGCTGGGAAACTGTAAACAAAATCAAGCCAAAAAACAAAAGCAAAAACAAACACTGATTCAGTAAGAGAGTCCCCGTGTCAATCTGCACTTCCCGCAGGCAGGGTGCCACGGCCCAAGTATGGAATTACTGTCACAGCATACTTCCCTACGCGGTCTACTGCTGCCAATTTTGTTACAAGCTCCCCCCGCACCACTCCAATTAAAAAACAAAACAAAAAAAGAAAACAACAAAACAGAAGCAAACCAAAAAGAAAACCCCACAAAATCCCTGACTCTGAGAGCAAATACTGGATAAAAAGAAACATTAGGATAAGGAGCTGGAAACACTGGAGACAAAAATCTCTCAGTGATGCTCAGATACTGCTGGCACACACAGATAAGCCTTCCGAAAGTTCAGATGCCAAATAATTGCCTGGACCCACTAGCTGGAATATCTATCATGTTGACAGTGTTTTAAGTTTCGTTTCATTTAATTTACAAAATGCAACGGAAGAGTAAATACTGGAATGCTCTTGAGCTAAAACTGCTGGGAAAATGGCAAGCCTGACCTATGTCTTTTCCCAGACAGCGCATTGTTCTGCACTGAGATTAAAACCAAGAACCCTGACCAAGCCAGAGGAGAGAGAGCAGGAACAATAACAGGCCACCTCCACCTTCTACCTAAGATATTTTCAAAGTAGTATGTGGGAGGGAAATGGAAAACAAGACTGGGAGAGCTCAACCTTTCTCTGAAAGACCATTTATTTGAACGGGAATAGAATTACTCTCGTAGTTCCCTTTACGGAGTTCACCAGTAAAAGAAAATAATAGAGGTGATACATTTATCCTATAAAAGCTTTAAAAGCTGAAAAAGGCTTGGATTCCCTCAGCCACCCAGCATAACCGATGCTTACAAGGGTTTCAGTAATAAGTGAAAGAAGACTTATTGGTATCTAATTCACGCTGCACGAGAGAACTGTTTTTGCCTCTGCGATCTCTCTAGTTGAAAGAAACAGAAAAATCAGGGTCTCATCAGAACAGCCGTTTTATCACAGAATTAATTTTACGGACTGAAGATATTTCACCTTATGGGCTGGCACCTTTTAAGTTCTGAATTGGCAAGAAGGCACCAGCTTGGTGTTGGGAGTCACTCAGGTGTTAATGAGAGCACTAACTGACAGATGGCATTCAAGATATTCCCCCCTCTCCACTGAAGACAGTTTCTTTGCTACAGCAGAGACCAGGAAAGCTTAATTCTTAACAAGCATACAATGCTTCAGCACAAAGGCAAGCCCACTAGAAGGTAATGGGAAGGATTCAGGGTTTGCTGGGATGACCTCAGTCAAACATCATTAACAGGGTCAGGAGAAGCAAAGCCTATTTCAGAAGAAAAAATAATGTAAGGGCCCCCAAGATCAATCTATCCTGGCTTGTCAGAAAGAGAAAGCTTAGGCTGACCTCAGAAGCAATATGAGTTACTACTACCAGCCTGACCTTGAGCTCTCATGTAACAATGGAGACTTTTTTTTACTGTATTAATGAGCTTTCTTATCTGAGGTGGGGGAGGAAGGCTTATGGACCAGTTTGTACTTTACCTTCAAACCATTTACCTTACTCAGAAACTAAGTCAGGCATGAGGCAGGGGGGAAAAAAGATACTATCTCATCCTTTTGGTAGGAAAAAAAGGGTCAGCTAAGGTATATTCCCTATTTCCTTCCAAGCCCTCTGCGTGCAGCTCACTTGGAAGGCGTGCAAGCCAACATAAGGCACGTACTGCTCAGTCCATGGGCCAACTTGTCATCAGGGCAATCAGACTGGCAGAGGCTCAAGGGCAATAAGCACCCTGAAAGGCCTCTCCTCAAAATGCCTCACCGCAGCAGAGCAAAGTGACCGAGGAGATGGAGATCCAGAAACCATGACCTCAAGCTTTAACATCCATGCTTCATTTCCAATCCAACCAGTGGCTTTCTGAATTGCTGGTGGGGACAGACCTCATGAATTCCAGCCAGGGCAGGAGTAACTCGTGGCCCCGCCAAACCTGTGGGAGCCCTCAGCAAGGTCTGAGCCTGGCAGAACCCCTGGGATGGAGGAAACAAACACCCAACCTCGCCCCGCTTTTTTCAGTGTCCTCTTGAGTCATGCCTTGAGAAAACCAGCTGACCTACAGGGGGTTGCGAACAGAAGGAGGACAGTTTACGTTAATGGGCCCCAAATAAGACTACAAAATAGAAAAAAATAAATCAAACTGGACTGATCAAACCTCCACACTGAAGTTTCTTCTCCCACAGTCAAAAAGAAAACAGAGATTGCTGGAGTACGAGGCCATCACAAGGCACGTATAGGCTTGCCTCCTCTGCTTACTTTCAGCTCGAACTAGTTTTCTGAATGCAGACACTGCCCAGACCTCAAGCAATACTGCGGCTTACCTGGGTGACCATTCAGGAGCGTTGGCAGTGAAGGAAGAGGAGAAAAAAGATCAAAGAATCAGAATATGGATTGCACTGAGCTCTACGCACAGTGGTCTCTGTCCTCACCTTTGCTGAACACAGGAAGACATTCTTTCTACATTAAAACCACGATTTAGTCTCAAACCACAATGACAAAGAAATAGCTTGTTAGTCTACACTATGTAGCAGCAGCTCTTCTCTAAAGTAGTCTGGTTTAACCCTGTATTGGGCAGTCTGAAACATGAGTGGTTGGAGGTTTTCAAGTTCCCAAAAGATACAGCTAAATCTGCCACAGAAGTAGAGGACAGCAGAGTAAACTCAGTACCTCATCAATTCCCGTTCCCTGCCACTCACCTGCACATCGCATAACCTGCTCAAATGTGGCACTGAGACCACCACAAACAGGCTGAAGAAATGCTTAGAGGAGACATCAGGGTTCTGGTGCAATTTAGGACCTTTCCTCCAACGTGACAACACAAAGCTAGGACGGGAGGTTCTCCAGCAGAAGGGCTGCTTGATCTTACTCAGGATATCTGATTGACGTTGTTGGGTGCCACGGAATCCACCACCTTCCCAGGTGAACTCCTAAGCTATTCGTATTCAGGAGAGAGAATATGCTCAGAATAATAATAAAAAAAAGGCTGTCAGCAGTTATGAGTACTCTAATCCTGTTCCTCATCTTCCTCCATCTTACTCGGAGCAATCTTCCATAGAATAAACGCTGGGGAAGCGGGAAGGGGAGCTGGCAGACATGCCGTATCCCACAGAGAAGCAGAATAGGAACAGCTATGGAGCGAGGCAGTGTCTCCAGGGAGGCTGAGAGAATGGAGAGCTGATGTGGGCTGTCTAGTCTAATAAGGGATCACACCACGGGAGCATGTGCTGGCTTGACAGAAGCAAGTGCAGCCACTTAACCTGGATATGACAGCAGAAGTGGGAGCGTTGCTTTGCTACCCCCTCAAAAAGGGGAGCACAAAGAAAGAAGGAGAAGCCACAAGGTCACCCCAGCTGTCCACCCTTCAGGGAGGTTCCAGGTCTGCATGTACAGGCTTCTTATGGCCACAACAGGGAAACTGGGCAACCAGGGAAATTTCCAGCTTGGCCTCTTTAGCACCACGCTCACCAACACGTGGATTAGATGGAGATGCCCTTTACCCGCTGTGAGACAAGGTGTGCTGCCTTCCATATCGTACAGACCCATTTTCCCCTCATGTGAGGACCATGAGGCAGTAGGTCCATCCCTCAAAAAAGAAGCCAGATCTAAGAACTGAACTCATCTCACAAGCCAATGCAGCAATAGGACATGCTCCTCAGCTGTCCACAGCCCATGCTTTTCCTGTGATTCTGCCTTTATCTAGCAGCCACCATCGCCAAAAGTGACTTGCTTGTTGTTTTGCTGAGAGGAGACAGAAAAGCAGCAGAGATACTGGAGCTGATACAATGCTGTCCCATATCAGCAAGCTCTGAAATGGCCCTTCCCTTCGGCTGGCAAATGCTGGGACAGGCAGGAGTTTCTGAGATAAGTGTCTATTTGATCTTCTCTCCCCCATTCACCCTGGATTTCTCACTGCTTTATGTTCACAAACCGCCAGGCAGCTAATCAGTGCTCTGTGACCCCTGTTAATTGGGCTGAGAGAGAGAAAGGCAGCACCGGCAGGAGAAATCACACATACCTGTTACTTTGAACTGTCCTGCCATTTTCCGTCTCCCTGCTTGCAGCGGCTCCAAGCACCCTCCTGTGAGCCAGGGCTGCTCTATTTTCATTGCCAACCCCAGCAGCAGCAGGAGGGGCCACAAGCATTATGTGTAGTTGTCCTTCCTCTAACATCTCAAGGTACAAGGGAGGCAACAAAGAGGTATGCTATATCTCCACCCCAGCTCCTTCCGTGTGAGAAGGCGAAAGTGATTTTTAGGGAAGGAAACACAATCAAACAAGGATGGAAACACAAGGGCATTGACAACCCTTCTTCCACTTATGCCAAGCTGCTCCTCACTGCCCTTTATCTGTATCCTTGTTGCTCACCCTCTCCCCACCAAAGCATCAGGAAGAAATGACTAGATGCCCAGCATCCATTTCCCTGCCTCAGTACAGCAGCCTATTTGGTCAAGTAAGCCACAGAAAGAAAGCAATTGGTTTGAAGATGTGAAACACTGAAGGACAGATGGGGTGGATTTGCCAATCCAGTGGATTACACGGCATTTGGAGGATGAGGAAGACACGTATGGCTAACTAGATGCACACTGGCTGTGGGGGACTGCATTTGAGTTTTTAAGTATGAGCAAGGGTTGCTTGCACGTTTTTGTTGTTTGGTAAGGGAAGGGAAGAAATACAAATATGAACGGCAACAAAACCAAAGCAACCAGGAACACCCCAAGCAACAACTAAAAGCATATGGTGGCAAAGAAAGAGAAAGTCCTGAGGGCAACAGGGATGCGCAGGAAGGTGTGTACACTGCCCAGACAGAGTAAGAGAATGTTAATAAGAAAACAGAACTTAAAACATAATGACTGCTTTTCACTGCCAGTTCAACCCTTCACTCAGACTCAGCGAGTCTGCGCAGTCTCCACAAAGGGAAAATTCGGGCTCTCAACTTATGAAGGATTTTGGTTTAGAGTTATGGACAGGAAATATTATTGACCATAACCAAATACAAAGAGACAATTTGAGACAGTTTTAAAAATATTATTTTTCCTTAATTGTAACAACTGGTCAAGTGTGATTGTGCTATTTTCTACAGGTATTGCTGGGTTTGATTCAGGATGACTACATGTATGTTCAACCCAAAGGCATGTCTAAACTCACCTGCCCAGCTTTGCTAGCACACTAACCTCACATATATTCTGTGCTTTGCAGTTGATTGAAGTTTACCCTTAAGATACTACCTTGAAACTATTAGTCAAAAGGTGCAATAACAAGTCAGTTGCGTTGAAGCATGATCATGTACAACCCATGAGAGGAGCAACGAGGTTTGAACTCCAAAAAGGAAATCAACTCTGTAATCAGCCACTAATATGCATTTCCCTACCATCCAAAAATACAGATCTCATTTCCTTGAGATATGGCTGAAATTCTAAAATAATGTGCATCTGGAAAGTCCTAGGAACCTTCAGAAAACTCCCGGCAAGATGGTCTGTCAGATATCCTGCCTGTCTGAGAGGGAAGACAACTTGAGCGTCTGCCAAGCAATGAAAGGTTTCTGCTTCTTTATCAGGGTTTGCACTAAGAGCAAAGATCATTCCTGGAAATGAGCACTGGATATTATAAAACAACAGCTGCCAAAAAAAAATATCTAGTGATTGATAGAGGCAGGATACCAGGCATTGAATAACATGGGATGCTCACTTTGATGGACAGTCCATCAGTCACAGAGAAGACGACAAGATGCACGTCGCCAACAGTGTCTGACGCACTTTACCAGCCTTAAAGAATCAATCTGTTCAGCCAAGGGAGCCCAAGAAAGAGGCAATATCAGTTACTGAAGCTTTACCCAGAAAGGGAGGCAGAGCTGATACTAGAACAGAGGGTTACCATCCCCTGACCGAGGAAAGAAGTTGTCTCGGCCCAAGCCTATAGCAAGTTAATGACAGAATTGAAAATTTCTTCGTATTGTGCCTGAAGGAAGTTTGGCGTTCAGGTGGCATGTAATACTGAGGAATACCCCAAGGGAGATGGCTAAGTGTGTGTCATCTCTTACTATGTGATGACATTGATCTTGGCTGGGAAAGGGCCCGGGAAAATGGCTTTCATTAAGCAATTAATTCCCTGGTATGCTAGCAAATAGGGTTGGAGAGATGAAGAGAGCCAGAACCCAGAGCTTCCCCACCTGAACAGATCCATCACTACAGCTAGACTAGGAACATAATTTTTCCCTGACAGTGTGGTAAGATAAAGTAGCAAGAATCTCCTGAGACCCTAAAGTGCAGAGTTTTCTGCCAGGCTCAAAATCAGAAAATGAGTAGCAGAATGGCAGGAGGAAGACGAGATGTCCAGAGGCACAGCATCAGCACCAGGCTGTGTACTGGAGGCACTGGTGCATATACTGGTACCAGCAGACAGGAAGGTTAACAGCGCTGCGGTATCTCGACGACCAGAGCTGAGGTTAGTGACACTGGTGCACAAGGCAGAGGTACAGAGCAGGAGAGCGAGCTGAAGGGAGAATGCACTAATCCGTAGGGCACAGCTGGGCTCCTGGTGAAACATTAGATCACCAAGAGAAGATTAAGCAATACTGATGCCAAATTGGAGACTTTACAGGCGCATCAGCAGGCAGTAGGCTTGATGACACTGACAGACTTAATGGTATCAGTAAATTATGTCACTTTTGGATGCAACTGAAAAGCAAAAGAACCTAGGTTCTCCTCAGAGCGCACACACACGAAGCAATAAATCTGAGACACAGCAATTCCCAGCGCCAGTCTTAGAGCTTAAGGAGCAATTCCTAGGCTTTGAAACAAAACTGTCTGACCTGGACATTTTTGAGCGCAAAGTAACAAAGGAAGGTACCTTCCTTTGGCACATACCAGGCCAGATTTATTTTTTTTTAAAGGGAGTCAAAGGCAGAAAGGTCCCTAAGCAGAGTGAAGTGCTGATCCTGAAAGTCCCTGAAGCACCAGGTGAGAGGGAAACTCCTCCAGTCTCAGCACGGATGGATGCCTCCCAGCACCCCTCAGGAATTCAGAATGCTGCATTCTTCTCTGTGCAGCTTATCAGACGCCGAGGATGGGAATCACTTATGGACATAAGCGATGCCACCACCAGGACAGTGTTTGATGCCGGGGGGGTTCTGCATTGCTTCTGTCAAGCACCTTGGGCTTTGAATAACAAAACAGTCCCTTGAGGGATCAAAAAGAAAAAAAAGAACCAGTGTTATAATAATTTATTAATCAACCCAAAAATTATTTACAGGTTATTAGATACAATAAAAAGGAAGAGAGAAAGATCTGGGTGCTCAAAAGGCAAACAAGTACCTTGGAGAAAGCTAGCTCTGTCCATCAGTGCTGGGGTGACGGATAATGCCAGGGTGGAATGGGAGGCCTGGTAAGATGCAGGCTGACAGCTACTGCTATGAAGGGTCCTGCTAAGGCAGGCTTTGACTCACATATCCTGAGTTATAGCCAGAGCACACCGATCTGACCTGGAAGAGATGCTCAGTCCTTAAGGAAAGGATCTCTGCTGACACACAGACACAATTACATGTGAGAATTGCTGTTACAGCCTGCTCTTACTACACTGCTTCTACGTGCATGCTTTGACTCTTAAGACATCAAGCTATTTCCTCCTTTTTGCGTCTTACTGTGTTTGATCTTGACAACACCGTGTATACCCAACAACAAGCCACTCCAGAGGTTATGAAATGAAACAAAGCCATAGTAGTTTCTGTCTCAGGAGGGATGAACACAGCCTTCTGGATGGTCCAGGATAAAAGAACATACCTAAAACCTGACTTTCACCTGCTGACTTGATATCGCAGCAATGGCTTTGGTCCATTTGTGATTTCTCTTCTCCTACCAGTTACCTTCACCTGCACCCAACCATGTTTCAGTTTGTGCTTGCTACTTTTTTATCTCTATACTTCTTTCTTTCTACAACTGTTACTTGATGGTGACACTCTTTCCAAAGAAATGCAGATCAACTCCTTGGAGCTGGAGCTGATTACCTTAAGACCAACCCAAATACATCTCCTATATTCTGAAAGAGCAATTAAGAATAAGGCTCACTGTGCTCCACATTCAGACTGTAAGAGGATCATTACTTACTATTCATTCCTGGATCCTCGAAGAACAAGTGAAGCCAGCTTAATGCTGCATTGTTTATTCTTAGTGCCCATCAACAGAAAGCATGCTCCCAATTCATAGCCATAAGGAAACACAGCAGTACTGCTGCACCATAAGCTCTTCGGATTGTTTAGGGGTTGTAGAGGGGAATTTAGGGTGTTACAGCAATGATGGAGCACTGTGGGGAAGAAGCTGGAGTTGTTGTGATGATGATGATTGGAAAATAAGACATGCGTGTGTTATGGCACAAATCCATATGAAAAAAAAAATCATTATTTGCCTTGCTGCTCATAGAAAAATATGCTTATTGTAGGAGAATAGAGACTCTTTGGAGGCAAAATTTCCTACAGCATGGGGTTGCCTTGTAGCAAACAAGCTTAAATCCATTTCCTAGAATCAGCCAAACAGATTAAGTATTTTGGGGGACAATGAGTAACAACAAGCTTTTACAGATAAACAAGTGGGTCCTCAAGAAAACCCATTCAGGATTTGTTTCAGAATGGGTTTTTCCTCTTCTTGTCTCCAAAGTTTCAGCTACTACACTGCTTGAGCCAGAAGAGAACTGAGTAAGGATGGAAGATAAAATAAGATAAAACTAAAAGCATAGATGACTTGGAACAGAGACTTGATGTGACACATCAAATCACTGTAGCAGCTTCACAGCGAGGCAACACCCACCCCAGCTGCTCATCAAGCTCACTGAGGTTAAAAGCCTCCAAGAAAATAATCGCAGAGCTCCTCCAATATTCAACTTTGGGCTAAAGACTGTTTTCAGAACCTGGCTGAGGCACTGGGAGGTGGTCTGCAAAAACACCTGTGCACAAAGCGAGGGCAAAAGTTTCATGTGGAGAAGACTTCCACATCTTGTCCCTTTTTCCATCATCGTTTTTGTCTTTTCCCTTCTGCCTAAGCAGCAGATGTTTTCACATGCTTTCTCAATTTCCTTTTGTCGTTGCTTTCTTCCTCTTGTCAAGGGTATTTAGTTTGCAGCATCAAGAACTTAAACATACAGCTGTCCGTTTCATATTTGCACAATGACAGCAGCATGACGACATCACTGCAGGCTCCAAGACCCTTCACTGACTGTTCTTCATTCGTCCTTTTAAGTTTAGCCACATATTCCTTCCCGTCCATGTTCTGCATAACTCCCTCTCCCCAGCTATCCAATCTATTTGTCTCTCATCCATCGGCCCTGACAATCACAGAGAGCTTTCACACACACACTGTCTTTTATTCCATTTTCATTCTTTATTCTCCCCCCACACCCATGGAATAGCACTTCCAGAACATGCCACCAACTTTTCTTCAAATTCTTCTTTAAAGATTCATTCTATCCATCTGAGAATCAAAGACATTTACTTAGCTTTATTTATACTTGAACTCTATAATTTTATTCCACTGTGCTACTCATTAATCTCTGAATGACCGTGTTATTTTACTGCTGTAATCTCATCCTTCCTTTCCCAACACCTGCCAGCTGCCTCATTTTCACTTTTTACCCTTTAAAAGGCTCACCTTGCATGGCTTGGCTATTATTATAATAAATATTAATATTAGATTCAAGATGAGCAATGCAGCCACTCCATCTCCCTCGCCCCCTCAAGATATCTCCTGCACTGATGATACTGGGTCGATTCGAGAGGCCATCCACCAATCTCCATGATGTATGCAAGGCAGCACTTGTTAAAAGTCAGACTGTAAATAATGCTGATCTTGTTGATATTCACTTAGCATTCATGAATATGATTCTGAGTTAGTGAGGTGGTTTGTGACTGGGCCACTGAAACAGTTATAATCAAGGTCACTGGCACAAACACAGGCATTGGATCTTAAAACTCGTCCCAAAAGGTACTGTTCCCCAGCCATGGGCAAAAGGGACAAAGTAGAAGCAGGAAGCGAAATAGTCAGAGCTTTAAATGCAGTCCTCAAAAACAGGCATTCTGCCTGGACGGGTTGGCAGATTTCAGATTATCCCTTCTCTCTTTCTAATGATCACTCAAATAAGTGATTAGAGAACAAGCATTAGAAAGCAAGCAGAACAGAGGCAGTGTTCTGGATTGGCAATTCAACAGATAGGGAATAGGTTCTTCAGGGGTCACACTGGGAATATTTCTCAACACCAGAACTAAGGATAGGAGAGAAATAATTAAGTCAAATGGGGGTGGGGAAGGAGTTAAGGAATGTCCTCTTGGTATTTACATTAGAGCAAAACAAGCACAAACTACAGGCCAAAGACTGCAAGGTTAGTTTACGGATCCAGAAAGAGCCTAAGGTAGGCACAAAAGAGATGGTCCACTTGGGAAGAAAACATCCCAGGGAAGAAATGACAAGAAAAAAAATAATTGAGGTTCCCAAGTAAGCAAATGCCTTCTGTGATGCCATGAAAGTCAATTAGATGGCTTTCAGCTCCAGCGATGGGCCAATCTCCTGAGATAAAAGAAGCAAAGTCTCATGGGGCATAGGCAAGAGAAGAGAGATTGTTTTGTTCCTCACTTTCTGACACCTTTGTCTATGTTGAAAAAATAAAAAGTGAAACATGTTATAAAAAAAGTAATTAATGTTTTTTCAAGAGACAATAGCAGCATACAAAACATTTCCCAATGAGAAGTATGATAAAGCCACTGAAACTTTTTATGCCATCACATTAAAAAATAGCAAAAATACAATAACAGAGCGGTGAAGAATGAGTTTCACCCAAAGACATGCTGAACAGCAGGAGCTTTTCTGGATTATTTTAGTGGAGTGTACACATCCATGTCACACCATCACTTCTTACTTAAAAACAGCTGCAGAAGGCTCCTGCTGTGGCCTTTGCCGTTAGCTGAAGCTCTGATCTTCCTGTCTTGATACAAGTCATCAAGTCGCATTTCCTGCTGGAATTAAAGTGGCAGCCCCTAGGGACTATGCAGCTGCCCAATTTATATCAGAGAGATTCTGAAGCAAGCGTGAGCGTTTTTTCAAACTGCTTAAAAAATTTGTGTATAAACCCAAAATTCTATGGAGACTTCTCTCCCTTGTCACTCCCCACTTTCCAGGCAGCTGCATTTTGAAACAATTAAAAGAAAACACACGCTTCCAAGTCTGTGCTTAAGAGCTAGAGGTTGGAAAATGTATGGGTAAACTCACTGACATCAAACCAAATTGTGCCTATAGCATAAAACTTAGCAGAGAGATTGTAGAAAAAGCTTCAAGGGTATTAGTTATTATGTGGTTAGTAGTTAGATGATAGGGATGGTATATGAATACTACAAAGGACATGTTTTTTTAATGTTAATTTTTTGGTTTTTTTTTTTTTTTAAACAAACAAACAAACAACAAAAGCTGCAGATCATGGCACAAAATTATTTTGATCGGAATGAAGAGAGCAAAAGGGAAATTGTTCTGGCCAAGTCTTCTAACCACCCAGTGCCAGACAAGAACAGCCACTGGGTCATTGTTAAAGATGGGGGAAACCAGAAATGCAGACTACCATCTTTTGGTTCTATACTTCTACAGTGCTTAACACACCAAGAATCAGGTCAACAAAGGGTGCTCCTAGCTGCTGTCATTATGATAGGTAACAATTTGGAAAATAACGTGTGGCATCTCATTAAGGAATCTCAGTAGTTAAAAGAAGATATCCATAACTCAAATAAAGTTCTAAGCAGACAGTCAGGACTCCTTAACCATCAAGCAAGGTAAAAAAGTGCCTCTCCTGTACATAATTCCTTTTAAATAAGTCTGTCAAAGAATATCAAAATCAAGGCAAAGCTGCAAACTATACTGCTCTACTTCAAAACCAAGAATCACAGAACCCTATAGAATTATTAATATTTTTTTTCCCAAGTAATAAGCAAATCAAATTAAAGTATGTTAAATTGTGTATTAGAAGGGCTCTCACAGCTAGGTTCCACTTCCAAAATTACTTGAGAGCACATTATAATTAGCAAAGGTATGTGACAGTTTTATACCCCTTTATGATGCATGATTAAAGCCAGGCAACCCAGCTCAGCCGTAAGTTCTGCATGCCGTCAAAACAGATGTGACAAGAACTGCAATCTACCCTCAGACAGACTGTGAGAAAACATAGACAGATAACATTTTGGCCATCAAAGAGGTAAGACGCTACACAAAATTAATTAAAACTCAAAAACCCTCTGAGAAGTAGCTAAACTGTATTTTATATGGAAGTTATGTTAAGCATCTTGTGCTTAAGCCTCAGTGCCCCAGCCTGAAACCAAGAATGAGAACAAGCTCCTACCTTCCCCTCCTAGGTGCAACAAGGAACAAAGTTTACAGCCTAGAGATTAACAGCTCACAGCCTCAGCATAAGGATACAGAGCACAAATGACTGTAGAAATTGCTCTTGTAACGCCACTGTGATGGACTGTGATTGCTGATTTTTCCCATGCAAGACAAATACCTACTGTTTGCAACAGAAAAATACATTGGGTCCTGGCCCATTTAAAAAAAAAAAGCCAGATTTAAACACATCTTCCACACAAATTCTGCCTCTTACATTTGCACATCCTTGTCCACTGAGCACTCACTCGAAGCTCAATTAGAGGTTCAACTGCTTGCCATTAAAGGAGGAAAATTTTAAGAGTGGGAAAGCTGTACATGAGCCAAGGCTCTTGAGCCCAGCATAGAGGGAACAAAGGTGTTAGAAATAAATGTGTAAGGAACAGTGAGAATTTTAGGCTTCAAGAGTGCACTTTTTGGATAAATACTCCATAGTTGGTTGTGTAAGCATGAAACAAACAGCTGGATAAGTATGTTTCTGAGAAGCATAACCACGCCACCATTTTCACTTTCATTTATCTACAGATTTCTGACTAACAATTAGTCTAAGCTTAGACTAACTAGGCTAGGATTAAGATTCAGACCAAATCTTAATACTACTTCTTTCATACCATCCCTCTGCATATGATACCTTTCCTTCTGTTTCCAGGTACCCCTCCTATTGCTTCCATCGCAGGGCTTCCAAACCCACCTCCCCAAAGTCCCAGTAGCTTCAGACAGTTTCCTTAATACATCCCTTCAGCCATTCCTACCACACTGCTCCTGCTCTGTTCCCATCTCCTCTGGGGAAAACACTCTTCTCATTACTCCCCCAGCCATGGGTTTGTCCCCTTCTGCAGGAGGTTTTGTAAGGCTTTTGCTAGTTTG
Source organism: Anas acuta (assembly GCF_963932015.1). Lineage (NCBI taxonomy): Eukaryota > Metazoa > Chordata > Aves > Anseriformes > Anatidae > Anas > Anas acuta. The sequence continues at coordinate 140,184,042 of NC_088979.1, forward strand.
GCCTTCAGGGACCCTCATGCCTTCCGTAGCACAACATTTTGGGTAAGGCTTAAGTTCTCTGTACCTTCACACAGCAACAGCTCTGTGGGTACCTAGCTCCATTGCACGCACACTGCCTAGGCTGCAGAAACATGCTTGGGTTACTGCCTCTTCCTTCTGCAGTGACATTATCTCCTTGTATCTTTTGCACCTCATTGCTAACCAAGGCTGTATTTACACACGCAAACCGGGACCTACACACAATATTGAATAACAACACGCTGCTGGAGCTGCTGGGTGAGTCATGTTGCTGTGCATGAGCACATACACACGTATGTGTGCAAACTTCCCCAAAAGACAAACAACTTGCCAATGCCTAACAACTCACTCATGATTCATGCCTGATTTTTCTTAATTAAAACAGCTGAGAAAGGGAAGGCAATTAAACAGTGCAACTGCTAAGTGGACAGTCCTAAATCTCAAGAGTTAAGGAGAATCTCAGAATGCCGAATTTATCAAACTCGAATACAAATCGTCCTCCACTTCTACAAGGGTGAGCTGGCTGGTTAAGGCTGGGAAAACAGTTAAACCACTACCTTTCTGGGGTTTCCAGTGTGAAGAAACAAACTCAGCATGTTTATAAGCAGGTTTGTATTGCTCTGTGGCTATCTCAATGAAGAAGGCATATACATGATTGTATATATCATGATACATCACTTTACAGTCAAGCTTCTCATCACATCAATTTCATTCACAGACACTAAGTGCAGTGCAGCTGCCTGGTTCAGGCCCCGATATACACTCAGGATGACTGTCAACACATCAGTGCAAGAGAAACTACCTAATTGGCAGATATCTTTTTTGGTTCAATATCATCAGTTAATTCCAAATAGCATTCTCAGTGCAAGCACCTATGGTTACATCTACGTACCAGCACAACAGGGGAATGTTACACAGCAGAATTGTTTAACACCTCTTCTAAGCAACAGCAACTGTTGCCAAGCTGTCTTCATCTCCCCAGTTATGCTTTGCTATTAACATGATTCACAGGAGAAGAACAAATAAAAAGCACCGCAACAGGCCTTTGTTATCACTGGAAGCACGTTGCACTGTGTGAGCAGTGACCCTCTAAAGAATGATGTTTACAAAGGTCTCATTTTGGGAAGCTACTTAGGTGGACACTAACAAAGTGTCTCTGGATGCTGAAACATCAAGAGAACATGTTAAAGCACTTTACAGTGTCCTGCAACTGAACTGTTTTCAATGCTCCTCTTATTTCCAAAAAAAATTACAGTTGTCTCTCTGTAAAGCAGAGAGAACTTCCACACAAGTGAGGTGGCTGCACAGCAGCAAGTGTCTACACAACATACATAAAATGTTGAAGATGTGGTAATTTGAACTCTTACTGTGGCATCACTAAATCGACCAAGTAGAGTTCAGAGCATAAGAGCAGTTGTGAGTGTGCATTAGTGCTACATCAGAGCATCAAACAGGTTTGCATGAGATACAATATTTTTATTTTTTTTTCCCTCTCGAAGAAGTTTGCTTATCAACGCGTCTGTAAAATTGAAAACCTGCAACTCAGCCTTGGAAGAGCTGGAATTCCCTTCCACTTAGTAAAGAATCTGGCCTGATTGCTGGTGACTGCCGATCACTGCTATGTCATCACTCCAAAGCTGTGAAACATCCCCGCGACTGTGTTAATTAGCTCCCCTTGCAAAGCGCTTAAGCCACAGAGCGAGGTTACTCACGTGATGTCCCTGCGCTGATAGCAACCTTGAAGAAGGCAGGCGATCAGGTCGCTGATAAACTCCACATCATCCCTGTGAAGAGCAGCTTCCAGTTCCTAATGAGCAGAAAGGAGAGAAAAAAATGCCACCCATCAAACTAATTCCTTAGAACACGCTGTTAGTTTATTAGGACCAAAAAGAGCCAAGCAGCCTAAAGTACGCGCACAGCAGCAGGGCATACGCTGGGTAAGCCGACCTTCCCCATCGTTAAAAATACTGCTATTGCCTCCTCACCACAAGAGTTTATGGGGAGACCTTGAAAAGCTTTTACTCAATAACACTCTCCAGCTTTTGTCTGTAAACAGAAAAATATGGTTCAGTGAGGTTAAGATACTACAGCCTAATAAGAGACCCATGATTTCTGCTGTGTTCAGCTGACAGGCAGGAACCAACAGTTTCATTCTCCTTTGTTTTCCCACTTATGGCAACTACTGAGTTCATTTAAAAGATTTGCTCAGAAAGTGAGTCCCAAAAAGCCACTCACACGGAGAAGCACAAATTTAGATGGGTATGCAGAAATGGGTGAAAGCTAGCAAGCAAGTGCCTCAAGGAAATAATCAAAATGCCTGCTTTTAACTTATTTCTCTTCATTTTTTTTTCAATAACGGAGAGAGAAAGGGTGGAGGGATGTCAGACCTCATGACCTGGCCCCAAAGCCTCAACCCTTCACAGAGCAATGGAGAGTATTACAGCTTATTTCAGCACAATAGAGTTTGTATATAGGTGTGATGCAGAAACTCGCCAATAAAAAGGATAAACTTCTGAAATGCAGTTGTTTAAAGTTATGCAAAGTTTGTGTTTTTCAGTTAGCAATTTCAAGCTTTTCATTTTTCATAATGCTCATAGATTAGCTACAGTTTTATTCATATTCCAGAAGAATCACTCATGGTAAGAAAATCCACTTCCTATAAGTGTGATCATCAGCAGTTACCTTCATAATAAGATTTAATATGGATAAACAACATAGCCATAAGAAGCTATTCTTTTTGAGATTCAGAGTAAATAATGGATTGAATACAAATTCCTACTTGAATGTTACTCCACAGACTGTTACACAAACGGCTAAGCTAATGGCTACAGAATAAAGGTTAATGGCCAGAGAATAAAGGATAAACGTTTTGGCACTTACCCAATAAAGAAGGGAAAGTGCTTTTTTATTAGACCGCAGTAACTGCGGTAATAAAATTATTGATAATAGATTGCAGATTAAATGCTGCTTGTAGTTTTTTTTTATTGGAAACATATTAATGGCACATATTCATTATCAACACCACTCTTATTTACCTCTCGCATAGTACCCAGAGCAATTCATAACCAGAAGCCTGGCACCTGCCCTGTGAAGCATGTATTAAACACATCTATTATATGGGAAAACTTAAGGCAGAGAAAGGACAAGGGGCAGCCCAACCCTGACACAGCATCTCTGCCACAGAGGTAGGGAAAGTCCCAAAAATCTCGGTCCTGGCCTTTAGAGGACTACCCTGCCTAACGAGAAGTTAATGCAAAAACTACAGTTACTGCTTGCCATCGCTTAGGTAGAGTGATGTTATTGCTATATAAACAGCAATCATGCTATGTAAATAATAATTACCAAGTGAATTCACTCGGTAAGCAGATAGTATTTTGGAGGCATTGACTTCTTTTGTTTGTAAAGGACTTTGGTGGTCATCTGCACTCTAACAAAACACACCCGACAGAGGGGGGAAAAACATATATGATGTGCTAAAGCATCCCCGGTTATGTTCAAATAAGTTATCACAATGAACTTGTGAAAAATGACACACAAGGAAAGAGAATAAAGGGGAAAACAGTGAGCCTCCAGTTCAGGATATCCCTCCCCCTTTCCCTCACCCACAGTACATTTGTGCACTAAAGCCGTCAGTCACCAGCCTGCCTTTGCCAAGATGTGACAGCCTTTTGTACGAAGGGATATTTAAATTGCTTCCCGTGAGCCCTTTCAGCCTGCTGTTTGACTAGCACTCATTAAACAGCAGCCACAATCCCCTCAGATAGCCCTGTATCACCAATGATTGTTTTCCAGGCCCGGCGGTGACCTTTACATTTTGGGAGCCCGCAGGTCGCTGGGGGAGATAGGGGACATGCCTCAGGCGCTGGGCGAGGATGGACACAGGGTGGAGCGGCCTCAGCTGCCTCCCCTCGGCCACCTCTGGGTCATTATTTGGCTGGGGGTGGTTAATTGTCTTAGAAAATGGTGCTGACACACTGCCCTGTCCAGCTTTGGTCTACTTCTCTTGGGGTGCTACTTGTGACAGGACAGGAGCAGAGAGGTGCGTTCATTTCCCAGCGATGGGTCCTGTGGTCCCATTCAAATCAGTGCTGCCATTTTCTATCCACACGCATTTCTCTGGCTTTCTACCCCAAAAAAGGTCTAAATGCTGAATTTTTCCCACATGCCCAGGGTACTATGGGAATGCCAAAGAGCACGACACGATGCAGATCTCTACATCTCAGGACCACGAACAAAGAGTTTGGATCCTCTTGGGTTCCCAGCCCAGACTGTGGAGGAGGAGGAAGAAACCTTGCTTTTCCAGTCCTCCCTCCAACAGCAGCCAGCAGAGTGGCACGGAGCAGAGGTGGGCAAAGGACTCCCAGGAGAAAGAGGCCACCAAGCCCTGGGTCCTGAGGGCAAGGCCTGCCCCTGGGCACCAGTCCCCGTGCTCCGGCCGGGCCAGGGCGAGCGCCTGGGCTTCCTCCCCGCCACCATCCCTCCCCCCGGCGCCTGCAACCCTTTTGTTTTTCCCCTTTCTCTTTGAGCACTGAGCTGTGAGCGCAGAAATCTGAACCTTGCCAAAACGCTTTGGGGACAGAACAGAAAGGAAACAGAAGAGGCAGCAAATCAGCGGAGGAAGGGAGGGGGGGGGACACACACATCTCCTCCTCCTCCCGTAGCTGGAGAGAGAGCAACAGACAGGAGAAAAGCAGGATTCTCCCCCTCTCCAGCTGGCGTCACACCTCATTAGGGAAAAGCCTGTTTAACGTCTTTCCCTCCCCCAGCCCCGACTAAATCCCCTCTGAGTCATGCAGTGGCTGTTGGGAAAAGGCGGCCGCAGGAGCAAGGGTGACCACCTCGCCCGGGAGGCGCGCTGGCCCGCAGCGGGGTGAGCGGGGCCGAGCGAGAGGCCACGAACCCGGCCCTCTGCTCCCTGGGAAAGGAGCCAGCAGGGTGGGCTCCAGCTCCCAGCACGCTGCTGGGGAGGGATGGCCTCACCGAGCTCCCGGTTTCGGAAGACGGGCTCCAAAATCGCAGGGAGGTCCGGCACGTGTCGCGGCACGGCTGGGCGCGGAGGTGCAGGGCCACGGGTTTCAGCTCCGCGCTGGAGCTGAATCATCCATGGCTGGATCTGGTGGACATAAACAGTTTAAGCATGGCTAAGCCTCGTCCAAGTTAGCCACCAGTTTAAAAGCCCAATCCCCTCAGCTCTATTTCTATACGGCTGCCGTTATCAGCTTTCCACGGCAATGCTCCCAAGTGACTCAACAGGCTTTTGCTGAGGGGTTTAGCAGATCACCGAAAGCCACCCGCGTGGGCCGAGCTGAGCCAGCCCCAACTCGTGTGCTGAAATTTCTGCATTGCTGCTAAACGAAGCCAGGACGTCCTGTCCCCTCACAGATAATTAACGAGGGCAGGTACCCAGGCAAGAGTCTGGCAAATTCACGGCTTTCGGAAAGTGTGAAAAGAAGAAGGGTACAGTCACCTAGATGGTGCAAGGAGGGGAGAAGTCAGCTGCAGGTCTGAAGCGCTTCCAACAAGCACCATGTGTCCCTGCTGTCCCTGAAGAAGCAGTGGCTCAATATGCAGGATGCAGGGGCTCTGGGAGGGACCCACTGTCCCTCCTCAAGGCATCCCGAAAAGAAGAGCACGATGCCCTCCTTTTGGTGTGATGGGCACCCAACTGATCTGCCTGAAATGTCAGCAAGAGGTGAATGCAATGACAACCAGGATGCTGTCCCAAGGCTGAGGTGACAGGCTTCAGCTACACCACAGGCTGCTTGCTGTGTCTGCCCCATAGCAATCCTGTTGGTCTATCCATGGTGCTTGGTCCCTGCACTGTACTGAGCTTGCTTACAAATCCCCCCTCCGCAGCCAGATCCTCTTCTGCAGCCCAGTACCATGCAGTCCTCGGATGCGATTGCTGCCGTTGTATGGAAATAGTGCTCAAAATATGGACCCCATTGAGGCTGCCAACCTGGGGTGACAGAGAGGGTGTTGCACTCAGGAGTGCACACAGCAATGGGTTTAGATGGCTGCAGTAAAGCAGCTACGGTTTCTGGTCCTGATGGAGTCTCCCAGCCACATTATCTTAATTTCAGCAGCTGGCTGGAGGCACCATCCATTATCCAAATATTTGAGAGGAGATTACACTCCCAGCCTCACCAGTCCCGGGGACAAAGATGCTGCAGAAACTTGCATGGCTCCCTCTCTGTGCAATGCCCCAGGGCTGTACGGATTCCTGAGCAAAAAGTGCCCCTGGCTCCTCCAGTCTGTATTTGTATCTTGGGGAGAGGGTTGGCAGCTCCCCTCAGGGAAACATCGTCTTCTGCTTGTCCCCAGGGGACCACAAGCCAAGCTGGTCTTCTATGGTAGCTTCAGGGGTGCAAGGTGAGGGGATTCAATGATACTTGGCACTGCAAGCAGCCTCTTATCTGAGACATCATGGTGAAAAGCACACACCTGATTGAGAAGAAATGCCCTGCTAGAAAGGGACTATACTTTAGGGAGGGTAAGGCAGGAGCAGCAGAGGTTTTCCTCTTTCTTAGGTCAGTCCTTACTGTCTGCCAGTGCCTTCAGAGACCTCACTACGTTCCTCCCTCGCCTTTCTGTAAGCAGGCTTTGAAGGCTATTTCAAGCCCCTTGTAAATAGGAGCATAATGTTACGCCAGGGCCAAGCAGAGGTGTGAGATGACAGCTTTATTCTAGGGAGATGGTTATAAACAGAAAGCCAGGGAGAATTTCTTGTATTGCCTCCACATTATGGCTCCTTGCAAAGACCAAACCCCAGGGTGCTGGCAGGGCAGTAGGTAGCCGTAATCTTCCTTTTCCCCTAGCAGCTCCCTTCAGCTAAGGACAGGGCTGCACAAACACTGTATTCTCCTCACTTCAGCCCAAGTAGGTTTCAAAATACAAACCCTTTCCAATTTCCATGAGCATTTCTGGTCAGGCTACAGCTTTCTAGGTTTGGTTTTCAGACATACCCTGGTTTTGTCCTTTAGCCTTTCTATCAGGATGCTTAAAAATCTGGGATGAGCACTAGAGTGCTGGTGACCCGAGACCACTACTGAGCTATCATCTATCCCGCAGCCCCAGAATGGTGGTGTCATCTCGTACTCCGTGCCAACCTGCTGCCTCTGATCCCCCTTGGGGACTGGGACCCTCCCCCCTGTTTGCACAGGGCACTGCAGCTTGCTCTGCAACTGGGATTTTTCACTGCCACACAATACAAACAAATATGAGCAGCTCACACTGGGTGGCTAAACAGTACTGAAAAGACATTTCAGAACGATCAGTCTGGTCTCCCTCACAGCCCAGCAGCCTACTGTTAATAATAACACTTTCCTCTCCTTATAGCTCACCTTGCCTGCAGGGTAACTGATTTGGGACAAGAACTACATTCGTTGTGAGTTTTATGCACTGTCAGCGCTTCTATGATGTACAACTGCTGCTCATTTGGTTTCTTCCCCCTACAAAGTACCTTTTCAGATGGACAGGGTACATCTGAAGGTCTGGAGTAACAAGTGATTAGTTTCTGCTTAATAGTTACACATTAGTACTTTATGCCTCCAGAGGAGCTTTCATCCTAGAGCATCAAAGCATTTTAAAAACATTTAATAAAGCTTTACAGCACCTGTGAAGGAAAGGGAGGCACACACCCACGTACAGAGCAATTTTACAGATGGAGAAACTAACACAAAGCCCAGCGTCCTTACCAGGGACACATTTCATTCAGCAGCGAAGCTAAGAGAGAGCCCATAAGGTCTGACACTCAATGCCACTGCCATCTTTCTTTTTGATCAGTTTTATTAGCAGCCAACGCATTTGGAGATTGTGCTATTTTCCTCCACAGGATCATTTCTCCTTTTCAAAATAATCCCCTCTTCCTTCAGAGCAGATAATCTACATAATTTACTATAAGCCAGTTACGCTGGCTGAGGGGCAAGCATCACACAGGGCACCAAACTGGCTTCAGCATTGTGAAGAGACAGATTTCAGCCCCAGTAGAACAAATGGTCACCAGCCTGTGGTTTGCAGACCCTACAGAAGACTTCCAAGAGGCCCATAGAGGGCAATTAAGAAAAGCAAGCTCAACACCAGCATGCTTAAATTTCTAATCAGAGATCTGTGCCTTTACGGGAACAGTACTGGGGTCATGCCCTCAAACGAAACAAAACAAAAACAACCACCAAGCAAACCCCACAGAACACAAAACGCTCCCACATCGTAGCTGACCACTACTGCCCAAGCCACAAGTTCAACTCCTCTAGCTGAAAATAACCTCCAGATACAACAGCATGAGAGGAAACCGAGTCCACTCAAATTGCATCCTGTTTGCCTCTCTGTAAGAAAGGCACCATTTGTTACTGCCTAAAGGCTCTCTCCTGGTAGCTGCACAGGTACAGAACAACACACGCATTCAGATTGTTAACTTACTTGTAGACTTTACTGGTTTTTGCTTAGAATTCCCTCAAATGGGATGTTTTAGACACCCCTGACCCCCTCTCTCCATAAACGCTGGATTTAGTGTCCCCATTTACTAAGTACTACCAGTGGCTGAAGACTAAAAATTTTAGTAACTGTTTGACACCGTGCCTTGGCTGAGCGAAATCAGGTAGGCAGGAACAGTGCCAGCACAGCTACCTGCTCTTGACATTGTTTCTGGAAACAACATCGCCAGGCTGCCTATGGCACCTCCCCGGACGATTCGGCTGCACGATAAATAAAGAACAGCTGATCCTGCGATGTCACCGTCTCCTAGGGTAAGAGGCTTCCTGGGCACCTAGTGGGAGTTCTGCTAAGCTTTTAAGCCCATTGGCAACGTGGTGAACAGTCTGTAGCTCCAAAGCCAAGAGGCTCGAAGTAATAATCCGATTTCAAAGCTCCTCCTCCTCTCCAGCCAAAGGCAACAAGGGAGGATGAGATCAGACTGTAGATGCTCTTCATTTTAGGTCTGGCCATTGCGCTCATCTGCTCAGCATGAGCACGGGGAAGAGAAAGGATGAACGCCAAAATCTGGAATGGATTGCTTGGTGAAAGTTTCTGCAAAGATCTCAAGACTGACTGGGAAAATAACTTTTTAAAGGGAATTTTTGCCACTCTCCATACCTCCAGACTGAGGCATTTAAGGCCAACCTCCACTTTTCTAGTGCACAACCACCCAAAACTCCCGGACAATTTGCTCTCTGCCACCACGTACTGCTAATGCATGGCATTCAAGCTATGCAGCTGTTTTGCACTCGCGCCATCAAAGTTTTCCTGTAACAGTGAAGAGCAACGCTCCGGCGCTCACAGGGCTCCCCCACCCACCAGGATGCTATTAGCTGCTGCTAGATAAGCACATCATTTAAAAAAAACAAACAAACAAACAAAAAAAAACAACACTATTTTCTTGTGTGCTGAAACAAGCAAAAAGCACAGATCATCCTCTAAGAATTCAGGTGATTCCCTACAAACCCTTTCACCCCTTTGGTGAAAACGACAGCCTGGCTTTTGAACGGGGAAAAGGTTCCTGCTCACCCTTGCCTGAAAAAGCGGGATGAAACGGTGAAATGCATTAAGATTAAAAAAAAAAAGGCTGTAAAGCCTTGCTTTTCTCTTTAATCTGATCTCCCCAGCCAGCCATTCTTCTGACTCCCCTTCAGCTGCTGCGCTGAGTGCAGTCCACAGAGTACCCATCGCAAACAAACCCTGGCTTGTGGCTCAGCAGGGAGATTGGCCTTAAAGTGCTATCGGCACGAAAAATTCTTCCTCCTCGCTCCGGGTCAAACAAAAGAAAAGCTGGAGAGAGCCTGTAGCGACGCACAGGTACTTTGTGGATCTCTACCAGCACACGTGGCCGAGGGATGAATCTCGCAGTGTTGGGATGCTGAAATCCAAGTTCCAGCATTTTGATATTCATCAAGCAAAGAAAAAATTGCAAAAGCACAAAGTAGCTGCCTACTGGTACCCATCCTGATGATGTGGTCAGCCAGCCACCCAGATGTATAAACTGCCTGTTTGCAACAGGCCTAGTCTCAAGTCTAAGAATAAGCTTTAAAAATACACATCTATTCCATGGCTTATCAGTCTGTGGAAATGTAACAAACAGTCCACTTTTGTACTCTCAGATAACAGCCTCCACTGCTCCGGATAGCCAAAAGCAGCACCTTGCTTGTCTGTCAGAATCCAGGAGTTTCTTCCAAGCTTGCACAGCCCAGACATGCTTCAATAAAAATTAATGGCTTTTATACAATTTTTTATTATTATTATTGTAAGGAACACAGATGCTACTGTCTGAATGAGAGCTGCATACTCCCGGGGATAGGCTTGTCACAGGAAATGGTGTTCCAAGCCCACTGAATATGGCAGTGTGAGTCACAGCTCCTCACGCAGCGCTCTCTTTGCCATCTTTGTGGCGCATGGCGCCGCAGAACCCAGTATCAACATAAATACAAGAAGTGAGCTCTTTCAGTCCTCATAAACTTCAGTCCCGTCCAAAATCTGTATTCCATCAGGCACGAGGAAAAGCACCCCCAGAGCTTTTAAAGCTCAAAGCATCCCTCCCCAGCATCGGCTACCTAGCCCCCATCCAGCATTCGCTCGCAGCTGGCTGCCCAGCTCTGATGGGAATCCCACGCTCCCCGGGCACTCCTGCTCGGCACACAGACCTGCCCTGCTCCACTGAGCCCTCATCTTCCAGAGGATGCTGGTGAAAAACCCAGGGGGACCCAGCAGCGTTGCCTAGTGACCAGGGCGGCTGCCGGGAGCAGATGAGACGAGAGCCACGGACCCACAGGAATTCACATCCCACTCGCACAGCCGGGGGAGAGGCAGGAGGGAGAAGGGCCTGCTTGGAAAAACAAAGCCAAAAGCTAGGAGTGTGCAGGGGTTTTAGGCGGAAAGTCTGAACAGCCGCTTCTTGCAACATACTCGGAATAACTTGACGCTAGTACAGATGGGAGAAGCGCAACCACCCTGACCATCGGCCCTTGGCCGGAGGTGGCAATGAACTACCAGGTCTGGAAGGAGCCCAGCTCAGGTTCGTGTTTGCCAAGGGCAACGAAACAGAGCCCATCGTGCCTTCGGGGGACGGACGCTCCGTGTTTTACTCCACATCTGGCACTGCTGCTCTATAAAGAGGTGATGGAGTGTTTGTAGCTCTGCCTTTCCAGCACACGGGATGAATATCGTCTTCAACGTACACGCCATACAGAAATTCCTCTAGCTCAACTCGATGCTGCATTTACAGCCAATAAATTTACAGACTGTTACAAACACTTGGCTATTTACGTAGTAATTGTTACTAGCCAGAAATGGCAAGTTGTTGCTAATGTTAGTAATAATTATGTTTATAAACATTAACGCTAACTACACTATTAAAACACATGTTATAAACAGTGCCAAATAGTGTCATAATTTGAGAGGACAGTAAACTATTGCCCAGATGCACAAGAAACTATGTCTATTGCTGTAACACTTATCCTACAGGCTGTACTTCACAGTACATTTCTCCTCTCCCAAATTCTTCCTTCACATTCAGAGTAAGAAGAAAAATGCAGACTTCTTCCATCACATTTTTAGAAATGAAACAAAGGTCTGTTACATCTCTTACACCTAACAGCCAGCTTTGTCCCTGAAATTCAGCGATGACACTGGATTATCCAGAGATCCACGCAGAACGCTTGGGCTGGATGAAATAGCTGATCTGCCTGAAGCAGGGAAAAACAACGGTAACAGATAATTACATAACCAGCTTGTGGAAGTGTTATTAGTAGAGGATGGGATCAGGAAAGCCCTGGCCTTTATTCTCACTTCATGCATTCAGTGATGAGAGCTAAACTTGTCTGTCTGTCTGTCTCTCTCCTCCCCCTCAACCAAAAAGCCAGATAATCTTTACCCAGCCCTGTAAAACACTCGCAATCTTTGAGTAAAAGCAATGTTGAGATTAACGCACTGCTACTTCTCAAATACGCTGTGTTCAATGGAGATAACAGAATAATACTGGATTTTTTTTCCTCTCTGCAGTGTGTTCAGATAAAGTAGCTCTAGGACTCGGGGGTAAATCCTGAAGTTCAACATTTTGGTTTGAAAGGACATTTCCAGTCATTGGCTACTGGAATTCAGATCTTCAGATCTCGACTGAGTGATAAAATACAATAAAAAGAGCTTTGCTGGTAGGTATCTCTCTCTTTCTTTCTGTCTCTTCCTTTTGAGGAAGCAATGGAATCATCAGCCATTCTGTATATTAACTAGGAAAAGCAAAAAAAAAAAAAAAAAAAAAACAAAAAAAACCACACATGTGGACCTTGTTCTCGGTTATCTGCAACTGGACATCTCTGGAAATCTTTCCCCATGAGTACAGCTTCTTCCTCCTTTCTCAGAAACGATAGACAGAGGCATATCCAAGCAGGAGAAAAATTAAACTAGTGGCAACAGACCTTGAAGGTCTGACAGTGACCTGCAGCACTAAGGTCTTCGGAACTGCTTTCATTTGCCAGAACATAAATTAGAGTCTTCACTAGGTACAGCACCAGGGTTAATGGGAGCTTTATAAAGCCTTCTTTGAACGTACAGATTATCCTTTTCAAAAAAGACTAATCTTGGGGTTTAAAGTACAGTACCGGGAGCCAGGAAACCTATTCCCATCTTTGTCAGGCTGGGTGACTGCAGGCAACCCACTTGACTATTCTCTGCTGTACCTCAATGCACTCAAAATAGGGACAAATACCTAAGTCTCCCATGAGGCTTAATATTTGTAAAACAACGAGAACCAGCTTAACTGTTCACAGATCTCCCTATGCAAGAGAGGATGGCAGACTCTCTTTTATACAGGCTTGCTTTAAACTCTCCAAACAGCAAGTCCCACAGATAACAGCAAGGACAGCTGCACCAGGCAGCTCATACACTCAAGAATCCCAAATTTCAGCATTGAAACATTAAAATCTTTCAGCGATCTGACACACTTCCATCCAAAGGAGGTACCCAAAAGGAACAAAACTGGGGAACAAAAGATCCTAGTTGGGAGAAAGCCATGCTGGCCCAGCAACTCTCAGAGAACAGCCTTCCTCTACAGGACCTGATTTCACTGTGAGCACATTACATACAGCTTAAGAAGACAACAAAATTAATTCATATATATATTTTTTAAAATCAATTGTTTCAAAAGAAACATACAGAAAAATATCAAGTGCATGATGAAGCAGAGCATTCAGCACAAGAAATGCCAGCCACTACTTTGTTTTGGAGAATAAATTCATCCCAGACACGTCCACTATGAATGTCAATACTGGTTTAGGATATTCTTGCAGAAAGCACATAACGTTCACCCCCAAACTTCCCTAGTCACATACTCTTTGTATCGTGACTTTGATACATGTGCGTCATTTCAACTCTTAAATAAAACAATGGAGTCTAAGTCATTCATAAAAGCGGTCCACATAAATATTGTAGCTTTGTCATACTACCTTGCTTATTTAAAATTAGACTGTATGCTGCAGGAGCTGGGATTGATTGAAATATGACTGAGTGCCTAGCGAACATTTGGGTATAAAGGAACCCCATGATTTCCTTAAAAAAAAAAAAACTCCTTAAAAACTCCTTACCTGAGTGCACACAGAGCCTTCCCTGTGCTACGAACCACAACATCTGGAGGACTCACATCTCTCAAGACTGACTACAGCTGTTTTCTGCACACACTAACATTTTGATCAATGCACTTGTATGCTGCTAGCATTCAAAACATCTACTTGCCCATGGGCACAGGTGACTGTGACCTGGTCAGCCCCAGAGGACCAAATCCCTGTGTGGTGATGGGTGAATCCAATCCTGCTGTTGACGGGCTTCACATCGCTTGTGAACCAGCCTCACTAGTAAACCTTTAGCTCCAATGACTGCTCCTACCTCTTTTTCCTTCAGAAAGATACAGAAGTCTCAGGAAGCCATTTTAACTCTATAACCCCCATGCCACTTCCACCCAATGGAAACAAAAGAAAAAGCAAAGAAAAAAAATCACATTATACTCCACAGACCAAAAGATTTGCACTTCCCATTCCTCTGAAATAAGTTTTGTAAATAAAAATCCCTCCCATGCATTTACTGTGGGCAGCCTTAATCAACACAGGAGCATATCCACAGCCAGCAGTCAAGGAACAGCATCCAGAACTGTTTCCGTACTGATCCCTATCTCGGATGCAAAGAATTTGTTTCTCCCAGCCCGTAGACCTAAGAAATTAAAATCCCCCCAAAGTCAAACTAATTTTTGTGTAAACTGAGGTATCATAACTGTTTTATAATCAAAAGCAAACTTTTTTTTCCCCTCCTAGCAGCACTTGCAGAAGAGCTAAAGCAGATGCGGTGCTATTCTTTCTTTTTGAACACACACCCAACCTGCAGCCCCTGTGTGCTTGCTGGCGATGTGGAAGGTAAAGCAGTGAGGAACACTGAAGGATTAATTCTCACAACAGCAGAAAGCAGGAGTCCCAGCTCCTGGGGAGGGGTCACGGGGAACGATGAGCATGTCGACTGCATCAGCAGTCTTCGGACTTCCTTGCTGTGATTTTGTATCTTAAAGCTATCTTAAAAGGGAGCTATCCAGGAAAAGGGTGCCCCAACGACTCAGATTTAAGAGTGTTATGGGAGTTCTGTTAAACCCGCAAAGACCACGAAAGGGGATTATATGTGAAATAAATGCTGTGCGTGGAACAGCCTGGAAAAGCATAGCTGAGGCACAGTTCGCAGGCTGTTTGCTGGGAGTCACAACGTATTGGAATAGATTTATGATTTAGGTGTTTCAGCATTAGTTAACACCGATTAGCTCAGACCCTTGGAAAAACAGAGAGAGAAAGATTAAGCTTTTCTCCACCCCCGCCCCTCTCACACTTCCCTTGCCTGGCAGCAGGGTTTGCCAATTGTTTCTGTCCCTTTCTTAACATCAGAATGGCTCCGCACCACATGCACTAGAGGCAGATCACTCCACCAAGATAATCATAAACATTAGATTCAACAGATCATGCTTTAAGCACAATATCAGATACTCAGGTACAACAAATGCAAGTGTTTTAGTGAGATATGGTTAAATAGGATTTCATTTATTTATTTATTTGGCCCCAACTATAAAGATTATTTGGGACACAGAAAAGCTGACAAAGGGCTGAATTTGTTAACTTTGTCTTCAACCTCCATATAAGCCCAGTAACACACGTACAAGAGGACTTCATGCATCTTTACGGTATGTAAGCTCACAACCACCACGTGCGCTTCTCACAGATGAGTGTCGTGCCCAAGATCGCACAGGAAGCCCAACGCAGAGCTGTAAAACTGTGTCTGACAGCTCTCAGACCAGGCTTCTGACCACTGCAGCGTTAATCCACTTCTAATTCAGTTTCATTTAGCTCAGCTAACATTTATTCCAGTGGACTGTGGCATAGTATGAAGCTATACATTAGAGGAAGACATCCGATTTGGACTTGTCTATGAATCACATCTCTAAACATAACTGTAACGATGCAGCCTTTCAGGCAGTCATCACCCACAACCAGGGCACCTGAAATACTGCTGACCTGCCAAACTCAGCTCACCGAAGCCGAGCTCACTGGTCGAGGAGGACAGGGGAGGAGGACACTGAGCCCGCCTCACTGCACCTGCAGAATGCATGCTGCCAGTTCTGGCCAAAGTCCAGAGTCCACAAGGGAGCACCTCAACACAAAACCCAACTTTTGAAGCACTTGGAGGCCATAGAAAACCCTTTCTGTCAAAACCGTATGGGATACTACACTTTTAGAGGACAGAGGGAAGGAATCAGAGTAGTTTTGCCATTGTAACGGGGATACAGCAACCGCAGGTTATACTGCTGTGAGCAGAGCCCCCCTGCAATTCCTTGCTTGTGTTTAAAAGACGTGGCAATACAGGACTAGTGCAGAAAGGCACCCGATAGCAGACTCCTTTACAACAAACCCAGCCAGCACCACTCCTCCAAGACAACCCCGGACAACCACTTCTGAGCTGACAAAACGTACAACGTAGGCAGCAAACATGATGCACTTGGTGCCTCTCCAGCACCGCGTGTGTGTTCGCCGCTCGCGGAGCCTACGTACAATCAAGCGCGTCTGGAAGGCAAACACGCCGTACATCTGCATGGCGGGTCCGACACAGACAAGAAACAGACTTATTATGCATAAGTTACACAGATCATCTGAGTGATTTCTATCCAAAAACTCCCAGACAGGGACACAGGAGGCCCCAGACTTCCCTGGACTGTTTCTGAAAAACCTGCAGCGTTGCCTTCCTTGGGATGCTACTCACACTGTGATCAGATTAAGTTCTGTTAATATAAGACACTTAAACAGCACAAACTGGAGCTAAACATGAAATTATCTGCACTGGTGTAAAATTATACCTTAATGCACACAGAAACCAGATTAGAAGACAGATGGTGAAGAGGAAAAGGAGAAAGAAGAGTGGATTGGATATACATATGTGGATTTTCATTCTGTGAGCTTGGCACAAGTCTTGGAGGCATTTTTTATTTCCAGCATAATAGAAAGTTGCCTGACAGTGCTGGTACACTAGATAAGGGGAAAAAAGAGAGCAGATGCTTTTGAATGGCTTTGTAGTAGTATGAATCTGGCAGGAATTTAGAGATCAAGGTAGGTAGAAGCAATGGAGGAAGGAAGCTTTCAGATAACAGCAGAAGCATAAAAAAGGGAGAAGCAAGAGGAAAAAGGAAATTCTGGTGAAGCAAGAGTAACTCAGAGCCCAGATCATAGGCAAAAGTGCATGAGAAACGCTCAGCAGAGATGCAGCTTGGGCAACAGTGTGCACAACTCTGAAAGGGGCAATAGAATGGAAGCTGTCAAAAGTGAATTAGTAATAATAGGCAAGCCTAGGAAAGGCTTGTAAAATAGTGTTATACCTCTAAACAGAGCGTATCCTACACCTTGAACACTACACGCAGTTCTTGTCCCCACATTTGGAAAAAAAAAAAAAAGAACTGGAAAAGCTAGAGCTGAGCACCAGCAATGATCAAAGGCATGAAAGCTTCTGCAGGAAAAACAATTTCACAAAACAATGAAAGATTATAAAACCAGAAATGGCATTGAGAATGAATGCTTGTAGTCCCTTCTGAAAAAGGGAACGGACAGACACCAGATGAAATTACCATGTAAAAAAGAGACACTTTGCACAAGCAATAAACCATCTATCTGTCTCTTTGCCATGGAATATTATGGGTGCTAAAAGCGCATTTGCTTTCACAGAAGAAACAGGAAAATTATCAGAATTAAAAAAAAAAAAAAAATCCATCAAGGACTGTTAAATAGAAAAGGCAGTTGTTGAGCTGCAAATATGAGCCAGAGGCTGAGAGCACAGCCTAGGGAAGTATCATTGCTCAATTGCCCTACTCTGACACTCTTCTCTGGGTATCCGCTGTACAACAGGAGACAGGATGCTGGGCTAGACAGACCTTTGATCTAACCCTGCGCATCCATTCTTGTGCACAAGGCAGAAAAGGGTTTACATTTCATGCAGAATCGGGCTGAGCATAGCAAAGTTCGAACAGGAAAAAATGTGATTTAAATGGCAAATGCAGAAAATGCTGGCTGCCTAGAGTTGAATGTCACAGAAGAGGGAAAAACACAAAGGTCCTAAAAAAATCTTGTTATGGCATTAAAACTGTAGGAATACAGTTTTAATAGGGACGAAACTTTTCATGGCAAGTATATATATGAACACAGAAAAATCAATTTCAGGTGTATAAGGGAATAGAGATATGATTTCACATGACTTGGGATGTAAGCAGGTAGAGGGAAAAAAAGAGGGGATAAAAGAACAGTATTGAAGAAGACTCCCAACATGTAAAAACTCCACTCTTCTCCAATGCCTCGAGCTATAAGCAGAGACGAGAGAAAGATGAAAAATGCAGTTTGACACGCTTGTTCAACTTCCAAGAGACGAATTTCAGATGAGGCAGTGGAGATGATCATGTAATTAAGGTACTGGACAGGCACAGAGAGATCAGAGTTCATTTCCCAGCTGCACCACAGACTTCCTTCATGATGTTGGGCATTTCACTTTGTTGTTCCATAAAACTAAGAAAATATTTTCTTAATGCTGAGGAAAGCTGCGAGGCTGAATTCTTTAAACATCTGAGATGCACTGTAGTGTCTGAAGGAGCATAGCTGGGATAGCAAATGCTGAGCACTCACATTCCCAGGACCTTGTCTCACCAGCTACAGGGACCGTGTGCAGCATGGGATGCAACCACAAGGACCGGAGGGACAGGGGAAATAAGGGCATATCAGGATGTCAGCTCAGGGAAATTATACCTCGTGAGGTGTGAGGGGATGGGATACTGAATCCAGTTGAACTATAAGACATTGAAAGCCTGTTTACGGAACAGAAAAGTTCGCAATGCTTCTGAAAAACAACACTGCAAACAATGGGAAGGAGCCAGTGTGACAGCACAAGAGTGGGAGATGAACAGGATGATTGGGTATAACGTGACAAGTACTGTAACATCCAAGTCTACACTCAAGATGCCCTTGAGTATTTAGCAATAAAGAATCAACGCTCTGCCTAACATTTTCAAAGCTTTCTGGTTATTCCTCCTCACCCCCTACAATCTAGAATATAAACTTTAAATCATTTGAATATTAACCATATCATTAAAGGAAATATAAATAGACTCTGACTTAGGATAGCAACACTGGTGTAAGGTTATAAAAATCAACAATAGTCTTTTAATCTGTTGAAGCACTACACAAAAGATACAGTAATATCTTTAAAATCATTGTTATCTAAAACAAAACTTGAAATGACTATTAACAGTAAAAACTAGATGATTGGTAAAGCTGGGGAAAGTCTCAGATTATATTTAAAAAGCAAAACAAAACAAAACAACAAATATTTGCCAAAAGGCACAAAAGGACTCCCAGGCTGGCAGGGAACACAGGAGAAGCCCCCAGACCAGATCTTCCCAGTTGGATGCAAACTGAGCCTTGACACGCATGGATCCCATCTGCGAGCAGCACAGAGTACATGTTTCATTTCTGCTGATTCCCCTCACCACGGATGAAGTTTCACATGTAATTTGATGACAACACTGCCAGGTTGGTGCCACCTACCCTGCCGGTGTTGGCTTTTGGCTTGTTGGCAGCTCTGCAGCAGCTCCTCCCCATAGCTTGGTGCAACACAGCAGATCGGCCATTTCTTTGATCCTAAAACTCATCAGCTGTTTGAGTTTTCTTGGCTGTGCTCCTTCACAAATGGATCAGCCTTTCTCCACCCAACTTGTGGTTAATAGTGGCAAACCAGCACAGTGTATGGGAGCAGGTGCCAGGTGGCACCAGTGCTAACTCCAACCAAGGCACCACACCAAATGCACAGGAGAGAACCGAGCTATGAGCTTAAGAAACTTACTGCTTTTTTCCAATTCTCGAGTAAAAACTTTACATGAGAAGCTGAGATGTTGGCTTCCTACACACCTGAAGGTTCAGAGGATCCACAAGCAAGCAGGTCAGCTGGCTAACTCCAGTGCCATCCTTTCCATTCCAATTTTACCCAACAGCACTTCTATACAGATCACAAACAAATGGTTGATGCTGTAAATATGAAGAAATGGTTCTGATTTTGTAACTTAAGCTATTAAAATGAATCCAAGTAACTGTACATTAAAGCCATAAATTGCTTAAACATGTATAGAGAAAAAAAATTGAGTTTTATATAAAGCCTGAATTTGGCTATAAATCTGCAGTTCTTAGCAAGATCTGGAGATAATGGACCTTTGACTAACAAAAATGATTAAAAGCATTAAAATCATATTTAAATGAAGATTTACTGCTTGCTTGTTTAAATTAGAAAAAAAAACCTATGATTTTAACAAAGCTGCTTATGCTTCCCAAAAGCTTGAAGATGTTAATGGGTTATAATATAAGGATATTCAGAGCACCTTTTTAGAGCGCATCCAGAGAAAAAACCTTTGGAGAAAGGAGCCCCACAGGTCTGCAGCCAGGGTTTGTAGAGCAGGCGCTGTAAGCACACGGGGCAGCCTGCCTCCGCTGCCTGGAGTCACATAAAATTAATTTAAATTGGAAACAAACTGGCCCAGGTAGCACTCGCCTGGCTTTCAAGCAACACGAGAGTGAAGCGGCGTATTACATATTTCGCTGGCAGCCCGATCGTTAAAATTAAATAGGAGGTGGCAAAGCTGCAGGGCACGGCACTGCTACGCGTTCACGAATAAAAAGCAACAGTGGGCTTGGGAATTATGGACACTTATAAACCCTACTTTAGCACCTGGTAAAACGGCTCAACTGGGTAGTTATGACAGTTATATTAATGCGATACAGGAGGCCCAGATTAGCATGGTATTTACATAAGAAAAATAGGTACCTCCATATTTTCTGTAGGGAGTATCAAGACCAGTTAGGGGGAAAGCGGTAGATATAATTAATTTGAATTTTTCAAAAAGCCTTTGGTAATATTAATCACCACAGCCTATTAAGGAAACTAGTCATGGGGTGAGAGGTAAACATCTGTCAATAGATTAAAGCTAATTTAGAAAAAACGAACAGCATGAATAAATGGCCAGTTTTCAAGAGGGTTAATGGGGGAAGTCCCAGGGGCGGATACTATGATCAACATTTAATATATTAAATGATCTGGAAAGGGGCACAATATGAAACAGGGAAAAAAATTGTTGACAATACTGCTCTACGCTAGTTAAAAGCGGAGAGAATTGTGAAAGAGAAGCTGAAGGACCGACCCAAGTTAGGGCAAATAAATTTTAGTATATACAAGTGCAAGGTTATGCAAATTGGCAAGAAGAGTTTGAGCTAATTGTAGGCACGGATGGGTTCTACATTAATTGCAACCATTTGGAGAAAGATCTAAGTGCTCTTGTGGACAACACAGGGAAAACATCTGCTTAGTGTCCAGCCATTGTCAAAACCACAAACCAGATGTGTAGTTCCATATTAGAGAGAAATAAAGAATAATATGGAAAACAATTTCAGTCTCAAACGTTACATTCGACCCCTTTGTCTTCGTAATGAAACTAAATATCAAAATTGCAGAAAGAGCTGACAAAAATTAGAGCTCCAGAAAGGAGCTTGTCTAAGGATTTATTTACAAAACACATACATTACAAAACAGACCCGCTGGACTCTAGTGTATTGGATGGCCTACAATCCATAGAAGAAGATTACTGAACAAGAACCCTAATGATTTTCAAATTTCTGGGCTATGTTCAAGGGTGATAAGTAAGAGGTGAAAGGATCCAAGCATACGATACATAAAGCAGGCAAAGAAAGCCATCTGGATGCACTTATTCTCCATTCCCACCCCTTTTTTCTTCCAATAAGACAGGAGCAAGCAGTTGTCCAACTAAATAAGAGACAATAGATTTAAAAGCAATAGAAGAAAACACTGCTGCACCCATACAGACAGAACTCTTCTCTGCAAGGTACTTACTGAAGCAATAACCTCAGAAAGATCAAAAACCACAAAACATCAACAATGCCAGCAATTGGAGTAGAGAATTCTGTAGTTTTCCCACTTGGAAGAAAGATAAAATCCCACAAAGACAAGGTATCTAATATTAGGCATTATTCAGGACAGGAAACGAGAACAAGCTGGGCCAGCAGTCTCTTCCAGAACCTGCTCAGAAGGTTCAATGCGAGGAGGCAGACAAATCCTGGACATGAAAGTACCTCAACGTGAAAGAGGAAGGAAACGCCGAAGACGTGATTTTAACTTCATTGTGTGAGCAGCATTCAAGGAAAAGATGGTCTAAGTCACCAAAAGAATAGCTGAAAAAATGCTGAGAAATGGAGCATTTCATGTCCAAAACCTTCCTCAGCCTTCTCTAGACTCGTAGGAGGTGATATTAACTCTTTCTGCTGTCACCCACACTTCCATCCAAGCCAAGTAGGAGGCTTTTTTTGCCCAGGTCTTGCCTATGCCTGCATATTCATTCAGATCAACGAGAGGACTTTGAAGCAGCTGTTGTTGAACTGCATCATGCACAGACAAAATTTGGAGCGGACATTGTCACAGTGCTAAAAGGGTGACAGGCTGCCTAGGGCAGCAGGGAGGGCTATATTTCTGCCCCACAGGTCACTAACGTGGCCCACATCACACGAGTTTAGGCAAGGAGAAAGCTAGCCTGCATCCTTCACAACAAACACTAAGGACCATCTCAGATAGGAAGATCACTATGCATTTGCCATCTAATTCCTTCTCACCCCTTCCAGTAAATCCCAAGTCACTTGTTTAGTACTTAGTCCAATTCTGCCAAAACATTGCATGCCTGCTCTTCTGCTTTGTCAAATAATCCTGATGGCTGCTGAGATGAACACGCTGCTGATTCCTAACACTAATCAACCATCCCCTGCTTTCCAATTCACTTTATTAAGCATAAAATTCAGAGAGACAGAGGGCATATGAGATCCCATTTCTAATCCTGGACCATTTGGGGGATATCCTCTGTTACTTTTCTAACTATTTACCTAGTACACATGCCTCAAGCTTCCTGTATCTGCTTAGGAGCACTTCCTTGTGTTCAGAATCACTTTTCCCCCACTTTCAGCTCAGCCGATGATTTCTATCACCCGATTTCCTTGGCTCCCTTGATGTGTCCTTTACATACATGTAAGGCCCTGATATACTCAGTGCTTACCATCTTTCTCTACAATAGTATCATTTTTCTATTATTATTACTTTTAATACCCTATGATTTCCAGTGAGCTTTTTAATTTTTGGTGTTAACATTCAGAAACATGCACATCACACACACAGGTGTAGTCACAGAAAAGGAGAGGGGTTACTGCCAGTCTCAATAAATTTTATGGTATAATATTCCTTTATATGCAGCCTTTCCTTTCCTTTGTATTAATGAATATTTAAGATTAAAACATTACGCAACATATCATGCTGTTAGAGCCTATCTTGAACTGCTGGTCTGCTTTACTGCTCTAAAACATTCAAAATAAAATGTCAGGCCCACAACAAACATGACCTATTAGATTCACAAGATTTTATTTTTTAATGATAAACACTAGTGTAGGGAATCAAAATAACCCAGAGATAGATTTAAATCATATTTTCAAAGCATCTTCAAGAACTGAAATTTCAAGCACAAGAGTAAGTACTGAGAGATTTTGGTCAAAAGTCACAGGACATGGCACATTTGTTCTCACATCTTGAGTATCTCCACCAACTAGCTCTGGTTTAGATTATTTATATCCAAGCAGTATGGACTTTCCAACTTGAATTTCTTTATCTAACTTTTAATTTCTAAGCTCTTACACTTCTGAGCAATACTCCTTCAGCATTTTAAACATCTGTGGATTTGATTAATACACTGCCAGTTTCCTTCTCTGAATCATTAGTGAATTTAAGAAAAACTAATTGTCATCCCTGTGGCACCCTGATGTACATCCTCTCGCAGTGCAGCTTGGTTACTATTACAGGTTTGCCCAGGGTAGGGAAGGAGGACCTGAGGTTTTTTGGTCATTGCTTTTTCAGTTCAATATAAATTAGGCAACATTGAGACAAAACAAATGTTTTCCAGTAACAAAGTAGCATGCATTATCTACCTTAAATGACAGCACTAAATACAATGTCATATTAACGCTGCTTTACTTACATTTCTGAACCAAAGGAAACTGCACGAAGCATAAAACTAAAGGAAAGGCTACAAGCCAAGTTATTTTCCATCTGAAGAATTACTTTATCTATCTACATACTATTAACCAACATTAAGTCTCATTTTAAGTCCATTATAAAAGGCACTGCTTGTGCTTCGAACGTACCAGAGAAAGCAGCTGGCAGCTGAGGGCAGGTTACTGGAAGACGGGCCTCACGCAGACACACATTTTCTGGAAGCACACGAAGTGTCTGCAGCCCGTCCACAAACACCATACCATGCTCACTTTGTGCAGCACGTGATGTGGCAGCAGGACAGGGGTTGAGCAGCCCATTTTATTTTACTTCCCTTCCCACTGCTCATCTTGCTCTCTGCCTCCCTCCTTTGTGAGGGCAGCTCTGCCACCAGAAGACCTTGCCCTGATCTTGGTTGCTGGAAGACTCCAGGGGGACACGTGAATCCCTACAAGTTGTTAGCGTTTCCTTAGTGAAAACGTGGCACTGCATGACTCATCTACAGATTCATCTAGCAGATACTACTGCCAGAGCCAGACCAGAGGTCCATGTAGCCCAATATCCTGTCTTAGACAGTGACTAGCAGCAAATATTTGGAGGGTGCGTAAGAATGGTACAAGCATACCATAAGGCTCCCCCCCCACCAGCTTCCAGCAAGCTGTGGCTTAAGACTTCCTGTGCCAGAGATTCTATCTTTGTGTTTAATTGCCCTCGATGAACTTCTCTTCCATGAATTTGTTTAATTGCTTTTTGAACCTATCTAGACTTCTGGCATCCACAACATCCTGTGGCAATGAATTCCAGTTTAATCATGTCTTGCATGAAAAAATACTTCCCTTTTGTGTAGGAAATTACTTCCTTAAAAACAAAACAAAACAAAAAAAAACCCTACCACTAAGTAAGTCTACAACTTCTGGTAAAATATTGCCGGGGCTTGAAAAGAAATCACTGCATTCAGCTGTCCTCTCTGGCCCTCTGTAGAAGGTTACTGCCTGAATATTAGACAAAGCTGCTGGTGGAAAAGGTGAAATGCCACATGGCAATAGTAGAGCCCTATATGAACTGGG
Source organism: Anas acuta (assembly GCF_963932015.1). Lineage (NCBI taxonomy): Eukaryota > Metazoa > Chordata > Aves > Anseriformes > Anatidae > Anas > Anas acuta. The sequence goes on from NC_088979.1 coordinate 140,208,746, forward strand.
AACCTGCAGTCAATGAAAAAACAGGTAGGTTGCCTATATTCTGTTGAATGCACTTGAAAAATCCTAGATTTGTTCCTTGCTGTATAGCAAGAACAGGTCTACATTCTAAAGAGCTTCTGGTGTTACACTTTTATAACTCAGGTGCTGCAATGCGATATAAATGATCATGAAGAACATTGCTCTCTGCCTTGCTTGTACTGTTATTCGCTGTTGTGTTCCCCCCTTATTAATTACCAATGTTTCAGGCCCACAAGAAATAAACTGAAGTATAGAGAAAGAACATAGAGACATTATATGAAACCTCTTCCTATTTACCCCTCCTTTCCCAGTAACAACTCAAACAGAGCAGTCTTTCTAAACACTGTTTTTTTCCTAATACAACAGAAGTTTGGCAAACTGTACCCTCTTTCCAAAAGTGAAGTCCAAGGATGCTACCAGGGCTGATGATCATCTCTGTAACAAACCAAAGTGATGATGGTCTTTGCAGGACCAAGACGAGACACGGTCATCAGCAGTTCCTCCTTTCTGCTAGGTAGAGCATTAAAAGGGTTGACTAATTCCCTATCATCTATCTTCCCAATCCGCAACAGTGCTTGCACCAGGAACCAGTTCACTCAATGCTATAAATAGGTCCTTAGTTATATCAGCTGAACATTACTTCACTTAACCCAAAATGAGCAAGTGGCTACCCTGCAAGGTTACACACAAATTGCTGGATTCTTACAGGGGCACCTCTCACAGATCTTGTGCCATACGTGCCAAAATCATTTCCCTATAACCTGAGGGAGAATTTGTTAATTTTCTGTGGACACAAAACGAATATGGGGAGGTGCTGGGAGGCTTTGAACACTCAAGTTCTTTAGCCTCTACTCTTACTGCCAAGTCAGAGGGTGAGCAGCCTAAATGAACGCAATGCTTCCACCGTGAGTGAGCCTTTTTCCAAAAACCCTCCTCACAAGGAGCCTCCGCATTTTAGTTCCTTTTGATAACACGCACTGCCAACTTGCCGCAAGAGCGAGACGTGGGGCCAGCTTCTGCTTGGATGGGTGACAGTAACTCGATAGCCGGAACAAGAACAAGACTCAGCCTTCAGTTCTCAGGAACCCAGGCCCTTCCCCTCCATCAGCTGGAGGCAGAAGTACGCCCCAAACCCATTTTATTTATAAGCGTGGCTGTGTTCTCTATTCCTGGCAACTGGTGCTCGCGGCCGGTGGCCTGGGACAGGCTGGAGCGGGGAGCTCCGGGTCACCTTGCAAGTGGTAGCAGCAGCTGCCTCCTGGATCAAGCGCTTGCTACCCAGCAGCTCGGGACCGCTCTAAATTAAGTCCTCTGCTCCAGTCCCACAGCAGGGAGGGACAAAACACCACGGCCACTGCTGCTGAATGCCTGCTGGCATCCAGCAGGGCTCGCTGACGTGTCCCCTCAGCTCGCTCCTTGTTGGGACAAGCCACCCGAGCCTGGCTTCCCTGCGGCAGCCCCTGGACCATGCTTGGGCTCCAGCTGCCACGATTTCCCACAGAACTACGGCGTAGTAAATCAAACCCTCGGTGGGCCACTGTCTCTTTTTGTGGTAGTGGCACTCAGCTTCTTTCTTGGGAGGCATCCACACCTCCAAAATCCCCCTGGGCTGGGCGCTGAGGGTGCTGCAGGCCCGAGCAAGGAGGCTGTGCTGATGGCTGGCGCTCATGTACCCCGGAGGAGCAGCAGGGGAGGGAGGGGAATGTGAAGTGTTGGGCCCCAGCTGCGAGCTCCTCTTGGTTTTGTTTTAGGGTAATTAATGTTCCCTTGAATAGCGCCAGGCCCTGGGCTCCTGTTTCTCTAGCTTTCAATGCTATCAGCCAGGCCGGGGGGGGGCTGCGCTTCCTGCCACCCCCATTACAGGAGGCAGAGGGGGCTGGAGCCCTCCCGCAGCCCCTCACTCTGCTGGGGACAAGAACCCTCCGAGGGCCACCAGCCCCTGCATACTTATCGATGCCGCTGTCCCCGAGACAGCAGCACACCGTCCCCGATCCCGCCGCCCCTCTTTCTTCTCCCCTCTCCCAGCCCGAGCTCCCCGCGCGCCTGAATTGGACGCATTCCCCCTGCGCTCCCAGACGTCTCCATCCCCTCGTCCCTTGACAGAGCAATCATTTATCAAGTTGTTTCACGCGTTGTCGGGGAGGGGGGCCCCGGGGGACGGGGGTTTGTTTCGTCCCTTTGTTGAAGCTCCACAGGACCGTCCAGCTTAGTCTCCAGCCAACTGCTGAGAGTTGCCGGAGTCCAGGAGCAAATGTTAAAGGGGCTGCCTTTCATCTGCGTGCTGATCCTGCTGCCTTTTCATTTTATTCTTCCAGCTTCTGGGATGTTACTTGCTTGCACGCCCCCACGCCCGCCCTGCTATCATTCTGCATGCATGTTTTCAAGGGAGCAGGAGTTTATTTTCCATGTGCTTGTCTCTTCGCCCCCCTCCCAGACCCGCAGTCTCTCCTGTCACCAGCCCGCTCAGGCTCTGGGAGTTAAGATTTACCACTGGCCCTTTTCTCATCCCTGAATGTAAGATATCATAAGCCAAATTTGGTTACAGGCAAGTCCTGCCCATGCACCTCATCTCTTCCTTGAGTGCGCTTAGGACTACCGCAGGCTTTTATCCCCTCTCTCCCCCCCATGTGCCTGAGAGATGAGCAGCTTTCTCAACAGTATCATCAAAATACTTTTTTTTTTTTTAAAGAAAAAAAGAAGAGACTTCTGGCAAAAGAACTAAGTAACACTAAAGGAAAAAAATGATGCTTCAAGCGTTCTCGTGCTGTAAATGTTCTTGTGTTTTACACATGTAGGACTGGAAGGCAGATGATCTGGTTTGCATTGCGAACTGCCCAAGGTCACACAGGAAGCCTGCGGCAGGGGTCACATAACCCCTCGGCACAGCACCACACCTCACCTGCCAAAAGAGAGCCCTGCCCAGCTCCCAGACCCTGCCTGCACTCATTAACCAGCCACCAACGCCCACAGCATTCCTGGGAGGAAGGAAACATGGAAAGACAAATGCATTAAACCAGGGACATCTACCTGTATCCCGAAACAGAGCTCATCATTACCTGCCTGCAAACAGATGAATAAGGAGAGAGGTGCCCAAAAAGGCATGAATCCAAACAAACCATTCCTGTCCTTACACCAAAATGCATGCAAAGTGCTCGCAAACCTTATGGCTGCATTTATTTTTGGAAAACTGTGGTTGTTAGTTACAGTTTGTTTTCTAGCAAACTGCCAAAACTGCCCTCTGTGCTCGAGCATGAGTATCTCCCAGCTATAGCTTGCTGTTGTCCTTAATTTAAAGACTTGACAAAATCTTCAAGGCCAAAAAAAATAATCTTACTTCCTTTTAAGCCAGCTAAGTGGCCATTGTAAATTCCACACATTTCACAGAAGAGAGGGCAGGAGCTGCCCAAGATCTGATGTATTCCTCTCACCACCTTGCCTCCATAACTCTTTCTTGCGGAGGAGAGCTGGATTCATTTGCTTCCCAAGTCAATCAACAGAGTTCATGAGTCAGCCAAGGGAATGCTGAAAAGCAAGAGGGTATGCTCCTGCCCCCAGGAACTGATTACGCTGCCTCTTAATTGTTCCCAGATTCTATTATTCCAAGGAGACGGAGCAGCTCCAGCACCAACCAGCTTGTTGAGAACATCCACTCCACACAGCCTACCTCATCAGGCATACGGAAATTTGCATTTTTCCAAACCACAGACCTGTTAAGACTACAACGGTTATTAAAGAGAAAAACTTAGGTCTGAAGTATGCCCATCAGAAAAATAAAGCCATCTGTCTTCTGAATCAGTGCTGCGGATTTTAGAAGTCTGAGTCTTTTGGTTAGCACACGATCAGAAAGCAGGACAGTTCAGATCTATAATCAGTATGATGTCTTGATCAGTGATATGCGGAGTAATTCCCTCCATTCTCATTCTCTACCAATTCCAGTAGCTTTAATGATTATTTTCCCCCTGTTCCCTCCTTTCCTCACCTAAATGAGCACACCCTAAGCTGCATTTCACTATTAACTCATTGTTAACTGGAGTATTTTTTGTTTTTACATTGCCATACAGCCTCACTCACTACTACTACTTTTACTTCGTCCCTGCAGGTTTTTGCCCCTCCATAGCAGTTCAGGTGACAGTGTGTGAAGCAAATCCTACATTTAGGACTGCAGAAACAACCTGAGGTCTGCCCCATTATTTATACCCTTTATAATAGCTATTAAATGAGTAATCACATACTTCTCCATTACATTTCATTCAGTACATGGGAGACTGTGACTAGGAAGGAGAGACAGCTGTTCAATATTGATTTTTATCTTTCTCATTCTTTATGTATCCCTATGTCTAATTTACTACAAGCCCTGCCACCAAATAAGCTATTAATCGCTTCATAGACCTTTTCCTGTGGTGTTCCTCCACATAGCATCTCAATCAAATGAGCATGAACTCTTTTCTCAACCTATTTACAAGTTAATGATTTTTAACCTGATTTGACGGATGAGAAATCAAAAAAGATAATGACCAATTGCTTGCAAAATTCACCGCTCGACTTAAACATCCATCAGCTGCACCTCAATTTGGGATTGGTCCTTATTCCTTCAACCCCACAGAGTCCCTAAAACCCCATGCTTGGGGGTTTGATGGCAGGATTTAGAACAGCACAGACTTTAAACTGTTGTTCTTCCCAGGACTGTGAGAGAGTGGGAAGGTAGCAACGTACCCAGAAACAGGGAAAGCAAGGAAGAGAAAGGCACCCTGACCAAAGCTGCCAGGAGGACCTGCACCACAGGCAGGCTCTTTCTTGTGGCATCGGTCTCTTGTTACCAACTTCAGCAGCAAGACCTCAGTGCTTTCTAAAGCTACAACATCATTAATACAGCTTCAGAGAGTTTAACACCGAACCTTAAATGCCACCAAGCACTACCTGGCATAACCTCACTGCCATTTTAAATTAACAGGTCTCACCAGTTCAGCTTTGTACTGGCAGTACCCACTGTTGTTCTTCAGTGGGCATAAACACTGGCTAATTCAGCAAACAAAAGCCATGCCCCGTGCGGAGGGAAGCACAGCCCCAATCTTCTGCAGCACAGCTGGGGGTGGAGGAGTCTTTGTCCTATCTTCAGTTGATGCTGTAACCTGTAGGGCACATCCGTGATGCCACCTGGGACCCCTTGCCAGCCTCTCTGGGCATCCCCTGTTCTCCCCCAGCTCTCACAAGATTTTGGTAAACAGCAGTGTTACCAAAGCTGGGGTGGAAGCACACATCCAGAGCTGCTTCAGAGAGCACTGCCACCAAATACATGTAGTGGGAATCCACCTTCAAGAGTGTGAAGTAGGGCGAATGAAGGTTTCTTGTCAGAAAACTGGGCACAAAGCCAGACTCTGAAGTCAGTCTGGGTCCCTGCAACAGAGATGAGTGCTGAGACTGAACATCAGTATGCTTCTGTCAGCAAAACCCTCCCCTATTCCTTTATGCCTCATCCATTCCTTTGAGGGTTCCATTGTAAGACTAAAACAGACCACCAGAAATATTCCAGTTAAAAAAACAAACAGGAATTTAGCTTGAAACCTGAATTATTTTTTTTCCCCACTTCATAAGCATAGCCCCACAAAGTAAAACTAGTGGACAAAAAGGGACTGCAATCTCTTAGGTGAGGAGCAAGAGTAAAAGAGGGGAGAGCCAAGGACCTCAAAGCTGCTTTGCCACTGGAGAGCATGCCATGGCACTACACGTGCACTTAACCAAAAGACAGCCCTTTCTTTTCCTGTAGCAGCCCCAGTCTCTCATTTCCTGCCCACCTTCAAACTTCTTCAGTAAATGAGGTGAGAACCATATAGCTAACAGCTTCATTCAGTGCTCAGCCTTGATTTATACTCTCAGCACCATCTGTCCTACAAAGTGAGCGCTGCCATTCTCCCATGGAAAAAGCATGTGACCCTGTAATTAAAAACGATCATCATCTGCAGGTACAAGGCGATGGATTAAAGGTTGCACAGGCAACTGTAAATCTATAGTTTCCTGTCAAGTAATTGAATTTGTAATCGTTTAGCATCAGATTCAACACAGAAAACAATAATGCACAATAAAACCCTCACTATAGTGTCGCAGCAGCGTTCTGAAACAGACACCTTCTCTGCCACGGCTACCACTTGAGCTCAAGTACAAATTATATTAGCAGGCAAGCAGAGAATATTGCTCTTTGAAGCACTCACTACAGGACACAAGCACTGAAAAGCATGCAGGAACAGCTCCATTTTATGGGCAGCCTACCCAAAGGCAAGTAGTTAAGAGATTTTTTTCCCCCCCCCAGAGCTAACAGTTAGTGCATCACGTTGTAGTTAGCAGTTGGATTTTCATGGTTTCAATATTGCTTGCACCTGCCCTGTTAGAAGTTTGGGATGCTGTTTCTAGCTGGTGACATTTTCTATACTTGCAGCAGCAGCGAAGGAGAAGCATTATGGACATTAATTAGGCATGCTGATATTTTCATTTTTAAAACAGAGTCAGAAAGCGAGGTTTAAGTTTGGTGTCTTGTGTGAGCTGGCTCACTCAGTTCCTCTCCATCATCCACGCAGAAACACCTTCAGAGTGATTCATTCTAGTCTAAAATAGACTCCTCTCATCTCTCAAAGATCAATTTCTCTCCACTGACAATGACGAAACCCTGCACAATCAGTCTGACATGACAGTCCACTTTCAACACTAAGTTATTCTTGCTCATTTTCTCATCCCCACCACTTAGTCCAAATCCTACACCATGCCATGGCTGGCAAAACTGTTTGCTGGGCCACTCTATAACCCAGCTCATAAAACTAACCCAGATAAAAAATAAACTGGAGGCAAGGGAAGTTGAGTGGATTTATTTATTTTTTAAAAGAAATCCACCAGCCAAATCAGCTCCCTGACTCATCTGAGTGTGGCCCCACAAATATTTGTGCACACCTAAGAAGTCTCACTAGGGATGCAAGGACTAAAAATCAACAGCCAGAACTCCTGGGCTATCTGTTCTCAATTAAAAAAAATAATCTTCCTGCCTAGTCTAAGTTGTTCCTAGCAAGGCGACAGCTGCTGTTTCATGTGCTCCTTACCCACAGGTCCCATTTCGAATGCTTGCATGACGACTCCTGAAGTGAGGTATCAATGCACAGGCAACAACCATCCCTCAAAAACAAGCCATTCGCTACAGAATGAGAAAGGGAACTGGCAGTTTCCAACTGCCCCTTATTATCAGTTCCAGTCTGAGACAAGGTTCAAGAATCACCAGTCAAAGGTGTGCCGCCACCTCAGAACTAAACATCCTTGTTTCCCACCTCCTCCCCAGCCCAACCTCAACTTTAGCATTGTTTAGCTAGTTCTAGACCATGCCTTGCTAAATGTTCTTTTAAAACATTTGTTATGACAATTCTGCTCTCTTTGTGGAGAGGTGGGAGAAGGGAAAAGAACAGAGAAAAGCATTACGCATCCTCCAGGCCATGGTTAACCTCATCTACTGTTGGCAACTATCCTGATCCAAGCAGGTTACACTAGAGACTTCTGGATATCCTTTCTATGTATTTTTCATGATTCTACATTGGAGTCCCCTTATCAGTCTTTCCTGAAGTCATCTTGACAGGCTTTCTAGTCATAATGCTCTTCACAGATGATTTACACCTTCAACATCTCAGTCTCCATTTGGCATCACCCCTTCCTTGCTCAGCTGCCTCCTCTCTGTTCTCTCTGCTCCACGTGTCACACAGCACAAAGCCAGAGGCACACCATGAAGGGTTAAGGCCAAGCGACAAGCACAGCCATTACACCCAGGGTAGGACAATACTACACTCCAGCACGACCAAATGAGTGTGATGAACAAGCATTTGGGGTTGGATGCACGTGTCTATACGAATGCTAGGAGGTCCAGACAAAAGTATGGCTCAGTAATGTCCAACACACCTTGGACCTTTGATGGAGGCACAAAGGTACCCAGGCTGAAACAGACACAAGCTACAGCACATGGTACTCCCTCTCCTGTTTGTTTTGGATCCGGAAAGTAGAAGAAATACATCTGGAAGATCAGGGTGGTCCCAGCTATGTCTGACAGAAAGGCCAGCAGGGGACAGGATTCCTCCTCTTCAGTGGAGGAAGAGCAAGCCGCTCTTGCAGGGACGCACGTCAGGCCTGTACACCCTTCCTGCAGGGCGCACAGAGACTCTCGCTGGCCCTCGCTCTGGGCAGGAGTCCCAGAGTACAAATAAGAGGTTGTATTTGGCAGCTGGGTATTTCTCCCACAGAAGGGCTCTGCCCTAGATAATGTCAAGCATCTGTCCATTAGCCAGGAAACGTCACAGAAGGAAACATCACCCCAGTCCATTTGCTCCTCTGCTTCTAAGGAAGCCAGAAACATCCCCAGGCAGTTCAGCATCCCCTAGCCATCCTGTGCTCCTCACCCTGCCCTTGGCAAGCCACCAGGCTAGGCAGGCCAGGGTTCACAAGCAAAGCAATAACTATTGTGCGGCCAGTTCTTCAACATCCAGGTTTATCCTCCTGGCTCAACCGTGTACAGCGCTGCTATTTTTTTTTTTTTTTTAATTTTTATTGCAGGGTGGCAGTGGGGAGTAGCACGCTCAAGAGAAGATGGGGGAACTTGCACAGCCCCTGCCATTTGCTTAGCCCAGGCACAGCTTCAAGCACTGCTGCAATTGTCTAGAAATCAAACAAGTGGCTGATAGCGCCAATTAACACCTCCCAGCAGAACAATACCTCCATCGCAGCTCGCCCCATTCTCTCAGGAGCTTAACATATTGGCACCCTCAACGACTTCTCTCCCAGACAGCAGACAAACAGCAATGTGGAGGGAAGAGAGGAATCAAGGTGTACCCAGTGCCCTACCACTAAGAGAGAGGCAGCACCCTTTGCTCAATTTTTTTTGCTAATAGCTACAAGCTAAGAAGTTTTGAGATGGACTCAAAGAACACAGTGCCACCCTTCAAAGAGGTGAAAAAGAAAAAAAAACACATGACCAATCTAATCAAACAAATGGGGAGATTTAAATTTTCTTCTGATGAATAAAGAAGCAATAAGCATAAGAAATTACTTGCCTGTAAGTCATCTTCTTTAAGCTTCTTATGTAAACTTGTATTTGCAAGTTCAACCACATGCAACTGCCTTGCATTACAGGGCCATACTGTACCGCTTCCACAGCACTCCATATTCAGTGTACAGATTGGGTACCACATCAAGCAGAAGTCATCTCTAGTTAGCAAATGGGATATCACAAAGATAAAATTCAGCTTCAGATGAGAGGCTGTTTTCCGCAATTACAGCATGAATCTGGAGTACATCAGCTTGAAACCATTGGACTTACTCCAGATTTGCACCACTGTGCAGCATCATGCCTCACAAAGAGCAGAAAGGGACAATATTTTACTCAATATCTTGTTTTATTAAAGTAAGAGGATTGTGGAGGGGGGATTTCTAGGATTAAAGCAAAGGCAAGTCTGTGGAGAGGTAATATCTTCTATTAAATCAGCAGATTCTGGACTAGAGCTTTTTTCTTGCGTTTCCCCCAAAACTTGTTCTACCTTTTAAAAGTTATCCTTGCTAATTACAGTCCAGGGCGACATTGCCCATCTACCCTAAGACTTCTGCATCAGTGCAGCTGGATTGATGGCTGCAATTTGGGCACATTCCCAACACAGACAAGGCCTCGGGCTCTGCTCCTCACCAGACCCAGGGAAGTACCTCTGCTAGGACAGACCGGTAATCCCAAACCAGCTCAGCTCCCCAGCCTTCCACCACACCCCAAGGGCTTTTGCCTCAGAGGTACAACATTGAAATGCTAATCCAACTTCGTAAACCCATAAACAAAAAACAAAGAGGAGGACAGAAGAGGGAAAAAGCCTCCCTGAGCTCCATCCTCAAGCCAAATCGCTGGCATTCAGGCTCTGCCCGGTAGAGCAGGATTTTCCCCATGTGAGCATGCCTCAAGGACTGGTATCAAAAGTGCTGGCAGGCAATAATATCTTTATGGTTAGATGCATTTAAATGGCCACTTCTACCACACAGCAGAATACTCTTTGTTTCAGAAGGTCTTCTCTGAAAAAAAAATAAAATATGTTTTTTGCAACAACAGGCCAGGCACAGACCTGCTAGCCTTACTCACTGCTCTTTCCCAACAGAATGACATCAAATATTAATAACACTAAAACCTAAACGGTTTCTGCAGCTGGGCTGAAGTCTGACCCTACAGTGTGCTAACACATTCTTTCTCCACCTCCCCCAAAACGCACACTTTTCCTTCCGACGCCTGCCCACAACTTCCCAGGGACCCAGGTAAAGAGTAAGGTGGATACTGGGGCTTGGGGTCTCCTCTGGATGGTGTGGGGTGCATGGAAAGGGCAGGAGAGGTCAGCCCGAGAGGCAGGCAGGTCTGACAGCCTGTGAAAGGGGAGTATCAGGGATCTGATAATAGGGACGTGCTATCTCCAGGCTCTATAGCCCTTCTTTGGGCTTACTCTGATCTTCTTTCAAACCATGTCAGCATACCCAAGCCTGCAGATAGTCAACGTGGGGAGGATCATTTCTCACAAACAAATGCTCCCGACTGGACAGGTCATCGCAACCATCTAATTACCCCCAAAGCTGTCCTTTTGTTTTGCACCACCCCTGTTTTCTTCTGCCTCCTGCCCTGCTTTCACAGACATTTCAGGCTGCCTGTCATGTGGAAGCCAGGTTTTAAGGACAAAGCAGTGCCTCAGATATTTATCCTTCCACCAAGAATTGGACAACTGAGGGCACCACTGTCTTCAGGGGAGAGGAAGAGTACAGATCCAGCAATGGGGACTGTAGGTAAGGGAAAAGCCATCCTACATGCCCCAAATGGAAGAGCAGTGATTCTTTGCTGAGGTAGTTGAAGCCAGCCATGGTTAACTTGGGCCAGAAGGTCCAAGGGCTTTTTACTGCCAAGTTAAGTCTTGGATGACAGTGAAATGTGCTTAATTTGACAGTTTCATTTTAACATGTACGGGCAGAGTCTAGAAGGCGACAGCAGCAAGGGAGCAGCACTGCATTGCTATAAGGTGGCTGCTTTCCTGCTGCATCAACCTAGCATTCAGGGCTAGGAACAGAAAATTATTATTGGTGTTCACTATTCACCCTAGTGATAAAACAACCAGTGTTCAATGGTATAGCAGTATTCTTACAAGTGCAGGCAGAGTTATAAAACATTAGCATTTCACTATAAATTTCAAGCCGTGCCACACCTTTGGCATTACAGAAGCTGAGAGCTCAGGTACTGCACTGGGGTTGGAAAACACAGGGAAACTCTTTACTACTCTTTGCACATTCATTTTTAAATCTTTAATAAAATTGTGGCACTACTATGACTGTGTCCTCCTCAAACACTAGGAGATTCGCTTCCTTTTATTCCTGTAAACTTGAGCAAAGCACAGTTCTTCAAGCATCCACTGAAGAGGTAGAGAAAAATAGTTGACCAACATGTTTAATTAGTGGAATCCTGTCAAATGCATGAGATACCTGGCTTGCTTGGGGCTGCACGTCAGTGGGGAGGGGGAAGACCACTTTGGAGGTGCAGGAGACCATCTTCTGATCTCTACTTGACTGTTTCTCCTAAGGGACTGAGAAGTGCATCATTTGTCACTGATCCTTTGCTCTTCGTCAGGTGAGACAAAGCTGTGGCTGGTTTACAATGCATACTTGGGCACCAACCTCCATAAACCCAGCACATTCTTTGGGCTGTTTGGGGCGAAGACCTTCCAGAAGAACACCGCCATACACACAAATGGATCACTGACCCAATAGACCAAACCCCAACTGAACTGGAGGGTAAAGCTGCCTATCATCTTCTCTTTGCAAGGCTACTGATAAGAAAGGATCACCTTGGCTGTCCAGCACTGACTGTACCACAGCCATCACCCCCTTCTGCTCACAGTCCCCCCATTGGAGAAGCTGCCCTCTCCATTTCACACAAGTGCACCCCAGGCATGCAGGGCAGTGAAGGGTTAATTTAATTAGTTCTCTGTGTGCTCAAAGAATTACAGGCAACTTCATTTAATTATTAAGTAGCCAATCAGGTAATCTCTGTATCTGATTAGCACGCTAATGAAATAATGTCTTCCAGTTCAAAGCTGTCATTCCAATCAGGAGGCAGCCCTTCAGCTAGAAGGAAAAGCTGGCCAGGTTTCCATGGGCTCCAAGGCTTTTGGATTTTGGGGAGGGGATGGGAGCAGGGAGATGGAAAACCTTTCCGCCTTCCCTCTCTCGCCTCTGCTTTCGCAAGGAATATAGCACAGCTCTCCCTTCCAGACGGGCGAGCACATTTGCTCCGGAGAGGCTCCCTGATGCTCCAGGCAAGCGTCCAGCATCACCACCACGCGCCCCTTCCCTCGCGCTCCCCCATGCCCAAGAATACCCCAGTTGGTCGGGAACCAAGAGCCCGGAGAGCGCGAGGCCGTTCACGCAGCGCCTAGGCACTGCCAACCGAGAGATCTGCTAAATATGTGGGGCATGACTCTGCTATGGTCCACATGGGAAAAGAGTCACACAGCAAAGCCATTATAGCACTAAGAGGAAGCCAGAAAGCCTCCTCCCTCCCTCCCCCACGCCGCTCTCTGCTCCTGTGTCATATGCAGTTATTTCCAGCCTGGGGAAAAGTGCAAGGCGGCAGCTGTCACACGAGGCAAGGACTTGCCCCTTTTAAACAGGGATTTCAGGACTAAATGACCCATTACAATTAACACAGCTGCAAGAACTGGGACACTTCCACACAGCCCGAGAGGGGGTTTGGCGGTGGGGGAGGACAGGAGGAGAAGCAGAGGGTTAGGCTCGTACTCCCAAGACCTGGCATGGAGTCTCCGACCCCTCCGCTTCTCACGTATTAGCTCAGCTGTCCTCTCCCAACTGCTGCGGCTCAGCCTCTCCCCAGTGCCAGCAGCCCAGCTACAGCACTGAGCCGTGGTGAGCAGCCCAAACCCACCACAACACTTTCTGGAATGGCTCCTTGCGCTCCAGGCTCCTGCTCAGACCCCTTCTGCTCTCCTGGGCTGGAGCAGCACAGCTACGCCCATGCTAACTTTTAATTAGACAGCCCAGGTTTATCACAGTAGCTGCAGCAGGATGTGGTTCAGCACGACCACGCCACCCGAGTATTTACCCGCGGAGCCCAGCAGACGATGCTGTCCAAGCTCAAGCCTACGCTGCTGCGAGTGTTCTTCTGCATGTCCTCTGCTGCCAGTTTAAATGCTAACTCAGCTAATATTGTCACAGCTGCCAGCGCGCCTTTGCTTTGTAGGGCAAGCATCCTCATTTCTGAGAGCAAGATCACCTTCCCGGTGACACTTGCCCTCTCCCGGCACGTTTCCCAGGAAAAGAAACACAGCCTCCAGGACGCTCACACCACGCAGCAATAGTTTTGCTAAGCCACCGCACCGAAAATGAACGCGCTTACAGAGAGAATCCCAAGAGGGAGCAGAAAAATTGCAAGCAGTCTCCAGACAGCCAGCTAGACAGCTGGCTTTCTATGAGAACGCTGAAGTGTTGACACTTTTTGTTGACCCTTTTTTCCTGAGCATATCCCAGAAACAAGAAAAAGGACTGCCAAATGGGAAGACGCATCTCCCTCTCTTCTCTCTGCTGACTGCGGCCATTCCAAGTGAAGGAAACTGGTTAGATCAAGAAATTCAGGCTTGGACAGCACAATGAAGCATCCACTAATAATCAATCCCTTCACAACAGCCTTCCTGCCAACTGGCTACAGACTAGGCAGTGATTATAAATTGTAGTTACTTCTCTGAGGAAAAACAACAACATCATATGGCGATCCTTTAATTCTGAAACCAGTCCCGCTTGCAAAAAGACAAGTTCTCCTAAATACCCATTCTGAAAAAAGAAAAAAAAAAAGAAAAAACACAACTCAGCCCCAAAATCCAAAGCCTGGATCCTCCTGGCTCATGCTTTGCTAGCTACAAAGAGATAAAACTTGTGTCATTAACGTTAGCCAACATTTCTGAAGATGCTGAGGGGGGAGTTTGTTGGCTAGGAAGATACCACCGTTGCCCTCGTATTCCTGAGGTCCTGCTACCTCAGGAAACACACACGGCAGGGCCTGCCGAGGCGGTCCCGCTTCACCACTTATTAACCAGCACGCAGATGCAATTCGAGCCCGACTGAAGCACAAGCAACTGCAGCAGCCACCTGGGGACCAGCGTTCCCCGGCAGCCGGTGGCAGGGCACATTCCAGCCCGGTCCCCCGGCACTGCAGCAGGGCGGGGAGGCGCAGCATGACCTGATCTCCACCTCCGATAGCACTGAGCCCTTGTCCCAGCCCCTCTCGCCGCCACCCTTGCCACGGCCAGGCTACAAAGAGCAGGGTGCAGATACCCAGCCACACGCGTGAAGGGACTCCCTTGCAACGCCATGGCTATTTACGGATCAGCCGCCATCCAAAACTCCCCAAAATGAGAAAGTCCGGGCGTTTGGCAGGTCAGGCGCTTACTACAGCGAGTGGTTTGTTCCGCCGAGGGACTCGTAACACCCTCCCAAATTACACATTGCCCTTTACAGGACACCGCAGCAGCTGGAATCGGCTCCCTTCTCACATTCCTTAATAAGCACTTCCATCGGAGAGCAGGGTGGATGTAGGGCATCAGCTGCAGTTAATCATAACCAAGCACTGTGCTCCCTTTCTCCATGCTCCACAACACTATCTGCGGTCTAAGAATATCCAGCACCACCCTGCCGGGGCAGGGGGAGTCGAGTGCTCCGAGCTCCCCGGCACTGCAGGTCTCCCTGTTACAGGAGACTTTCACTCTGCCTCCCCCAAGCAACAGCCTTCAGCGGGGCCCCCAATAGCTGGTTGAGATCCTACAGATCATGGAAAGATAATCCATTGCGGTACTAATGCACTACTGCAGCTGTCCATGGAGAAAATCCCCTTTCAACCAAAAAACCCCCTCAAGCCCTTTGATCCTCTCCAACACACAATTATCTTAAGGGCAAAATAGTCTTCTGTGCCTCGGCACCTTGTATCAGGCTGAAAGAAAAGAAACTGAGACTGCTATTCCGTGTTTATTCTACACGGCTGCCCTGTCCTACAATCAGGCTCCTTCAGCATGGGCAAACAAATCCCGATGGAGAGATGCCTGCATATGCTGGATGACCAGTGCCTAAGAGAAACTTTGGGGGGTGGAGGGAGAAAATGAAGTGTGCTTTGTGTTTCTTTTTTTGAAAAAAAAAAAAAAAAAAAAAAAAAAAAGAAAAAAAAAAGAAAAACCTGAACTTCTAAGAAAGACTATCAGACAAACTTTTGTGAGGTACAGTCAACTACACTGAGATTAAATCAACTGATTTCAACTGCATGGTCAGGTCTGACTTCAGAAGGAGCAAAAAACTACCATCAACATTTAGCTTCAAGAAAAAAAAGTTTAAGTTATCATTCTGGTTAGAAAAGAAATACAGCAAGCTTTCATTTAGTGCCAAAAACCAACCCCCAGAACCTTTCACAGAGGCTTGTCAGGGCTCTTCCCCAGGTGCCCCCCTTGCTGTGTGACCTCTTGCTACCTGTGCAGTTTCGCTCCACCTGCTACCCCCGACTGCAGGGTGATAAGCATTGCTTTCAGCAGAAGGGTCAGCTATAAAAAGCCCTTCCCCTCCCCGCTGCCTGTTTCCATTCCTGTGCCACTGCTTCAGCCCTGCTGGTGCAGCCCTTTGCAGGGCTATGCACCAAACCACCTTGGGGAGCTGGCCCCAGTTAAGCATAACTCAAAAATAAAATAAAATAATATATATATATATTTATTTTTAACCCTAGTGAGCCATTTTACCACCATCAGTGAAGAATACAGGACAAATGCTTGAGAATTCACATCATCAGCTTTTAACAGACACCAAGTGTGAGCCCACACTAACAAAACAGCAAAAATGGCCATCCACTGAACAACACAAAATTAGAAAAACAATACTAAATCAGTTCTCTAACCCCCTGAAATCCTTCAAATTTCAAAGTCTAGTCTTGAGTACCTTTATGTCAAGATTCTCCGAAAGCTGTTTAAAAATCCCGAAGTATTACTGCTTGTGCACATTTCTCCATCCATCTGCCATTAATAACTTCTGAATTCGTCTGACTCAGCTATGAGTGATGGGAGTGCAGAGGTCTTGAACACAGTTTCTATACAGGTTGCTCACCATATCTACCTCCTGCACAATCACCCCAAACACATGTACAAGCCCGCTTGGCTGCTCAGGGCTTGGCTAGCAGTGAGTTGCATGGGATGAGTAATGAGCTTTACAGGAAAACAAGGGAAGAGAGGAAAAGCAAAGAAAAGCATTGGAATAAGTTAGTTGTGGGGACATATGAGGCTGTCCAGACTGGGAACCTGTATGAAATCATGACAGATTTTACTTTTAAGTGCAATGTCATTTGTCTTTCCCTTTTACAGTGCCCATATTACTTATTTGGGTGTCTTGATGCAAGCTATATAGTGGGCCTAATTCAGCAAGGGTTAGGTCCAAGCGAGGTCTTAAAATACCACAGAAAACATGGCAGGGGTCTTGCTTACTGGGCTTTCTTCCTTATTTTTTTGTGTTTGAACCTTCACAGCACACCAGAAGAGGGAGCCTTTCACTCCTCTCCCATGTTCATCATTTGTTTTATATTAGCAACAATGACAAGCTCTATTAAGAGTCAAGCTCTTAAATTGAACTCTTACCCTTTGCCTCCTAAAACAAACAAACAGAAAACCCAAGCAAGAAAGAAAAAGCTCTTTGCTTTGTGTTATCGATATATAAATATTTTTTTGCTGCCACAACTTGCTGAGTACAGGGTTCACCAGAAATGAAGAAGCCAGCTTTGCCTTCCAGTCCTTTGGCTGCACAAAGCTCTACCTCCTTTAGAGCAGGCTTCACTGGAAAGAGCCAGAGAACTAATGGCTTTACCAAAGTGGAGGAAAAAGACCCTTGAACTCTCCTTCCACATCACCAGCCCCAGGACCAAACCAAGCTACGAATTGTGGTGGATCCAGCTTGGCAGCTGATGGCCTCCGAAACCACGAGGTCCCACTTGCCACTGCTGTGTCCCAGCATCATTCCACAGCACCCGAGAGCCACAGCACCAGAAGCAGTGCTAGGGCAAGAGCTTGAAACACAGCAGGGACTCCCTCCTGGCAGCAGGAGCCCATGGCACCAAAGCTTCAGGTCCCACAACTGCCTTAGAGGTGCCCGTGCCATCCTTCCCGCAGGGCCTAGCGCACCAGCTGGACCACAGCAGCTACAAAACAAAGCCCCACCACCCTGTCACTAAGTTACCACTTCAACATAGTTAAGAGCTGAACCAGTTTAAGTACACCTAGCATGAAGAGCTTGTGCTGTTCAAACCACCCTTAGGATGGTGTTAAACTGGTGGCTGGTCCCACAACAGAGGTGGTCTAAAGCATGCCCCTTGTGGTTCACATCTTTTGGTATTCGCTACCATGGAGTATACTAGCAGCATTGTTTTTTATTCAGGGGAAAGCTGGCATTTCAGCTAGGCATTTACAAAATGTAAAGAGTTTGTAAAGGAGTTGCCTGCCGCGTGTGGCTGTTGGGCCACCTCTGAGCAGCGCTCGCAGAGCAGAGACCTGGGCTGCAGTAGGGCCTGTAGCGTCGAACAACTCCCCTGTCCCCCATAAAGGCCAACTTAAAAGCACAGACGTACACAAATTGCATGGAAACACAGTAAAAACGCATGTTCTGGAAACAAGCAAAATGCACTAAAATCACTTTTCCCTCTCAGCTGTTTTCTCCTCCTCACACAAAAGGCTGCAAACCCCTCCTAATTGCAGGAATACTCCACCTCGCAAAGCCTGCTAGCCCGGCCCTCCTTCCAAGGAACTGGGGAGAACTGGGACACAATAGGAAGGAGACTTGCTAAAGGGAATAGATCTGTTAAATTAACACATTTTCTGTCAACCAAATCAGCTGCCCCCAGTGCCATTGTTGGTGAAACAATGGAGACCCCAGGAATGGGCACCCATTAAAAGGAACAAGCCTGCTGAAAGGATACACTCTAAGGCACAGTGTTGTGTGTTTAACAGGATTCTCTACTGTAAGGAAGGAGGAATCACTGGGCTGCATTGTTCTCGCCATCACAGCAGATGCTGTTTCTGCTGGTAACGAGGGGGAAAAATAATTTTCATAAATACCTACAATAAGACTTAAACTATAAACTTTTAATTCAGGAACTTTTAACTCCCTGGCTGTTGTTGTTTCTCCCCAGCCCTTTTCTTGCAGAGATTTTGCCTGAAAGAAGTCTATGAAAGCATCCATTGCCATTACAAAAGTTAATTCTTCACCCTTCATGCAGGCACTTAACAGATGCCAGGGGCAGAATGGCACAGCTCTGCGGTATTATTTGTAGGGAGAGAAAGACCACAGTTAAGCAGGTCTACACATAAAGCTGCAACACTTTTAAGGTGTTACTTTTAGCTGGTTTAGTTGGAGCAAATTCCAAAAAGAACAAACTCGAGGCCTAATTTAGATGCGCTATGCAGAAGTTTACATCAGCTTCATTAAATTGGTACAGGTTTGTGGTAGTCAAGACTCTGTAAACAAAGCAAACCGCTAAGTCGGATTTAAGTTACTACACACAGCATATTTTTTTTCCTAGCAGGGAAAGATTTACACCAGATTATCTTAAATTGGTTTTAAAACAAATTCAGCTTAAACCATTTAGCTTGTGGGCACACAAACATTTCAGCCAACAGATACAGTTTTCAGTCAGCGGTGTTGTTGGAAGAGGTAGTTAGTTAGTTGCCTCCAACCAACAACACCGTAGAAAATCTGTGATTATAACACTCTATGTACTCTTATCCAAATCTCTGAAATTTATACTCACTTCCTCTTTCTGCCTTCGACTGCTACAGTCGTTCTCTGACTTCCCTGTCACCTATGTCAGATCCATTCAAAACGTTGCTGTCAAAATAACCTTCCTTACCCATTGTTCAGACACCCTTTTTTCTGCGCGCAGTCACTTCTCATTTCTTTTCAGGGGCTTAAGATAATGTTTTAACTCACGTATCAGCCTCCTAAACCACCTATTCCTTTTTTTTTTTTGGTATCCAATTATAGTAGAGTCTCATTATACAAAATGTAAACACTTGTTAAAAAGTTCAAGATCTACAGTTGTGAAAAATGTGACTTGCATTTGAAATGTAAACTGATATAATGCTTTCCAATTTGCAGACCACTTGAAACAACAGCTCTGAGAAGTATCTCTCTGCCTCCCCCTCCATTAATCTCAATGAACTCTAGAGCCCAATACTGACATTCAGAGTGCTAATGATTCTATTATGAACAGAATAAGTAAGGCAGCAAAAGCCAAGACCAGCAACGTAAGAGCTGCGGCTGGAAGAGATGCGGTAAGAGGGATGAGATGTTGCAGTGTCATCAAAACCAAACATCAATGGGACAGGTAGGAAGAACAATGAAAACAGTACCCACTGTACATTTCATTCTTTTTTTCCACTTGATATTCAAATTTCTAAGATGTCTACCACTGATGGGCAGATGGCAAGAGGCACATTCTGATGCCTGAAATACTCTACAGAAAAGGCGCTTGAACTAGCTCAGACTTACCTTGTACAAGTAGAGCTGACCTACACAAATTGACTTACATTTTAGTTAGCTTGTTACACCTACTTGTCACATTTATCTTAATTAGACCCTAAGTGTTTCCAGTCAGAAACTACCTGGCCTTCTCGGCCCTCATATGACATAGGGGATCAGTAGGTGCCGTAGATGCTACTGTAACACAAAGAACAATGCAGTACTGGGCCAGAATAGCCACTGAGGAGGGAAGGCTTAGCACTCAGTTTCAGTAGCACAGTGCATACACAGTTAACTCCAGACACACCACTGACAGAAGAGGAAGGCCATGCAGTTGGTGCCGTGGATCTCAAGGGACCCAGCCAGAGGACAGAAAGCAAGGGGCTCCAGAGAAGTTTCAGTAGGACCTAGCAAAACAGGACAGCAGAGGTCAAAGCGCATTTGGCCATCCTCTCCTCACCAGGAAAAAACGGCACATTTTCCAAAGTACTAAAATTTGAGCGCACCTAAAGGTTAGCGAGTTAAAAGGTTTTGGCTTCCCAAGCTCTACCTGGTTTGCAGGGGTAGAAGAAATCCCCTGTTCTGTGCTCAATCCTTCACACAGCCACAGCCTGCAGGCAGCAGCACAGATCCCCCTTCTCTCCACACTCTTCCTCCTCCCCCTGGGGACCCACGGGAGCAGTAGTAGCCACTGGTTTGTAACAGCCACATCATATTCCCTGACAGAAAGAGCCTGTTCATGGGCTGGTATGGTGGATACTGTGCTGTAGGAAGAGGAAGGTGCGCAATAGCAGCAGTGCCCAGTCTTCGGGCAGCAGGAGAGTAGCTAAAGGTAGAGCTAGAGCCTGAAGCGTAAGGGAGGGAGAGGAAAAGAGGAAAAGCATCTTAGAGCCACAGTGAAGTTAGCAGCAGAGGCAATTTGCCCAAAGGCGCTTTTAAAAACCACAGGAAAAGATTTATGTTTTCCCTACGTAATGTGGCTTTTCCCCTTTTCCAAATAAACTAAGTTAACAACAATGTTTTGACTATTTTCAAGCACGTTCTCAAAAGTCACCTCCCCTCGACCTACCCAGGCAGAAGTTCCCAAATGTTTTAGCCCAGAGCTCCCAGGAGCACATGCCAGAGAGCTGGGTGGCCGCGCCACGCTGGCTGCTCTCCAGTTCCCTTCTTCTTTAAGTTGTGCTGAAACATGGTTGAAAACATTAAATTTTCTCCTAATACTTTTCTACCCAAACAATCCCCGCAGCCGCCAGGATGATACGTCTGTCACAGAGGGAAGGGCACGCGTCCAGGAGACGCTTTGTCACGAGAGGTGTCCCGCATTACAGCCCGGTCTCGCAGAGGAAAACAAAACGCTTCCTATCATCACATGCACCGACCTGACTGTGGAAAGCATCCTTTCCGTCCAGCAGGGCAGGCCACATGAAATAAACACTTATTTTTAAAAGTGCCCGGTACGAACAGCCCCTCTCCCAACCGGAGCGCTGTTGGAGCAGGTGAGGACAAACCCGCCCCACGCAGGTTTCCCAAGGCACTGAGCAGGAAGCCACAAGCAAAGCAGCAGGGCGAAAAGCCCACTTTGGAAGCAGCGTGGAAGTTTTGCACGGCAGATGGCTGACACGGCGGCCATTTGAGGGGGCGGCGGTGGGGGCAAACTAAAAAAAAAAACGAGTCCGCTGACAGCAGCGCCCTCGGGTGCAGCCCCACGGGTGGACCCGGCCACGTCCTGGCACACACGCGTGTGCTCGCGGCTGTCCCACTGAACTTTTGACCCGGTGGCGGCTGCCCCCTCCCCAGCCCACCGCTGCGGCCGGGGTTTGAAAAGCGCAGGAGCCCCGCGCCTCCTCGCCAGGCGCCTGCATCTGCCGGAGCCAGCATGGGGGCCGCCTGCGCCCACCCCTTCCCCAGAACAATGCCCAGCGCCCGGCCTGATGGATGCGCTCCTTTATTCCGGTTTTGGACACCCCTTTCCCGGCCGCTCGCTGGTCCAGGGGAGAAGAAAAACAAAACATCTGCTTCCCAGGTTTCTGCCGCGTGCAGCTGCGGATGGCAGCCCGCATCTGGAAGCTTCACTTTCTTTCGGACCAATAAGTGTAGGGCAAAAGGGCTGCGTTTAAAAAGGAAAAAAAAAAAAAAAAAGAAAGAAAGAGCTCTGCGCTGCCTCGCTGTACTAAAGTCCCCAAACTTCTCAAATACCACAGGCAAATCTGCTTGGTATGAGAGGGATGGGTCCAGATGGCCTATCATTACCGAGCCTTGCAACAAAATACGGGCAGACCTACCAGGAGAGAAATCAGAGAGAGGGAAGAAAGAAGAAAAATTAGCTACAGCTTCTTTTTATTTTTATTTTTTTTAAACATATGGAAGATCAGGTTTTGTCTGCTCTGGGGACTGCCGTGATTGCGGCGGAGACACTCTCACAGCGTGCTAACATCAGCGTAACCGGGAGGGCAGAGGATACTTGTTACAAACAAATCAGGGTTTGTTTAAAACTTTTGCCTTTGCAATAATGTTCTAAGAGTTCAGAACCAAAGCCACCTGAGATACGTAATATCAGCAAAAAACAGATCCACCAGGCAGGTTTTAACTAGAGAGGAGAGCTCAGCCCTCCCACCATCAGCAAGAGTCGACATCAGAGATGAGGGACACAGTCGGACAAGCATTTGCCATGAACCTCCAGCAGTCTGAGCATCAGCACCCTTCAGATGAAACCCCCAGCTGCGTGAGCTCTCCATTTCCAGTTCGACACAGAAAATGCTTGCTCAAGCCACCTGTTTTACTTGGCATTAAAGCAGAGCAGGGCTTGCACCCCTCGGTTGCCCTTGGTGGATGGTATCTTTTGAGGGAAGGGGCAGCAACATCTCGAACCACTTCCCTTCAGCCACAAGCGGTCCCCTCAAGAACCAAAGCCAAACCAAGAAAACTCTGTGCACAGCTTGAAGCCTGTTGGCTGGCTATCTTGTCCTCCAGCACTGCCTCAAGTTGTAGCGTTCCCTAAAAGCCCAGAACGACCACCTCCGTTTCATTGGGGCACCCCACAATGCGAAGCCCATCTCGGACACCAGAACGCCAGCTCTGAAAACAAGTGGGGAGCCTCCTTCCCGCAGCTGAGTAAAGTACAAACCAAAAGTCTCCCACAGCAGTGCTCTCAGAGAAAAGCAAACAAACAAACAAACAAGAAGCATTTTAAGTCCCCTTGCTGGCCACCAGTTTCACGCCATGAACTGTTGGTGTACGCGCTCTGTGCAGCGTGCTGCTCCCGTATCCCTGAAGCCACGGATGGGACTGGAAGAGGCACCAAGATGGTGAACTTCAAGGAAGAGCAAGTCCCTGTGCTGCTGGCGGCATGCGGGGAGGAGGAAGATTCACTCCCCGTGCCTTTAGACGCCAGCTTCCGACAGCTGAATCTCTCCTCTCACGGCATATCCTGACTTTAACCGTGGTTTCCACCGTCCCTCGCAAAAATCCCATCCTGTAAAGCTTTAAAGCCCATTTGTGCAAACCACCACAGGCGCGGGTTCTGGCGACGTTGTTGGTGGGCCAGTCCTCGCTCTGCATCCTGTGCCCGCTCCTCGTCCCCCAAAAAGCAGGGGCAATTTGTCCCAAGCGACGGCAACTCCCCCGTCCCAAGCGTGCTCCAGGAACCAAAGGGGAGCCCACATTTACTTCGCCTGTGAAGCAAGCCAGATGCTAATTGCCTCCAAAGGTGAAAGGCTAGTGCCTCGGCCCTTTTATCATTGTAAATTCAGGTTCCTTCAAGACTTTGCGCTGCTGGGCCCGGAGAGCCTCCCCCTTTAATGGGTTTGCATCAATAGGAGGGGGAGGGGAGTTCCCTTTCGCAAGAAGTTGCATCATTGAGAGACCTTATCCCCTTTCAAGATTTCGCACCGCATAAGGGATTCCCCCTCTTCAGAAATTCACATCCTGCTCAAGGAGTTTTGCTCTTTAGGGCTTCGCACATCCTATTGAACTTTTAAGCATCTTTGGAATTCGCATTCAGGGGGGCAATTACTGTCTTAAAAAACACACGCCACCGCGTTATTCACCCGGTTTATTGCCGATGTGCCGGCAAGAATAGCTTTTCACAGCCAGCACAAAAGCTTTCCCACTGCCGGGACGCACTTTGTGGGTAACCCTCGCGGCCGGAGCAGGGCACACCGGCGGCGCGCTCAGCCCCCCGCGCAGAAACCCGCAGCCCCCAGCCCGAACCGAACAAAACCACGCACCCGGAGGAAAGTTGGGGAAGAAAAACGCGCAAAAGCGCCCCAAAAGGCGCCGGTCCCGCCGGGGCGGAGGGCGAGCGAGGTGCCCGAGCCCCCGGCACAAAGCGCAGCCAGGCGGGGACCCCGGCCCCAACAAAGGGCACGGCCCCCGCGCACCGGGGGGACCCCGGGGAGGTTGGGGCTGGGGGGGGGGGCCCGAGCCGTGCCCTCCTCCCGCCTCCAGCATTTGGGGCCGGGCACCGGGACCCCCCCCACGGCACGGGGACCCCTCCATAGCTTTGTGCGGCCGGGTGCCCGGCGGAACAATGCGGCCCCGCCGGCACCGGCACCGGGGGAAGGAGGAGGGGAGGGGGGTGGGGGGGGTGCTCGGGGAAAGTTTTGGGAGTTGCGGCGCGGGGCCGGGCCGCGGGGTCTCACCTCGATCTCGAAGTCGGGCAGGCGGAAGGCGGTGCGGAAGAGCGAGCAGAAGTGCGCGATGGCCGGCACTTCCCACCACGAGCGGAGCTCGTCCAGCGCCACCGCCGCCTCCGAGCCGCCGGTACCGGCCACACCGCCTCCTCCTCCTCCTCCTCCTCCTCCCCCCCCTCCTCCTCCTCCTCCTCCTCTTCCTCCGCCGCAGCCGCCGTCCTCCTCGGGGCACATCTCCGCCGGCCGCTGCCTGCCGCTGCCTGGCTGGGCGGCTGGGCGCCGCGCTGGAGCTGAGCTGGGCTGCGCTGAGCTGCGCCGCGCTCCGCCCGCCCCCCGGCGCCACGCCGCTCAGCGGCCGCCCCCCGGCGGCACCGCGCTGCCCCCTCGCTGCCGCCCGAGAGCGGGGCGGGGGCGCTAGGGCCGGCGGGGGCGCTGCTGCTGCGGGCGCTGCGAGCACTGCGGGCACTGCTGCTGCTGCTGCTGGTGCCGGTACCGGTGCTGCTGCTGCCCGTGCCGCGGGCGGCCGCCACTCCGCGGTCCCATCCCTCCGCCGCCGCCCGCCCGCGCCCTGCCCGCAGCCGGCGCGCCACCGGGAGCAGCTGGGCGCGGGGCGGGGGCGGGGCCTGGCGCCGGCTGAGCCAATGGGAAGGGCGCTGCCGGCCCGGGGGGCGTGGCCAGGAGGGCGCGGAGGGGCGGGGGCGTGGCCAGCGGGGGGGCAGCGCACGAGGAGGGGGCGGGGCCGGCGCCGATCACAACAACGGGGCACCCGCGCCCGCACGGCCACGCCCACAGGGGGCGGGGCTAATGGGGAGGGGGCGTGGCCAGGCGCGGGGTGGGCGGGGCTATCCCGGGGTGGGCGTGGCCTCGGCGGTGCCGGCAGCACGTGGCGGCGGGGCTGGCGGGAAGGGCTAATTAATGAGAGGGGCAATTAACGAGGGGCCGCGCAGCCCCACAGCGGGGTATGGAGGGGTGAGGGGCGCCCCCGGGGATGTGGGGGAGCGCGGCTGAGGTGCGGCAAGGAAGGGGTTGGAGTGTGGGTAATTAGCAGGGGGTGTTGGGGGTAATTAGCACGGGCGTTCGTTAGCGCGAGGCTTCATTGAGGCTGGGGGACCGGCGGCGCTCGGGGATGGAGTAGGTGCGGGTGTGGCACCGGGAGCACCGCAGGCATGTGACACGGGACAGCCGTGCGTTATTTAACGGCATCGTCACGCCAAGCGGGACGCCCGTGCGTTATTCACCAAAACACAACGTCTGCGCCCGCTGCCCCTGAGCCACCCCAACTCCCGGTGGAGCAGCTCACCCCATGCGGGACACCCCATGTCCTACCCAAAGCCTGACCCGGGAGGCACGCTGACTCCCAGACCCGCTGCTGAGCGAGGCAGTGTCCGATCCCCCACGCCCTGCAGCAGCTCCGGCTGTTACACCACGGAGGAGCGGCACATGGGCTGTCCTACAGCGCTCCTCCACCACGTAGGAGGACCCCTGCAAAATGCCAGAGCTCTCCGAGTGGCAAATCCTCGTGGCACAGCTCCCTCCGGGCCGGCAGCAGTGCTTGCTGTGTGCATAAGTGCCCCGTTCTCCCACGGAGCAGGCGTTTTTGTCCCATGGCCATGTAAGGGGAGTTTGTGTTGCGTTTGCTCGCTCCCTGACATTCCTCCCCGAATTCCTGCAGCGCCCGGCCGGGGCTTATCTTACTGCTGCATCGCTGCTTGTTCTTGACACTGGGTCAAGCGGCTTTGTAGTGTCCCCACGCTCTAGCCCGTTAAGAGTTTTGTGAGCCTTAATGAAGTCTCCTAATCTCTCGTTGCATCCGAAAGGCTACAGTCCTATTTTATTATTATTTTTTTTTGAATTAATTTGGCTCCCTCTATCGTCCCTATTACTTCTGTCAGGCTGTGCTTTCTCTGATACTGTGCTTTTTATGCAAGGATGCTGGGAGCTGCCCAAGATCACTTAAAGTAGCTTAACATTGCCAGCTTCTCACACTGGTTTTAAAGCACTTCCCTGAATTTATTATTCAAACACTACAATCTTTGCTCTCTGACTGCTATTCAACAGATGGCAAAGACCTGGTGAGTACAATACAGCTTTTCCTCCTCCTTAATAAATATCTCCATTCACAAATCTGTGTGCTTCTCCTCTTCCATGCCACTTCTGGCTGAGCTTCCCGTTCGTAACCAAACAAAACAGCATGCTCTAAACACCACCCATTCCCAGTATGCTATATTCTTCCTCTCAACCATTATTTTTCTAGGCTACTGGTGAGACGTCACCCACTTACTGATTATTCAGCTCAATATCCAGTCCTGGTTGCTCACTTCCCTCCACACATGCTCTCCTCCCCTTGTCTCTTCTCTTCCTTTGCTCCCAGCCAGGCTGTAAGCTGAGTGCTCGCACCACACAGCCATTCTGTGAGGCTGATGGTCCAAATCAAAGCCTCCTGTTTTTGCTGTCTGAGATCATCTCTGTGCTTCTGAGCTCATTTCTTTAAGAAAAGATGCCGGATTCCGAGTTCCAAAACCAAATAAAAACGTTGCAGGAGATGCAGGGACCCAATGTCCCCATTCCTGTTGGCCAAAACCTGTCACCTGGAAGCAAAAAGAAGGGGGGATTGCTCTCCACTTCACCTCACTGGGAGCGTGTTCCCAGAAGCTTCAGGAGTTCATAATTCAGGGGAAATGATAGGGAATACATCACACCAAACATTCCTTCAAAACAGGAGTCCTGTGCTTCTCTGTGAGAGCTGCTTCAGCTCCCTTCTGTAGCACCTCTGAATTTTAGAGCTCCCTTGCTTGCTTGCTCCCTCAGTAGCCTAGCACCATGACTTCTGTCCGCTCTCTGCGTTAAGTACTGATTTAGTCTCCTACCTTCACCCCAAGCGGCTTCTACCTGTTAGGATTCTTCCCATTTAACCCATTTTGAAGTTCCTCTCTCCCTTTTGAAGGCCTCCTGAGCCGAGGGATGTCGTGGTTTGGGTAGCACTTGCAAAGCCTCCCTGAGCAGAGCAAAGACTGCAGCTGAAGGGGAGTGCTTAGCAGCAGGGGGCTGGCTTTTATCCCTCGACCTGAGCCAGGCATGCACAGTGACAATGAGGGCAGGGGTTTTCCTGGGTCCTGGTGGGGCTGGGGTCATGGAGGCAGCTGGAGGAACGCAGGAAAGGTGCGAAAGCAGATGAGAAATTTTGCCTCCTGTAAGTAAGGCAGGAGAAAAGAGAGAAGAAAACCATGCCGGGGTTCTGATTTCTTGCTTATTTTAAGCCTCTGCTTGCGATTTTATGGGTAAGGCCAGCGGAGGCCCACGGGAGGCTGAGACAAGATGCACGGCAGCCAGGGGAAGGGGAGCAGCAGCGAATGCTGCGGGAGGTGCCACGTGGGAAGGGATCTCTGTGCCTGCTGCCCGGTTCGGAGGCAGCACTTACACTTACTGCCATCGGTGCTCCTTGCAGTGTCCCAGACAATTACCTCAGGACACACCAGCAGTACTTTGGGCTAAGCAAACTGCTGGAAAGTGTGGGCAACACCACTTGCTACTGACAAGCAGCCACCCTTTCCCTGAGCGTCACAGCAGTCACACAGCACCGGAGGTTTAGGCAGAAAATTAGCAGCATTGTGCCACTTTCGGCTTACGATGTCTCTCTTAGGTAGTTGAAAAGCATCTGCTTGCTGGGAATTTGGCCAGCACTGCTGTGGCAAAGCATCTTCCACCGAGGCTGCTCCCCTGTATGCTTTGCTGAGCTGCATATCAAACCAGGAGATCTCAGCCTTAGGTCTCAACACATTTTCTGCTCTTAATCCATTGGGGCTGAAAACCACAGGTTGTAACTTGATGTTTTGTCCCCTGGAGAGCAATCGACAGGAGCAGGATAATCTGTGGCAATGGATTTAAAGCTGGGGAACCTGGACCTCTCCAGATCTTCCCCCAGGAGTAGCGCTGGGGGCTCCAGCCGTGTTTATTTGGGGTCAGCTGGGTGCACAGATGCTGCAGGGCACCCATGCAGATATCTGGCACGGGGTAAAGCTGGGTGCTGGCTGCTCCTGCGGCCACAGAGCGGGACGGGGAGCAGGCAGTGCAGGGGTACACGAACCCAAGTGCTTTTGTGGCCCTCCAGTCCTGCTGTCTCCACTCCTGCAGTCCGCAGCTATTTGGCAGGCAGTGGTGCTACAGCACAAACGGGTACAGTAATCGTGATCAGCAATGGCACTGGTACAAGTGCCGTGTGCTCTGGTGCTGGTCCCTAAAGCTGTGCTCTGAACACCCAGCCAGGGGCACGAAAAGAAACCCCAGGATGAGGTGCAGAGGGTGCTTCGCAGCAGGGCAGTGCCCTGCCAGTAAGAGCTCCTCATCACTCACTGCAGGAGAAAAAGTCTGTGCGTCTTTAGGGGCATTAAGGGAATGATTTCCTTGCAACCTGTAACCGCTGGGTTCTGTCTCAACACCTTCTTGGATGGGGGCTGAGTTATTGAAGCAGCTCTGGCGGTGCCGCTGAAATGTCCTTTGTCACGGCCAGTCTTCTCCCATCGGGACCTAAAGAGATGATATGAAGGAAAACTCGATTTCTTATCTACACCAGCTAATTGCAGAGCTACCAAAAGTGTTGTTCAGCACCTACCTGTGCAAAGCGAGAGGGCTCCCGTTCAGCCCCAGTGCTGCAGACATGCTGCTTCCCACGGAGGTTTCTGGGCCAGGCCCAGTGCTATACAAACTGCTAAGGCTGTGCAAACTGCACGGGGGGCGGGCACCTGAGAAGCAATTGCTGCAGCCCTTGTGGGGGCTGGAAAGGTGGGACACGGGATGGCTTAGGCCAAGGCAGCTCTGTGTTTGGTGCCCACCCATCAGCTGCTTTTCCTGCCTCACCACTTGTGCGGTGAGCGCAGCTCCTGGATGCCAAATTGCTGCAACTTCGCCTGCATCCATCCCTAACCTGACCGCTACCTCTGCTTGTTGCTACCGAATTTGGCTAGGGAGGCAGGGATGCCCCCCTCCTTCCATAGCAGTCAACAAAAATTAAAAACACCTCATTTCTAAATCCTGCTAAGAAGGGGATGCGAGGTTACACGGCCTGGAACCAAGGCAGAGCCTCGCGGAGGACAGAGCCAGCATCCAGGCATCGGCGGTGCTGAGCTGTGATTCCAGCTCTTTCTCTGGATTGCTCTGTGCCTTGGAGTAAATCAATTCAGATAGATTTTCTTTGTCTATAAAATGGGAACCATCACATTTAGCCACCGCAGGGAAGTTGCGAGGCTTAATTAGTTAATGGTAGTGCCTTGTCAGCTCTCATTACCATGGCATCTCAGTGTTTATTGCTTTGAAATTATAAAATGCTATTTATACACTAAACATTATTATTCTAGGTAGGATGGGGAAACTCAGTCCCATTTCTCTGTAAATACAGGGTGCTGACGTTCCCAGCAATGCCATTGGTTTGAAGCCCGTCCCACCTGGAGAAAACTTTCCCTGGCATACAGCAAAATTGAGTTATTTCCAGATCCCTGAAGTAGATGCTCTTGAACCAGTTTAGGCTGCACTTTTACCGGTTTGCTGAATCCAGGACGTGCAATTAAACTCACCCAGCATAAACACAGCTGAAACTGGAGCACCTGTGTCTGGTGAGGGTGGGGCACGCCTGGGGGTGCGGGGCAGTGGGGCTGCTCCCATCACACGTGCTGCAGGGGATGGGGTGTGCTGAGCGGTGCCAAAGGCCAAGTGGGGTGCTGCTGGCTCCCCAGGTCCCCTGGTTCACCCTTCCTCTCAGCACACTGCTTTGTACGTGCACCTACCAGCTGATGCTGAATCTGGGGTACTTGGGCCACCGGTAAGGTTGGCCCAAGCTTTCCTGAGGAGCCTCTTTGGTTAGAGAGGCAGATTTCACTTTTGCTTTCCTTGCCCTCCCCTCTCTTTCTGATGTAAATAGGGTTTCTAAATGCCCATCACAACTCTACCCACACCTTTCCAGAGCAAGCGCTTTTCTCAACTAATTTTTCTTTCCCCACGAGAGGCAGGCACTGTTGTTGTGAAGCAGCATTACAGCAGTCAGGTTAAAAGCAAAACCAAGCAAGAATCCATTTAGCAAAACATTCAGATACCATTACAACAGCAATATTACATATAAACCAAAGTGACAGCCAGAATTCCCCTGCAGCCTTCCCAACCCAGACTTTGAAGACCATGCTAGGGAAGACTAACCAGCAGAGAGAAAGGGAAGGATGGCTTGAAATAAAACAGAACCAGCCAGATTAATTCCTTTGATCCAGCTGAGGAAAAAAGACAAGAGTGTAAGTGCTAAACCCTTTTTTAATCCTGTCAGGTTATGTAGTCCAAACCGCTAATACAAGTGCTCTGTGTGCCCCAAGACCACTGTCTGTGAAATGAAGACACTAACATAAGTTACAGCTACCTGCAGTTTTATTAACAGGTCTGTGTTAAACACCCTTAGCTGCTGCAGGCAGACTACAGAGCGAGGCAGCACGTGCTGGGACAAACGGCCAGACACGACACTGTTCACTGCCAGAATTGCTTTGCTGTGTGCTGTGGATGTACACCGCCAAAAGCCGTGCTTTGGGATGTCGCTGCCTCATTGCTGGTTCCTTGCCAGTTGTGGATCCCACCCTGGGGAACTCAGGGGCATCCCCCGGGCTCCACAGCACCCATTGCAAATGTTGAAGGGGAGACAAAACAGCATATAGTTGGTATTCCCAGTATAATTACCAGTCCCGGGTTGGGTCTCTCATGCCAGACTCTATCACTACCTTTCCCTGTCCTCCTCCTGCCTGCAGGCTGGTGGGCACAGAGGCAGGCAGAGCTTCTCTCATCCCTCATGAGGGATTTTAAGCCCTCTCCACCCTATCCCTGCATCCTCATCTGCTGCAGCTGCCATGCCCCATGCTGTTTCTTTGTACCAGGGAGAGCAGCGATGTTTTCAGCACTCGCTGCCATTCAGCACGCATCACCACCTCTGGTCTGCAGCCACAGGAGTTGCTCCCGTTCCTCTCCTGTCCTTTCCCAGACAGATACCTTCTGTGGTTTAGCACCAATTTCCTAAAAACAATAATGACCTTTGCTGGATGAGGAACCATAGGCTGATTTCTGCTCTCCTACTGACTCGGAATGGGCAGGCAGGGTAAACCTCACGTACAAATGCCTTTACTTAAAGGCTACGAGCTGTCGGAGGCAGTGATTGATTCGTCTTGCACATATGTGCAGCACCCCGCTCCCTGGGCTCAGCTGGAAGCGCCTCATCCAAGAGGAGCTGTGACACAGGCGGAGAGAAACGCTTGTGTGATAGCACAGGGGGTAGTTCTGGTGCTCACTTACCCCTTGTGACCCAACATTAACAAAAACGTATCGAAGGTTTTATGATTATTATTAAGCCAGCAGCTGGCTCCCTGAAGTCAGAGCTACAAAGCATCCGATCAGTGCCAAACTGAAGTTTGCTGCCGTGGCTGTCCCCACCGTGCCAGGGCCTCCCTCTGTTCGCATGCAGAAACACTCTGGGATGCTGAAATCACAGTGCTGTGCTTAGCACTGCTGCAACACATCTCTCCCCTCCCAAATCTTCCCCCCAGCCCGTGACACTACCCAGGGAAAATATGTTCACCGTGCCCACAGCCCTCCCAGCACAGCCGCTGCCAAAGGCACCCATCTCCAGGGCCAGGCTGCCAGCACAGCCATGCCCCCCGCCTCTTTATTCGGCAGCCGTGTGGGGGTTAATGCTCTGCGTTCCCCGTTGCACAGTGACCCAGGTGGGGCTAATGAGCACTTGCCTTGCTTAGCTAATTAGAGGCGCTGAGAGCAGCAGACTGCACTTCTAGGCGCGGGGTGCTTGCAGAGGGAATATAGTGTGTGGGTTTTATTTCCAGCTTTTTTTTTTTTTTTTTTTGCCTTTTTTTTTTTCTTTGGTCAAATAAAAACCTCTGGCAGGAGTAGCACAGCACAGATGGGAAAGAGCAATGAGATGAGGCTCCACGGCACCCTTCTCTCCCTCCCTCTCTTAATCCGCATTGTTCTGGGGTTTCAGGAGGAGGCAGGAGCACAAGATTAGGAAGGCTGGGCCATTTGCTCCCCTTACACATTAGATGCTCAGTATCTGATCTAAATGAGGGCAATCCTTTGGAGTCTCTCCTATGTCTCCCTGCTCCCCAAACTCTCCCTTTTATCACCTCTGCGGTGCCTAGCTGAGCCACCCCGCTGTCACCTCGGGCAGCTGGTGGCCACCCCCTCTGTGCCCAGAGGCACCTCAAGCTCAAGCTTTGCTTAGGGCACTTTCAGGTCCCAAGAGCAGGCAGGCCAGGAGGAGCTTCACCCACCCACCTGCCTGTGGTGCAGCTACCCGCTGGCCATAGCAGGATGCTTCCTACCCGTGAAAGCAGAGCCTGCCCCCCAAAAACAGAGGGTGATACCCAGCAAGCCCTGATACGGCTGCTGGGGTCGGCACCCCTGCCCTGTCTCAATCCCATTTGCACACCCCAGACAGAAAGACAGACAGACAGAGGGACGGGGTGTGCATACACCTGCAGCTGGGCTCTCCTCCCTTGCCTGCCCAGCCCCTTGCACACAAACTGGTGTCCAAACCAGCTGCTGCTGGAGGGTGCTTGTTTTGGCTCTGTCTCGCACAAGCTGCATTTCCCTTGCCTCGTTCTCGCTGGTGTTTATTTCCCTGTGCGTTGTTTTCCCCGGGCTTTTCCTTTGTTTCTTGCCCAGGGAAGCAGCACATCATTACGGCCGGTCCTTCTCCAGAGCGCTCCTCGCCCAGGTCATTACTTGGCAGGCGAGCCCCAGCGAGGCTGCTGCTTGTCTGGGTGCGAGCCCTGGAAAGAAGCAGCTAATCAATTCGGCAAATCATCCGGGTGGTAACCCCACTGTCAGCTTATTTTCTTCCCTTCCACTTAGACATCAAACCAGCTGAAGAGGGCTCTGGGGACCGCGGCGCGCACGGAGAGCCGCTCCTCTGCAGGCACATCTGTGCCTTTCATCAGCGGGGCTCGGGGAATACCACTCACTGGAGCGCTTTGGAGCCGAGAGGCTCACAGCCTCCGTCCTCACCATCTGCAGAGCCTCTACCCAGCAGGGAAGCGAGCATTTGAAAGGCGACCCGCACGCCAAGGTCCTTTGGCAGAAACCTTCAGGTTGCACGCAGAGCTGGGGGGACAGGGCTGAAGAACACCCCCGAGGCAGCGAGCAGAACCTGGCTGCAAAAACAGCTCCGGGTGGCTACGTGGGGTGGCAACTGGCGACATGCAAATGGCCTTCTGCCGAATGCACTCACTGTGGCTGCCCTCTGCTTTCACCCACTCCTTTTCTGCTCTCTGTCTCCGGGGAACGCGTGCTCGGAGCAGCAAAGCTTTACCTCCAGGTCTGGCAATTAGAGGTGCGGATGCACAGCGCTCTGTGTGCTGGGACGCGGTGGTGTCACGACCGGTTCAGAGAAGTTAAGTCACATCTGAAAGCCATTCCCTGTCACCGGCTATCCCTTTGAAGGGTGGGGGCGGGGGGCGTGCCTGTGTCCTACCCGTGGATTTGGCCAGCAGTCTGGAAAATGTCAAGGTTAGGAAAGGCTGAGCTTCATTTGCTTTTCACAGATCTGGGTAATGAATTTTTCATTTTAAAGTATTGTTCTCGCCTGAAAAGCGAGTCTGTAGCACTGGCATCCCGGGGTTCCACATCTGCCTCTCAGTTACTCTGGACCACATTTCCTCAATTCTTGTGTTTTGCAACCCTGCAAAATAAACGAGAGGCCTGAGACTTTAGTGGGGTTTTCCGCTTCATGTGCCTTTATCAGCGTGGCAGATTTTGCTAGACACCCTTCATAATTAACCTCTTACACTGGTGTTGCTTTTGCGAGGGAGACCAGGCAAAACTGAGGTGTGGGAAGGGGAAAGCATCAGGAACTTACTTTTGTCCTGAGACAGAGTATTTGTGACTCTGAATACAAATAGGAAGTATAACCATGCAGCAAAAACAAAGGCATTTTCCTCCCCAGCCATAGCTGCATCAAAGTCCCTCCTCTGTGGCTGCAATTTGATCAAACTCCGTAAAAGAATGAGCAGCTTGAAAAAAATCATTGAAAACTCATCTCCCTCTTTCATTGCGTGAAATCCAGAGATGCTCAATGATGTTAGAAATAGTAGCAGAACAATAAAAGGCAATATTCTTTCACACCGCTCCCATTTTGCCCATGGATCTTGCCTCTCCCGTGTGCGATGGAGACTGAGAGTCTTAGTGGGATTCAGAAAACACTTTTACAGACCATATTAAAAGCTATAATTAAAGCAACAAAAGCTTCTAGTGATGCAAGCCCTGCTTATCAAAGCTGTGGATTTGGGGCAGTTTTTCTTCAGCTGGCGTGCTTCCTTGCTCCTACTTGCGGGAAGCTTTTCTGTCCCTGACTGCCATGCTGACCTCTGGCAAAAACAAAGTGCTGGAGGAGAGGAAGAGTCGATGTGATCCAACCCAAAACCCAAAGTTCGTCTGCTTCTACTGTTCTTAGTCCGCATCGCCCTTGTCCACCCTGAGCTTTCCTTTCAAGGTGCCCACTTGTCCCCCCTCCAACCACCCGGCCAGCCCTGTGGTAGCTGTAGGGACTGAAGGCACTGGGAAGGAGGATGCAGGTGAAGTCGCACCCTGAAAGGGTGGCCAGTGATATTGATCTGTTTTGTGCCTTGCTGCTTTTCATGTGGCAGGGAAATACCTCACGGAGCTTTAATTTTTCCAAATGGCTTTAGACAAGGTTAATACAACTCATCGATAAATGCCACTTGTTATTAAGTTTTAATTACAATGTAATCTCTACACTGGACTTGTCCTGCCTCCTCAGCATAGGCAGCAGGGTTTTTGCTTCAGGTGTGCCGCCTTGAGCTTCACTGACTAATTTCCATCATGGACCTAGGAGGTGGCACAGCTGGAGAGCCCAGTGGTCCCCAGTGTATCCCCGTTGGCCCCAGTCCCTGTTCTGGCAACTGGAGCTCAGATCTTTGAACTTCTCACACTGCTGTCCCTCCTACGTCCCTGCCTTGATACATCTTCACCTCAGTCCTACAGAAGAGTCCAAAAAGGCCGCTGGTGGCTGCTTGCACCTCTTCTACTCAGAGAATGCCTGAGAATGAAATGAATTCTGTTTAACCTTCCTGCCTCCTAATGTGGACTTTAAGTATCTGAGAGAGGTGCAGAGAGGACCCGGTTCTGGTCCAGCTCACAATAGGAAGAATAAACAGAAACTGTCAGAAGCACTGGAGTCAGGTAGAAGTTCAGCTTGGTTTACAGTGAAATGAGGAACACTTTTAGCATAAGGAGGTGCATGAGTGCATATGTAAAGCACAGCTCATTCCTATGCACTACGCTGCTTTCTGTCCCTTGCACTGCTTCAAAACTTTGCTAAAACTTGGATATTTTTTATGCCGTTTTCAACTTCTCTACTCACTGCCTTTTTCTGCAGCAACTTTCCATTCTAGGAAGATCTTTAGAGCAGCAGAAGGTGCCGTTCTTAGTGAGGACCCAGTGCTTGTTGCAAGGCTACAACCCACCCCTCCCTCCACTGCCCTCTGCCTTCAGGAGGAGATAGGGAGGCAGCATCAGTGTTACCCGGCCTTTATCTCTGCCTTGCACAAAGGGGCAGGCAACCAGCACTCTAAGCTGCTGAAAGCCCACAGACACGGAAAAGAAATGACAGCCAGCTTTAAATGGCTACTCCCAGATCAAAAACAAGAGGATAAAAATTCAGAAGCAAGGCTTGGTGAAACCAACATCCCCAGTTTTTGCTGTGTGGCTTGCCTCAGGTTGTGTTACAGCAGGGTCCGGTGCTGTTCAGGAAGGCAGAACCGAAGAGGAGGGTGCTGTGCACAGCCTGGTTACAGCACGGCCCCATCCCAGCCGGCTGCTGCTGGGGCATTTTGTTAAAACTGCCCATTGCTGCTCTCGTGGGCGTTTGTGGTGCTGTGGTGCTTGGGTCTGGAGACTGTCAGCAGATGCACGAACCCCTGGCATCTATATCTGGCACAGTGTGGCAGTGAGCAGCAGGGCCCCTGGGCTCAGGGCTGGCCTAGGTAATGGTGTAGGTGTCTGGTCTTCCTTAAGCTCTCTTCAGAAGCCCTGCCGGGGGCCTGTCCTGCTGCTCTCTCTCAAGCTGAAGGTCTCAGCTTGGTCCCCACCTGGGTTATGTCCCAGCCGTGCTGCAGCCATGCCCGTGCCATGGACCCTTATGCAGAGCTCGGCCTGTGGGCATGAACCCCTGACCCGAGCTGGGATCCATCTTGTCATCAGGGGCTTGCCTGGCGCTGGCAGCACCCGTGACTGGGGGTGGCTGTGGTCACCAGACCTACCCAAAAGACCTGCCTACCCAAAGGCATGAGCTGTTTGAAGACCCAGCATGACATAACCTCCAAGTCTGTGCCTCATTTTGTGAGGTCATGTTGCATCTAAGCTAAGGGGCTTCCAGAAGTGACTGTGGGCTTCGTGCCTTTCTTTTTGCCTTCGTCGGGATGGGAGCATGGAGGACTTTCCTGCTCGCTGTGGTGGTGCAGGCAGTGCTATGGTGCCTCAGTGAAACACCATATGGCAAGGTGACGTAGCAGTTTAGGAGAATTGCACCTGCAAGACAGGGCTGGGAGGTGCCAGGGGATAAGAAGCAAAGTGCTACGAGCTGGGCCACAAGCCCTCTGAAGAACAGGACGAACAAGTAGAGGCATTCAGGAAATGCCCTGAGCTTTTTCTGTACTGATCCCAAGCAGCTGGGCCGGCATGTGCCCTACACAAGCGACGGCTGCTGTGGTGAGCGCCCCTTGCCTTGCTTTGAGCCGTGGTGCTCAGGTGCTGCTGCTCGAGACAGCAATATGGATCGCTGTGTGCTGCTGCCCTGGGTAAATGCCCCGGGGGCTGATGTTTTACGCCAGTGCTGCTAGCGCTAGCTGGCTTGAGGCCAGCGTCTGCATTTGCTGTGAGGGTCTGTGGAGCTACTTCCAAAGGGAATGAGGAAGAAGCCTTGTTTTGACATTTCGAGGCTTTAATAAAGTCTGGAGAATTGCCTAGGCAGGACAAAGCTTGGCTACAAGACAGACACTTTGGGGAGAGCACTCAGACTATCTCAGGAGCTCCTCACTGCTGTTAATTTTACAATATACACCTGCTCTAGATGTGGCCTTGCTTGCCTCATGCGCAGGAGGAAAAGAAACCAAGGGAGTGCCATGGCCAAGGCCTTGTGTTTCTTCCTGATCAGGCTTGGAGTCCACTTGATGGTGGAGCAACACAGGTGATATGGATGCAGAGAAATTGAGAGACAGTGAGACGAGGGGATGGTTGAGGCTGTGGAGACACTGGGTGTCCTGGCTGAGGTGACACAGCTGCAGAATGACCAGGGACAAATTCAGCTGTCTGCACTGTGGCGTGAAGGACCCCTGTGGCACAGGGCAGGATGAGGAGTCTGGGCAGAGGTGTGGTTTGCTTCGGGTGGTTGATGAGATGGGGAGGCAGAGAAGAGAGCAGGCCCTGGTTTGAAAGCCAGGTGGATAGAGTAGGAGGCAGGGAGTGAGGGGATGTTTAGATGGACTATGGCTTTTAGGAAGAAAAATTTGCCCTGTGTGTTATTCTAGGACCAGGCCCCTCAAAACCAAGCTGATCTGTGGGAGGCAACGCAGCCTAGTGATGGACAGACACCCCAAGGCAGGCAGGAGAGCTGGTGTACCCTTGGTAACCCAGGATGTTTCCATTGCCTGGTCTGCACTCATTTTTGCTCCTAATAGACAGAAGAGGGAGAGAATCTAAATAAGAGACTCAATTTATTGGAGAGCCCAGCTCAGCAGCGCAGTGCTGGGCTGGCCTGCATGCAGGTGAGTGCTGCCGGCACCACTTGCTAGCATCAATAAAGCCATGGGGCTGCCAGAGCTGTGCGACCTGCTCTTGTGAGCAAGAGCTGAATTCTTGTGCCTGTGCTGGGAATAGCCCAGAGCTGCTCGTCTCAGTGGCTGGTCAGAGGAATTCACGGCTATTCTGTTTGGGAGGCAGGCAGTGATTACAAATCAATGACTCCACTCCTCACGTGGTTCATCGGTAACCTGGGAGCTGAGATCTTTCCCTGGCTCTCCCCATTACTGGACCCAGCTCTTGGGGCATCTTGAGAGTCTTACTCATTTTAAATCATCAGAGAGCTGCAGATGTAGCCGAGGAGAAAGGAAGGACAGATGGACAGAGGCATGGCTGAGCAGCTAAGGGGAAGGCAAGTTCCTGAATGCGGATGGGGCACCTTGTGGGTGAGCTGGGTTTGGCTGTAGGCTGGGGAGCAATGCTGCCAGCATGACCCACAGCAGCCCGGCTTCCTCTCTGCTGCTGGTCTCCAACTGACCTCCTCGCTTGGCTGGTAAATGGCCCATATTTTTGCCTGGCTGGGCACAAAGGGGAAAAAAAAGGCAAATAAAAACCAAATACCAACATGTGCCCAGCCAGACCAAAGCTGAGGTTATTTAGCAGGCCAGTGGGGAGATTTTAATCATCCCAAACAATCTGGGCTGGTCTATTCTTAATAACAATTTATAGCACTTAGCACTTTTGCATGTCACGAGCATTCACAGGCATCAGCTGGGGGCTGGAGACCGTGTGCTGGGAGCAGGGACTGTCCCGGGGGCTCTCCCAGCTCTAGCAGGGAGGATGGGGTGCCAACAGCAGGCTCTCTGCAGGCTACCCCTGTTCAGCACCGTCTGCTCGCACACAGCCATCTTCCACCTCCTCGTCCCACTGCAGAGTTTTCATTCAGAATTACAGGCAGACCATCGCGCCTACTGGCTTTAAAACTGCGGTCATCTGGCCACAGGCTGCAGGAGTGCAGCGGTTTCACCAGCAGATAGGGTAAGTAATCAGTGCTGTGATCAAGCAGGGTAGCTAGGGAGGTGACTGCTCCCGTTTTACAAACGAGGCAGCTGGCACAGAAAAGATATCTAACCGGAGAGTTGGGAGCACATCTCCCAGTGCCGACCTCCTCTCCCTGACCTTACTGTGATATTTCCATCACACAACTTTGATGTCAGCACACGCAGGAAGGCTAAGGAGCTGTGAGGTACCCCGACCCTCCGGGCTATCAGACATACTCTCTGGTTTGGATCTGGCTTGTGCAAAACACGTTGCCCACACAGGAAACAGCTGTGTCTGTGCTGCCCCTGGTCCGCTCCTTGGCTGGATTTGTCATACTGTAGCTTTTGCAAACACCTAAATGTGCTGTAGGACCTTAATTTGGGGAAGGTAACTGCAGTGGCACACAGCAAGCAGAAGGTTGGACTTTGTAGGATGCTGCAAAGCACCGTGTGATGTGCTGAGCTGGAAGATGGAGCAAGAAGCACATGTCCACGAGCTCAGTGCTGCTGCTGCCTGTGGTCCTTCCCCTCTGCCTGCACCCCAGGGTCTGAAGGGTGGGAGCAAGCAGCCAGATGCGCAAATGGCTGTGAGGGTGCAGGAGGGAGTGTGGGGAGACACGGAGGAGGAGAGCATCAAAGACACTCAGAAGGTTTAAAAGAAACTGGTTGGTGTACAGAACTGAAACTGCAGCAGGGAGAACTCACTGTGAGCGCTGCGCGGTGGCCCCCGGCTATTTAAAGCCCCGCATGCACCTGATGTGCAGCTGGGCATTAAGGAGCATCTCACACTGCTGTACCCACAGAAGCTTTGAGAGGGGCTTTTGAACCCAGCTTGACATGGGACAAGCCCTCCCCCACCACACCTCAGTCCCCGGGGAGGCTGAGCGAAGCATCCCAAGCACCTTCTTGTTCCTCGGCGCAGTGCTCCAACATCTGTGCAGCACGCTCCTGGCAGTGGCTGCGGCTGCTTACGTGGCTAAGCCCCATTAAAGAAGTGTTCTAGCACTGGACCTCAGCTTTGTTTCTCCAACTCGCTTTGACAGGATGAGCCTCTGCTGCAAAACAGGCAAATGTCTGAGGCCCTGGCAGGCATTTCTAAGACTGCCGCCCAGCTATCAACTGCTGCTTACGGCCCTTCGCACGGCATTTTAACCCTTCTCCATGCTCTTCCCCTGCAACCTGTCTCCAGTGCCCGCTTTCTCACCACAGACAGCTTTCCAACTGCCTCGCCTGAATTTAGTTTTATGGCCCCAGCTCCAGGCTTTACTGCTCTGAGATAATTCGAGCAATTCCCTTCCTTCCTTTATATTGTTCCTCTAAGGCATTTACAGGCAGAACACTTGTCTCTGCCAAACCATCCCTTCCCACTCCCCGTCCTTTGCCCCAAACCTCTCACCCTTGGGTTGTTTAAATCAGCTGGTGGTGGCTGCACAGCATCGCGTGGCTGGGCTGTCCTGCTGCTCCTCATCTCCCGTGGAGAGCAGCAGCACCTCCAGGCTCCAGAAAAACCCTGTCCTGCTGGAGGGGGCACCTCACAGCCACCCTCTGGACATGCCGAAACTCTGACTGCATGGACAGAAACAGACAATCATATTATTATTATTATTATTTTATTTACCATCAGGGATGATGTTGATGACAGCAAAGGGTGAGCAGATCGGAAGAGGCAGGAAGAGATCGTGGGCATCCCACTGGGGTGCTGGGGGACCTGTGCACCCTGTGACTGGATCTGTTGCAGCGGTGCCAGCTGATGGAACAGCACGTGTTACTGACCGGATTCGGCTTTCTGTGCCTTGGAACCAGCATCTCTGATTGCTGCAGGTTGTTTTCAATAGCTCTTGACTTACAAGGTCTTTCTCTTATTATTAAAAAAATAAAATAGGTAGAATTTGGATTAAATTAAACCAACTGGACTTTGTTCTCCACTGGAAGCTGTTTATGTAACATCTGTTTCAAATAACTTTAAAGCTCAGTCCACTCAACTGCGCGAAATAAAATGGTGAAATCACAATATTTGGTGGGATTTTTCAGAAAAATCAGTGCATACATTCCCCCACACCTGATGTCACCCCCCAGCCCGCATGACAAATGCAGCCCTGGTGAGTCTGGTTGGGCTGAGGCCAGCCTGCTTCGCACAGCTGGCAGAGAGCAGGCAAAATCACTTACAACTACCTTTGCAGATAATTATATATATATTTTTTTCAGGTAAAAAAAGCATTGAGTACAGCTTGCAGTGCTGTTGGCACTACACACGTGGTGCTCTGCGTTAGGTCAGAGGAGCCAAGCTGGGGCAGCGTGGTGGATATCCCTGTGTTGGGAACAGGTGTCCAAGAGTTTCTGGAAGGATATTTAAAAGCCATGGAGGCATTTCATAGTGTGCAGAGGGTCTGCCCAGGCCAGCCCCGCTTTCTTGGCAGGGAGGGGTTAATGAGCCCACTGCTGCAGCAGCTTGGTGGGCAACCCCACTGCCTTGGCCTGCCGCACGCCTGCGCCCCGCTTTCTGCTGGCCTCCCCACGGCCTCCCCCCTCTTTATATATTCATGAAGCAGCAGGGAGACGGCGGGTGGGGCGCGGGTAAATAAAAGCTGAGCAAGCTGAAACTGCAGCACAGGAAGAGGAACTTTCCGCGCGCTGCCTCGCCGGGACGCAGCCTGCTGCTTATCGCGGCCGCGCCGGCTGGCCGGAGAGACGATAACCCTGCCCTGCTGCCTGCACGCTGGATGCGAGGAGCAGGAGAGCTGTCTGTGAGTGAGTCAGCCTGCTCAGGGACAAGATAACGCCTTTCGGGGTGGCTGTTGCTCTGGGTTCAGAGCCAGGCCTGGCAGATTTCTCCCCCGGGACGGAGGCATCCCAGCGGGAGAGGCTGGGAGCTGGGGGCATGCGTGTAAGCGGGGAGATGATGTGGGATACATGCAGAAAAGCTCCAAAACAGTCAGTCTTTTTCCAGCCCGCTTTGGTCTGGAGGGATGGGCGTGGAGGGTCACTGAAGCCTGGCATTGAAGGATTATGTTGCAGCTGTGCTTTTTTGGGAAGCGCAGAGCTCTCCAAGTTCACATGTGCCTGCCTCCTGTGATCCCTTACTGCTCCCATATTCTCCCTTTCTTCCGGGACGGCAAGGAAGGGACATGCCTCTGTGGCTGCACTGGGGCTTTCTGCCTGCAGATTGACCCCTCTGATAGCTGGCTAGATGTTCCCAGGGCTGGACCTTCCCCACCCCGCAGCTCTGCGTGACGTGCTGCATCTTCTCACCCTGCCCACAGCCTTGCTCCACGCAGACCATCACTGGGGTGTGAACACAGACCCTGTGTACTGGGGACATCACCACCAGATGCTCCCCCCACCGAGCACCCAGTTAACCCACTTCTGCAGGCTGGGCCAGAAGTTTTGTGTGCCAGCGGGTCACTGGGAAGATGTCACCTCCTGGCTTATGCTAACACACTGATTTCCCTCCCCACACACCAGGTGCAGCTCCAAGATGAAGCCTCCATCTGGGCAGAGCATAAGGCTGGCATGCCTTCTCCTGAATTTGGCTTCCCTCTGCCTTCCAACCCCGCTCAGGGAGAACCGAGACTCCCTGCTGGAGGAGGAGAAAGCCCACCAGACAGGCGGCAACTTGGTGCTGAGTAAAGAGGAGCAGCAGCTCAGCACAAAGCTCGTCAGCCTCAAGAAGAAGGAGGTTGCAGCAGCCATGAACACGGGGCAGTTCCCACCGAGCATGCACTTCTTTCGGGCAAAGAGCCTCATTGACCAGAGCGCGGTGTTCAGCATCTTGAAGCACATGCCAAAAGGTAGGCGTTGCCTTAACAGTTGCTCATCTTACTCACCCTCCTCTTGCCTTCTGCTTCCTACACCAGAGCAAGATGCAGCAGACCTCTGCAGGCAAGCCCACGGA
Source organism: Anas acuta (assembly GCF_963932015.1). Lineage (NCBI taxonomy): Eukaryota > Metazoa > Chordata > Aves > Anseriformes > Anatidae > Anas > Anas acuta. The sequence continues at coordinate 140,251,681 of NC_088979.1, forward strand.
CTGGGAGTAGTGCCGGCTGGGTCGCAGGAAGAGCCCTGCCTCTCAGCTGGGGGCAGGGGGAGAGAGGAAGAGGGCTGTGGGCTGGATGAATACACATTTCCAGCAATTGTACGTTTAGTGTGACTTGCAAAGTGCATCTTTCAGCCTTTGAAAAGTGAGGCAAGGGCAGAGGAGGTGAAGACAAGACACCACAGAGATCCCTATTTGTTCAGCATGTTTTAGCCAGGGCCTTTCCTTCATCCACACACACCACAGCCATGCTACCAACCTTAGCTTATCCCACACCTCAGCTGGCAGTGCCATATACCCCAACATGTTTTTCCACAGGTGGTTCTGCACACACCCGAAAGACTGCAGGCACTAGAGGAGGAAGGTGCTGCCCCTAATACTGCACGATTTTTCCTTGTTGAATGCAAGTCAGAGTCTGTGTGATGTGACCCACAGAATACAACACAAAAAACTATGAGAATACAATAGCTTTCTTAACCAGGCTCTGCTCTGTGCACTTGCAGGAGACTTCTGCTTATAAAGGCAGATATTAGTCCTTCTGTCTTTAGTTTTGAGACCTTGCCTCTCCCTCGTTGCTCAGCATGCTCTGCGATGATGGGCTGCCATGCCTTATACCAGAAGAGTCTTTATACTCTGCAGCACACACTAGTTTTAAACACATTTTGGAACCATTTACCTTCGATAACAGCATGAGATTGTCCAGTGCCTTCAACACGCTGTACTGTGCATCCTCTGACAGGCAGCCTGGGATACAGCAGCATTCAAAGGCTCACTTCTCTGGGTTGCACTGGAAAGGGAGAGAGGAGAGGATGTTTTAGGCAAGTGCAAATCCAAACCACCTAAACTGGGTTGCAGCAGCAAGCCCAATGTCTCCATGTCTGAGCTGCTGGCAGTTCAGTGGAGAGGTTGAGGTAATTGCTGGAGAAAGTCATTGACTCCTGGCTGGCTGCTTTCTCCCTCTGCGTCTCTGGTTCAGACAAAGAAGGCACCTTGTTCAATGCTTCTAACTGAACATAAGAGACATTTGCAGTGAAAGCTGTCCGTACCTCCATAAGGCTGAACAACATATCCACCTTTCCAGTTGGTCCCTTTCTAGATGCCGAGTCCCATGACCTTGCCCACATGGCTGCCTGGGAACAGGTTGGTGACTCACTTGAAAAACCCTTGCATGGTGAAACTGACTGCCAGATCTTTCCATTTGCCAGGCTGTGACACCAGCACATAAGAGCTGTCCTGCTTACCACCCAGCTTTTCCCTCCCAGTTTCCAGTGTGGGATGAGGCTCCCTGACCTGCAGCATCCTGAGCAGTTACCATATGTGATTAGGATATCAGAGTTGTCTGAATCCCTTTGTTGTTGAGTAAGGAATTGAAAAGTAGTCCCCTCTTTGCTTCAAAGGGGATATCTTTGATACTAATGAGGAATCAAAGCAAGAATTTAACACCTTTCAACCCAGAATGCAGTAAAATAGTTCTCAGAATCTTTGCAAGCACTGTAGGCTTCTAGGGCCAAGATCACATCCTTATAATTGCTTGAGTAGGACCTCAGTCTTGATCGCAGCTCCTAGTGATTACTGTTGGTTTCAAGCACTATTGCCATTTCTATTGCTCCTCACAAAGGGAAAAGGGCCGTATTGCAAGTGGCAGGAGGATCCAGACAACTGTGGCATGCCTGTCCTGTCCCTCCTGCTCTGGTCAGAGCAGCATTTACAGTTGCTCAGCATCTTAGCTGTCAGACCCTCTATAGTGAGAGATTATAGACACTATAAATTAGTCTCCTGTAGATTAGAGTCTCGTCATATGCAAATCAGCACTTAGTGTTCCTGTTAAGTCATATTCTCCCTTTACTCCTAAGGGCATTAAAGTTATTTAGATTATGACATGTCCCTTAGACTAATAAAGCACATACCTGTGAGGCTTGAATTCTCAACTTCTTTCCTTTACAAGGGAGAAATTTAGTTCAAGCACCAATAGCATAAAAAAGTCTCTGAAAAAAAAAAAATCACCAAAATGAAAGGATGGGCTGGGGAAGGTGAGTATGCAGAAGCTTCCTATGCCAGGAAGACTGGCCAACACACCACACAGTAACAGAGCATCCCAAAAGCCCACAGTGCTGGCCAGCAACAGTTGCAAAATTTAAGTAAACATGCATTTGGTAAGAGAGAGAGGTGGGTGCTACTTCTCTATCTGACTGCAGTTCCCCACTGTGGCATGGTCTGTGATTTTGGTGCATGCCACAGTTTCAGAGAGGAAGGAAGACACAGACCAGATGCAAGAGTTGAGGCTGGGAGCAAGCCAGCTAAGATGCAGAGGCTTGCCCCAGGCCCACCTTGTAGGCTGGTGCTCACTGTGAGAGCACCTCTTTAAAACAGAGGAGCCAACTCTCAGCAACACCAGTCTGAACGAGCATTTTCCATCCCAGCAGGAAGCAGAGCTCCCTATTGATCCCGCTTTTGCTCCTAGGGAGCCATCATGCTCTGCCTGCCCTGGCAATCTCTGCTGGGAAAGGTCAGTCACAGCCATCTGGAAGCATCTCCAGATGCCCCTGGCTGGGCAAACTCAAGCTCTCATCACATTACGCCTCCTTTCTTCTAATCCAACTGCCTTGTCTCAATAGGATTGCTTCTCCTCTCCCCAGGTGCTGTCTTACACCTGCACGACTTTGCCATGCTGAGCGTGGACTGGCTGGTGCACAATGCCACCTACCTCCCGGACTGCTACGTGTGCTTCACCCACACGGGCACCGTTCGCTTTCGGTTTTCCAGGCCTCACCCTCCTCACCCAGTGCCAGCCCAGTGCTCCGAGTGGGTTTTGCTGGAGACCTACCGAAAACAGCTGCACAACGTGACTGAGTTTGATAACAGGTGAGCGAGCACGAGGTGCGAGCCTGGCAGCACTCTGTGGTACCACTGCCAGGCCAGCAGGGTTGTTCTGGTCCAACTCCCCCGTTTGCTTGCTGCTCTGGAAGCAGGGAGCCCCATTAAAGTCGTGCACACAGAGCAAGCAAATAACAGCATGAGAACTTGAAGGCTGGAGCATTAAGGACACCAGAATTCGAGGCTGCCAGCATTTAGGTTTTCTGTGCATTCTCGCTGTGGTCCATTGCCCAGACACGTTAAAGACAGTGGTTTAAGTGGGAGCAGACCTCCCAGAGCCACCTAGGAGCTCACACCCCAGACCGCTCCCCAAGGCACCACCCTCCATCTTACAGGAGCTCCCTCCCTGCAGGCAGCTCCTACCCCAATTGCTGGCAGCCTTTTATCAGGACCAGGTGTTAGCTGGCTGCCCAGCAGCCACCCGGCATTTAATTACTTGCAGGTGGGTGGGAAAAGCCTGGCTCCCCCTCCAGACGGTGGTGACAGGAAGACCAAGCCCTATCTCCCCGTCCAGGGGCCATTCATCCCGTGACAAAGCCCTGCTGAAAGGCCAGGGGGAAGCGTGTGGTTCTGCGCTGCGTTCGGGGGCTTGATAGCATGCACTAAATAATGCATGAAGTCAGACACTGAGTGATGAGGACAAAGAAAAATATTGAGTTGTGATCTGTTCAGAGAGCACCGCTGTCTGCCGAGCTCCGGGGGGCTGGGGTCCTGTGGAAAAAAAAAAATAGCGTGCGGTGTAAGGTAGTTAAATCAGTGTCGTGATGCTGACACACACAGAGAAGGCGAGATGAAGGTGATGAGGGTGACCCTAATTGTGGCATTTCCTAAGAGAAACTTCATGTTTGGGCTGTGGTGCTGTGCAGTGAGAGCACGTGCATGTGTGCTTCTAAATTGAGACCTCTTATCTCTGGTCCCGCCTGTGCGTAGAAGCGGTCTGGACTCCGTGCCCTGCAGGTCTAGGAAGGAGGTCGGGCTGGGAAGCTGAGGACTACTGCTGTGACATGGGATGGAAGAAATAAGATCCAGCGAGAAGTCACTTCTTTCAAAGAGAAAACCGGTTGCCCATTATCTCCCTTCCATTCCTACTGGGAGCGATGAGGAAAGACCATGGCACCAGCACTCTTCAGCCCCACCAAGAGACCCATAAATAATGTGCAAGAGATTAGATGTTGAAACAGCTTCGCTTTCTTAAAACACAAGCAATTGCACTGGGCATTTGAGGCCCTTGTCAGGAGCAACCCATCGCTGTGTTTGGTTTTGGTTGTATTTATGTAGTGTGACATCTCCTCCTGGCCGAGGCTAGAGGCCATGGCAACTTGTACTCCTGTGAGGGTGGGGCTGTGCATGGCTTTGTTCCCAATAGTCCTATTTGGGAACGTGACTTCTTCACAGAAGCAGTGTTATCCCATTCCTCTTCTTTTGTACTATTTATCTGATGATACCACAGGTCAGAGCACGACTTCTGAGACACAACACAGACACAGACACAGCTTCAAAGATCTTACAAAGGGCTGGAGGGGAAACTGAGGCAAAGGACAATGAACGGATTTTCCTCAGCAAATGAGTTCCAGAGCAATGTACAAACCTGGATCTCTTACATCCTGGGCTCTCAGACTTACCTACTTATGTTGTCCTTCATTTCTTGCCCTTTTGTGCTCACAACAGAATCGCAAAGGAGTCATTGCACATAATGTGCAAACACAGGAACACCAGCCACGTTGAGGCTCTTCCCCTCCTATTTTCATCTAATCCCTGGGTACTAGTCTAAGGGTTAGGAATGTTTTTTGGCTGCCTGGAAATAGGTCTCTAGCCAGGAATCGGCCCCAATCTGTTCTGCTTCTCAGTTTCTGGAAACTCTCCCAGTCTCTTGAACATGTGCATCCCAGGCTACCTCTTTTCCTGCACTCCTCTTTGCCCTTGAGCACTGACAAGCTGAGAGAAAGCAGATGTCAGAGGGAGGAACGGATGGATAGTTGGGTGGTTTCAAGGAAGTATCGAGGGAGTATGGCAGCAGGGAAGGGTTCTCAAACAGGATAGCGTGGATCAGCAAACACGAAGAGAACAATGAAAATGTTTCCCAGGGGCTGCACCTCTCTTACCGTACCGTGTTCCTGACTGGGAAGGCAAGAGGGAAGGAGATAACCACATCACGTTTTTGCTGTTTGTATATTTATATATATATACACACATAAACACACACATTTATATGTATATGTGAGTGCGTGTGTTGGAAGTAAGTCTTTGTGTTTGTTCGCCTCAAAAGAAGGTTTTATCATTCATATCCAAAACATAAATCCTATGGGCCAAGGCCCTGGAGTATCCTCTTACTGGTAAGCTTCCAAAAGGATGCTATTAAGAGAGTCAAGAGACCACGGGTTAGGAGACAGAGAAAGGCAGGAAACTTTGCTCTGAGAGTTAAAAAAAATAATAAATTCTCACTTATTTACTTGGCCACCAATTATGATCCAGGAGAACGCCGTTTTTTTCCTCAAGGAGCAACATAATTGCCACAGCCTCTAAAGCGAGGGCTCCCAATAAGCGTGACCCCCGATATTTAAGGGAAGCAGTGCTGACACTCCAGATATTTGTAAAACCACCCCTGCCCCGATCACCCGGGGATGGAGGCCGTGCCCTGCAGCACAGCTCCCGCGGTGGCAGCGCTCCCTGTCGCAAGGATGAAGTCATCTGCGAGCGAGCTGACACTGCGGCTGGCCGAGTCCCCAGGCACCAGTGGACCTCCACCACCTTCCCCTCCGTGTCCTCTGTCTGCCTTATCTAACGGGAAAATAGGGCAGTAGGCACAGTGCGCAAAATATATTAAAAACCCCATCACAGAGACAAAGCACTCCGCTCCCTCTACAAGTCTCCCCTTGGGGAGAAGAATAGGGGAAGAGAGAGAGAGGGGAAGCGAATGAACCACATGTGACAGATGTTAGTCACACTATTTAATGCACCACTGGAAGACATTCAGATACTATGGCGAGGAGCAGGGTATAATTACCCATAGAGGATAGGAAAAGAAGCAGGAAAAAGATACTCCGTAAAAACAAGACAAGAAACCGTTCACTTTTGCATTATATTGTGCACGAAAGCAGAAGAGAAAAGAAAGCAGGAAAAGAGAAAAGCAAAAGCATGGTTGAAAATAAATAACCCTTAGCTGGTCGTTTTCGTTGTGCCCCTTTGGGCATACGCATTGCAATAGCATTGTTCACTGCATATATGACATGACATGGGAGGCTATTTGTAGTCTGCACCTGATCACTGGCTAGGGCCCATTCCAGAAAATAAGCAGAAATGCCTTTATGAAGCTTTGCTTCATCTGCATGACCTCCTCGTGGCAAAGAAATTACCAGCCTGAGCCCTTAGGAGATTATCAGGTTATCAAGGCTGGATCACCACTACACAATAAATCTCCAACAGTTATAGGGATCAATAATCGGTCTTAAAGGAAAGGGGATTATAAAAAAATGTTGTTTGATTTATGTGCTTTTAGGAGCAGGGTGGTGCGGGGATTTATTGCTGTATCTAGCCCAAGAGCATGGGCTAGGTAAACAACCTCGTGTTCATGCGGCTCGAGTTTAAAACAGGGCGCGGAGCAGCGTGCGTGCTCCTTGTTGGAGGATATGGGGAGAAAAGCACTGGGATCCCCGCTGGATGCCGTTCCTTATCCGAGGCAAAGCTGTGTGTGGCAGCGAGCACGGGCTTGTGTGGCCTTTTGATCCGACCTGCAGGGAGGTTTCTCCCGCGGTGCTGCGGGCTGGGGCGAGCAGCGGCGGGGAGCTCCCCTTCGGCCAGGGCTGGGGCGAGCGGAGCGGGATGGTTGGCTCAGGTGGCACTGCTGCATCTGTTTTCCTAGGGGCTTGCCGCGGAGCCTGACTCTTCCCACGCCAGATCTCCCCCAGCACACCCTCTTGCTGGAAGCTACTGGCAGATAAGCTCCTCAGAGGTGCCCCTGGTTCTCGCATTCCTGGTTTCTGGGGTGACGCTCCAGTGTCCCTCCCTATGTGACGATGCAGCTGAGATGCCGCATGCCACAGTGGCATGGAGCACTGACCCTGTGCCTCCCTGGACACAGCTGAGCTTCTCCATTGGGTTGCATCATTTGCCAGACAGTATCTGGGGGTTCCCAGCCTCGTGTGATACTGCAGGAGAGGCCCCTTTGTAATGCGCAGACGGGCAGAGCTGAAGGTGCTGTGGGAACCCAAACTCTGCATTTCCTCACTGGCTAGCATTTAATAGCTCATCCTTAATGTGGTACAAATATCTTTGCTTATGTTCAGTTTTGTTTCTGAAATTGTTCCCAGCACAGAAATTAGCTGAGTGAAGAAGAAATGAAACTACAGCTGCTGGAAGAGGGCCCGCAGGGAGGGGAGCAGCAGCCCGCAGGCAGGTGCTGGGGGAGCTGGTCAGGATGGAGGGACGCAAAAGGGATGCCCCTGCCCGGCACGTCTTAGTTTACGGGTCTGGACCAGGTCACATTTTGAGTCTGTGGGAGAGAGGTTTTTAATCCCATCCACAGAAGCCTCCTGGAACAAGATAATAAGAGCTCAAATCAAACCCACATCTCCTGTATAGCAGGAGGAAGCACGGCACCAGGACGGGGGGGCAAGACTTCAAACACCAAACATTATTAAAGATCAGTAGCTTTATCAAGGGAAACAACAGACTTGGACGAAAGACGAAGTGTGGCCAAAGGCATTTCTATCTGAACAGGCTTAGCCTTCGAGCCTAGATAAACATCAGGCCTGGTCAGACCTGCAGGCCCACCCACCTGCCAGCATCCAGCTCCACACCTCGCTGTGGTGGCTTCAGGCTGTCCACCCAGGAATGAATTTCATCACCCCCTGCTCTGCCACTCAGATGTTGCCCCCCAGCCTGAGAAACTTATTACAAACCCTTCTCTGGGTGGCCAGTGGTGGAGAGCTGCTGCCAGAGGCAATGCTTTGCATGGGACACAAGCTAGAAGCTGGTCAGCAGACAGCCGTGTGGTTGCCCTGTCCTGAACACAAGCTGTCACCACAGCGGCACCCGCAACCATTTGGTCTCGCAGTTGCTGCCTGCCTGAAACTCGGCTTGATAAAATGACCTGTTGCCTCTCTGGGTTTCTTAAAGAGGCTTACAGACCAGCAGATTCGGTGAAGGACCCACATATATTTCCATCCCAGTGAGAGAAAGCCAGGACCCGTGATTCCTACCTGCTGTTTCCCAGCAGATGAACCTGAGGAAGTTACCAGCAAGGCAGGCAGGATGCCAGGTTTGTTTCACTGGAGAGGGGGAAAATACTTCTGATTCTCAGTCATTTCCCCTCTGCCCATGTTAGATGACACTTTTTGACAAGATGAAGATACCAGGGAGAGTTACAGGTTAGTAATCATGTTGGTGGTGGCCCTAGCATCTCCTGGAGACTCTCTAGTGGTGAGCAGAGGGATGGGTGTCAAAATCTCTTAGATGTATTTAAAATGTTTGGGAGAATATATTGTCTGCAGGAGTGATGTATTAGCCTGCTTGTGGATTAAGAATACGGCTGGGTAGCAGAGTGCAATTCTTACGATATAAAAACATCCTGCTTGCTTTTCTAAGTCTCATTACTTCTCAAGATTTTGTCCTCAAAATGGTGGGCACTTTGAACATCAAGTCTTACCTGCCTTGTAGCTCAACATGTAGTCTATGGCTTTTGACCTGTCAGAGATAGAGGTGTTCTCTGTGCCAGCCATATGAGAAGTAAATATAGGTGGCAAAAAAATTACCTGAGTGCTTCCTGAGAACACGTCCCTCCTGAGCACAGCTGGGCTCTGCTGCCCCACCTCACCCCACAGCATGCAGATGGGAGAGTGTCACATCTGCCAAGCTTGGCCTCCAAGAGCAAAACTCACAGCGACCTTGAGGAATCCCACTTCCTTCTGTACCAAACACCACGCTGCCAGCTGGTGCCTTTTTGCATGCTGAAAACCAGTTAACTTTGCTCTCCTTATTCTTCCTCTTCCTTTTACCCTTTTCTGCAGCTTGATGAGGAACTTGACTCTGGTGACGGATGCCCCTGAGCTGGCCTACCCTTCCCAGACTTTCATCTGGAAAAGGTTTGAAGAAGTCTTTCTCATCGCCTCTGGACTTATCTGCTATGCACCTGTGTTCAAGGCCTACTTCTACCAGGGGCTGCTGGAGCTCTATGAGGATAACGTACAGTATGCGGAGATAAGAGCTATCCTGCCTCCGGTATGTATTTTTTGGCTTCTCTAGTATTCCTTTAAATCCTTATTTCTCCCAAACTTTTCTCAAGCCCTAGCTTGAATTCAGTTTTTGGATGTTTGCATACCTTGCCTTGTAAGGACGCTGGAAAAGCTTGATCGTATTCAAAGGTCTCTGCTGGGGATTTGCATGCTCAAGGGCTCGAAAGTGAGAGACACTTTGTTCTTCACGGCTAGGGAAGATACCGGCTGTGGCACCAGTACAAACTGCCTTGGACCACCTGGCTGGGAGCCGTGCCTAATCTTGCTGGTTGGGAAGATGCACCTCAGCCTCGTCTGCGCCAGAACCACCTGTTGTGCTGTACCTGCTTGGGAGCAAGCTCCCAGCTGGAGCAGAGACTGAGCCTGGAACAGATGCATTGTTTTAAATCTACAGCTTATTTCGGGGTGATTTCTCTGACCAGGATGCTATACTAACTGCTCCAAGCCAGGGAGCGTGGCCACGGGGGCTCTGCGAGGCTGGAACAACAGCACCAGTGCTGCAAAAGCTTGCCTTGCAGCAACGCCCGCCAGAAGCAGTCACCAAAGTAAACGAAAGCTGGGATTTAGCGCAAAACAGCAAACATTGCTGAAAAGCCCCCTGGCCCCAGCTGTGTTTGCAAGTTCAGCTGTGCAAAGCCCCGGGTTCCCACGAGCGGCAGGGGTGGAAACATCCCTGTGATCATCTGCAGCTGCCCTGTGGCCCTGGGCGCTGGCAAGGGGACACCAGGAGGTGACGGGGCACAGGGGCTTGGCCAGGGGCAGTGCGAGGCAGCAGCACCCAGGGGCAGCAGGAAGGTGGGCTGAGACCGCTGAAGGGTGCAGGGGGAGGGTGAAAGGGGAAAGAAAGGAGAGAAAGACAAAGGGAGAGGGATGGAGTGATTTCAGCCTCCGTGATGGATCCAGGCAGGGCCTACGTGGGTTAGTATCAGCTGGGGCATGTAGGGTCTGAACCCTGCAGGCAAAACTCTGCGTGTAGCCCTGCCAGTGAGGAACTCACAAAGCAAGCTGATGAGACAGAGCTTAAAAAAATGATTATTTTCCCCAGTTTGCAGCCAGAGAAATGGGAAACTGTGGCAAGACTAAGTGACCGACAGAAAGCCCTGGCCTGGAGCTGAAGCTCAGCCCTCGCACAGCCGGGGGTTGCTCTTCTCCTCCTGCATGGTGTGGAGCGTGTGTGAGCAGCCAGGCGGCTGGGCAACGTGCAGCATCTGATATGGACACGGGGCAGAGGCTGCAGTCTCCTTGGGATACTCAAGGGCACTTGCTTGCCGTGTCTGAGCATGGGGAAACTTGTTTCTTGCAGTGTTTCTAGGCAGGAAAACTGCTCCTTGCTTCTCGCCAGCCAGTAAATGCTTCAAGAAGAACACGTCCTGAACAGCTTTAACTGCTTTTTACTGCCCCGTTGCAAGGACTGCAGAGCACTGCTTCTCTGAGGTTTTTCTTCAGTTCCCTTCTCCCACCTGCTAACAAAACTCCTGCTTGCCACGTGCTTTTCATCCTACAGGTGTATGAACTGGATGGCACTCGGCACAATAAGTCTTGGTCGGTGGCGACATATCGGGAGGTGGCCCGGCGCTTTGTGGAGGAGCACCCCGACTTTCTCGGGGCAAAGATCATATTCACGGTGCACAGGTAGAGGCTGAGCACGGCTGTGTGGTGGTGGGAAAGGTGTCCAGGCAGTGCCAGGAGAAGCAGAGTTTCCTGAGGGGTGGGCTGGAAGTGCTACCATTGCTTAGCCATGCCTGTGCATGTTGTCACACCTGGGGTTTTGACTCCTAAAGCATTTCCCTGGCACGTGGTAAAGGCTGGGGGTGAGAAATCATCTATATACGTCTGCGTACGTGTGAAACGACCGGGGTCAGCTCATGGCATGTGCCCAGGAGATGAACATCCACGGCGAGCCCCTGAGTGCAGGAACGAGCAAGGGGAAGGCTTTTGATTGCCCCAGCTCCTGTACCCGGACACACTCGCCCTCCTGGTGGGGGCTGAGGCAGTGACAGCAGTGCCCGAGCGTGGGCACCGAGCACTGCAGAGATCCTCGGGGGGCCCTGCAAACGCCGTTCCCCCGGCAGCCTTTGTACGGTATGTGCGTGCTGCTGCTCACGGGCAGGCACAAGGCTGCTCTCCAAGTCAGCCAGATGCCACAAAGTCATGTGAGGTGATCCTGAGCAAATATAACATACCTCTCAGCAGGACTTGCTCACTCTGGCTCGGCACAGCGTGGTTTCCAGTTCAGAGCTGGCTTGCCTCTGGCCGGCTTGGGTATGGACAGAGCCTGCCTGCAAAATGCACTGTGATGTTCAAGTCCAACAGAGCTGGGGGAAAGCTAAATTTAACACACTGTTGAAATGCAGCGGCTGTCCCACCCCTCGGCATAATGGTAGAGAGGAAAAAAATATTGAAACTTTTTCTCTCCATGCTGTTGCATTCCCTGCTTGGTGTATGGGAAAGCCAGCGAGTCTTAGACAAGCATGCCTCACCTCGAGTGACTGAATTGTCTAGCCAGGCATTTCCTGGTCATTCAGGGGTTTCCTTTCATAATATCAATTTTCGGCTGCCGTTACTCTGGAGACCTGAAGCTGGCTGTCAGATTCAGGAGCAACTTGCATTTTGGAAATACCCCTGAGGGCCCCTGTTCGCAATTCAAACAAACCCAAAGAAGGCAGGCCTGGGGATGCGAGCCTCTGCACTGCTTTCTCTCTCTTGCTCTTTAGGATGCTGAATGTTTCCCAGATTAAAGAAGCCATCGTCACTGCCATGGCACTCAGAGCCCGCTTCCCAGACACCCTGGCAGGCTTCGACCTGGTAACTGGATTTCTTCTGTGGCTTTGAGTTAACCCCTAGAGGTGAAATATAACTACATGCATACATGGCATGTGTTATACCAGAGACAGATCTGCTGCTGCTGTCCTGAGATCAGTGTGGACAAATCAAAAATCCTCTAGCTAAGGATTTTGCTGGCAGTAATTAGCCAAAAATCAAATAAAACCCACTACCCCATCCTCAAATAATCACCCCCTTATCCGACACCCAAAACTTTGTACTTTCAATGCAGTTGGCACTCTGTAGTGATTTCTCACATTAAGACCCACTATATTCCAGAGCATGTTCAAAAATACTCTATCTCCTCCCCAGGTCGGCAATGAGGATGAAGGTCATTCTTTGTGGGAGCTGAAGGATGCCCTGACCATCCCGTCTTCCCTGGGGTTCAACCTGACATACTTTTTCCATGCTGGAGAGACTGGTAAGCATGAGGACTCAAGCTCTGTTATTGCTTACAGAGGTAGGAGGTGAACCCTTGCAGAGCACAGAAGCAGCGAGCCTGGCCATATCAAGACAATGGGGGTGCATGGTCTGTTTTCCCTGTGCTCCCCGCATCATCTTCTTGCTGCAGCATTCCTGCATGGCACCTCCCCTACTTGCTCCCTGCTCCTGAGTGTAAGCTTCGTGTTGGTCAGCACCTTTGCCCCATGTGTAATATGGAGCCATGCTACAAGACCTCTTGCTGCTGTGGGTCCCAATACATAGTTCAGTCCATACGGGTGGGATTTTTCCTAACTATGTCTGACTAGCACGTTATGCTTCCTAAATTTTGACATCTACAGAGAAAATGTCTAAATCTGAGCTAGTTACCCTGGGCTCCCTTTACAGCCATGCTGAGTAACAGGCACTTCTCAGGTATGCTGCACTTCCATCTAATGCACAAGCCATTCCTCAGAAATTATTACTTCTCTCCCTTGACTGTGAGCAGAGACCAGCAAGGTTATCTTAGTTGCAAGAGCAACACTGCAGACACCTACAGCTAGGTGAGTGAGTGGCTATCTCCATGCTGAGCAATGTCCTGGGCAGATCAGGATTCCCATTTCACTGAAAAAGTGAACTCAGAACACGAGCAATCCTCTCACCTTGCAACTAAGACACATATTAACAAAACCATTTAGCAGTTTGAGAAGATGTGTTTCCCTACAGCACTGCAGTGATTCTCGTCTGTCTTTGCTCAGACTGGCAGGGCACCTCTGTAGACAAAAACGTGCTGGATGCTCTGCTGCTGAATACCAGTCGGATTGGCCATGGACTTGCCCTCATTAAACACCCGATAGCAAAAAATTTGTCTCTGAAGAGGGATATTCCTGTAGAAGTCTGTCCCGTCTCCAACCAGGTATGTTGGTAAAAGCTTTGGGATAGGACATTGGAATGGGATCTGCCTCAGCAGTGAGGAGCAGCAGGGAGCTGGGGGGCAGCCAGATGTTTTGTTGCACCCCAGCTGGCTCAGTTTCCCTTGCCCCACGTTACGCTGCAGTCTGCTACTGAGATGCACACTGCACGTGTATAAGGCTTGTAACACCAGTTAGCTCAAAATCATTTAAATGATTTCCCTTATCCAGGGAAACCTGGGAAGGCAGTCCTCCCCAGTGAACATGAGGCCCAGAGCCAGGGAGGTGCCTGAAGAGACATAATGAAAACACTTTAAAACCAGGAGGGCTGGAGGCTGGGAAGCTGGGATAGCAAATGAGAGTCCTTCTGGTTTTGTAGAACTCATAGCCAGGAGGAACTCTTTTGCAGCACATTAGCGTGGTGCACATTGTCCCCTGGGCACAGCAGGATGGATGCTGTGGGGCAGAGAAGCACTGGGGTGGGCCTTGAGGGAACAAACCCTGATACCAGCTCCAGGCACCCTGGGCTGTGTCAGGACAGAGATGGAAACAGGAGACCACTACTGAAATGCTCGGTTAAATTATTATAGATAAGCAGATGTTATTTGTCCCACTGGCCTTGATTTAGGTGATTAATTTAAGAAACCAATCTCCTTGTATAGTCAGGGGAGAAAAATAGGCTCCTCCTGCAGCAGTTCAGGGCATTATGCCCTAATATGCTTCCAACAGCCCTCTGCTGACTCTTTCCCCCCATAAATGACTACCTGCTGGCCCAGGCAGCTATAGCAGGCATAAGGTGTGATGGGTGCTCTAATGCAAACGTGGCTACAGCAATAACCTGACATGACGTTGTCTCCTGCCCTTCCCCACCGAGGTCCTGCTGTTGGTATCTGACCTGAGGAGCCACCCCGCAGCCAGCCTGATGGCTGAAGGGCACCCCATTGTGATCAGCCCCGATGATCCCTCTGTCTTTGGGGCGAAGGGCGTCTCTTATGACTTCTATGAGGTGTTCATGGGCATCGGAGGAATGGATGCTGACCTGAGGACCTTAAAACAACTTGCGCTTAACTCCATAAAGTAAGTCCCTCATCTCTCTCATCTAGCCATAGCAATGCTAAGGGGAACATGAGGATGCTCTCCAAAAATCCACCTTATTTGTGTTTTGGCAGAGTCTCCTCTGCCATATGAACTGAGCTTCTGTTTACCCAAAGGCTCCTCTATGTGTGTCTCCTCCAAGAGCAGGACACGGGGACCCCAGATTCTTCTTGTGTCCATGCCCTTGAGCACCTCTTTCTAACCAGGTGTCTCAGTTTTCTCCCCCTTCTTCATCCCTTGCAAAGTTGCCTCCAGTGTCTGATTCTGCACAGGGGAGAAGTATTATGTCCTCATACCATTTGCCTATTTCTGCCCAAATTTGACATTTCCTGGTGTTTCCATGGCCCACTGGGGAAACACAGGAAAACAATTTACCAGCACGTAGTTCAGGTACCTTTAACCACTTTTTCTGTTTACCCAGACATCTATGAATGACCCCAAATAATTTGGCTGTGGTGCCCAGGGTTTCTCTCCACATTCCTAGAGTTCTGTCTGCTAAATCCCATGACAATCCCAAATCCCTGCATGGCCAGGGAGACAACAAAAACTCTTATTTCTTACCTATTTGGACCAAGGCCATGGGGTGCCTCAAACAACAGCAGAGACTTTTCTTCTATACTAGGGACTTGGTGCTCCTCTGCGAGCCCCCAGCTTAAGGAGGCTGAGCTGTTTTGTCCTCCTGGTGCAGGACTCAGTAGCTGTTGGTACTTTGGGATGCTCAAGGCTCTTTGTATTATGGTGGTGCTCTGGGCAGCCTAGGTATGTCCTGAAAGAGTTAATCTGTTGCTGCTTCCTGCCTTTTCATTGTGGTCACTGATCTTGAAATAGCTGCCCCCTGGTCTCCTGGCTGATACAGGCTTTTCTCCTCCTCACAGATACAGTGCCATGCTACCGGATGAGAAAGCCAAGGCCAAAGAGGTCTGGCAGAAAAAATGGGACCAATTTGTGGCTGAGCTCTCTGATAGCTTTTTGAGGGAGCTTTAGGAGGGAGGAGACCCCTCTCAGAAGGCATTTGGCAAGCCAGAGTGAGCCAGGCTTATTGCTGAGAGGGAGCCTGTTTTTTCCATGTGACTTGAGCAGATGAACAAACCCCTAAGTCTCTTCTGGCCATGGGTGACTCAGGTAAGATAGGCTTAAAGCTAGGAATGAGCTGCACTACCCTGTGAAGGTCTGGGACTGGAGGTGAAATGAAGCAGAGAGCCTTTGTAACAACAACAGCAGAATACACTGCTCAAAATAGTCAAAACAATTAAAAATTGCCAATGACCAAATCCTGACATCCTTACTCAGGAAAAACATGCCTTCTAATTAGACTTAGTGGGAGACTGCCAACATGAGGATCTCTGAATTTCGCCTTATCATTACAAAATGCAGACCTTGTCCGGAAACAGCTAAGACAAACATCCAGCCATTTGGGCCACTGACCTTCAGGAGAGCAAGGACTGAAAATGACTCTTGTTATGTTTAACCCTGGGCCTGCTGCCAAAATAGCACTGCTGGGTCGAAGAACCAGTCATAGGTCTGATGTCTGCTATTTCAGGACCCACTACGGCTGGAAACAGGCAGATGGACCTGTACAAATGTTCCCAGATTGTCTAAGCTTGGTCACACAGAGATCACAAAGCCAAAAAGAGGTGCCTTATTCTATGACAGTTGTTTCTTTTCTTTCTTTTCTTTTTTTTTTTTTTTTTTTTCTTTCCCTGTGCTGAATCCTTTCCTGTCCTCTGGTCACAGGGAAACTAAAACACTTTTCAGCTGAGAAAAAACCTCCCTGGCTTCCCAGATCCAGCTTAATTAAGCTCTCATCCTGCCCTGGGATGTGTTAACACAAGCCTCTCTGTTTATAGGAAGCACCTTTTGATTCTAGGGGGTTCCACTACCAGCTTTTTTTGCCTAGATCAGCACTCAAACGTGCCCTTATTCAGCACATCAGACAGATGCTCACCTTGGCGGAGAACTACTCTCACACTATGGATATCCAATATATCCACTCAGACCTTTGTAGTTACTAGTTCTTTCACAAAAAGGTATTGCAGCAGCTGCATGATAAATAGTGCCTAGACAAGCAGATTCCCTTGCTTAACAAGCTCAAAAACATCAGGGAAGAAATCTAATTTCAGGGAGATTATAAATAAATAAATAAATCTTAATCAGGGTCTAAATAAATTCAACAAAATCCATCAGCACACATAGCTCAAGCACACAGCCAGGATTGACCAGCATCTGTCTGACTTCAGTGCAATTGCCCTGGTTTGCATCTGCTAAGGGAGAACTTGCAGAAGTTCATGCCAAAAGATGTCCCTTCCTCAGAGCCTAAAACTTAATGTGGGCTGTCATTTCCTGATCTGACCATCTTAAGCAAATTGGGTCTCTTGATGTTTCCTGCTAATTTTCCCAAGCTGCCTGGTCACAGTGCTTATTTCCACTAACCTCAGTTAAAACACCTTAGCAGGAGACAAATGTACACACAATAGAAGTGGATCAAGCTGCACAGTCGGCGCATCCCTTGTGTGCCCAACTTTAAATTGCCCACATTTCACAGCCTGTAAGCCTGTGTCTGGTTATCCCAGGCAGAAACAACAAAAAGACACAGCAAATTGAAGGTGTATGGATTGCAGAAGCCAGCAACACAAAGGAAGCAGAAGTGAGAAGGCAGCCACACACCTCGGACTCAGTGCCATGCGCTGCTTGCTCCTTCCAGCCACAGCTGCCTTCACTCCAGCTCCCTGCCCACACGACCCACACCTTCCTCTGATCTGCCAGCAGCTGCTCTTTGCTGGCAAGCCTTCCCTGGGCCTTGATGCAGATTTGGTAGTGGGATGAGCTTTATACTGGAGGAGGAGCCAGTGTAAAAGCACCTCACCTTCCCTCCTCAAGTACGCAGAGCTCAGTCCCTGATGTGGGCATTCCTTGCAGCCCCATAATAACCATTGACTGACTAAATGCTGTACGTGTAATCCTGCTGAGGAAAGCTACTGCAAACAGGTTGGATGGATGGCTGCTAACCAGTGACCTAAAGGCAAGTCCCTCTGAGTGTGTCCCCTCCCAATAGTTCAGTTGTGCTGTATATGATCAGAAGAAGATCTTGTATTTACCATGTGTTGCTTCTCCCTTAGTCAAGCCTTTATGCTGCCAAGGTGAAGCTAATCATTAGAGAGTTGGTGTGGGAGGAGCTGAGTTCCCTAGCACAGGCTGACCTGTGCCTCTTCCTTTTCTTCCACATCAGAGACATTTCAGCTGATCCTGCATACAGTCTCTTGATGGCTTGAAGCACTGGTGGCCTATTGTTTACCTGTAGTTCTCCCTCATTACCTGCAAATGTTAGCAGCAAGGATAGCTCCTCTGTTTGCCAAACACTTATTGGAACCAGTATTAATTTCCTAGAAAGTGCCTGTCGTGCATTAGGTCATTCGCCTACTTGGCATCAGCAGCTGTGACGTGAGATGGCCCAAAATCTGGAACCGCCAGTGGGTGATGTTTGGGATTACAGCACAGAAGTCACTGGGGGTTTCAGATTGTACAGGTCTGAAGAGCTCTGCAGAAGAGTCATAGAATGGTTTGGGTTGGAAGGGACCATAAAGGATCATCTAGTTCCAGCCCCTTGTCATAGGCAGGGGCACCTCTCACCAGGTTGGCCAAGGCCCCATCAACCTGGCCTTGAGCACCTCCAGGGATGGGGCAGCCACAGCTTCTCTGGGCAGCCTGTGCCAGTGCCTCACCGCCCTCTGAGTGAAGCATTTCTTCATTATACCTAATCTACCTCCACCCTCTTTTAGTTTAAAGCCATTCCCCCTGTCCTACCACTGCACCCCCTGACCAAGAGTCCCTCCCCAGCTCTCCTGCAGGCCCCTCTCTCCCCAGCTCCTGCAGGCCCCAGCTCTCCTGCAGGCACTGGCAGGCCGCTGTAAGGTCTCCCTGGAGCCTTCCCTTCTCCAGGCTGAACACCCCCAGCTCCCTCAGCCTGTCCCCAGAGGAGAGGTGCTCCAGCCCTCTGATCAGCCTCGTGGCCTCCTCTGGGCCCACTCCCACAGGTCCCTGTCCTGGTGCTGGGGGCCCCAGGGCTGGACGCAGGGCTCCAGGTGGGGCCTCGCAGAGCAGAGCAGAGGGGCAGAATCCCCTCCCTGCCCTGCTGGCCTCGCTGCTTTGATGCAGCCCAGGGTACGGTCGGCTTTCTGGGCTGCAAGGGTACATTGACAGCTCATGGTGAGCTTTTCATACACCAGCACCCCCAGGTCCTTCTCCTCAGGGATGCTCTCAGTCCATTCTCTGCCCAGCCTGTATTTGTGCTTGGAGTTGCCCTGGATGCAGGACCTTGCACTTGGCCTGGCTGAACTTCATGAAGCTCACACAGGCACACCTCTCAAGCCTGTCCAGGTCCCTCTGGATGAAGCCCTTAGAAAGGTGGAACCTGACCCTACAGGCCTACGCTCAGATTTGTGACCCTGATTCTGCTGAAGGTATATGAGGGTTAGCAAGATGGAAGAAACTTTCCCATCCTGATCAATTATGTTTAAATGTGAACCTAAAGTGAATGAAGGTCTCTGACTCCTCTGGTATAGCCTTCCTCACTTCTCTTCCTGAACAGGGCATGAGGCTTCCCTGGAGTCCTTTTGGAAGATGAGCTGTAACCACTTTTAGCGCCGTAGAGAGTCAGACAGGAGGAAAGGCTGGCCTGTTTTACAGCTAGGGATCAACTCTTCTTAGGGCTGTGACATATTTCAGAGGAAGGTGATAACAGCAAAACCCAGACTGCATCCTCACCTCTTCAACTCTAGGTGTGCAAAAAAGGCGGGACTTAGGCTGGACTGCTGCAGTTAAGAAAGATGAATCCATTCAGATAACCTCAAAGCTTAGGGCAAACTTGGCTGTGGGACTTGGCTGAGACTCAGTTTTTACAATTTGCAGCAACATTGTAAGGAAGCTTACAGTTGCTGCCAGTCCATTTCCTTACTCTCAGTACTTTAGTTCCTCAGTTCCCTGATCACATTTATTGTGCAAATACATCATATATAATGCTCTCTTCCCCATTTCCTTCAGAACATAGGATTTATTGAAATCCTTAAGCCTGTTTCCATTATTGAGTTCCATTATTCTCTCTCTCCTTTTCTCCTTCTTTTTTTTTTTTTTTTTTTTTTTTTTTTTTTTTTGTGGCAAGAAGTGCTGGGAATACCAGTACTTCATGTTAAGTTTTTATTCTGGAATGTGCAGTGAAGGGGAGATGTTTCACATCACCCAGTGCAGTATGATTATAAGGGAGCCTGTGGCGTGGTGCAAAGGGCAATTTGACCCACAGGGCTAACACACTGTGGAGCTAAGCCTCAGCCACCTGGCAGAGATGTGACACAGACCTCCCAAAAACCCTTCCCCACTCCACAAGGTAGCTGCACTCAGCTCTGGGCCACAGTTTCATACAGAGATCACCAGATGGATGTGATCTGCCTGTGCCACCTCCTCCTGTTATGGCTTTGTACCATATTTGTGGTAGCCACAGCATGAGCAGCTAAAAGGAATCACTGCAGGTCATTTTACTTGCTCTTAGCATGATTTTAACAGATTAAAACAAGGAGAAGAGTAAATACTGTGCGACCATCCCACTCTTTTCAAAGCTGACAAATGCCTGCTAACTACGTGGTACAGCCTGGGGCTCTGTTGCCCAAGTCCTAGTGGTGGGCATGGGAAGAAAGGGCCAGCCAGAGAACCTGATAAACACTGAGATGAGGGAGGCATTGGGATGAACAGGTCTGGAGGAGGGAAGAGGGCGGTGGGAGGCTGCACTGAGCAAGCTCTTAGAGAAAGAGCTAAAGGGTCAGACAGAGCCCACCCCTTCTGTGTCCATCTGGGCTCAGGAGCAAGGAAGGAGAGCAGAAAATCCCCATAACTTCCCATACTGCTTACTTCAAGTGGTCAAAGGAACATACCAAGCCTTATGCCTGCTCCCTCCCCCATCAGTCACTCCCTGTGGCCTCTTCAGGTTTGATTTGTGTAAAGGGGAGGTGGACAGAGCTTTGTTAGCAGCACACCCTGTCACAAATCCGTCGCTGTTTTGTTCCACAGCAGCTCAGACCACCTTTGGGGCACTCCAGTAAATGAAATGTTTACCTCCTGCTCATTCGCTGGCAGGAAACGGCTGATCCAGCACTAGGGGTTGCCGTCAAAAATCACGCCAACAAAAACAGAGAAGTAAAATAGTTGGTTGAAAACAGAGGTATACCTAAGCGAGCCGCTGCGGCTATACGTCATGTGAGCCTCCGTCACCGCAGTGGGACCAGGCAGAGGCCAGGTGCAAAGCCCTCTATCTGGCCACAAAACACCAGGCTGGAGAAGCAGCCTGCTTTAGGTTCTTCTCCTGCAGGTCTCTGAAATAGTCTTCTTACAGGTAGCAGAAGGACATTTCCTTGGCCAGAAACTTGTAGCTTTAATCGGCTAAGTACTTAATTCCTTTCTTTACGGGCTTGCAGCAGTTGCAATCGTGGCAAGTGGATCAAGCATTTTCTGTCTGCTGAGGAAGAGGCAGGTGAAGGGTCTGGCTCGCAATTCTTCTGGCTTGTCATTTTTATCAGGCCGTGTCCTCCCCCTTGGTCATTACAGGATAAGAAAGGCATTTTACTGTATTTTCTCAACCTTTAGGTTGTCCATCATTCCAGCAGCAGGCTGCAGCAGGGAAAGAAAAGAGATAAACTGGGGGGAGGGTTGGCTCAGGCCACCAGAGCCTCTGCAGTAAGAAAAGAGACTGAAGGTAGGGCTGCTTTCGAGGGGGATGTTAGAAGGTCAAGAAGGGGGTGGGTGGGAGAGGGGGGGTGATGACAGGGCTAAGAGTCCAGGGAAAACAGAGCTGCAAAGTTTACACAGGAACCCACAGGAGAAGGCTGCGGGCAACTGGCTGTTTTGCTTGTCTTTAAAGCCAGCTTTGAAAGGGGGTGGGGGAAACTCTGAGGTCGGGGTAGAGAGAGGAAGAAGAAAGTCCCCCGTGGACTGGTGTGAGAAGGGCAGACAGCCAGTCCCTGGGGCACTGGGGCTGTTAGGGGACACAGATCTTTCCAGATGCACCCGTAGAAGAAATCAAAAGGCCCACATGTAACATGCAAAACCTAGTAGCGTCACCGATGAAATGTTCCTTTCTTGAAGGAAAATTACATGGCTGGGTGTTCAGTGCAGGGACAAGCGGGGTAAAGGCTGCCTGCTGGTGCTGGCAGTGCTGGGCTCGGCAGCCCAGGCAGGCGCTGCGGGGTGCGGTGCTTGGCCGCCCTCAGCCCCTGCCACGCGTGCCAGGCTCAGCCTGTGCCCGACCGCTGGCAAACTCCCTCCGCAGCGGTTTAAAAATAAACACTTGGGCCTGTTGGGCGGCCTTCCTTGCAAAAATAAATACGGCATCTCTGCCAGCCCCCCGGGAGCTGGGGCACACACGCGCTCTCTGGGGGCACCTCTTCACCCGCCTGGCCTCCGCCACACGAGTCACCCCACGCGGGGAGCTCGGAGGCCGGGTGGGTGCCAAATCCCCCCGCTGACCCCAGCCCCAGCCACATTTTCTGCTGGTTCACAGGAAGAAAACAGAGCCCGCAAACCAAACAGCAGCAGGGGCAGCAGCTCACCCCCAGCCAGGGAGTGGGAAACCAACTCTCCCATGCACCGGACCTCCAAAAGCTCACTGCTTTTCCCCGCTATCCTCCCTAAACCCATTTTTTTTTCCCTTTAGGGCGGAACAAGCCCTCCCTCCAGCGGGGCCCCCTGCTCCCCCCGTGCCGAGAGCCCTGTGGCAGCCGCGGGCCCGTGGAGCAGCGGGGACCCCTGCCGGCCTCTGCGGGCGATGGGGGCGTCCCCACGGAGCTGTGCTCAGCAAGAGGCTTTAACCCCGTGCTGCAGGGGGGCTGAGCTTTCCGTCATGCCTCCAGGGCCGGCATAAGCTTTGCCAGGGCCAGGAGGAGCTGCAGGCGCTTGTAGGGAAGCGTAGGGGTGCTGGGCAGGTTGTGGAAACGCTGTGAAAGAAGCCGTAGGTAATTCAGTCAAGGGAAAGGCGCTTGAGGAGGTGTCACCAGCTGTAAAAATGCGTAACTCTGCGGGGGCAGTGCTTTAACAGCGCTGCAGAAAGGGTGTGAAGGTGGGTCCAAAGCTATTTAACAGCGATGTTCACGGTGAGGGAAACAAATAATTCTGGACTTTGTGTAATTGATGCTTGAAGTTGTGAGAGTCGGGAGACCTTAAGCCTATCCAGAAAGCAAGCAAACATTGCTGGAAGAAAGAGGGAGCCGCTGGGACACACCAGCAGAGCCAGGAACAGGCTGGGGGCTTCAGAACATTGTACAATCTGCAGGCAGGAGCCCAGGAGACGTGTGTTTCTGTGGAAAAAACCGAGCGGCGGCAGGGCAGCGGCTCTCCCAGGCGTGCCAAGCCACCGCCCTCAGCGCCGCCCCCCAGCCCCGCGCCCGCCGGGAGCTGTAGTCCGGGAACTACGAGCCCCGGCGTGCCCTGCCCCGAGCCCAGCCGGGCCGAGCCGTGCGGGGCCAGGCAGCAGGAGGCAGGGCCCGGCATGGCGCTGCGGGGCTGCCTGCGGGCCGGGCGCGGGGCGCTGCGCGCTGCGGGGCCGCCCGGCCGGGGGTGCAGCGCCGGGGGCCGGGTGAGGAGCGGCGGCGGCGGCGGGGCCCGCGCTGGGCTCGGGGGGCGGCCGCTGGGGCTGGGGAAATGGCGGCCGGGCGCTGACCACGGGCTCCTCCGCTCGCCTTGCAGCCGCCGCCGGCCTTCGGCTTCCTCTTCGACATCGACGGCGTGCTGGTGCGGGGCAGCCAGGTGCTGCCCGCCGCGCGGGAGGCTTTCCGCAGGCTGGCGGGCGCCGGCGGGCGGCTGCGGGTGCCCGTCGTCTTCCTCACCAACGCCGGCAACTGCCTGCGGGCCGCCAAGGCCCGGGAGCTGGCCCAGGCGCTGGGGCTGCAGGTGAGGGGAGCCCCGGGGAGCCCCAGCACGGCGCTGCCGGCCCCCCCCGGCAGCCTGGGCTCGCCTCTGCTGTCCCCGCAGGTGTCTCCGGAGCAGGTGATCCTGTCCCACAGCCCGCTGCGGCTCTTCAGCCAGTTCCACAGCAGGTGCATGCTGGTGGCCGGGCAGGGGCCTGTGGAGGAGAACGCCCACAAGTATCCTTTGCTGTGCGCAGACTGCTTCTTGCTGCCATTCCTGCTCTGCCCCTGCACGTAACACCTGCCCGGTCAGCTTGTAGGGGCACAAGGAGACAGAAAGACCTCTGCTGTGTTATGGGAAGAGGCTCAGCTGTAGGCACTTACTGCCGATCTCCATCTCAGCCCTTCTTGGCTTTCCTTGGTCAGTGTTTCGCCTCTCATGCTGATTACCCCTCCTCTGAGCTGTGTTCGCTTCTTGCTAGCAAGATGTCATCAGGAGGACTCACTTTTTGAAAGTTATACTCCTTCCACTTTTTTCATGACAAAATGCATTGTAGGTCACTCCCAGCACTTCCACAACTGAGATTTTCCCCAGCAATCTAATAGCAATTGAAGAGTCTCAAACATCATTAGAGCCAGAGCATCGTGGTACAGCAGAGACATGGTTTAAAAAACAATCCCACACGCATACAGCCCTCCCAAGGTAAGGGTTTGACATAGCTCGTATCTGCAAGGAGGTAAGAACTGCCTGCAACATCTATGGCATCTTGGACCATGTGCCTGCTCACCATTTCAGCCCATCAGCTTCATCACTGAAGTGCTTTGGGCAGCTTCGCCTCGTTTGCACAGCCCCGTTCCTTTGAAGGCATGTTGCCTTCAATGCCAGGGTTAGCTCTGGAAGGTGAACCTCATCCTAACCTGCTCCTGCTCAGCTTCTCTGAAGGGACAGATTTGGATCATAGTTCTCTCTCTAACTGAGGGCTTTAAAGGCTTCTTTGAGTTAGCTTAATGGGTCCCACAGAGAACAAAATGAACTGGAACAGGGAACACACAGAACAGACCCTCACCTTCTGCATGCATGTGTGCAATCACTCCTTGTACTTAATCTTTGCATTTTGTACAAAACTGTGGCTTTGCTGTGTTTCCCCAAGACAAGCAGGATGAGTTAATGGCAAGGTTTTCTGCAAGCTAATGCAACTTAGCCTTGCCTTCTGTCTTTTTACCAGCACACACCGTTGTCTTTTCACCAGCTGGCCAGAGCTTCACTGATTCTGCTTCCAGCCAAGAGGCCTGACCTGCAGTGCTCCAACACTAGAGCGCTGGCCTTAAAGGTCTCCTGAAGCACATCCATGCTGTCTTGGAGCCACCTCTGTGCTCTTCCTACTTGCAGGTGTTCCTGATTACAAAGTAAATCACTCCAGTCTGTGCCTTTTTTTTTTTTTTTTTTTGGTAAACCTTAAGGCCACGTTTAGGTTGAAACATAACCAACAGTTCGATTGAAAGCCCTGAAGTTAACGTGTTACTGGGTTTCTGTAACTGCTCTGCTACTAGGACTGGCATTTCTTAATCCTATAGATGCCTTTGCTAGTAACTCAAAAAAAGCAACTGAACAAAAAGCAGTCCTCATGATTCCTTGATGAACTGAAATAGCCTGGGGTTCAAGAATGTGGTCACCATCGAGGCACTGAGGAAGGCGTATCCCCTATTAGACATGGTGGATCAGAGCCGGAGGCCGAAGGAGTTGGTAATCTCTCGACACGTCGGTGGAACGAGTGGTCCAGTGTGGTGTTGCTTACAGGATACAGCACGGGGTGGAGAAGCTGCAAAGTCGCAGAGCAGACTTTGGCTGCTCGTGACCTTCAGAGAGAGCCTGGGGTTGGTGCTGTGCAGCCAGCATCTCCCTGCTGCTCCCTGTGTTGTCTCCTGCTGGAAGGGCAGTCTGTTTCCCCCCTGCTTACTAACACCATGCCCATGTTTCACTGCTGTTCCTTGCAGTGACTGGTAAAATGCCTTGGTTGACACCTCCAGGTCTGAGAGACAGGAACACAAGATCTGCGAAATCCAATCTGGGATGGGAGCGTGGGGGAAATCTTTCTTGGGATTCAAGGTGGCCTTGTCCTGACCCTTTATGGGACTGCCTTGGCAGTTTCAGAGGAAGCATTTTTAGTTTTGTTTTGGAGACTGCATTAGCTTTTGCATTACTAACCTATTCCTTTTTTTTTTTTTGGCAGCCTCCTCCAACCACTGGCTTCCCCACTATAGAAGGTAAGCAGTGGCCTGTGTTTACATACGAAACAGCAAGCAGAAAAAACAGTAAGGCAAGCCAGCTGGGATGGGAGCTAATGACGTGCTGGCAGCTCGTGGATATCTGCGGGCAGCTTATTCAGAGGGTACAGCCAGGTGGCAGCCAGGCTGCCCTCATGCAACGTGAAGCACGAGCTGGTAAGAGCAAAGCCAGCTTTTATGCGTGCCGTGCTCCAGCATCTGGAAGCAGTGGTGAATGTGGTATGGTGCCACGCACACTGGGGCCGTGTTTTAATGGTAGCTGTATGAGCTGGGGCATCCCAGCAGAGGGGTTGTAGTGAGAAGCTTTTGGTAGTAGGTCGCGTACATGGACACTAAGTTTCCAAGCATCTCTTGACATCTTCCAGGGGTGATTCTGTTTGGTGAGCCAGTGAGGTGGGAGACAAGCCTGCAACTTATTATTGACGTGCTCCTGAGCAATGGGAACCCCGGGGCAGAGCTGGAAGAAATACCATACCCCCACCTGCCCGTCCTTGCCTGCAACATGGATCTCCTGTGGATGGCTGAAGCCAAGATGCCCAGGTAAAAAGCATGTTTATAAATTTTAGGGTGCTTCATACGGCTCTCCTGCAGATGGCCTTTTTTGACACAGTGTATTTTTTAGTGCTTGTCTGCCTGTGTGACATAATTAGAAGCAGAAACACAAAAAATTGCATGAGAAACTAAGACTAACTTTAAAGAAGCAAAAAAACAGATCGCTGCCTGTGTAGGAGTCTGTGGGCAGATGCCACGTCCAAACTGTGCAGTACCCTGGTTACAGCAGATGGGTTGTCCTCCTCCCTGAGGAGTGTTTGCGGTGCGAGTGGGGTGACTGGGGACACTGATGACCTTTCTGGAGCAGGTTCGGCCATGGCACTTTCCTTCTCTGCTTGGAGAACATCTACAAGAAGGTGACAGGCCGGGAGCTGAAGTACGAGGCCCTGATTGGCAAACCCAGCACAGTCACCTACCGCTATGCTGAATACCTGATCCACGAGCAAGCCAAAAAGCAGGGCTGGAACTCTCCCATCCGACGCCTCTATGCAATTGGGTAAGAGACTGAGTTTCCTTCTGGTTTGCTTAGGGGGTTGCAAACTGATTTAAGTGGTTTTATTTAATGGAGGTATCTACAACAAATACTGAAGTCCCCGCGGTAACTGCAGCCTCACAGCTTAGAAAGGGGATGTTATCTTTTTGTACCCTGCGCTTGTAATTTGAAGGGCACTGCCAGCCTAGCAAAGCTGTTACTGAGGGTGCTGTGTACACGTAGCATGGCTGGTGTAAAGATAAAGGTAAAAGACTTGAATGTAGTACCGTTAGCCCAGTAAGGCCAAACACTTGGGATTATAGGGAATACATGACAGTAATGGCTAAAATTGCTTTGGACATGACCTTTTCTCTTTGAAAGAAGACATTTGTGAAGCATGTGGCCTTCACCACAGCCGAACGGGACGCACCAGTAAGTCTGGACTGCCTGCCCAGTCTGGGTGGCTCTCTTGATGTTAGCAAACACCTCGTACCCCTTCCTCCCTCAGTGCTGCCTTCCTCCCAGACTACCAGAGCCAGAAATTGATGTGTGGGTTGGTTTCTCATTTCTGTTTCGTGCTGTGACCTTATCCAGGGACAACCCTATGTCTGACATCTATGGGGCAAACCTCTACAACAACTACCTCAAGTCAGCTCAGCGGAACCAGGCCCAGGCTGGGGTGAAGAGGAGCCCACAGGCAGCCGGTCCCCAAAGCGAGGACCACCTTGCGGTGGAGAGCTGCAAGTCAATTCTGGTCTGCACTGGGGTCTACCGCCACAGCGCAGAAGCTCCCAGTAAGCCAGAGAAGCACAACACAGAGACTGTGTTCCATGGCCATCGGGATTTCAGCTTCGACCCCAGCCTGGTGGAGGCATCGTACATTGTGCAGGATGTGAATGAAGCCGTGCAGCTTGCTTTCCAGAAGGAAAACTGGAGCTAGGGTTGAGACAGGTGTGCCTAAAGATCTACTGTCAGGAATTAGATATAGTGGAGAGGGGAGGAATGGGGAGAGGCCTGGGGTGATCTTTGAACCTAGCCAACATGAAAGAGAACTCTCCATTTCAGCACTAAAAGCCCCTCACTTTTATTGATACTCTTCTGCAATCTTGCCAGCAGGCTTTTAACTGTGAACTTAAATTGCTGTAATCACAAATTGAGCCATAATGGAAACAGGATACAAGGAGGACTCTTGTCCCAGCAATCCCAGTGCTGTTCAGCCACCAGAGTTCTTTCTTTTTCCCCCCTTTGTCTGTGAGGCTCAGGCAAGCCCACCCTCGTCCTTGCAATCTGTTTGGGGATGAAGCTCTTCCCCGTGCAGGGAGCCACCATCGGTCGATGTGCCATTCATACCACGTGCCATTTGTCCAGCCAGGAGCTGTGTTGTGGTGGCACTCTGCCAAGGGAAGGCTTTAAGTCTCAGCATTCTCCCTGTAAAGAATTAAGTGCCTATGGACTTCAACAAATTCGTCTTGCTTGGGGATTTGCCGCTGCGTCCCTGTCGGTCTGAAACAAGGTCCCATTTTGCAGTCCTCCAGCAGCTACGGAGGGGCTGGGCCCCTTGAAGCAGCAGCAGCCAGAGCAGCTTGCTGCAGGGCCATGTGGGAAGTCATATTATTCCCACCCCCTCTTTGGCATTCTGTGAACATTTCTGCTTTGTTGCCTCCTGCTCAGGGAGCCATTAGCCTGTTCTCAAGAGCAGAGGAAACCACTGCAGAGACTGAGTTTCCAGAGGTGTCTTTGCCCAGTACTCGGTGTTGAAGAAAGAGGGTGTTGTGGCGCCCACCCTGACCCCAGCTGGTGCAGGGCACGTCCCCCTGCTCCAGCTGACACAGCTTCCAAAGAGGGGCCCCTGAGAGCAAGGGCCAGCCAGCACAAGTCACAGCCCAGCCTTGTTCCTTCTCTGCATGCAAGGATTGAGGTAGGAGATCATCAAGCCAGGGCAGTACCTGAACTCCAAATCCCCATTCTTCATCTCTGATAGTACAAATGTATCTGTCCTTCACTTTCTTTTTTCCTTTCTTCCCTCGTGTGGTTTGCAACTCTGGAATACCCCATGTGGTCTGATCCCTGTTCCCTCCTCTTCCTGTAGCATGCAGGTAGAGTCCCCCTAACAAGAATCAGCAACTGGGGCTTCCCTGCTCAGGACCATTTCCATATCCCTAATGGCATGCACCTTCTACTGCCTCTGTTTTCCAAGCTCAGGCTATCCAGAGGAAGATCAAGCCCTGTGCTTCTTTAGACGATGCAAAGAAGTTAAGCAAGTATTGCGTGGGAAATTCCATGTGAAAAATGGGATTAGCAAGGAGTGTCTTCATGCCAGAGGAGCACCATGATTTTAGAAACATGTCAGTTTGCATATGCAGTAGGAAGCCTTTGGAGCCAGCACAAATGAGTCAGTGTTCCTAGTTATATCCAGCTCACACCACACAGAGATCAGAAATAGGCCTGCTCTGCCCTCACTTCCCTCCTTCCTACTTAACCAGGCAGCTCCGAGCACACGGCACAAGCAAAATGTTCTGTGCAGAAGAGCTGTGTGGATCTTAAAATCCCTGCATCCATCTGCTTCAGCAGCTTTCCATCCTCTTGATACTGATGTGTCTTCCTAGGGAAGGTCACGCTGCAGAGCAGGCTCTTCTCTTACGTTGTGGCAGGCTCTGTGTCTGAAGGCGACTGGTTGCACTCAGCAACCCAGGCAAAGAGGCCCTTTTACGTGGTTTATTTCTCCAGGCTTCATTTTCCGAATAGGAGCAGAAAAATACCTCTTGGGGTGAATTTACCTCTTGTGAAATCATAACAGGAAAGAGCCTCTTCACTAGCTGAGATTCTTCTCCTTTGTCTTATCAGGACAAGAATCGCTTGGCTGCTTCTAAGAGCAGCTGTAATGTGTGAAACAAATTTAGATCTGAATCCTTTGCCTTTCACTGGAGAGGAAAAAATAATTTCATCATCTTGTACAAAACAAAGGCTTGTCTACAGTTCCCAGAAGTGTAAATACAGGGAAGGACTTGGCATATAATTTAGGGACATCTTTTAGATTTCAGAGCGTCTCCAGAGTCACAAATGTGCTGTGGACCCATTGTGCAATACTGATGACCCAAGTCCCATTTATTCATAAACTAACTGTTGCGTCCCTCAGCTGCACTTTTCACAGATGATATCCAGTGCAGGAAGAAGAATGCTCCTTTTCCTTGCAATATTTGCAAAATTGGGTGATAACTTTCATAGGATTAGTCAGGAACCGTCTTCTAGGCCATAATTAGGTAGACCTCAGAGAGCTGATGGCTGGTGATAGCTCCTGGTGATGCCCTCCAATTGGTAGGTACTTCTCTGCAGAAATGCTGATGTCTGTCCATCTGTGTGCCTTTACTAGAGCTCTTTTTTGTTATTCGTTAAGACCAGGTGCTGCTGAAGCAATGTTCTCCGAGGGCTGTAGTGCTACCAAAATCGCTGTCCCAAATGGACTCTGGTACGCTGGTGGCAGCTGCTGCCAGTGGTAGCTTTGCGGAAGGAACATGCAGAGGGATTTTGAGGTATCACAGGCAGTTTGTAGTTTCCTTTTGACATGCGTGGCACCTAGCCAGAAGTGGGGTAGGTATCAGGAGGAAGGAGGTAGGGCCCTGGGGAACAGGTTTGCATTTGCACAGGGAGTGAGAAGGCACCTCCATCTTTAGCACAGTGGCGATGGAGAACTGACTGATGTGAATCTGCTTTGGATTAGCTTCAGATTTTTTTTTTTTAAACTATGTTAGTGTTGAAGCAGTGCTCTGGGAGTCTTTAAAACGTGTAGGAGGAAATTCAGTGATAGGGAATTCAAGCAATACTTCTTGCAAGTTGTAACTGGGCGGAGGGGAGGAGAAGAAATCTAGAAAAATCTTTTAGCCTTTCTCCAATTCTTATCAAGCAAGGCTGCATCTAAAGGCTCTGCTTGTTGGTCTGTGCACTAATCAGATAGGCTACCCTTGGTCTGAGCAAGAGACCTTGCCCTTCTTCCCCTGCTCAGCCCCTTGAAACTGCACTTTGTCAAAGTCATTTCCCAGGAATTGTATGGGCACAATGGATGGAGTAGGAAATCTGGGTTCTCCTGCTGCTGCCTGATAACGACGTGGTTACTTCTGTTGAGGAAAATGCTTGCTAGAGCTCTGTTCCATCAGTGTTGGGGTAGTGCGCAGGCTCCTAGCTTATCTGCAGTTCATCTGCAGGACATGCTAGTGCTAGAATTCAGTGAAATCCTTTTTCCTTGGAAATGCAGTTTCCTGGAATTAGCTTCGAGTTTGGCTGGAACACATCCTTTCGTTTTGCTCATGTATTGCACAGATGTGGCGTTTCAGATGCTGCATTTCTATGGTTTGGAATAAGCATACTTCTGTGCAGATTTTTGGACCAAGCAAGAGAGGGGACTTCACTTGTTCTGATTCCTTAATATTTAATTTATATGGTGCACTACCCTATGCAGTGAACTTGGTGAAGTCCTGATCCTAACAACTCCATCTTCCACAGATGGATTAGTTTTAGTCAAGCTTAAAGGGGATACATGGAGAGATGAGGCAACTGAGAATAGCAGGGAGGAACTGAAGGAGGGACAGGCATCATCTTGGATCTGAAGCAGAGCTTTTACATCATGTAATAATGTGGTGGCCAAAGACAACAATTCCTTTATTCGACAGGGCACATGCAACTGTTAGCCTGGCATTCAGGGAATCATATAACACTACTGTCCCCTTCCTTCTAATCTTAATCCTGGTGTGTGTTTCTGCCCTTCCCTCCCCCTACTCCCCATGAATGGATAATGTTTCAGATTATGTCATGTGCACTGTAGCAGGGTGATTATGCATGGTACAGAGAAATCACAAGCTGTGATTGTTTTATCTTTCAAGTTAAGTTTAACCCAGTTTCAGAGCTGCTCCTTTTAACTAGCACATATAAAATTAATAAAAGAGGTTTTCTTTAAAATAAATTCTAGCGTGGGGTGTGTGCATTTCGTGAATGTTGTCCTGGCTTCTTTCATGCCTTTGCCGTAGAAGATTATCAGCACCAAATTGTCTTTTGTTCTGTTTATCAAGGCAATATCAGATTGTCTGGAGGGAAGCACCCTGAAAGATAACCCTCCAGCAATGCTTTTGATGGACCGAGCTGTAATTCCCTGTAAGCTGTACGTCTGCCATACTCAGATGAGATGAGCATGAGTCTGACCATTCCCACTCTGTAGGGGGGAGGGGGAAAAGGACCCATCACATTGTGTGATGGCCTGATTGACTCTCTGCAGTCAATTTTGGTATGCCACCTGCATGAGGAGCTTTCAGAGTAGGCACTTAGTCGTGATCTGACCTAACCAGTTGTTTGTAATGATAACTTCTACTTGGTGGGGAAGCAACAAGCTAGATACCACCAACTTTGTCTGCTACTGCAGATGATGAAAAAGCCTGAGGGCATATTAAAGCCATCCTTGCCATTAAAAGCTTCCTTGGCACTGTGTTAAACCATTTGTCACCACCTAAGAACCCCCTCTGTTTGACAAGAGCTGTGCTCTGGTACCTTTTGAAGGAAGTGAGCGAAGATGAGACAGATACTAACTGAGAGAAAGTCACATCAGAGCCTAAAGGTTCCACTGACTTCAGCAGATGGAAAACAAAAGATCCTACTAGGTGAAAACCATCAGCTTTAATGGCCTAGAAACTACAAAAGTGCAACAGTTCATTTGTGAGATTTTCCACCAGGAGGTTTTCTACCAACAAAGCTCACTGCTCACAGGAGGCACATTAGACCACAAAACACGCACGACTCACAGCCCTGAGAACTTAATGTTGAAAGGAACAATTGGTTCCTTGCAGTAAAAGCAGTTGTGGAGGGACAGGACAAGGATTCCCATTCTCAGCAGGGAAGGAATAGAGTTGTAGTCCACATCCTGGAGAAACGACCTATGGCTTGGACTTCAAATAAATAAATAATAATAAAAAACATGGACTAGTCCCCTCATTTTATCCACTACTCTAGTAGTTGAAGCACTCACCAAACATAGGGCAGACCAAGGTTAGGAAATCCAAACCTCTCAAAATGCATGCTATTAATCGTTGCATTATTGTTAAAACAAAGGGGCAGATCAGAGCGAAGGTGTCCCTTCTTGAAGGAGACGGCTTAGCTGCCAGCTAGGGTCCCACAGACACCCTTAACCAACATAAAGAGCACAGTTAAACATTGGTGTTAGGAAACACTGAAGAAGGAACAACTCAAACAGGAAGGACTGAATGCACTGTTCAAGTTGGAGTTGCCTCCCAGGTGGATGCTGTGGGAAACACCAGAGTAAACCCTGAGAAATGTTTAGTCTGTATATTTTGGTGGGCTGTGAGCACAGGCTAAGCAATTACCTCCTCACAGACCTTGGCCTTTCAGGGGCATGCCCACACCCTTTGTCCACTGAATCTAACTTTGTTTATAAAAACACAAGTCCACGTGGACAAATTATGCAGCCACACAAACAACGTAAAGACATTTATGGACCCGGTCTGCAACGCTTTAAAACCCCACACCAGCAAGACAGCTACACACCCTCTCAGAACCAAGCTGCCTCCATCAAGTAATGGCTTTTTCAGTGATTCAGTGTAATAAACCAGTTCAACTACAAAGATCTTTCACTTTCTCCTCAAGGTCAGTTCCAATACACACTGTATGCTAAGACTAAATAAGCAGAAAATACTGAGAAGGACGCCCAAATTCTCTTCACACCCTAAGCCCCTAACCTGCTACAATAAGCATGAAAAAAAAAAAAGTCTCTACATTTTA
Organism: Anas acuta; assembly: GCF_963932015.1. Classification (NCBI taxonomy): domain Eukaryota; kingdom Metazoa; phylum Chordata; class Aves; order Anseriformes; family Anatidae; genus Anas; species Anas acuta. Next base: position 140,285,012 of record NC_088979.1, read on the forward strand.
TGCTGGTATCAAAAGCTCTTTGAACTGAAATGTAATTACCAGTAACAGATGGTTATACCTTTATCCCTTTTTGAAGAATATCTGTATTCCTCAAATCATAGATCTGGATCAGCAGTTTACTAAGACTCAGCGTCTGGAGGTGGAGAAGCTGAGGAGTCTTTGAATTTTGGTGCTGGCCAGGTGAAACTGCCCTACACTTACTGTAACTTCAACCCTGAACATCTGAATAGATTAAGTAAGTGCAGTACAAAGCCTGTGTTGGAGAATCCCAGAACCTTCCTTTCCCACACAAAAGGCGTTTTAACCACGGTTACAGAAGATTATGCTCAAACTCACTGAAATCAGCTTTGCCTCTTTCCCTCCCTCCCACTGCTGCCAGTTTCTGACAGCTTACTGCAGGGTATAATTAAGGTTTTAGCTTCTAGTCTTTCTTTCAGGCATATATTTGTCCCCCCCACCTTTCTTTTTTTTTTTTTTTTTTTCTCTTACCAAGCAATTGAGTCATTATTTTGTTTACTCTTGAGTTCTGCCCTCAAGAAGTTTTTGTCTTTCCCCCAGCAGGGGTATTTTTGAGGGCACACTACTCATTTCTGCTAGTAGTATAAACTAGAACCAGCAGCATATTAGATATTTACTACAACTATTTTACAAAACTGTTGTCTGCTGCTTGCCTTTAAACGTATACATACACACACACTCTGTGTATTTACATAAATGTATAAAGAAGCCAGATACATAGCTTTGGAGCTGAAGAGTAGAAGCTATTTATAGTGTAGCTTTTTAATGTTTTAACAGTAATGGTTAAGCGCTAACACTTCCAAGGGCTGCACATTGCATTAAATAACTGGATCACACGGGAAGCATCAGCTTGTCATATCTCAGCCTACAGTGTGCTACAAAAAGCTCTTCAGTGCTTTCTCAAGTAGAAGACATTTCTCCCTTTACTCCCATTTTAAGGTACAGGCACAATTTCTGCTTCTTTCCACACAAATAAGCTCCTTTTTTGTTATTGTTGTTTTTAATTCTGTTTGTTTGGGTTTTGTTTGCCCTACCAAAGCCATACTCAGCCTAAGGAAGCCCTTGAGCTCCCACCCTCCTTGCCAGCACCCCCCATCCCTGCTCATTGCAGGTCCCCCTTCCCACCTGCCTACCTTCGATGCCGGGGCCTTTCAAATCCAGCAGGAATCCCTCAGTCCCCAGAGATCTGTTCCCAAAGGCTCCCCTTGCCCTGCTCACACAACCCCAGGCCCATCAGAGCCAAGCTCACAGGGAGGACATGGTGCAGGCCCCTCCACCAGGCAGGTGCTCAGCCAGGTGGGCCCACTTAGCACCCCGCGGCCCCACTCCCTGCCCAGATGAAACTTGATTTTCATTCCATGTCCTGCTGGGGAGGTTGAAAATCTTTCTTGTGGTGGAATAGTGGGTGTGTTAGAAGCAAGACTGATACACTAATCTTCAGGACTGACCAGTCTCTGTCACGTTAATCATGCCGGTGACTCAAATGTTGGCTTACCCTGAGAAGGGCCAGGTGAGTGTACCCACCTTAGATAAGGCCCAGGATTCAGTACGTCAGAGTGTGACTTCACTCTCTGCCTTTGATCACACAGCCTTACGCTGCCACTGAACCTAGTGTGTAAACCAAAATGACGAGGCACAGCCAGTGACATTGCCAAGCCCTCATGGCCTCACTGAGGCTGAGTCAAATTAAACTGAGAGCCATGGCCACAGTGGAGGATCTCGAGGCACCGCTCACAGAGGTGCAGCACTTGTCCCTACCTCAGCCAGGAACAGCAGCATGGTCAGCAAAACCTTCCCTTTGCCCTTGGTCTCCGGATTCATGCTCTGTATCCCACAGGATAGCCATGGAGCCCCAAGCAAGGTGTTTGTGCACTTGTACAAAAATTGCAATCAGAGAAATCATTTGGACGTCATTTTCTTCTTTGGCAGGCGAGTCTCTCAAAGAGAGCAAGCCTTGCAGGTGAAACACTCAGTGCCTGGCGTTGGAGCCCAGCTGTGATGCTTTCAGCTCCAAAGTCGCACACCTTGAAGGGCCGGAGCACAAACATGGCGGGAGTGCATCTGGCACGGGAAGGAGAGGCGGCTCTCTGCTCACTGCCTTCTTGCACGTCGAAAGCCCTCAGACTAAGCTGCTCGGCTGAAAGCAGCACTGCATTATTTCTGCCACTTAAAAGCGAGCAGTTTTCCTGCTGGGGCCACCGGCTGCCTGGCCTAGATATGTGCAGTGATGCCCAGGGCTGTCTGGGGCCTGCTCTGACAGCCCTCAGGCTCAGAGGGCCACGCGGTCATCGCCTGCTGGAAAACGAATGGTGACAGCCCTCCCCGGACTCACTGTGAATGCCAGTGACACTTGTGACAGTTACAAGGCCAGGGGTGCCTCCTGCTGCACCCGGGCCCTCTGCGAGCAGCAGCACGGGTGTCGTGCCTGTGCTGCGCTGGGATCAGGCCTCACGTCCTCCATCCCGGCACCGTCATACATGCATAGTGTCCTACTCACACACTCCAGGCTGGACTGCTACTTTGAACACTCCTATCTCACACAATATGCTACAGTTACTGACCTTAGCATGAGTACTTTCTATTTGCTGGTAGAAATGTGGAATTTGAGAGAAAGGGCTTGTAAATAGCACCCGAGTGCATGCACACTCCGTCTCAACTCACACTATGCACCGTGACAAGGTGAGTTAGAGGAATGCATGGGACACAAGTAGCACAGCTGCAATGATGAATCCTGGCAAGTGTACCTGAGCACTGAGAACACGGTGTGAGCACAGCAGAAAACAAGTGAAAACAGGTGACCCAGCCATGCAGGTAAGGGCCGCAGAGGTGCAGCAGCATGGGCATTAAAGCAGGACAGCAAACACTGGGGGAGACCATGGGAACACCTGGGCGTTGCTGGCTCAGTTTAGAGGTTGTACCAACTCTGTACTGTGCTGCCCATGCAACTAGACTAAAGCCTGCATGGCCTCCAGTTATCTTAGCTGGTTTTCTTTCTTGCTGTCTTGACCATGCTTTTAGAAAACAAATTTATCTGTGCCCCTTTGTTCTGGTCTCCATTGACAGTAAGACTTCTGCCATGATTCTTCTTCTTCTTTCCCTGCTTTTTCTCTTGATTATTATCTGTCTAAAGAAATTTTCCTGTCATCCCACCCCAAATTCACCCTTTCTCAATTATTAATATTATTATTTTCCAGTGTCAATACTCCCAGAAGCTCAGACTGGTTTCAATTTGTTGTCAAGAGCACCCACTGGTATTTGCTGGGGCAGATCTCCCCAGGGAGCCTGCACCAGAGCGTTTTAGATGTCTGTCACTTCTGTCCTGGCTGCCCAATCCCAATACTGAGCACTGAGGTCTTGCTCAGCCCCACGTGTTGATTAGCATTCACCTGCAAAAGTCAAGCCACTTCAGCTCTTTGTCAGAAATCCTAGTTAATACAACGTTTGTGGGTAGAGCTTATTCAGGAAGCTTTGCAGGGCTGACAGATGATGGCATGGGGAGGAGTGAGGGGCTGATGGTGCTGAGCACCAGCCCACGGTGGGACGTGGTGTGCCGAGCCATCAGTGCTGGTGCTGTGGCAGACCCACCAACCTAGCTGGTTTCGAGGACACTGCTAGCGGTTCAGTCAAGGCCCCGAGAGGTGCTTTCAATAAAGTAGGAACTTGAGGGCTATTCACATCAATTTAAGACAACATCCCCATCAAGGCAAGTTGGGCAGAGCCCTCAGTACTTGGCTTGGCTCGAAGTCAGGAAATCCGTGCGGTAAAAGCCACTTACTTTGAAGCTCAATTACTCACGGCAGACTGAAAGCGAGCACCCAGTGCCTCCAATTTTCGGGGGGCTGTGGCGTGTGGCTTTCCCAGGCGGCTCCGCTGGCGGGGGTCTTGGGGCAGGCACCCTGAGACCAGGCGGGGAGGGGGAGCCTCCCCCCTCCTCTTCGCACTCCTCCCCTCCCCTGCTGCCCCCCCTGCGCACAGCCGCTCTCCCCTCGCCCCCCCCAGCCCCAGCCCCAGCCCCAGCCCACCCCCGCCGCCAGCGGAGACGCCCGCTCCGGCTGCTGCTGCGGTTGCGGCTCGGCGCCGCCCCCGGCCCCCCCCGCCGCCTCCCGGGCTCTCGGTGCCGCCGCCGCCGGGGCCGGGGCCGGGGCCGGTGCCGGGGGCGGGCCGGGGGCGGGCCGGGGGCCGCGGGCTCGGCCGTCGGTCCCGGCGCGCCGGCTCGGGGGCCGGCTCGGACCATGCACCGCGCTGCCTCCAACCAGCGCTCGGTCTCCTCCTCCTCGGGCTCCTTCCAGCCGCCGCCGCCGCCGCCGCCGCCGCCGCACGCCGCCGACCGGCAGCCCCTCTTCCCGGGGGGCTCCAGCAGCGGCGGCAGCCGGCGGGGCTCGGGGTCGAGCTCGGGCTCGGCGCGGGCCCGCCGCCCCCGCAGCCCCCGCAGCAGCCCCGGCGAGGAGGAGGAGGAGGAGGAGGAGGAGGAGGAGGAAGAGGAGGAGGAGGACAGCATCAGCATCAGCAAGCCCCTGGTGCCGCCGCCCGCCGCCCCGCCGCCCGCCGCCGCCTCGCCGCTCCCCAGCAGCAGCAGCAGCAGCGGCGGCAGCAGCGGCAGCAGCAGCAGCAGCAGCGGCAGCCCGGGCATGACGGCGGCGGAGCTGTACGGGGCGGCGGCGGCGGGCGGCGGGGCGGGGGGCGGCGGGGCGGCGGCGGGGGCGCTGCTGGGGCCCGGCGGGGCGGGGGGCGGGCGGCGCTGGGGCTTCCAGGCGCTGTCCCTGGTGCTGCTGCTGGGGCAGGGCGCGCTGCTGGACCTCTACCTGATCGCCGTCACCGACCTGTACTGGTGCAGCTGGATCGCCACCGACCTGGTGCTGGCGGCCGGCTGGGGCATCTTCTTCTGCCGCAACAGCCGGGCCCGCCGCCGGGAGCGGCCCCCGCCGCCGCCCCCCCCCGGGCCGCCGCCGCCGCACCCGCTGCTGCTGCACGGCCCCCCCGGCGGCCGCGGGGCCGGGGGGCGCGGGGCCGGGGGCCCCCCCCGCGGCGGAGACTTCGCCTACGCGCACCTGGCCTGGCTCATCTACTCCATCGCCTTCACGCCCAAGGCGGCGCTGATCCTGGGCACCTCCATCCTGGAGCTGATCGAGCTGCGCCTGCCGCTGGGCACCACCGGCTTCCGCATCACCCTGGCGCTCTCCGCCCCGCTGCTCTACTGCCTGCTGCGGGCCATCGGCACCGAGGGCTCCGGGCAGCTGCTGCTGCCCCCGCAGCCTCCGCCGCAGCACCGCGCCGCCGCCGCCTTCCTCGCCACCTGCCTCGACCTCCTCGACAGCTTCTCGCTGCTCGAGCTGGTGCTGCAGCCCGGCCGCCCGGCGCCGCTGCCCGCCCCGCTGCGCTACCTCCTCATCGCCGTCTATTTCCTCTGCCTGGCCTCGCCGGTGCTGTGGCTCTACGAGCTCAGCGCCGCCCGGCCGCCCGGAGCCGCCCGCCTGGCCCTGCACCTGCTGCTGCCCGCCGGGCTGCTGGACGCCCCGCTGCTGGCCCTGCGCTGCCTCCTGCTCCTGCGCTACCAGCAGCCGCTCTCCCTCTTCATGCTCAAGAACCTCTTCTTCCTCGCCTGCCGCGGCCTCGAGGCGCTGGAGACCTGCTGCCTCCTGCGCCCCGCCGCCGCCCCAACGCCCGCCAAGTACGGGGCCCCCGCCATGCCCCCCGCCGCCGCCGCCCCGCTGGCCCACGGGCTGTCGGACGCCGACGTGGGTCCCCACGGGTACGTCAACGCCTTGGCGGTCACCGCCCAGGGCTGAGACCCCACCGCCGCCAACAACGCTACCGCCCCGCACCGCCAGGCTTCTTCCAGGCCTCCTGCCCCTCCGCGACGCTCGGAGGAGCCCACCCTTTCCCCCGCCAAGACACCAGGTTGCTGCATGACCATCGGGGTCCGGTTTCCCTTTCCTCCCCTCCACGGCAGGGACTGGTGGATATTTTCCCCCTCGTCTGGGAACTCCTGCTGACTGCGGTGATGGGATGCAAACGGGGCCTGAACGACAGCCTCGCACCTTCGGGGTGTGCACAGGGTGAGAGATGCATGCCCTGGTTGCAGCAGGTCTCCCAATGCCGCCACCTCTGCTTCCCTGCGGAGCCCGAGGGGGTCGGGGAGCAGCAGCCGGGGAGCCTCTGGAAGCAACCTTCTCGTTTCAAGCCTAGGAGCCCCTTCCTCCTAGCCGAAAAGTCTACCTCTGTGCTCCAACCTGTCGCGTCATGCGTTGACTTCACATGCTACGGACCAGGTCCAGGGGCTCACACCCCATTTCACTACCCCCGAGACATTTCTTTCTGGTGAGAACAGGGTTTTACTGCAGCCTACTGCTTATTTCAGACAGCAGCACCCACTTGCTGGGGCTCTCATTTCTCTGTGAATATGCATGTTTACGGGATCAGTGTCGGTTTTCTTTTATGCAGAGCGTAGGGCTTCATTCCACGTAGGCCGGGAAGGCTGGGAAGATTTCCTCTGCCCCCTCTTCCCACGTCTGAGTGCACGCTGAGCCTACAGGCCACCCCGCTCTGAAACCAGGGGCCGGGTGCTGCTGGGGGTGGCCCTGCGCTCGATGCACCTCGCAGCACGGAGAGCAAAGCGCTACAGGAGTCTCCGAGGGGCTCACGAGCCTTGGCGAAAGCCCCCGCACCAGCATCCTGTCCTCTGTGTGCATGGCCATGGGGGGAGAGGACAGTTAATCGTAGGCAACCTCTCGTAGAAACACAGTTATCTTTGGTTTAAGCTCCATGGATGTTTGGTGCGGGTGAAGGCCTGCTCTTCCGCCTGGCTCCTGAAGTCCTGCGTGGAAGCAGGAGCACAGAGGCCACGCTTGGAGGAAGGACTTTGCCCCTCACAGGCTTTTATTTTGTTATCCGGGCAAGGCTGCTTGCATCGAAATACAGCACAGTTTCCTGTCCAGAGCCTTTTTTTTTCAAGCTGTCCTGGTGACGAGGGGACCATGAGCACCACCAGGCCCTGCGCAGGGCCCTCAGCAGGCCTTGCCCGGAGCTCTGTGCTCCGGCTTCAGCAGGACAGAGCCCCCATCCCACCCCCTTCCCCGGAGCAGGACCACCACCACCACCACCTGTTTACAGCCTTCCCAGCTCCCAGCTCCCATGGGCACAACCACAGCTGCCTCCGGCCTCTTCCCCCAGCCCTGGGGGCTGGACAAAATGGGGTGACGGCGCTGCCCTGCTCAGAGCTGCACCCAGGAGGGGCAGCTCGCTGCTCTCCCCCTGCCACACGGAGAGCCGGCAGAGACTGGGCTTCACTTTCCCACCAGTGCTTTATTTTTAACCTGAGCCCTCGGGTGGGCAGTTGTGTGAATTTTGGCCAGTGGCCATCTCTTCTGTAACTTCTTTTTGTCCGGACAATCTTGGTGCTGTGAGTGACTGTGATTGTAAAACTGAGTACTGTAAATTTTTCCTATGTGATGTGAGCCGTGTCTAGGGGATGCTAATTTCCTGGCCGAGGGGGGTGTAGTCATAGGTCTGTTACATCTGTACAGATACGCGTTTCCTCACACTTTCCTTTCTCAGTGTTAGGCAGGTACCAAAACCTCAGAGCTACAGTCTTAGTCAAGAGAGAGTGAGATGATGCCTGCACCTAGGAGCACTCCCTGCTTCAGTCAAACAGCTGAATGATAATGATAAAAATATGTGCCCAAAATAAGGTGAAACAAAAAAAGCTATTCACCCCCAGCTATGTTTTGCTGTTCCGATGGTGTGGTTTGTGATAGCACCAGAAGTGAGTGCAACATCCCTCATACACTGAAGCATAAGCGTAGCTGAGACACCAGAAGAATCCCAGCAGAATTACAAGTCTTACTTCGTGCCCCTTTATAGCACACAAGCTGCCGTTTCAACAGCGAGTGCCTTTTTTTTTTTTTTTTTTTTTTTTTTTAAATTTAAGACATTAGTGAGAAAATGGTGTATCAGAAACTTACGTAGCCATGGCATCTTCAGACCTTTGACTACATTGAAATTAGAGTTCAAATTTGTCCCCAGCTACAAAAATTGCCTGGGACAGATGACACTACAAAATGATGCTTCTGTTGTGCCAAATTCCTCTGTAGACGTAGTTCTCTATAGCCCCATGGTTTCTAGCTCATTAGTAAATGTGTTGTTTGGAAAGCATAAAGCTCTCGTAGCAGCTTGCTGTACCGAAGCCCCCCCCACAATTAAAAGGGTAGTGCTGCTGCTACTTCAATTACTTACTCCAGGGAAACATTTAAAGCTCTGCAACGTCCTGTTTATAAGCCTGCTCCACCTTTTGAATTCCCTTCCCTTTGGTAGTTGAGCTCTCACTTCCATTCACACCCTTCTGCCACAAAACAGATCCATCTGTAGAAGAAACACAGAGCGGTACCATCCAAGTGCAAGCAATACCTCCCCCAACGCACCTTGCACACCTGCTGTAGGTTCTGCCCAACCTTAATTACTGCTCCAGGTCAGTAACACTTCGCTAAGGTTGTGCCACACAAAGACACACAGCCCTTGGAGTCCTGTTATAAGGCCTGTAGCAGAGCTCAGCTCTTCAGCATTTTGTTGCTGTTTGCTATCCTGGCAAAAGAGATGGCTACTCCCAGAAGGAAAAAATGAAATGAAAGATGAAGCCTGTGGCCAGTGCACATTTGGCATCCCCTGGCATTAATCAGAACTTGTATTTTTTAAAAAGCAAGATTGTTAAAATAAAATTAGAAACTTGTGACTGATTTTGCGCTTTTATTCCCTCCTTTGAGTCTTGCTGAGCTTTTCAGTTTTATGTTCAGGGACCAACAGATGCGTTAGTTACTTGTTTTCCTCACATTGGATTGCTAAAATAATGGCTGGATTTTTCTGTCAAACAAACTTCTTGCAAGTGAAACCGAATCCTAAAAGCTGCAACACCGAGGGGACTACATGAGAAGGGAACGACAAAAGCAAAAAAAATCCAGATGACACTTCTGAGCTTCCTACTTAAATGATTTACAGAAGTGAATACCACTTGAAAAGGGCTCATGGGAAAAAAAAATCATATTTAAATGCTAATTGCTGTAAAATAAAAGAAATTTCAAGAACGGGGATCAGCAAGATGACAATTATTCACATAATCCGAGAAATGGGTTCCCACTGGAGAAACACTGAGCTCACGGTTACCACTTGCTGAGCTCCTGCTGGATTAGGTCTAGTGCAGAGAAGAAATGATGGTGGCAGCGAGCCTGAAGTTTGGGTGTGTGCAGAGGCTGCCCCTCTCTCTGTTTTTCTAGGCATTTAGCTGCAGAGAAAGGCAGCTCTCTTAACAGCCCTGCCTCGCTGACCAGCCCTGCACAGAAATTACAAGCATTCCACTTCTGTACCACCCATTTTGCAGGGACACGCACTCCCCTCCCACAAGAAGGTCTCCAGCTGTATTCGTAAGCACCTTGCAGGCACAGTTTGGTGTTTGTCAGCTTGTTCAGTTCTGGTTCTGCCTCAGGTTTGTCTCAAATTTCTAGACGAAACGCTAACCTAAGGAATTAGGTAGAATTGAGGACATGAGAGTAGTTAAGTAAATATATCAAAAAGTATTCTTGTTTGAATTTAAGAAACAAAACACAAGTTATAAACAAATACAATTACAAAATATGCATAGTACAATATTGGTTGCAAGTCAAAAGAGCGGATTATTTTCTGAGATCAGACTTTTAAAAAGCTGAAATAAAAAAAAGCTCACGAGATTTGACAAGTAAACATAGACAAGATGAGATGACAAGCTTGTCTGAACGCAGAGCAGAAAGGCTTTGTGTTCAAACCATTATCCAGCAGGCTGGACTGCAGAAACTGTGGTAACAAGTAAGGTAAATGCCATTCTTGACTAGCCCCGTCTATGCTACAGGGGCCATGATGCTACAGATAAGGCAAAGTTTACCCTTGGCAAGTTTACAGATGACACAAAACCGTGAGGAGTACCTGATACACCAGAAGGTCTTGTTGCCACCCAGAGGGACCTCAAGAGGCTGGAGAAGTGCGCTGACAGAAGCTCATGGAGTCCCAGGAGAAGCGCAGAGCCCTGCCCCTAGGGAGGAACAGCCCCAGGCACCAGGACGTGCTGGGGGCTGCCCAGCTGGAAAGCAGCTTGGCAGAAAAGGGCCTGGGGGTCCCAGGGGGCACCGACTGGACATGAGCCAGCAATGTGCCCTTGCTGCAAAGAAGGCTACTGGCATCCTGGGATGCATTAGGCAAAGCCCTGCCAACAGGTCAAGCTTCCCTCTACTCAGCATTTTTGAGCACTTATCCAGTGCCGGCCTCCTCAGTACAGGAGAGATGTGGACATATTGGAGAGATTCCAATGAAGTGTCACAAAGATGGTCAAGGGCCCGTAGCATCTCCCTTATGATGAAAGGCAGAGAGCTGGGACTGTTCAGCTTGGGGAGGGATCTTATCAATATACATAAATACCTGAAAGAAGGGTACAGAGAGGACAGAACCAGGCTCTTTTGATTGGTGCCCACTGACAGGACAAAAGATAGTGGGCACACACGGAAACAGGAGGTTCCTTCTGAACACCAGGAAACACTTCTTTATTGTGCAGGTGACTGAGCACTGGCACAGGTTGCCCAGAGGCTGTGGAGTCTCTCTCCTTGGAGATATTCAAAATCTGTCTCAACACGGACCTGTGCAACCTGCACTAGGTTGCCCTGCTTGAGCAGAGGTGTTGGACCAGAAGACCTCCAGAGGTCCCTTCCAACCTAAGGCATTCTGTGATTCTTTAGAGACAGCCCCAATCTAGCTGAAATTTAAGGCACAGATCTTCAACACAGTATTTACAACAAAAGATTTAAAATATGTATTAAGTTGGCAATGCAAAGTTTGCCATCCTATGAAAATCTACTCTTCAACTCCTGGCCTTGATTTCCGTCCAAGTACAATAAAACCCGCACAGTTGTAGGCAGTTCTGAAGGCACAAGTGGACGAACCACGATAATTTTTCTGCAGTCAGTCAGTGAGGATTCAATACAACACATTTCTCCATGTAAACTGCCTCTTCTCTCCCAGTGATGGCTAGTATCTGATGCCTCTCTCCATACAGAGGTTAGAAGCAGCAATTGTTGCCCACCTGCCAGGCCATCCTGCCTCCTGGCAGCAGACAGGAAGAGCCCACCACCCAGTCCGTTGCAACACCAGGACAAGAATGGTGCTGGAAATGCAGTTTCAGCATTGTGTGTGCTACCTTCCATCTGTGTATTTCAAACGGAGCAGATCCCAGATAGAGCCTAACAGCCCTCTGAAGACTGGCTCATGTCTATCAGCTCAGCTGGATACCCCCACTCAGAGCTCCGCTGAATGTCCTGGAATAAAAGCTGCTGCTGGAGGCTCTTTAGATTGTTCAAGACATCTGAAGAGAGTTCATGAAAGGTCACCTGGTTTTCCTGATCTTCCTCTTCCTCCTCCTCGTCCTCCTCCTCCACAAGGTCATCGGGAGGCAAAGGAGAACATCTGGAGATGTAGCCCTGGTCTGACTGGACTGACTGTCTTTGGTCTTTGCACTGCTCATCGAAGACCAACTGGTGCTGCTTGTCAGACTCCTCTTGGCAGAAAGATGGATCTGAAGGAATGACGTTCTGCTGATAAAAAGAGTACATGAGCCCATTCAGATGGGGCCTCAGATCACCTGAAAGGTTTGCATGACTCTGGTCATCTTCTGCTGGAACTTCACAGTCACCATGGAGGATGACGTTATTCCTCATCGGAAAACTTGCCTCCAGAAGAGGAACTCCTTCCATGCAGTCCTCATTACTCAGCACATGATGACCAAGTATATTTTTATCTTCCATGGAAGGGACAGGCTCCACTACCTGAACTTGAGGGGCCTCGTCCATAGGAATGACCGTCACCTGAGAAGCTGGATCTCCACACAGATTAAGCTGAGGCTGTAGTTTACAGCCCGTGCTCTCGCCTTCGTGCATGTGGAGGTTGACAACATAACAGCAGTTAGGGTCAGGCTCCCGGAGGTGCAGCTGCTGTTTCACAATCCCACCTGGTTCGCTTAGCAATGAATCCACCTGGCTCTCTCTGCTCAGCGACTGTGACTCTTCTTCATTATCCAGGCAGATGCTTTCAGCCTCAAACCAGTTTGGGTGCTCCATCTGCCAGCTCCTGAATTTTTGTACTGCTTCTTTCAATTTCCTCCCACTAGGGGTATCAATGTAGTTTTCAGCTGTGATTTCCTGGATTCGATGGATACGCCCAGGTTCAAACTTCTCCAAGTCCTGAATCCGAAAATAAACATCCTCAAACTTGTCCATCAGTTGGTACCTGGATGTGACGTTGAATAGATCAGGTATATCCTTCTCACTACTTATCCCATCGAAATAGCAGACTATATACATTCCAAAACAGGCTGGCTTCTTGAAATCTGGCAAGATCAAATTCAAGGCAGGGGTGAACAGATCTCCCATTGGCTTTTGCTGATCTTGCTTGAGACAAACAGGCACACTCCCAAGCATGGCCTGCCATTTGGCCTGGGTGCCTCGTGAGCATAAGATGATGATCTTTGAAGACAGGTCTTCCATTTCCTTCTTCTGCCGAGTAAGCCAGGGTAATGGCCCCAACTCTGAGATCTGATGATCTTCTAGCAGGTCTAAGGCGACAGCAGTGCCACAGACAGTCATCAGGAACTCGGCAAACTTCAGCACCACATCCACGTACAGCAGGTGATCGGCGGAGTACACAATCCAAACCTTTCGGGGCTTTAAGGGTGGCAGAGGAAGGTCGGTAGATGGTACTGGTGAGAGACAGAAAAATATCAATCCCAGCCACATTCTTGAAATTGTAATGATGCAAACCAGTGGCAATCCGCACAGGAGGATATTAACAAAAGGTTCTAGCAACTCCCAGTTTTGAAGCTATTTTAGTAACATATGCAGGCAACACCTTACTGCGGAAGTTTTGTATTAAAGCCCAGATAGTGGAGCTATGATTTATAATAATGCTTGGGTGGTTCATGGAATTTCACCACACAAAAGTAAAACACATTGCCTTCAAGAGGCTTGAAAATATACGTTCCCTGCTGGAGAGCTGAGTGAACCCCAAAACAATCTCCTCTTCCTATTGCTTAAATGATTATCAAGGGTTCTTTTGCCAGTACAGCCTTAGATGTATCAAAAAACCCCACCACTTTACAAAATAATTATCTCCAGTCTGCCAAAGACAGTATTCCAACTTCCATATCCTCTGTCCAATGCTACTGAGCACAGGAGAACCCCCTTTTTAGACAACTACCCAAGACTTCCAGAATATATTACGTGTGTGATGGCACACAAGCAGGACATCTTACCAGTTTGCAAATCATTATGGCTGCATTTCCTTTGTTGGAGTGCTGGAAGAGAGAGAAAGTCACTGTCAGTTCTGAAAACAAGAAATAAAATTAGCCCCTTCACATGACAACCCCTTCCAATGGCTACATTCAAAACCCAAACTCTTCAACAGCATGGGGATAAAGAAGACGTGGGGAGGGAGAAGCCTAATAAGAAGTATACTAAATGAACAAAGACTCTTCTACAGCCAATTTTACTTCACTACGTTTTGTGTTGGAGAGGAGAAGGAATGCACACACAACCTGTTTTCTCCATCTTTCTCAGATCTGGACAGCCTCTCAAAAAGTACAGAACCTCCAAACATTCTCCTACTTCTTGTTAAAGAGAAAACTTTATTTATTTATTTATTTATTTATCTTTTTTTAGAGAGAGTTATTTCTTAAGAGGCTTCTCTAAAGAATGTCCCAAGCTAAATGTTACAGTTAAATTTTATACTAAGAATTTTTCCAAAATATTTCCAATTTCTCCTCTCAGGTAAAAGCACAGTTATGAGTTGCACAGTTTCCCTACAATAACTGTCCCACAGATACAGCAAAAAAGACTAGGAGTTAGTTCTTAATCACTCAGTTTTCCAGCCTGCACAAAGCACATCTTTGTGTCCTATTCTTCTTCCACATTCACTGAAAAACATTACTTAAACTCAAAATAGTACGAAAATGAATTTTGCAGACTTTGGGGGAGAGGGGAAAGAGCATGTTCTGGACAAACAGGAAGCTTCTGCCTTGCAAAACTCTTACAAAATGCAGAAGAAAAATAAATGGAGAGGAGATCTGTAGCAATCTGCAGGAAACAAAGGGCTGAACGATGGAGTTTATTTTTCCCCTTATGAGCTCTTAAGCTTTATGAAAACGGAGCATCAGACAGCATAATTCACTGGCAGCTTTACTTAACTAGGTGGATGGTATTAGGCTGCTACAAGTTCCACAATGTAGAAAATAATAAAGTGTTTACATAGGCATTATTTTAGTGGCAGTACATCAGAATGGCAAGGAAGAAAATAGTAAGAGGAGTAATTACAGAAGTAGGAAAAATATTTTTAGCACTGAGTCTTTTGTTTCTAGGTGGTATGAGTCTTACCTGCTCGCTTTTTGGTCATACAAATGACAGCTGCTATGACTGATCCCACCAGTAATACACAGATCCCAGTGATACACCAGTAGAGCCATATAATCATATCATCTGTGGTACAAAAAGAGCACTCAGACATTGCTTTATACAAATAATGAATTTCACTCAGGAAGCTTCTTGAACAGCAGGGACCAAGGGAGAAGGACTGTGGCTTTGCCCAAAATGATGGGTGATCCAGTACTTCACCCTTACAACATACCGCAGGCGGTATGACATCCTGTTTTCACAATGATGCTCTGCACCACAGACTTGCTCCACAAAGAACCGTATGTGCAACACATTGAAAACACAGACCAATAACTTTCCTTTGTACACAGCAATCAGTGCTTATCCGGCTTTGACAGGCATGCTGCCCATGTCCTGCCTGTTTCACGTAATACATCTTCAAAAGTTTTTTTTATGATTTTAGGTGAAGCATTTTTTCAAACTCAGGTGTTTTTTCCTTTTTACTTCTCTAGCAAAACCAGCACCTTACAGGTCTTGGTGCAGCCAAAAAAAAAGATGTTAAATCATTATGCACATGATTTATCTTGACATTCATAAAAATGAATATATGCAAGCTATTCTCTCCAAGAGCTGCTTTATATTATGCAAAATTTTTAACACTAGGCAAAGTGACAGATAGTGTTTCAAATTAAGACTCTTCTTGTCAAAAGTGTTTCTCAAAGAATTTTATGCAAGTGAAGTATCTCTGAAAAAAATTGCTCTCTAAGATTCATGTTGCATAAAAAAAATCATGCTGCATACAAATACTTGCCTTCAAGCATGGTGAAGTAACTCTAATACAATTCATTCTGAACTCAGTGGTACAAAGGGACATTTCCTGCTCATTGGGTCAGGGAGGATCAGTTGTTACTCTATATGACAGTAAAAGAGAAGCAAGAGAAGTTTCAGGGTACTGGAGGAGCTTCTTACCTGATGGGTCTGTACCTGCAAAAAGATGAGAGTTTCATTAAAAATTCAGCCCTCATCTGTAAAACAATTAGAATCTAATTTAGAGAAAAGGAGTACTCACTTGGAGCTGGTGAACATGGGATGAAAGTAGAGTGTCTCAGGCAGTCTGTGCCACAGTTTGCAAAGAATGGCTGAATCTGCAGTCAAAATAAATTCAGAACACAGAAGCTATTCTTAAAAGCAATTCTGTTATAACTTGACTTTCCCCTTGCCTCTGCAATCCCTGTGTTTTAGCACAGGTACACAGAATTCCCATTTCCACTTCAAAAACAAGATTAATCAGGAATACTTATGTTATTCACTATACATTAACAAGGCAGTGAGCTCCTGGGGTGGCACACCTGCCATTCCCTGATTTGGCAATCGTGCGCTAAGAAAAGCCACTGTCTACAGAGAACACTTTTATATATATACTAAAAAAAAATATTTCTGCTATAATCATTATTTTCATGATGTAGACAATGGCTAACCTCCAAATCTCAGAACAAAACACTGGGCAAAACCGTAACATTCCTAAACTGAACACTGCCCTGCTGAGGAAGGAGGGACATAGGGACAACAGTAAGACCCTACCTGTACTTCGTACTTGCAGCAAGCTCTTAAGTTCTTCTCCATTTTGATTGTGACATTTGCTTGTGAGGGTAGTTCACCCTGCAGAAATCAGATGTGAGTTAACAGATGGAAGAAGAAAATGGAATGAAAGCAGGAAAAGAAAAGAAGTTGAGATGAGAATATGAAGTGTAACAAAGAAGCATAAATTTCTTTCCTTTTTTTTTTTATATTTAGAAAAAAAGGCAACAATAGACCCACAAAAATGAAGCAGATAAATGGTCTGGCCACCATCACTGCAGGTGTCACATACGACTGATAATAGTTACGCAAGTGAGAGAGCAGGCTAAGGCTGCACAGGTAAGAGGAAACATAATTAAGTTTATACCCTGCATAACTTCAAATATGTTAAGTTTACAGTTTCTTAATGTTAACGTCTTAAGTTTTTAAATGTGTAAATGTATGATTAAAAAAATTCCTCATGTGTTTAATTAAAAAAGCCATCAACACTGATGCCTCTGGACACTTGAACAGAGGACAACTTGTCCTTGTTACCTGAAAAATAGCAAAATAATAAAATCATAATGTAAATATATTCTTTACAGTTCTTAGTAGAGATACTCAAAAATGAAGTATATTACTCTCTGCCAGGGAAATGTGCACACAGCAGTACCTGCTCGTGTCAATAATAAAAGCCTATCAGTACATGGAATACAAAAGCTTAAATATGGAAGGAATGGAAAGATTAAGCAAGCTGCATGCCATTTTATTTGCCCTCCCCCAAGGAAGGGTGGGGACTCATAACAAATATTCAGTATCCCTCCTCCCTCAGATGCTTGAAAAGGGAGTTTTATGTCAGAAAACCGCATCTACTTGGAACTTCTCAGCAACACAGGCAGTAAAACCTGCAGGAATTGATTGTCAGTTTAAGTGAAGCACCTGTTACAAATGCTCATTCTTCATCCAACCTCACTGCTTACAGACTGCTCCATGCATTAGAAAACATATCAAAAAGAGGCTCTCAAAGATCTTTTATCCACCAAATGGAAAGAAATTTCCCTTTTCCAAAGGCAAGATAATAATCAGAGAAGAACACCTTGAATACTGCAGTTCAAGTGCATTCAGTAGACCTTGGCTCCAACTCCTTGTTTAGCAACTCTAACGGAAATGTTTAGATTTCCATGGAAGATATAACTGATATTACCTCTGTGACTTCACGCGTGATCATTTTACATTTCTTCTCATTCAGGAAACTGGTCACATGAATTTGGTACCGCGTTGACTCCGTCCACGGGTTAAAGCTTACGAGCAGAGTCATATCATCT
Organism: Anas acuta; assembly: GCF_963932015.1. Classification (NCBI taxonomy): domain Eukaryota; kingdom Metazoa; phylum Chordata; class Aves; order Anseriformes; family Anatidae; genus Anas; species Anas acuta. Next base: position 140,302,338 of record NC_088979.1, read on the forward strand.
AGACTTTTAGCTTGGATCCTGGGCTCCCATAGGCTGCCTGGAAGTGGTGCAGATATTCCCATGTTTCTTAACTGTCAGAAGTATTGCAGCAGGGCGCTCATGACTACATGACTCAGACAGATTCTTACCTGTCTTTATACACGGGGTGGTTCTTTTCATCAGAGAGTCATTGCAGTCTGCAAGACAGACGACCAGTCACCAGTCAGAAACATTGTACTGCCATTTAGGAAAAACACACATTTTCTTATCAGAAGCCAGACACCTAACTGAGTCTTCCTTGATGAGTAGACCTTTGTTTCAAAGCAACAGAAAAATTCTACAGCAGAATAGTATCAGTTTCCAATGTATAAACTAGCCCCTTCACTGATTTTTTTTTCCTGAATAGAGATATTGATAAGAAAAGTCTAAAAACATACAGTATTTATTAAGACAGTAATATTTGACAAGCCCTGCTGATAGAAGACTTGTACAGAGAAAGTCACAGTGGAATGAAAACTTCATACTGAGCTCTGGACCCTGAGCGCTGCAGCCATAGTTTCCTCTAAAAAGCATTCTGCCTCAGGAAAACTATGAAGTTGGAGTCTTTCTCGATCCCAAAATAGTTTTCCACATTTACAGTTCTCTGAGCTTAATTTAGCAGATTGGCCCTGCTCTTTGGGACCTTTTTCAGATTCAAATCTGGAGTCACACATTCAACACTTAGCAATGTGGGATTTACAAGTCTCAGCTTAAACTGCGTCTCTCCTCCAGGGCTTGGACACAAAAGAAAAGAAAGAACTCCCTGCAATGGCTTGCTTAAACAGTTGAAAGAAAACATTACAGATCTTAGTTTCCAACTTTCAAGTTCATGCCCCTGTAATTCACAGGTAAGCTCTAGCCAGCAAAGCTTCCTGCCGCTGCTGACCTTGACGCAATGTATTAGGTTTCTGGGGAGCAGCGCAGGACAAAACCAGAAAGCTCAGTATTACCATGTATGATAAAATGTAGGATGGCTGAAAACACACGACATACATTGCCATTTTATAATGAAGTCATGTTGCCAACTATAAGCAAGAAGAAAATCATTAAACATTTTTAAAGCTGTATATTGAATGTATTGATAATGTAGTCAGTGCAGCCAGAGGGCACTGCAGATGCTCAGCATCTTCAGGGAAAACAAGATCTTTAGTTATAAGAAAATTTGCATATACACAAGAAAGGGTCAGGCAGTCAGCTCTACCAAGTTTCTCAGAAAGTCATGCCCAATTCTGTCTTTGAAATCAAAATTCACATGCCTAAAATTTGGTATTAGGAGCCAAATTTAACTTGTTCTGATTTGGACATTTTGGTCTGTAGTTCCAGTTTCCACAAAAAGGGGCAAGTATGAAAGATTTAAAATTAAACACAAGCAGCAATGATAGTCTGCAGAGAGCACGAGAGACTAGTCTACAGCCCTACTCATGTAGCTGAAATATCTTTGTACCTTTTCAGTAACAAAATTCAGATGTAACCCATCTTCAGTGAGCCCTTCAATGTGGCACTTGCACTAGTTTTCAGGTTTACTTATCACTTTCTGTTTAGAAATAGCTGTAGCAGAATCCTTAATGAGCTACAAATGCAATGCCTCAACTCAGAGCCCCAAGTCCATGGCTTTGTCTAGCTTTTTATAGAGCTTAACACATTTTTATAGCAGTATCTTCCATGCAGGAACTACTGTCAAACAGAATCAAAGTGTCTTTTCTTCACAGTATTGTCCCTCCACGTGCACCTTATTCCAAGTAGAGATTTGACAAACTGCTGGACACAGGATCCCAGAAAAAAAAGGGACTGTGACTTGTAGCCCAAAATGATATATGCACTTTGGATATAAAACAAAGGAGTATTGTAAAATATTAACACCATAGACATTCAAAACAGCAGTATTCAGAAAGGACAAGTTCTTATAACATTATCACCTTATCACCAACTTGCTCACAGTTCACAGGCTTGGTCTGGAAAAAAACAGGTCCATAAACTATCAAACAAAGCCCTGAGCTCAAGGCCTAGGGAAACTAGAGCTTCTCTTACCAGGCATTGTGAGAGACGCGGACTTGCAATTGTAGTCTCCATCTACGCTCAATTTGGGCAGGTGGTAGACAGTCACTTGATAAGTTTGGCCAGGTTCCACCTCAAAACGGTTAAAAGTGAAATTCCACTGAAAACAAAACACATTTGAGGGCATAAATTGAGACTGCTGTGCTATCAAGACACTGAAATTAACAGCTGAGGGGTACGGTCCCATTGTGTTGCCTCATCTTATATGATCTTTTTTCTAAAGCTTGATTGTAAGAAAAAAAAAAAAAAAGGAACTCATTCATTAAATGTACCAGTCCTCTGGTCTGTCTCCAATTCTTGTATTTGGAATGAGGAGAAGAAAAAAAAAAAAAAAAAAGCAAACAGCTCTCTCTTGGGATCCCTGAGCTGATACAAGGTCTCATGCCAAATAACTTTGTGCAGTTCCCACTGAACTACATTCTGAATTTACGTAAGGAGATTAGGCTAGAATATGCAGCTTTGAGACTGAAAGTTTAGTCCTGTATAAATCTTGCTGTGCTGTGCAAGTGCTAAGCATTTAGAATTGCACTGCATGTGCATCATTCTGTACTTGGCCTTTCCAAAGATAATATATCATTAAATTTATATTGTTTTCCCATGTATCAGCAATGTTGTGCAAATTCTGAGAGAGGCAATGGCTCCAGTGGGTAAGCCAACCTTCATCCACTTCTGGGTGCTAAAGACCAAGCTCCAAATTCCTCTTGTTCATAAGAGGAGCTGTGGATGCTCAGCTCTTTCCTGATGAGCTCCCGAAAGAGAGCATAGACTGGAAGGACCAGGTTGGCACTTTATTCCACAGCAAGAGAGTACGTGAGAGAGAGGTTGGTAAATGAAAGACCAAGTTACAGAGGCTGTTAAGTGTCATGATGATTAAGCAGAATGCAAAAACTGCCACAGTTGTTTGCTTTAAACAGCACCTAGAACAGTGACACATGCTAGGCACCGAGAGGAACAGTACTTAAACCCTGAGAATGGTAAAAGTGAAAGAGAAACCAAGGTAAGCAGGCATTGTACATTGTTACATGCAAGCATAAACCAAACTGGAAATGAAACCAGGTCTCAGGGTCAATATCCTGATCGTTACGTCAGCTCCTCTGACTAACCAGCGGGTACGTAATGGAAAAAGCAAAAGGTAGCCTCGCTATAAAATAGGGAAAGTGGAACCAAACCCCTGGACTAGAATAAGTAGTTTGGGGTCCTTGGCACTTACCCGGCCTCCGTCCGGACGGACCTGAAGCGGCAATTTGTTCTGAAACTCAAACTGGGCGCAGACCTGTTGGTTGCTGCTCACTTGCATCACAGCCAGCTCTGCCCCTCGGAGGTACCGGATGCTAGCTGCAGGCACAGGGCAGAGAGAGAAGTTTTCCTTTTCATGTCAGCTGCGCTTGTACAGGTTGCAGCCCCCCCAGAAATCACCGCCGTGCTTGCTCTTGTCACGGTCTGACTCCTTTTGAAGTGCTGGGAACCCCAATACAGAGATAACTGGCCATGAAAACAGTGAGTGTGCAGGGCTGACTGACACCACTGCAGGTTGTCCTGCACAGCAAGAGCTCCAGCTCTGCAAACAAAGGGGCAGAGCAGAAGGCAACTGCATCTTCCAGACGCTCTGGCAGTTCATAGGTTTGGTGCCCTGTTTAGCTCTGCCTCTCAGTACTGCTTTACACAGTTTTGGCACCGGAGCAAATATTGGGATTGTTTGTACCAAGTAAAACAATGAGAAAATCCAGAACTATGGCTTCTTCAAATGATAGTCTTACCTGAGTCATTCCTGCTTCTATGCTACTGCAGCTGCACTGAGATAACAACTCTATACCACCCTCAGACACAGGTCCTGCAGAAGCAGGAAACAAATGTGCTTAACCCTGTCTTGAATCAGTGAAAAAATTATGGATGAGTGCACACAAGCACAACACCGAAAACAAAAAAGCATCAAATTTACTCTCCAAATAAGAAGACTTGACCAACTGGTACTTGTTAGCGCTCCAGTAGGACAACTATTCCTTTACCAAGACACACACGCATACAGGAAATTCAGAGTTACAAAGACTGGATTGTCCTAAATGGGAGGCACTTGCACTGGGTTAACAGCACATAAACTACTATATGCATGCTCTCAAATTAATTGTAATTTGTTCAGTTCGTAGATGTAATTCAACTGCATGAGAATGCCACAGTCACTATTATTGCCTTGAAAGGGCACAGCTTGCACTGCAAACCTCCTTTTTCCCCTTACTACTGTGGGAAACGTACATACTGTTCTTCATTTCGTTTTTATCAGCCCTTCCCATTTTAAATGTCACTATCCCACATGCATGGGAACATTTTCAATTCTTGAATACCCAGCATACTCAAAGCTCAGATTCAGTCTTCAAAAAAAAAAACACAACCAAAAACAAAACCACTCCTTAAATGAAACCAAAACAAAGCAAAGCAGCCAAACACCCAAATTTCAAAGCTGTCCTTCCACAACTAGGCCAGTGAAAGTTTTCACATCACAGTTCTCCTCCCTGTCCTTACTAGACTGCACCTCATTGCTCTGCTCCACATCCCACAACCACCTCTTACCATCGGTGGCCACCTTCCACTCTATCCGAAGCACGGGGAGCAGCTCTCCATCTGTCTGACGGAAAACTTCAGAGGAGACGTGAAGACTGCTGGGGGCAGAAGGTGTCCACGTCTGATTCTGCAGCCAGCTTCTCTCTATGCAGGTACCTGTCCAGCAAGCGAAAGCTGTTATTCAGAGCAGGGCAGAGGGAAGCCTGCCTACTTGCAGTTATTGTCTGCCCTTTTGGTGAGGGCAACACGGAGGGTAAATCTGCATGACAGGCTGCTTCACTGCTCAAAAAAAGCAGTTTTCGGCATGCAAATACTTTATAAATTACCTGTAATGTTCTGAACTCAGTGTCTCCTGCAGCAAGTCACTATCTCGTTGCTAAAACACATCTGTGTTAGAAGACCAGCGCTAATTTCAAGCCTTCCAGTGATAATGTCAGATGCCCAGGCAGTTTTTAAAGCAGCGTAATTAACTTTTAGAACCTTCCAGTGACTGCTCGTTACACCTTGCCTAAACTAATGAGCCCGCTGGACAGAAAAAATGATTTATGTCCGTCTGTACAGTACTAGGGAAAGCAGGTCCTGTAATCTCATCAGAAAATGCAATCAGGTATGACAGGCATTAGACAGACACGATCTACTTAGGCTTTTGTCAGACATTTGACTTATTACCAGAGCACGTTAAAAATAGCTCTGCTGAGTATCAGCGGAGCACAAGCACGGGAAGAACCAGGCTGACAAACCAAGGAGGAGCTGCAAGTGGGAAACCATTACTGCTGGGATGTCTTAAATAGCTCTGTGGGGGCGAGCGTAGGCCCAATGGTATGCATTTTTCTAAAAAAGATAAAAAAATAAATCCAGAAATAAATAGAAAATACCTAATAATAGCGTATCTGATAACTGTCGGGCTGGGGAGAGGGGCAGAACTGCCAATATAAACAGTATCTGTGCCATTTGGTGTGCAGGACCATTCAGACAAAACACTTTTTGGTGCACATCTGAGCACACGTTGGGTAGGCCACATCTACCTAACAAGAATTTATAACAGGATTTATTTATAACAGCACTGCTGAAAGACCAGCAGAAGAGCTACTGAGCATGAGCTGTGCCACGCAATCTATGAATCACACCAACAGGCAAGTGTCATCTCGGAATATATCAAAAACGAAAAAGGATAAGAGGTGAAATGATTACAGAGGCTTTGCAGAGCTCAGTATGTAATTCTTCAGCTGTTTGGTGCATCCACACAAACACTAAACCTGCTCCTGACAGCCTGGCTTTAGGCTACGGAAATCCTCACACGCTCATTTTACCTAAGATCTGGAGAAAACCTGGTAGAATTGAAGTACCTTACAGAGAAGTACGTTAAGTACTAACAAATCTTTTCCCTACAGGAGAAAAACATAATATGAGAGAAGAGGCAGAATTCAAACTAAATCCTCAAATAAGGCAGCATTTTAATGGTGGAGCTGCAGCTGGGCTTAGCTCTGCTGCCAAGCTGTATTCCTGCATCTGGCTGCCAATGGGAAATATGACCCAACCCGATCCCACCCAACCTCTCTCCTGCCTAAAACATTAAAATCTGGTTATTTTCAGCAGTCAGCTCCTTGGTTTGGCATGCCAAGCATGGCTGCAGAAATACGTGTGCCAACACCTGCACACTAAGGAGTTCTGCCACACCCCCAGATGCCTCCACGTACCAAACAGAGGAATGCTGAACAGGCTTTTTTTTTTTTAAGCATTAACAAAAAATTACAGTGAAGTGTATCAGGTCTGTGTTATTGGTAAGACTTGACCCATTATGTCTGCTATGTCCGCTCACACCTGTGTTCAGGAGGACCTACAATACCTCCTTTCCTTTCCCAATGCACTGTGCTTCACGCCTGATGATTTACTCCTTGCTCTCAGCTGCACCCCTTTATGCCCCCTCTTCTTCCAAGTTCATACATTAATTTTCCATCAAGTACTACCATACATGTAGTAGTTTGTAATGAACACATACGGACAAATTTGTCTTAAAATTCCCATTTCTTTACAAATTGACCGTCCTTCTTTTAAATACAAACTAAATGAGTTAGGTTGTATGTTTTCCACACACCCCAACCATACCCTGGGAAGGAGACTTAAGTTCCTATTCTTCTTTGATCCTTGATCAGCTCCAGTTAAAACTGAAAACTCCCAAAGCCTGGCATGACAGCAGTGCTGTTGCAAAACAGCAACAGAGTCGCTTTACATCTCCCCAACTTCAGCAGAAAGAGCTTGCTGTATGAACCCGGGTGAAAGACACAAAAAAGCATGATCTGATAAGAAGACATCAATAAAGAAAAAAAAGTAACTTACTATTTTCTACGAGGCAGTTTAAATCCTGTTGGGAAAAAGAAACAAACAGGAATATTGTTAATGAACTGAGGGAAAAGAAACTGGGTTGACAGTGATTTGCTTCTGTTTGGTGGCAGAAACAATTTAATGGCAACGCTCCCTCTCAAACCTTGAGCAAAAGCTGGCAGATGTGGCATTAAGGTCCTGGTGCTTATAAAACAAGCGTGCCATCCAACCAGCCAACTCCCCCTGCTCCCCAGGAGTCAGCAACTCCCACGCAGAGCCCCCCAGCTTCTCCTGGGACCCCCCAGCCTCACCGCTGGGCTGGGAGCCTTGGGACAAGGAGCACAGAGAGCCCTGCAACCGTGCCCTGCGCTGGGTGGAGGAGCTGCAGCGTAGCCAAGAGCAGAGCGTGTCTGTGTGCTTGTTGTAGACCTGTGAGAAACACAGGGGGAGCTTAGCTGGTTTTGTCATGCTCAAAATGTCACAGCAGCCACCGCCAAACTGGTAGTTTGAACATCAGGTAGCAGGCTGGTCTGAACTGTACTCTTACAATTACTCCCCACATTGCGGAGAAATCCTCCATCGAGCATTTATATCCTGTAGCACTGAAAAACACAGGTTATACGTATATTTAACACAAATTAAGAGTCGCAGCCTCTGCCTTCCCAAGCAGCTGTCACACGTGACGAGGCCGTGCTTTCCTGGCAAGGGATGAACATCTGCCTGCCGGGGATAGAGAACTTGTGAACAAAGTCCTTATTTTGCTTTGCTTGCTTTGATTCACCAGTTAATCTGTCTTTATCTCAGCCCGGGATTTTTCTTGCTGTAACCCTCCGACTCTCCCCCACCCCGCTGCAGGGAGCAGCTGTGGGGCTTAGCAGCTACCCAGGGCGAGCCCACGACAGGCAACGAAAATAATGGGCTACTAGCCATGTCTTTATGTTTGCAACTTAACGACCGCTGTTAAAATGTGACAATTAATATTCAGTCATTTTGTCCTTCTGCTGTTCCAGTTATCAGCAGTTATTGTAAACTGCACCCCGCTAGGGCCCTTATATAAATGATGAGGCTTTATTTGCCTGGAGGGCAGCAGTACCTGCTTTCACCTGCGTGCTGGTGTTTCTGTTTGGTAGCAGACGAGACAATTAACCGAGCAACAGTTGCGATTCCTGCTTTTTGTTTCATTATCAGTGTGAATACTGAACCAGCACAGCACACCAGTGGATTCTCTCTGCCTCCAGCTGTATTGTTCCAGGTGGGGTGCTTGCAGTGTTCCCAGCATACATGTAGGTGAGACTCCTTCCTTTCTGGCCACATTGCCAGCAGAAGGGGGAAAGGATCCTCCCTCCACAGGGCAGCTTGCACCAGTTCCGCTGTTAGCCCACTCCCTTCCCTATCCCCAAATCCTCACAGGGGCGACCCAATGGCTCCAAATGCCCAGAAGAATAATTAATCCAGCCAGGAGGTCCTCGCTGTAGGCATAAGGAGGCTGAGCTAACAGAAGATGATGAAGTGACAGCGCAGACACAGCTTTACACCAGAAAATATAACTCCAGAGAATGGCAGCCAGAAAACAGGAAGGAACTGAAGACAAAGACAAGCCAGTTTTGCAGTAAAATAAGCCAGTTATCTCTAGATTTGCACTGGGGGGAATATTGCTGGCTTTCCCTTGTAAAGGTCCACCTGACGCACTATCTGACGCACCAGCTCATTCAGGCTGCACTAACAAAGCCGTGGTCAGCAGAAACAATTAACCTAGTTTCCCTCCTTGAGCAAACAAGTTTAGATGATACAACAGAAATTAAGTTGCAGTGGTGATTTTCTGCTCGCCCACGTAGACGTGGAAGCAAGTCAGAAGCGTTGACAGAGTCGAGACGCGTGCCAGGCCGCACGCAGCAGACGGGCGAGCTGCTGATGGGAAGAAAGGGAACAACAAATGCAGAGCTCCGCATAAAAGCTGAAGATAAAGCCCGCAGTCATGCAGCCTGCTTGCTGGGCACATTGTTACAGAAGAGGCCTGAAGCGAGATGTTCTCTTCTCACTATTTTCTTATTGCCTTTCAGGCCCGACAAGCCAAGCTATGGACATAAATACGAGAGCAAGAAGGTTGCGAGGCTGAAACTCTTACTGGTAGAAAAGGACAGGCACAGTCAGCTCCTCTCGGTTTCTTGTCCCGTTTCCACAGAAAGCTAAGCAACTGTTTTGTTTACTTTTTGAAGCCTTTTTTTTTTTCTTTTTGACAGCAGAGAAGAACAGACCATATGTCGTAGAGATCATACGAATGTGGAAAAAGAAAAAAAAAAAGAGAAACCGATTAACAGCACCATGTCATAACAATTCAATTAAATTAATTGGAGGCCGAGATTTCCCGGCAGGATGCTGTGGTAACTAGCAAGAAACTGAAGCAAGCTGGGCAGGCATCCAGTTTTCCTTTAAAGAGCAACTGCTGAATGGGAAGGGCTCCAGCTTCCCAAAATCTGCCTCTCACCTAGGAGCCACTCTGTATATCTCCTGAGGCTTGGCTGATTTGAGGTTTACTGAAGTTCCCCTGTCCGGATTCATCGGTTCAAAGAAGCAGAGATCAATAGGACGTGAACATGTTTTATGAATACTTACTGAAAAATGGTTTGTTTTAGGAAACAGTCATCTTCTACAGCAATGGTTTGTGGCTTTTTTGTTTGTTTGCTTTGTTGTTGTTTAGTTTAGAAGCCATGGAGAAAAATGCTCTCTTGTACTAACTCTCAGCAAAATAAAAAACAAACTCAGAAGTTGAAGTTTCTTTGCAAAAAAAAAAAAAAAAAATAGTGTTTTCTTTATCATGTCTTGGTAACTTTGATCACTAATCTTTTTTTTTATGCCAAGATGTCCAGAAATATTTGGAAGTTTGCAAAAACGGACCAGGAAAGTCTTCCACACATGTATCACCACCACTTATCTCCATGAAAGATGCTGCATCCATTCTTCTCCAGACTTGTAGCGAATACCCATCACTTCCAAGACCAAAGCAAAACACACCTCGCCAAACCCTTAAAGCTGGCAGGGCTGTTACAAACAGCATCCCCCTGGGACGTGAGGCATGCCCCATCAGGAAGCGGTTAAGCCCAGTGGCTGAGCACCGTGATTAAACACTTCACAGTGAACAACCAGATGGGTATTTGAGTGTGGGTTGATCTTCCCTGTGCCTAGCAAGAAAGTCCAGCCCCTCCTGCCTGGAGATGACACATCCAAGTAACAGTTACTGGAAAGAGCCGGGTTCACAGCCGTGTTATTCAGCCTTACAGCCGGGCAGGTTCATTGGAGCAGCGGTGAATAAGGCCCATTAAGGTCCTTGCTGGCGTTTTAATAAGATGAGCTCCTGCTAACGAACACTTGAACGCTTCGTTTTACTTTTAGTTACAGTTACAGGTGTCTACTGATACCCACACAGCACTTTCACTCCTCAGCTCCCAAACAGCCTCAGCCACATCAGGGCTTGGCCTGAAAACCGCCGCTGCTCGCCCTGCCCTGCCCTACCCGAGGCGGCGGGAGCAGGAGGAAGCGGTCCCACCGCGGCCACCCCGAGGGGCCCAGCGCAACCGTCGGAAAGGGAAGGGAAACAGCTCCCGCCTGGCGCAACGTGGGCCCATCGCGCTCCTTGGGACGCGTGCCTGCAGCTGGTCCTTTCGCAGAGGCTGCAGGAGGGCTGGCTGCTGAGCCCACTCACATCTCTCAGCGCCAGAGCCCAAGCACCGGGGACCCGCAGGAGCTCCACGATGTGTGCGACTGACGGGCTCCCCGTGACGAGCGGCGTTTGGGATACCCACTGTTGTGTTAGACGCCTAAGCAATTTTGTAATATCCTCCTTCCCCTTCGCTAAGATCTTGCGCCCGGTGATTTCACAACAGCCGGCCTGAAGTCGAGCAGCAGGAGCGGAGCGCTTTCTCCAGGCGTTTTTAAATAGGAGCGAAAGCAGCAGCGGGGAGGTCGGGTAAAAAAAAGCAGCATAAATATACAGCCAAACTTTGGGCGAGCGGACAGAGCGGACAAAGGATAGGAAACGCGGACAGGAAAAGGCTGTAGAAGGAGAGTGTCACAGGTTGGGAGGGGAGGGGGGAAGGCACAGGACACCCCGTGGGGCAGCGCTCCCCGGGAGGGCAGGCAGCTCCCCGGCGCGCTGCCCACCCACCGCACCCCGGGCTCTTCCCTCTGCCCAAAGGCACAGGCAGCCCTCAGCCCCTGCACTCCTCACGGGCACCCCAGCTCCCCTCCCGCCCCGTCCCTGCTCCTCTCCCCGGGTTCCCCCCGGCCGTGCCCCGTTCCCCCGGCGCTTACCGGCTGGGAGCAGCTGAAGGGCGGCGCGGCGGAGCCCAGCAGCAGGCGCAGCGCGGCGGCGGCGGGGAGGAGAAGGGGGAGGAGGAGGCCGAGGAGCAGCAGCGGCCCCGCAGCCGCCATGGCCCCGCCGAGCGGCCTCGGGGCTTCCGGGCTCCGACCTGGGCGCGGGGCCGGGGCGGGACCGGCCCTCACCTGAGGAGGGGCCGCGGCGGCGGGGCGGAGCCCGGGAGCTCCGTGGGGCTGCGGGGAGCTCGGCCCCGGCTGCTCCTGCTGCTCCTTCTGCTCCGCGGCCCGGGCCGAGCACCTGGGCCGGGAGCTCGCTGCCTTACACTGCTCTGGCAGGAGGCAGCACAGCACAGCACAGCACAGAGGGACTGGGTTTGCCTCGTTACTGTCCGACAGCACAGCCTGCGGCTGCCCGAGGCTGCTCCGCAGCCCCTCCAACACAGGAGAGACCCCCAGAGCTGCGAGGGGTCGGCTGCTGGCAAAGGAGGGGCTGCAGGGCACCGCCAAAGGAGCTCGGACACCGCTTACAATATTAAACGAACCTGGGCATTGTTTAGAAATTTATTAGCAATTTTAAAATAACATCATTCCTTAGATAAAAATGCAATCTTACAGGAATATACATTTGTCCCGCACAGAGATGACCCCCATAGCTCGCTCGCGGGCCATGCGCTCCAACTTTCTCCTCTGTTGACTTTAAAACGTGCGAGAGGGCAAGACGGACTCTGGCACTGATGACAGGCTTACATGACGGTTACAAACTGTACAGCATTATTTACAAAAGCATTTCTGTGGGTTCATGAAAACTAGATATAAAACTGTGGAAGGAGGTAAAGACTTGAGAGAGGAAGGGGCTCGGGTGGAGGTGCAAGGGAGGGCTGGGGCGGGCAGGGGGCGTAGGGAAGAGTGGGAGAGGAGGTTTATATCTGGACTGCTTTATACTTGAGAGAGGTCATTTTACAGCTCTGGGCAATTCAAATGAAGGCAAAACACTTATATTTATCAACAGTTATAGCTGATGATCAGAGCAGGAAATGATGCTCCAGGGCCTGAACTGAAGAGGTGCTGAGGAACCCCATCTTCCCTGAAGTCTCTGGGAAACGCAGGTGTGCAGTACCTTGCTGGGCCAGACCCGTGCCGTACAGATAAAGGCCGGACACAGCACCCCCCATGCCTTAAACAGCTTTGATCCTGCAGTGCTCAGTCGTTGGTGCGGATGTGAAGTCAGACTGAGCGAGAGATCAGCTCCTAAATTACATTTTCACTTCCAAACTTGGACCAGATTCCAACCACTTCTTGCCAGAATTCACCCAAAGCGCCTTATCCCTTGATCTACCGGTTGGCAATCGTTTGGAGGGAGACTCCATCATTCGGAATTGATTTTTAAGGCAGTTTTAAAAGTATCTCCCCCCTCTTTTTGTGTGTGATGCAGCAATGTTTGTCAGAGATATTTACAATCCCACTCCTCCTCCTCCTCTGAAAGCTTCCCACATTCAAACTGTCAAGACTGAAGAATCCTGAACCAATCACTCCTGTGAGCGATCGTGAAGCTGATGATGTTTAGGTAGTATTGGCTGCCAGTCTACCTGCTTGAGATGGGAGCGGACCGGCCTAGGATGCTTAAAATATTACAAGCATTACAGCCCGTCTGGGGAAGAACTCGCTTTTTGCCTGACTGGACAAAATGCAAAACGGAACGGAAAAACGCAGGCATTTCGCCACCTGAACAATGAGGCTAATGAACGGTGTCTGAGCTTGTGGGTCTGTCTTGAACAGGAAAATGCTTTGGAAAGGGGCTGTGTGAACACTGGCAGAAAAAAAAAAAAAAAATCTGTGGTGGGGTTTAACCACGCCTGGGCTCACCACGGCCCCGCGGGGCTCAGGGTGCAGGCCCCAGCCCCTGGACGCAAGGGCCAGGCTGCAGAGGTTACCCACACGACGTGGTGCAGGAGAACAGCGGCATGGGGGTGTGGGGGTGGGCTCCTGATCACGCCTCGCTAAGCCCTTGGTAATGCTAGAGAAGATTCCCTTATTACTTCAGCCATCGGTGCTGCTCCTCTCAATTAGCCCTTTGGAAAGGGACTTGGTTGAGTTGTCTAATTGTCCCCTGCTGCCTGAGGTCTGTGCCACCCGTGTGGGGCTGGTAGACGAGACACCAGCCCCGGGGAAGAGCTGCATCCTTCTGGACCTGCAGCTGCAGGCCGGGCAGAACACTGTAGGGTACCTCAAATGGCAGGAGATGCACAGTTAGGCAACCGAATCGAGCCCCATGCCCCTAAAGAAGGCCTGTTTTTTATGCTCAAGTGTTAACAGTTAAGTCAAGTTCCCCGTAGGGGGTAGGGGAAGAATGGAGGATTGAACTAGAACACTAAATTCTATCTCAGAAGAGCTTTTTAATATATATATATATATTTATTTATTTTTATTTTTTATTTTGTTCCCCATTCCAGTGTGATGCTACTCCTCCTAAAGCAATTGGAGCCCAGTGTGTTTTCAGTACAGGACATCTCCCTCTGCTGTGCTTCTGCCCTCACCCACCCCATCTCAGGTGCTGTAGCAGTGAGGCCACAGTGGTTTCAGCTGTCCAGAAGCAAAGTAGCAACAGAGAGCAAAGCTCAACAGAGAGCAGACTGAGAACCCATCGGAAGCCTCTTGGGCCCTGGGCTTGCTAACCCAGAATAACACTTTAAGAACTTTGCAACATTCAAAAGAAGAGAAAATAAACCCTGTGCAGCTATTTAAATTTATATTTCTTAGTCTTCTTTGGAGAAGAAAATAAATGCAAGAAAAATATAATCTTTTTTTTTTTTTTCTTTTTTTCTTTTTTTCTGGGCCTAGTTCTGTTTTCCACATTCTTTACACTGACAAAACTTCCCTGGCCACTAGTGCACTCTATCCTTGTGTTAGCAAGGTGGGAACTGGGGCTTCTGATGACCAGGCGTATTTTCCTCACACGCACTACAAATTTCATTGTCAGAACTAACAAAATCTCACCGCTACCAGAAGCCCCCGACTGGATTCTGCTTATTTCAACAACTTTGTTGAGCTCCAGCTTTCCCATCCTGTGTTTCCTCTCCCCCCCCCTGCCCCTGCCACCAAGACAGTCCCAACGGGACCGTGCGTGTATCTCAGGATGCTCAGTTCTGTCCCGGGGGGGCTGCCTCACTTCAGCTCGCCGGTTGGGGTTTCTCATCTAGACGTACGAAGCAAGGCCTCCAACTTCATCTATGGCACAGGGCAACAACCCCATGGGCTCGTGGTGCTGCCACCTCGTGCGGTTGTGTCTGTGTGCAAACGTGCATACATTTCATACAGCGATCTGAAACTATCAGGCAGAAAAGACACAGGAGCCTGGCTGAGACCCATACAACTGTTATATTGGCGTCAGTCTAAAGAAAGCAATGATACATTGCTTTGGAAATTATCAAGAAATGTAAAAAATGCATTTGCCCTTTTTTTGTTGTTGTTGTTTTCGTCATCGTTGTCATAGTCATCGGGGGCAGGGTTCTGAGTCAGAAAACAAAGCAGAAATAGATGCGATTCTGTACATGGCGCCTCTCTGGCTGTCCCTCCGTGCTGGGGTGTGGTGGGCAGGGTGAAAAACCAAGTTGGACCCCTGCAGTAGCAGCAGCAGCAGCATTGAAACCATCGTCATTCGTGTGTCCAGCTGAAAGAGGCAGATGATGCAGAAAAGGTCTGTGGATAACGAAACTCCAGCTCCGGACCGTGAGTTCCACTTCCTTCTCCATCGCATCAGCCACACAGAATAAGGAAGAAAAAAGAAATGCACCCGGTGTGGCTGGCCCAGTACTGCCTGGAATAATGAGCAGGAGTGATAAAGGGAGGAGGTTTGTTGTTTTGTAAGAAACGTCTTTAGTCTGCAGCGTACTCTTGCAAGTCAGAGATGCTCAGTGACAAACAGCAGATCATTTTCCCCGTTCTTTCCTTTCCTTCCATGCCGCTCCTCGGCCACCGGTTCCTCCACAGTACAGTGATCGAACCCACCGTCGGCTCCCAGGCACGGGGAAAGGAAGGACACTCCAGGAGCTGCACCTGCCCCCCGGCCTTCCCACCGTCCCCAGACTCCACCTCACCTACAGGAGGCAGTAGCTCTTTGCTCAGGCCTGTCACAACGTGCACGTTGGAAGTACCTCAAACGGAAAACAAAAACAAACAAGCAAACAAAAGCCACCCTCCTGGAAAGAGGAATTTGCACGGCTGGCACCAGCAATTGCTGAATTTAACACCCGTCCCTCAGACCCACAAGGCGTCGGCACGCTCAGCTAGCCCAGTTTTCCCCACTGCAGGGCCCAAGTGATCCTCCAGTGGAGCGGGGATTGTCCCCAGCCACCGCTGGCTCTCATCCCTGAGGGAGTTACAGCTTTCATGGGGAATGTGCGGGGTGTGATCCTTTCCACCCTTTTCCTTCCTTTTTTTAAGGAAAAATCCTCAAAGGTGACACGCACCATCAAACACCCAGAACACCCACTGCCTTCGCTAATCTAGATCTGTACTTTGTTCATCAGGTGGAAGAGCACCTCTGCCTCCTCCTGGAAGGGTCCGGGGGGCTTTATAGTGGAAGAAAATGAGAAAGGAGCCCTTACACTGCTTCCTTTTTCAGGCACAGCCAAGCACAGCGTTATTTCCTGCCATGCTAGCTTTGGAGCACTGCAGCACTACCAACAGTCAGAGGGATGGAAAAGAAAAGAGACAGACTGACATCAGGTGGTTGCTTTCTCCAGGGAAGTCTTGGATTAGGACTTTGATGCCGCATTGTTTAAACGGATTCATCTTTCCTTAGTTTACAAGGATTTGTTTGCGAGGTATCTTGAGCTGCTACTGGCCAGATCAAAGTAACACAGAAAAAAGCACACTGTCAAAAATACGTTTCACTATTTCTGCTTTATGACCCCAACGGAATCAAGAAATAAACCCAAGGGCATTACAAAAATAAAGTAATCAGCATATGTAACAAATGATGTTCTCACACATCTGTGAAGCTCAAGATTGGAACGAAAGTTTAGCTCTGAGTCAGATCACACCTCCTAACTCAGCATTGATCTGCAAGTTTGTGAAACAACCTGAAAAGGGAGAAAAAACAGCAGTAGTCTAGACAGAAATCAGCCGCATAAAATCTAATAATAGCTCCCTGTTTTTCAGCCTCTGCCACTGGTTAGGGCCATGCACCAGCGTGAGGAAAATCAGCAGAGGTTCACGCTTAGTGGGGGGGAAATACGTCTGGGACACGCCGTGCCATCAGATGTTTTGTGACTTGGAGCCTGGCCTGTGGGCTAGGGCCTGGGAAGAGGGAATGGGACCACAAAAAAGTCATTTCACATCTGCGTCTTGACCTGAGGTCGGCCATTTTCCTAAGCAACAATCCAGAGCTCCCTCCCTCACTTTCCCTGGGCTTTCAGTCCAGAATTAGGTAATTTTATTTTGCTAACGGTTCTGCTTTTTGCCTTTGCTTATCCCAGGATCCTGTTCTAGTCCATCAGGATGAGCTATTTAATAACAGCAATTTGAAAGCAGGCATTTTTCCCCGCTCCCTGAATTGCTGGTGCCAGCTGAACGTGCAGGATGGATCTGCCAAACGGGCTTGGGGATCTTGCCACCCTCTAGTGGGAAGAGACCTTTAGAGAGACTGAGCAATAGGAAAGAGGACAAAGCCTGAATAAAATGTCCCGGTCTCGGGAAGAAAGATTCTCTACCAGTAAAGTCATCGTGCATGTTTAAAGGGGGTGAGGAGGAAGGATAATGAACACAAGATATGCAAAATCAGTAACGTTCAACCTGTCAGTGGATTGCAGAATAGTTACTTACACCAGGTACACTTTGTTCATTGTACAAATTAAAAAAGGAAAAAAAAAATAGTACCCCTTTTCCCCAACCACACGTAGAAAAGCACTTAAAAGTTCAAAGGTAAAGCTTGGCACATTCCAAATACGAAATGATTCACTTGACATGCAGCAAAATATACAAGAAGTGATTCTGGTTTTCGTTGTCTTTTTAAACAAACTTAATTCGATTCATTATATTTGCTTGGCACAATTGCAATTCATTTTAAAAAAATATTTGAAAAATACTGAAACTGACCTGAATTCAAGTATAACGGTTTCTTCAACAGAAACATTATCAATGCAATAAAACATCACACGGAATATATCGAAGCGTAACGCCTTCTGTTTTTTTTTTTTTTTGTCCCCCCCGCCCCCGTAATTTTTTTGTCTATACAGTTTTAATGCCAACACGACTTACAATTGTATTTTTAAAATTAACATTATTGCATTGTTTTTGCATATCTTGTGGAACAGAAAATGCAAAGAGTTACTGATTCCCCTTTCAAAGCACAGACAGTGGGCTCGTTTTTGCATCCGGATGGCCCCGGGTAGGGATGTCCCACGGCCCAGGCTGGGATGCGGAGAACGGCCCGACCTTACACACGCGTGTGCACGCTCGCTCGGCACCGCTCCCACGCTCGCAGCCACTACGTGTGGCACTCAGAGGAACCCAAACCGACCACTCGGATGTGCAAGACTACATCAAGTGCATTGCCTACTGCCGTTAAATTACAAAACAACAACAAAAAAAGGAGCTGCCGCTCGCGAGCAAATCAAGTTACAAACTCCCGGTGTACATAATGGTTGGTAAAACGCAGCTATCCTTATACTTCTACCGAATGCCAATGGAGAAAGAAAAACCAAACCAAACCCAACCCAACCCGGTTTAAATAACACAAGCCGGCGGAGGGCGCGGCTTGGGAGTCCGTGCGCGGGGCGGGCGCGGGGCGTGCGAAGGAGCTGTACAGGCGTGGGGCGGCGTCCTGCCAGCCTGTGGGCAGGCGGCGGTCCTGCGGCAGGGACTGGGAAAAGGGGAGCTGCCTCTCCTCCTCCTCCTCCTCCTCCTCCTGGCTCTTCCTTCACGGCCACGTGCCGGGGATATATCCGCTCCTGCAAAGCTCTCTGACACCACCCAACTCCGCGACTCGTCCCAACAGAAATGAATGAAGAACGCTGTTCCGGTTACTCCAGGTCACGAGAACAGTGAGGCACTTCTGAAACAAACCCATTAGGAACATTGAAACAAATAAAAAACCAGCATCGCTTCCAGCCCTGGCAACTACAGGCTGCTGATATAAATCCTGCTGTCCTTGAGCTCCTCCTGACTTTTTCTACAATCCGGGCTCTGCACCTCTTCCTCTTCCTCGCCTGCACTGTCCTGCCCTGCGTCCCTGCAGTTAACAAAAGGCAAGAGGTTGCCATTGGGGCTCTGCTTGCTGTTACCATTGAGAATGTTGTCTGCTGCATTTTCCATCTCTTCTATCGTCATGTCGCAGGCGTCTGCGAGCTCCTGGGTTGTGACCTCAATGAACTTTGGATCTTGAGCAAACTGCATCAGTCCTTCCGAAATCAAGACCTTCAAAAGGAGGCGGGGAACCAGAGACAAAGATGTGTTAGCACCATGCACCACCAGCCCCTTCGCGCCCCCATCGCGTGCGCCCCTCCGTGTTATCCCTGGTGGTTCTCCTCCTCCTCCCAGCCACCCTGCAGACCCCTGCACTGAGGGGGCTTCCCCCCACGCTGCCCACATCCCTCCTGCCGCCGTGGCCTTACCGCTTCCACCAGGCTGCCGGCGCTGCCGTGAAACTGCCTGCTGCTCCCTGCGCTCTGGCTGGGGACGGTGAGGGAGACCGGCCTGGCTCTCCTCGGGCTGCTGCAGCCGGTGCTGTCGGGGAAGCCGGAGCTGCAGTGCACGGACGGGAAGCTGCTGTTGAGCTTCTCGCTGGACTCTGCCCCCTCGAGACGCAGCGTGGGGATGGCCTGCTGCGGCCAGCCGCGGCTGCAGGGCGTAGCGGGCGGCGTTGCGCACAGCCGGGAGAACGTGGTGGGGGAATGGCTTCGCTGCAGGAGGGGGCTCAGGCCGGCCACTGCTAGCGCCTGCGGACACAGGGGAGTGAGGTGAGTGAGGGACGGAATGGCAAGGTGATGGAGAAATGACCCCAGAAAGGGTCTGCTACCCCAGAAAGTATCTGCTGTAGAACCTGAATGGACACCAGATGTGAATTTTAGATGTCTGCAGTTGCTGATAACTGCAAATCCACCACTGGATTTTAAGGCATCTGCTGTTGGTGGGAGGATCAATATCTGATGACTATGCTTTAAGCCATCCACTCCTTCCCAAAATCATGCACACAGCCTCTGAGTCATCCAGCCTCCTTTGATAACATGAATTTCTCAAGATGCCCCTTACTGCACAGGGCTGATCGGATGCCTCATTCATGGCAACTGCTGCCTCATTCTGTAAGCAAAGCCATCAGAGTTGGGAGCTCATCTCACAGAGCTCACGACTGTCTGATATGAGCAAAGAAATAAAGGCACAGAAAACACAAAAGTATGTGGATGTGTTGCAGAGAATCATCTTGTTTGGGTTTGGTTGTCTCCCCCAGCTTCAGCTATCTACAAGCTCTGTGTTTAGTCTCAGCTAACTGTGCAGAGGGATACCAGCAAGCCTCTGGCCTCTTTCAGATACTTGAAAATGCTCTCTGGAGGATAAGACTTAGACAAGACTCACACTTGCCTTTTGGAGATGCTGTTTCCCTGCTGACCACAGTGGGACTGAGCTGACCAGTTGAACTAGGCAGCTAACTTTTAGATACCTGAAGTCCAGTGAAGCTCAGTCCATCTGCCACTGAAATTCTGGACAACTGCTATCAGCATGCTGTGCTAATAATTTCAGCGGCAGGTGAACAAAAGAATCAGCTGTTGGTCACCAACAGGGTTCACAAACATTTTCTCAGGAATTAGGTGTCAGACTCCTACCAAATTTCAATGATGAAGAAAGCCCTTAAAAATTCATCTATATAAGTCACACCCTGCAGGCTATGATGGCCTCAGCACATCCCTTGAACTGCTGGGACTTCAAGGAGAGCCTTAGATCTGTCAGGTAGGACAACTGAACCAGTTTTTCAGCTTGTTGGGAGAAATACATACAAGGTGTTTATCCCAAATGTAAAGTACTGAGGAGGCTGAAAGAAGCTCGTAGATATTGCTTCAAGCTTCAGCTGCATATATTTACATATCATTATGTATGAGTATTTCATGAGTATACCCCTTCAAGCTCTCCTGAGCAACTGAATCCACTGTGCTTAGCAGAGGCAACCTTTCTGCTTCGTGTCCTCATTTGAAGCAGTGTTGTAGGCTGATGATTTTATAAATGGACTGACACTGCTGGGTGTTGCCGACCAGAGGCCAGGTGCCTACTTCAGGGTAACCCTGCAGTCCAGCTTAGTGATGCTGGGGTGGGTAGGGCCCCATAACTAGGTTTGGGGCTGCACAGTGGGATGAGGAAGGGTGAAGCAGCTCCATCCTCTTTGTACAGGTTGGAAGAAGGTGAGTCTGCCAGCTGGGTGGGCTGAGAGGGTAGGAGACATGTGTCCCCTCTATCTGCACTGCTGTGGGAGGGCAGGAGGTCTCTGGAGGGCCATTAGTGCTATGGGGAGGGTGGGAAGCTGTTCACAGCCCCTGTGCCCCAATACATTCACTGCTTGTCCCTGCCACAGCTGTAGCTCCCTGTGGATCACTGCTTTCTGGAGCTTGGTCCTTACAGCATAACTGGCTGCTGCTGCTGGGAATGGAGGTGAGAAAATGCAGAGAGTCTCAGGCATGCTCATCTCTCACTCCTCCAGCTGCTATGACTTCTCACTCCTACCACTCCTGTGGCACTTTCTGCCCCTGTGCCCCTGTCCTGCCCTGCCCTGGGGAACTGCACGGAGCAGGATGCCCCATGCTGCAGGACTGGTGCTGCCACAGCACCCGTTTCTTTTATGGTGACAGTGGTGCCATCCAAATAAAAGACATAAATGTACTTTGGACTATGACAGCTGGTTAATCATCTAGATAGGTGCCAAAGCACACATTTGGTAGGCTGCTAGATGCAGTTATAAAGGGCTTAAGAGGCTGATTAATTACATGCAATCAGCTATTTTTTAAATGATTAATTGCCATTACAGGCTACCTCCAATTAATATAAAAGTAGACCCTGCACATTTTATTTATATGTGTACTACCATCAAAGCCAGTGTAATTGCACTTTGGAGTGCAATTTGAGTGGTTATTTTTATCCTATAGATAGTTTTTTATTTTGCTCTTTCATGGACATCAGGTAATGATAACTCCAAAGGACATGTCCCTGTAGCATTCTTCTGGGAACAATAAAAATCCTGAAATCAGGAGTGAGTGTGATGGCAAATACAGTTCCTAAAAATTGGACCTTTGATATGGGTGAGAAGCTATCTCAGATGGCGTCTCAAGGTTGTCTGGGATGGAATGGGAGGGCAGACAGTAGATTCTCAGTTGTGTTGCTGGGCCCTTTGATGTTGTCAATGCTTACCTGATGATGTACCAGATGTAAAGGCAGAACTGTCTTCTGCGAGACGTCTACACCCTGGTTTTTCTGTCTTTTCAGACACTCTAAGTGAAAAGATGCTCTTCGACCTGAAACACCAAACACAAACAACTGTGTCCATCACTTACACTACACTACAGGTAATCTGAGTTCAATTTCATTTGGTGCAGTCCTGCTGGAGAGACAGCAAAGATGCCCACATTTTAAGCGCTGTCTGCTTCCCCTTGACACCTTGCCTCTTCCAAAGTACTTGTATTTGCAAAACAAATGAGAGCATCATGGACTAACCGACACTATCCTCCAAGCAAGCTGCAAGATAAAGCTCTGGGTGATGATTTTTGTTTTCCTCCCTTAAAAAATGGATCTAGCAGGTACTGTGCAGCTGACTTCCCTCCTAAGCAGTGAAAGTGTTCTCAAACCTTTCTGGTTCAGGTAAATCCCTCGGTAGGGCTGATAGGGCAACCGAGGTTCTGTCACTGTGCCTGGCTGTGCCCAACATGCAGGAGGAGATATTGGGTTGCTCAGGTGACTTTAGCCTCCCACCTGCATTTGTTCTGGGCCCTTAACTGCCAGACGTACCACAGGCTGTGGTCTATACCAGGATCAGGTGGAAGTGAATTATTCATTGGTGAATGGAGGCTTGAGTATGTACAGATGTGGTGCTTTTAGAACTTTGGAAATGGAAGCAGAAAAGTAATTTAAAAAAAATAATAATTGGGAGGAGCTATTGAAATATCCACATTGTTTGCTTGGTATGAAATTAAACTTCTGTAATTATGAGAAGTGTACTCTTTATAAAGGAATTTAAAAGGACTGCAAAGTATATTTATGAAAAATTGCACAGGCTTTTCTTCTGAAGAATGGCAAATAAACACATTATTAAAGATAGAGCTGCATGGCACACTAAAATATTTTTTTCTACTTCTTGACCCCATTGACATTTTTGTAAAGTAAGAAAGAAAATTCAAATTTTGAAAATAGTAGCTATATTATTGATTTGTTGAGAATAGGGCCTCTCAGGGAATGGAGAAAGTATCTGCTACAGAGCATATATACTCAGTTGTATAAGAGCCTACATACTCAATTGTATAAGCATTTTGAAGAGGATTTAAGAGGTTTTAAGTCAAGTCTCACTTTAAACAATACACTACATAGACTGTCGCTGTTTATTTTGTAAAAATCAACACTTTATAGGATGCTTTTTCTTAAAAGAATCCTTACAGGATCCTTTTTAGCTTTTTTTCTGTAGGATTCTTTCCTTACAGGATTCTTTTTAGCTTTTCCTCCAAATGTCTCTCTCTTTTTTTTTTTTTTCCCCACGGGAAAAAGGATGAAACGTTTATCCTGATACCTTTGTAAAATCTCATAATTCATGGTTTCCACCTGAGCATACTTGCTCTCTTGAAACACTTGAAAATCTCCAGGTACGATCAGAGCAGAAAGCAAATTTGCATTGTGTTAGCTTAATCTGAAATTCACTGTTTTCCTTGTAGCAGACAAAAGAAACAACCTCTCCTTTTTCCCCGCTGAACACACACAGAACAGAACACCATATACCCAAGGCTAGTCAATACAGTGACTCCCTGGTGATTGTTTGGAGAGCCTACAGCGCTCTAATAAACTCCTCTAATCAACATGCAGCCTTAATCAAACAGATCTCACGGACTATCCAAACAACCAGGGATTATCCAAACAGCCACAGATTCATCTACTGACTGAGCATAAAGTCAGTAGAGTCACCTGCCTGATCAGGGTTGCATGTACACCATGGGATTCCTGGTTTCGTGAGCTAAATGCAGAAAGCACCAACACCCAGGCCCACACACACTGGGATTTCTCCAGCAGGATGTGAGAACTCAGTCAAGGCAGAGGAAAGCACAGCCCACATGTCACACTGGGACATTACCTAGTGCTGAGGAGCACAGAAACCCTTTCTTTGGAGAGTGTCGGGTGTCCTCTGCTTTGTTGTTTTCTGGTGGAGTAAGTTGTCTGTTTTCATCGTCTTGGTATGAAAGCCTGCAAAGGAGAGAACACAGGGATTCTAGAAAAGCAGCTCGTGTCAGACAGAATAACCCCTCTTCCAGCAGGAAAGCCAGGAAGATCATGCTATCAAACAGATGCAGCTACTGAGCTTGCTAAGGGGTCCAGGAGAAGCAACTGAGACCATGAGACAGGAGATCTGGGAACATTAGGCAGTGGAAGTGAATGTGGGGTGGGGGCTGCACATCCAGATGCATCATTCAGAGAAGCAAAATCCTAGGCAAAAGATCTCCCTTTCATTTTTTTTTCCCCTTAGGGCTGAACTGCTGCTTTATTTATTTATTTATTTATTTATTTTTCCCATTATCATCTGATATTTGAGTTGTCTGACTAAAATCTTCTGGCCTTATCCCGTAAATTGAAATTTTTGTAGAGAAATGTCACCTCTTCCCACCTCCCCCCCTTAACTCAAGAACCACCCAAACACCTTGACTAAAGCTGCAAAGCTCACATTTCAGTAGAGAGCAGACTTGGTTCACTACAGTACTCAATGTCTTCATTCAAATTTTCATCATAAGTCTCATCCTGAGACACTTCCTCTTGGCAAACAATTGCCAGCTGGCTGTCTCTGGAACTGGAGCTAATGAGCAAAAAAGACAAGTCAAAATACAGAGATGGTAAAGAAAATCTGTTATAGAGACAAGAATGACAGGCTCCATCTGTCTTGGTTTATTATAATGTTGAAGAGCTATCATAGAAAAATCAATGACTGAACAAAACTGCAGAGTTCACAAATACAAAAGCAACAACCACTGTCTGCGCCCTCTTTCAAAGGAAGTTTCTTAACAATGTTGAAAAATACTGGAAACATACATGTATTACTGTCATTTGTGACTATATGGACTCTATAAATGCACACATCACAGTGCCAACTTTCCCAAAGTTGTGAACTTGAGGTAAAATCTAAGATGGGTTCTTAGAAATGCATCTGTTTTTTCTTGTTGCAAAAGCCTTGGTTACAGATTTCAAAGAGAAGCTTCCACGACACTGATAGTACCCTCTCAGCTCTGTGTAGCACGGCCTCTGCCTCCCAAATCCTTTATTTTGCATCATCTTTCCCTTCTGTTTCCTGTTCATGCTCTCATTCCTGTTCATTCCTTTCTGTACTTTCCACCTTTGGTCCCTTTTTTCTCATCAATAACTGAAGGGTGCTTCTGCTTCATGCAGCAGGATCTGTTCAAGCTCTTAGGCGTGACAGCCCTTATTTCCCTGCTTGCCTTCTCCTTGTCCTTCTGGTTCAAGTCTCAGCCCTCAGAATTCACTTCATTCTGAGTCTGTTTTCTGAGAAGTAAAGTAAAAACTGAAGGTAGCATGAATCTTTGAAATACTGACATAGAGATATTAGAGTCAGTTTGCTACTTGCATTCACAGAAGAAAGCAGTGTGACAGAGATTTTTTTAATGTTTTTAAATCTTTCAGGGACTTGATAGGAAACATTATTTTCTCATTTGTTTCAGGCATAAAGCACCAGGAGAAGTGTGTATATGCATAGTACAAAACAATCTGAAGGACAGTGCTGGAGTGACCTTCCTGCTGAGATGGGAGACCAGTGAAACTGCTAAGCTGCAAGGTGGAGAACTCACTACATGGCAGCTCCCCCTTTTCAACAATCTGCGTTTAGCCAAAACATTTTTTTTTTGTAAGCATGCCAGGGTATACTGCTCTGCACTGTGACCAGAGAGTGCCTAGATGTGTGAGCCCAGATAGGAACTCTAAAAAAACCTCCACAAATCAAGAAACCAGCTAGAAACAGTCTGTGCATTGCTATCTGCCAATGGGCAGAAAAGCCCTAATTTGGGAGCATGTCCTGGAGATGTCACGGCAATCATTAAAACTCTTTTCCAGCTTACTGACACCAAAAAGAAGAGCTTATCTTCAGCATAAATCAGGACTTGGTCTTTCAATGGGACGAACAATGGGTTTACACCCAGAGAGTGTTAGAGCAGGAGAGAGAACACATACCGTCCCAGTGTTTCGTAGTAATGCGTCCTAATTCGAGGAAGGTGCCCAAGGAAGCAAGGAGAGAAAAGAACACCATGTTAACAGTGTCACAACAGCACGAATCAGCATGTGGGGGACAGATGATAACACAGTGTGTTATCAGCAATTCCTGTGGCCTCCCTAAGGATGGCAGGAAATAAAAAAGCTATTGGTTTGTTTACTGGGTAATATGTACTGCACCCACTGAATTTCCTCCGTCTAACTGCCATATTCTATCCTATCCTGGAGCAGCATTTCTCCACCTTTTCACATTGCTCACTGTCTCCATTGAAAATAAATTTCCAGCTCAATCCTGCTTTTACTGAAAGTGTTAGAAAACATCGCACTGATAAAAGAGATATTCCTCTTGTATTAGTCACCTATGTGCAGACAGCCTGAAGGATGCCAAGAGAAGGGGATTTTCTTTGCTTTACGTGGTATTGCATGTCTGAAAGCCTTGCCCCCCTTCTCCCAGAAAGCCTTATGTGACCTCCTTATGGATGTGACGCACTAACTGAAAAACGCTGACTTCCACAGAACTCTCAGCTGGGCTCTTAAGAGATGAAATGCAGTTGCTTTCCCTTTCAGTTTCCCGTTCCAGTTGATAAAACCCGTGGTTAAGAGAGGGTAAATAAAGCTCCCTTTAGCCCTTATAAAGGTTTCTTAATGACAAAGCCCAAAGAAATCATGTATGCTGGTCTGTGAGGGTGCTGCTTCTTTGCAGTGGAGGCATATCTGCCACACCGTGGGCTTTGGCACAAGTGGAGAACCAAAAGGCTCGGTCCAGGCTGCAGGCAGGGCAATATCTGGTGGGTGACTTTAGCTAGGCAGCAGTGCTTCGGTGTTTGCATGCACGTTCCCCTCCCTGGTCCCTCAGCCCACGCCCTGCTGTGCAGCTTACCTTTTGGAAGGTAGTTTCCAAGGAGCTTCCTGCACACGGATGGTGGGTGACAATGGGGCCCCATGGCCTTCCACTGTGCTGATGGTGCTGGGGTAGCTGGGCGGGCTGGGGAAGCGGCACAGGGCAGTGTTGTTGGCATTGTTGATGTTGGCATTGGAGCCTGAAGATGAGTAGCTGCTGGGAGTGAAGGCGGAGTCCACCAGCTTCTCGTGAGATGGAGACTCGGTGTCTCCCTGGTTGTTGCCGGACTTATTGATGTGCAGAGGTCGCTGGGTGGTGAATGTCTGGGGGAATGCACTCCTGCCATCACTTTGGTAGTAGCTGACATGGTTTCCAAACAGGCCTCCAGCTCTCTGTCAGAGAAACACAAACAATTTTTTCCCTTTGTCAGTAAAAAGGTATGTGTGGTGTTCCCTGTCGAGACTGTTGAGGGAAAGAAAATGTGAGAAACAAAAGTGTGCACTACGGACTGGTGCTCTCTCTGCCAGAAAATGCAGTGCATAGACTTCTCTGTCAGAGAGACCGGGTACAGGCAGGCTGTGAAAGCTTCATCTTTCTAAGACATTTCAAAGGACTGGCCTTAAAGAAATGAACAAGTGGATAGGTGAGACAAAGATGTCCAAATACCACCAGTCCTGGGAGGGTATGACTGGGTAAGGTGGCAAGAACTAGGTTACTGCTCTCTGGTATTCACAGTGCAGTTGCAAAACAATATCTTGACATAAGAAGGAATTTGAGAAGGGCACCAGAAACTATTAATCACCTGGAGGAACAAATGAAGAAAGATTTAATGAGCCAGTTATCTAGTTTTTGGATGATGAGTTATGAGAGGGACAGACAGCATCTTTCTGTAAATGATTTGAAGGAGAGAAATGCCAAAGGAGAAGAAATATTACCAGAGGATACAATTAGAAGGAACAGGAATGAAATAAGAAAGGGAAGATTTAGGCAATTGCCCTGGAAATTTCCTCCAGGACCACAGGGTCTCTATTGGGCTCTGGGGTACATTTTGAAAGGACACTACTTGTGCCACTGAAAGAAGAACTCAATAAAAAACTGAAGTCTGCCTGGCTGATGCTCTGTGGACTGGAAGATGGCTTAACTGTGCAGTTCTTCTGACCCTTTGGCCGTTGTCATTATGATTTTGTTTAGGTTTAATACAGGGCAAACATCCATTGAGAAGAAAATGGGATAAAAGTAATTTCTCAGGATCTGGCACCCTGACTCCACCAGTCTGTTTCCCAGTAGGGTCTACAAAAAAAAGGAGCAGCCAGCTGAAATGCAGAGTGCATACAAAAAACACAGCACTCTTTGAGCTAAGATACCAATCTAGCCTCAGTTTGTAAATTTGTTCCGCACCTACCCGGAAAATATCATCTTCAGAGGCAGCAGAAACAGCTTCTTTCATGGCCTTGTCTAGCTCTTCTTCAGCTGTCAGGTCTCCTGAGATCGCCCTTCGGATCTCTGGGCCGATGTCGTGAAGTGTGCGCAAACCAGCCTGCAAAACAGCAAACTGTAGAGCTTCATATCTCCGAGTGGTTATGTGAGAAACAAAAGCGATGTTAATCTGCTAAGAACAGTGGGGCCTTTCTACTTAATATAGCATCCCCAGCTCCTAGAAAAATACTAACAAATTCTGCTCTTTCATCTCCAGCTTAGAGAGGGAGAAACTCTTAGTAATCCAACCCAGGAATGCTCACTGCTAGTCCCTCGGCTTCTTCAAAGCAGGTCACAGCCATAAATCCACGGGCCTGACCGTGCAAGTCTGCATGCTTTGGACTTTGGGTTCTCAGATCCACTACCAGAAGCCCTAGAGCAGCCACAGTTCCCGCTGAACAATGTACTCAGCACCTCTAAAAAATATGTTCTTTTTAATCAGCATCTTAAATACATATTTCATAGCTAAACTTCTGGCATCTGGATCTGGACAGTCCTCAAACCCCTCACTGACTGGAATCCACTCCAGGGAGGTATTCTGTGGGTATGTGGAGACCTCAGCCTGTATTTAGGCCTGTGTCACAACACTTCTTGGCTTGCTGCAAGTCCAGAGTCACCCTTCTTCCTTACTCTACAGCTGAAGGACAGAAATGGCACAGTCCTACAGCCAGGGGGGATTTCTTATTCTTTCACACAGCCTGGCAGTCCACCAGTGAACCTGTAGCCCAGTGATGAACATATCCCAGGCACTGGATGGCCTTGGCATCCAGGTATGCTTCTTGCTTTGTAACTGATTTTGCCTCCTGGCAACATGCTCTCTCTGGTCCTGTTATAATGACTCCTTCAGAAAGGGTCAAATGAATGTAGTAATAAAAAAAAATGTCTGCTGGACACTTCATAGCAGCCCTCCAAAAGAAAGCCAAATTTCAAACAGCACCAGTGGACTGATAAACAGCGACTACACCTCACGTGTGCCTTCCACCTACAGAGCTACGGGATGAGGCCCGTGGTAGATAAACACCTATCCAAAAGGACTGATATGGTAATTTAAAGAGTCTACAAGCTCCTTTCTAGTGAGGGTAGCCCATGGCAGCCCCCAGAATGGCTGAGAGGGAAGTGGGGTCAAATGCCTCAACCGTACCACCCCTGCCCATCCTGTGCCCATCTGTCACCTGTAAGGAGAGGGCGTTGCGCTGGGAGGGCTTGCCCACCAGGCCCTGTTCTTTGCGTTTCTTGAACTTCCTGAAATATTCTTGAATCAGGAAAGTAGCGTAGAACTTCCCGACGGTCACCTCGTCGTCTGGAAAGGGGTAACAAAAACAAAACAAAACAAAACCATCACACAACAAAACTAATAAGCAAAGGGTTTTAAGCAGTGTGTTTGCTAATGTGAGACTTGCAACTCAAGGCAGAAACCCTAGGCACCACAGTACTTCTCTGCTTTTTATGGCTTCAGTACGCAGGGCTGAATAAAGGAAGGGATTGCTCCACGGCCAGAGCTTGCTGTAAGTAGTCAGGAGGTGAGGTCCACCTGGCATTTGGATAGACTGGCTCTGCTGGCAGAGAACACCTATAGCTATGCACCTCTGGATGCGCTTTGGTTTTGGCAAAGTGCCTCCATGCCTCTAAGCTTTGCAGCCTCTGGTGCTGGTTTGCTCCTGTGGTCTTGCTCTAGCAGTAGCCTCCCAGTCTGGGTCAATGCATGCTGCATTCTCTTGTGACAGCCTCAGGTAATGCATACTCCTAATCTGATCTCACTATCAGCACCTGACTGACCATCCATCCCAGACCTGATCTGGCCCTTCTCTGCACTGAAATTCTGTCTGGTTGTGTCTAGCATGGGTGTGAGAGGACCACAGTGATCACCTCTCCCCAGAAGTGCAGTTATTGCTCAGTCCTTGCTATATTCTCACTCAATACAAACTGTTGATGAGCCAAAATGTGCACTCAGCTTTTATACAGGTAACTCTCCTCACTCCTCCAAACCCGCTGTAAATTGTATTAGATATTGTCCTCTGACTTCAGAGGAGGCTGAGCAAGGTTTCAAGATCTGGCTGCGGCTGTTAACTAGCTGCCAAGTGCTGTTTCATGCAACAGTCCCTGGAGCCACCTGGAAGGTCAGTGAAGGTCCCACTAGATGCCCATGCATCTGGGCTTCTAAGCAGCCTAGCAGAGAAGGAGCCTGCAGGCCTGGTAATTACAGCCCACCAGGGACACTGCGTAGAAATCTACTACAATCAGACAAGGGACAACCCTCAGCCAGTCTGAACTGGTGTAACTAGTTGCCAGACAGTATCTTACAAAATTTCTACTTCGACAAGTAGAAGGCAGTTATGTGAGTAAAAAAGGAGTTATATGCCATATATGCCCAACAAGGCACTAGGTAGTGTCCAAGGGAACAAATCCTACAGCTGAAGTGGGGTGAGATCTAGGAATGAAGATCTCTCACTCCTATTTAAACACCTTTTCTTCCTCCCCTGATTTTTCAGCAGTAAGAACACGATATACATGTTTGTACAGGCAAAACCAGATCTCAGCCTGATGAAACGTCCAGACAGGCAAACAGGTAGTAACAGCTTGTGGAAGAAAGCCTGTCCCCTGTACTCCATTTGATGTTCACGAGGTGCAGTAGGACATGTCAGGTGGGGAAAAGACAGACATTCACAGACTGGGACAGGATCCTGCACTCACCACCTGCGGGGGGCACCACCTGGTCCAGCAGCTTCATGCTGGTGCGCTTCCAGATTTTCTTAATTATTGCTCTAAGCTCTTCATTGGCTTGCTCCAGGTTACCTGCAGGGTGAAAATCATCAGAGACAGGAATTAAGCCAGAGCCTGTAGAGGAGCAATTTCGCATGTCTAGCATGGCAATCTCAGGAGGAAATACCAGGGCTTTTGCAGTAGTGGAAAGTTTTGGGCAAACAGGCACTCAGACCATTGCTGAAGTCCCCTCATAAAGACAGTGACTAAATATGCACAGTCATCTCAGAGTAGGAAGGCGACTGTGTTACTGTTTGTCTCCAGAAGCCAGAAACTAGGCAACTACAATGCTCCTTTGTCCTGAAAAATGAAAGTCTCTTTCAGTACTTACGCTTTCTAATTGAGATCCAGCGAAGGTTAAATATGATGAGAACAGAGGTCAGTTAATGGAAAAATACTGCTTGGGGAACAGAAATAATTGTTGGCAAAGATGCAGCTAGAAATCTAAAGACCTGGGAATTACCTGTTGCAATCCCTGCATCCCAGCATACATCAACCTCTTCACAGGGTACCAAGAGACTTCCTTGGAGAAAGTCTGCACAGTGCTCTGAGAAGACATGCCAGGCACGTGCAGAGCTTTCACCCTCTTACACGGAGGGCTGTCCCAGGACATTTATGTTTAGTCTCTCAAGAACAGCATAGGCTATAACAAGCCTTACACATAACCATCTGAACTTAGACATTACGTGTTCTTCTGTGGGGCTCTAAGTTATTGAGTTATTTATTAATTAAGCCACTCCCTTTGAGAGCGAATGACTGAAACAGATTCAGTTTATATTCTTTCTTTCTAGGTACATTTCTTCTCAAACTAGTCACCTTTGATTTATTGATTTATGTACATGCAAACCCCTTATACTTGAAGCTCTCTTCTCTCTGGGTGTACTACACCATTATCTTCTCCCTCCAAAGGTGCTGTTCCTCCAACTTTTCTTATTGCTCCCCAAGCACTAAGGCTCCTAAATATGTTGCACAGAGCTCTGCATGACAGTAGCTCTCTTAATATGATGCAGTGAAGACAGTGACATTAAATAACTTGCTGAGAATGAAACAGCTGGAAAGCATCAGAGGCAGAAATATGACTCAGGAGGGTGCATTCCAAACTCCTGCCCTAACCACTTACAAGATCCTGCAGAGGAAAGAAAGCAAGCAGTTTGAGGCTTCCCAGGAAGGTTGATGATTTCCCAGAAGTTCACTGGCAATGACTTTGAGAATTTGAGGCTAAGACAAACAAGAAAATCTAGTCTTTTTTGGGTCTCTGTTTCATAGGACACAAGATGTTCTACAGGGGTTGCAGTGGGCTTTCTTTCCCAGGAGAGCCTCTTTGGCTCTGAAAAAGAATTTTAGTGAGGTGTGGCCTTCTAGTCTAAGCTCTTTTGCCTTCCAGGAACTGGAAGATCGGTGGTGACAGTGGCAAAAAATCCACCCAACTCTGGAACCAATTTGCACAGGGGGAAGCTTCTTTGCCCCTCTTACTTCCCGTGATTGCCATTTCAAAGAATGTTGGTCTAAAACATTTAACTTGAAGATCATCATAAAGAACATGATTAATAATCTGAGATGATACCATGAGAAACATCAGCTTTCTAGATAATACCCAGCTAGAAACACTGTTCTCTTCCTAGAATATATTATTCCTCCAAACATCTTTACATTGTTTTTTGTACCATGTGCTGCATGTTAATAACTGGTATCATTTTACACAAAATGTCCTTATTGTTGCATTCCAGCTCAACACACTTTGGTGTGAACATCACTCAGCTACCCGTGCACTCAACAAGCTTGTTACCTTCTGTCTTGATCCTCAGTGCTGTTCTGACCAACGCAAAGAGAGTGGCATTGAACATCACAGTCCCATCACTGTTCAGTGGCATATTCATGGAGACAAGGCGCTGTGGAGTAAGGAGGAGAAAGACAACAATCACACTTCATCAAGGACTCAATTTTGTTCTTCCTTAACTCATGACGTTCTCCAGACCTGCCACCCCTTTCACTTCAGCATTTGTGACCTGTGGGTTTGGTTACACAACTTTAAGAGTACTTCTCATATCCATAATTTGTCCCAGCTACGGTGAGAGATTGCCCTGGGGTCTCTCTCCTACTGGTATATACTCTTTCCCTCAATGTGCCTATCACTTTCTAGCCTTTGTTTTCCTTGTTACCAGTAGGCACTTGACCAAACTGATTTTTCATACCTCACAAGGCACCTGCAGGCTCATTTGCACTAAATATGTGACTGCTGCAAATATATATAGAGTCAGAATCTTTCACTGAAAAAGGGGGTAGCCTTGAACAAAGGAGATTGGCTGTTATGCTTTATCCAACTATTTCCCCTCTCCCTTTTAATATAGGGCTGTGTCCACCTTGCAGTAATTCTGTAAAGCCACATAGGACAGAGAGTGGGTGCTCAGTAGTGTTGCAACTGCAGGGTGAACTTCATTGAGACCAAGGACATACACCTGAGGCAAGGTGTAGTCATTACCAGATCTTACATCCTTACTTCTGTCTCAGGAGGTGAGAGACACCAGGGACTTGGTTTGCGCTTTTATGCATTATGGGGCTGATTTTGCCTGAGCTCTGTCTAATGCCACTTTCACGCAATGGGCCTGGTTCAGTACTAAAGTGGGGAAAGGATGTCATCCCCCATCACTATCATTGCTTTCATAGACTGTGGGGTTTGAACCAGGCTGAGACAACAGACAATTGCCAGACAGCAGACTGAAAGGCATGGGCAGTAGGCCACAAAAGTCACATACTTCTGTGTATACACCCCGGCCTTTGTGTTTTGCTCTGAGTTTGATAAAACAACTACATGAGTCACATACAAACTCTGGGACTTGTGAGGAGGTGAAGAAAGAACTTCAAAGCAAGGAAGTGTAAAGGTTATAAGCATATCATTATTCACTAGAGAGTCTTTTTCAAAGCTGGAGTCTCACAACAGAAGACATAAGCGAGACGTTTTCACGGAAAATGTGTACTTGTTCTTCCTGTATTTTAATATTGTGCTCACACTAGGATTTTTTTGTGTGCACTATTTAGTCAAAAGAAAATCTTAGAGATATATTTGCTTGCCCTGTTATTTCTGTCCACCCTGCTTTGTCTTGGTGTGTATGTTTGAGACCAAACCACAACTGCTTGTGACTCCCAGCCTTCCCCGAGCCGCAGCGTGCCTTACTTTGCAAGCCACTCGGTGGGGGCAGAGCTTCCCAAAGCCCAGGGGGGGCTGAATGCGCCGGAGCAGTGTCACCACGTCCAAGTGCTTGATCCGTCCCCTAAGGAAGAAAGCACAGTGAGTGTTGCATCCTTACTGCCGGGCGACCTGTTGATCCCTCTGCAGAATGCAGTGCTAGAAGTCTCACTTAGATCTTCCCAGGCCTGCCACTCCCTGTAACCTGGACATAGCTGAGAGGGCATTTCAGAACTCTTATGCTTGGTGCATTCCTCAGGATTTGCCCTATACTCACATAACTCACTAGCTCAGTACAGAAATCACAGCTGTCTGTGATTCACAAGTCAATACATGCAAGAATTGACATTGGAGTTTTGAATGCATTTGTGCAGTTCCCTCTGCACAAATGGACACTTTGGCGTTGTCCCCCCACCACTGACATTCTAAAAATCTATGCTTGTTTGCCTGTTGGCCACAGGGCTATGGCAGTTACAGAGGTACAAGGGGTCTTTTTTTTTTTTTTTTTTTTTTTTGGTCCTGGCAATTTCTCTCCCATACACATAGCCCTGAGCCACTGTCTTCTGATACTTGTTTATGTTTTGGGCTGTCACTGGAGCCAGTACAAAATAAAGTCCTGAAGCTTCTCAGCTGAGACAGCAGCAGTTGGATTTCTTTTAAATTTTGTAAATGTTATCTCAAAAGAAGAATTCTCTCATGGAGGGAGGAGGGGGTTCAACCATGGGACACTGGTGGGGAAGAGAAAAAAGGAGCACATTTATAGATGGGAAGTAACAGAATGTCATCTGGAGAGAGGGGTTATCTATGATATGGTTTCAGCCACTGCAGTCTTGCCTTCAAACCAACACAAATAGTAGCATCTGTTTTGTTATTTAACAGTGTATTTATTAGAATGCTGTGCTTGCTCCCTATCTATATTGAAAGTCTCTCTGGACAGTCACCCTGGATGGGAAGAAGGGTTTTGATTTAAGTATCATTCTGAAACAGTGACATGGCCTCACATTCTGCAGAGCCTGAGCCCAGCTTAACCTTGACACTGTTTCCAGATCCAGGACTAAAGAGACTAACTGAAGAGACTAACTAGAACTAACTGCTTTTCATTCATGCTAAGGTCTCTTTCCACAGTTTTTGCATTATGAAGGGAGCTTTGCAATTACAATCGTCAACTAGACTGTAATGCCAGAGGGATCTAAATGCACTTTAAGCCAAAGCATGTGTCAAGCAGAGCATATAATACTGGATGTCAGTTAAGCTCTTGTGTGAGTTGTTCTTGTGTAACTTTAAATCCCTGCAAGTCTGCTGATGTGAATAACCTTGCAGAGCATGTAAAGCAGTCGTGTGAAGCTGCAGGTTGTGATGGGTCTATATGACACACGACAAAATGGAGATCTCAGCACAGCAGCTCTTCTGTGAGTAGAAAGCTAAAGAGAAGAGTCAGATTGGATTCAATATCCCAAAGACATGCAACAATAAAACAAGCTGCTAACCTCCCTCTCTAAATTTTCTCCTGTCCCCTCCCTAAGCAGTCTGTATCTCCCCTTGACTGAAAGTGAAGCAATATCCAGCCAGGTAACAGCGCAGCCCAGATGCTGAGATTTTTGTGTGTATCCTTGCATTGCTGGCCTCTGGATTCACCAGTAATACCTTGTGGAGGCATCTATTGTGAGATATTTCCATAAAATACAGGAGGAATATGGCACTTACTGCACTGGGTCTAGAGAACAGAAAATAACAGGCCTGTTCTCCTGAGAGGCTCTGCTGTCCAGGCTGGGTTACTTACTTGGCTTCAGGGTC
The DNA here is from genome assembly GCF_963932015.1 of Anas acuta. NCBI lineage: Eukaryota > Metazoa > Chordata > Aves > Anseriformes > Anatidae > Anas > Anas acuta. Next base: position 140,338,103 of record NC_088979.1, read on the forward strand.
ATACTCTGCCCAGATCCTTTTAAACTCATCCAGGTGGTGTGGTCCTAAAATGGACCAGTCCCGCGTCAGGTAATCAAAGTTATCCATTATAACAGCTACAAAAAGATTGATGATCTGCAAACAAGCATAAAGATGACTTGGTGGATGAGGCACGTAGCAGAAGACTTTACAGTGTTCTCAGTTCAAAGTCTGGATTTGGACTCATAAAACTAGGAAGTCATGGGAGGTGGTTTCTCTGTTCCCCCATGTCAGCCCCACAGTTTAAATGGGAAGATCCCAGAGGCAGGATGTCCTCAGCTGGTCATATTTTTCTCCTTGCAGCTAGATGGATGAGGCCCAGGTTTGCTGCAGGATGGCTTTTTATTTACCTGTCTTTGCCCACCAGGACGGTATAGCAGTGGGAGAACCTAGGATTTATCCTTTGTGGGTAGTGGGGCTGGGATGGAAGTCCTTTATTCTGGCCCAAGACCAAAACTTTTAGAATTTTGCTGCTGTTCACTGGGATAGTTCTGGGCACTGATGCCAGCTGCAGAGCATGTGCTGTTGCTCTGAGCAATGCCGCATTGCCAGCACGGAGCAGATGCAAGTGGGATATGTGTATTCTCACAGTCATTGCTGCTGGCAGGGGAGGAAAAACCTGCTCAGCAGCCAGAAGGAAGGTAGGAGGGAAGGTGGGAAGTGTGGCTGAGGCGTTGCTAGCCTCAGCACAGCCCACAACACGCTAATTTGGTTTTCTCATTCAGGGGGAGGAGGGAAGAGCACTCCTTTGCTGTGCTCAGAGGACTGGGATTGGGAGCAGAGCATCCCCCAGAGCCGCGGGGAGAGGCAGGAGCTGCAGAGACCGAGGGGCTGTAGTCACAGAGAGGGGGCTACTGGGGAAAGCCCCACGGGGAGATTTCCCACCTTTGAAGCCACCCGTCTGCTGTGCAGTGCTGAGGCAGGGGGGCAGTGTGAGCTGGGGGCAGGTTTTGGGTGCTGGGGTGGACTCACCAGGAAGGCACAGAGCATGTAGAAGCTGATGAAGTAGAAGACGGCGAAGCTGCTGCCGCAGGAGTGGTCGGCTTCAGTGGAGTTGGCTGGCTCGGACTCGGGGTCGCACTTCTTGTCTGGGAGACATGCCAGCATGATTTCCTGCCAGGCCTCGCCAGTGGCACACCTGGGCACAGCAGAGGGCGAGGGAAGACAGCAGTGACCTTTGATATAGGATGGGAAGGGACTGGCACACTAGCAACCTGCTCCTGCTCCACTGAGGTTGATTACAAACCCGTCAGGCTGACGGTCGGGCTCTGACATTCACTGGCATGTCTTGCTCCTCTTCATTAGCTCTGTTGCCATTATTGGTATGTTGTTCCTGACTGACTGTGCCTAGTCTTGGTATGGGGTTGTCATGGTCTGGCCAGTCATTGTCACTGAGATGTGTGTGACACGGCTACGGATTACAATAAAAACTTCCATGGAAAGAAGGAGCATAGACTGCTGCATTCACGCCAACTCCCTGCCATCCTCTCCCCACCTTCAGCACCTCTCCTTGGCCCTGGCACACCTGGCCACAGCTGGAGCAGGATGATGTGCAAACTGAGCTAGGCCAAAGCATGAGTGGGAGCTCATACTCCCCTCCCTGCTAAAATTAGCTGGAAGTCATCCTGCCTTGATGTGAAAGAAAGGAGGAGTTTGTGGTATCAGCATTTGAGAGCACCGAACAACTGGCCACCTCTCTTTTGAGAGGTGACCTGGGGCACTGAGGGCTGGCCAGCATCAGGTGGCAGGGCACAAGGCTTACTGGCTCTGGACTTTTTGGAGGCTTACTGGACTATTTGTTCCACCTGGCGTGGCTCCTAGGCTCTCCCACTAAGGGACAACACGTTCCACTCACCTCGCGAGCACAACACGGTAGAAGGAGATTATCTGTGCCCAAGAGCAAGGAATCACGCTCCTGGGCTGACACAATGCAGAGCTGTCAGACACCCACCTGAAAAGCAGCAGCACTGCTTGGGGGAAGGTCTGGAAGTTGTTGTTGCGGTTGATTTCCGTGGTATCATTCAGCGCAATTTTACCAAACACCTGGCAGAAAGCAGAGGTCTTTTCAGGTTAGCTTTGCAAAGTCCCCAAACCCCTCGTTACCTGTAGCTCTTGGCCTCACCCTGACTTTGGAGACCTGACATTTAACAGAAACTGCTCTTCTCTTAAACTGTCTTTCATATTTACCGTTCCTTCCCTTGCTTCTGCTTTATCACCAGAAAAGCACTAATATTTAACAGGAAGCCCCTTTCTTTATTTCATATATTGTGAATAAGTGATATGGGGTCTTACGTTAACAGGCACTCACAAGGGGAGGGGGTCCAGCTGAAAGAAGCTACGGACACAGAAGGAAAGTCTCCTTCCCTCTTCGCTTATCTGTTTGCACCAGGAGGAAATGATAAGCAGAAGACCAACAGCTGCAAAGCCTTGAGGTCTGCGCGATGCCTTGCATCTTCCCAAAACAACGTAAAGTATGTTGCCTTGGCTCTGGAAATTATCGAAATGCCTGCCCTTCTAATAACCACGCTTGTCACCAGGAGGTGTCTCAGGGCCACTCAGAAGGCAGCAATGTGAAGTTGATGACTAGAGTTGTCCAGAGAAAAAGGGAACAGAGCATTGGAAGTGAGCAACAGATGAGAAGTAATCACGAGAGGTGCATGATAGAGATCTAGTTTAAAAGCCTCATATTCTGGCTGAAATAAGTGGCTCTCCCTGGTGGAAGTGAAGCAGACTGGTGGCTTGTGTGCTGTGGAAGTGAGGCTTTTGCAGAGAAGGTAACTCGAGGGTTTACAGCCCTTGTGGGGAACTTGGTCTTAGGTACAAAAGTGATGGTAACAATTTTAGTCACTGCATGAGAATAAAACTCTGCTGGCTATTTCAGTCTGCTTGGGGCTCTCCCTGCACCATGCCTGAGCTGCTCCATATTATAATGGTGATCTGACAGACTTTTCCTTAAAGCCACAAAAATGGCCTACAGCTCCCTCCCAAGCTCAGCCAACCACTGCTGCACCAACTCATCCATCCGCAGCACAAAGCCTGAAACATTGGCCAGACCTTTTAGGGTCTGCCCTCAGATGTGAAGCCCCCGGTGCAGCAGAGTTTCAGGCTCCTTTGAAAAAATCTTATTTTGCTTTTGCACTTGTGGGCACTGGGGCTAAGAGCTTAACAAACCTTGCCCGGCAGAAAGGTCTCTGCCCAGCACAGTTGGTCAGGACTATTTATTGCCCATCGACAACAATGTGGCACAGATCTCAAGGACTGAGTGCTGTTATCTCGTAGCCAAAATGAGCAGCAGGAACAGAGCAGCTCCGAGAGAACATGGAGCCTCTTTTCAAGCAAATGTCACTGATAATTAACACCCCAAGACAAACGGTGACGTGGAGAGGAAGGCCGTGCCAGCACGGAGGGAGGATCTGAACGTGGCAGGCTTTCTGCAGGGGTTCCTCGTGGACATGTGGGCCTTCCCCAGCCCCGACCGCCCCCACGCCGTGGGTAGCAGTGACAGCCCCAGCTGCACTGAGGAGGAGCAGGAGGACAGCTTAAATGCTCAGAGGCAGCTCGAGCTGAGGCAGCCCATATTTTTCACTTCAGGCAGGCGTAGGCATGGGAACTTCCCATGCTGGAAGTCTGATTTTTCCTTTCTTCCCTGCGGCTTCCCTCACACATGATGCACCAGCAACAGCTTCCACGGATGCTTTGCATTAGTCAGCTGCAACGAGCTGCAAGTAGAGGTTCCTCTCTCATGGCCTCTTCAGCCTGTGCCTCCTAAGCCATTATGTTAGTGGCTCCATCTGTCAACATCACTTTGGATTTTTCCCCTTGGGCACATTGGATAGCAAGGCTCAAATGTTGTTAGGCTCCAAGTCAGGGGAGCAGCTGAGATAAAATGGAAGGTCTCATTCACGTGGGTAATTCTTACAATTCTGTCAGATCTGGTACCTCTCAGCTTTCATGGAAGCTGCTCAATGGAGTGGGGAAGTTTCCTTCCTACGTGTCCCTATGTGTGAGGGAAGTCTACCTGTCTGCAGGTTCAAGAGAGCAGCACACAAAACGTTGAAACGCCATTTTGACAAAAAATTGAAGTAACAGGGCTATGAACAAAGAGAGGAGATGAGAAGAGCTGTTTTTTTTGTTGGAAGGCAGGAGGTCAGAAAGCACTCTAGTGACCTAGATCCATGTGAAGGAGAAATGTATGATCTTCAGGCTGATGAGATGGTTAAACCAGAGTTTTGAGCATTTGCTAAGGATTAGATTTCCAACTCAGAATTTGCTGATAGAAAAGGGAATAGAATTGCAGAATAATCTATCTAACCCTGGCACTGCCATGATCATCGTAACCCCCATCTGGGTAGGTGCTGGGAAATCATTTTTAATGCTTTATGTAGCTATGTAACACTAGCGTAATAATCTCAAGTGATTTTCTGTATAGCATAGGTAATCCTGTAAAGATCTTGTCCACTTGAACAAGTTAGGTATTAAAGGCAAAGCAGCAAGTTTAAAGAATGAGCCCAGCAGATTAAATGACAGCTGTAATTACTAGGGGCAATTGAGATAACCTATGATAATTCAAGAAATGATTAGTTTTATTTTTCAGACTGGGGGAGGGTGGATGGAGTCTGTGAAAAGATGTGATTATAAAAACAGGAAACAAATTAAAATAAGGTCACAGAGGTGAGATTAATTTTGTTAGAAATTCTTTCTGAATTGTGAAACTAAGAAGCCCGTCATGTTTAAAGGCCTCTGGAAGTAATTATGCCTTGCCTTTCTATAGTTTGGTCTCTCGTCCCAGATGGCTGACTTGTCTGAGATCTTTGATTAACACAGAAGTGGAAACTGAAGCTTAGTTTGAAAAGCACAGCAAATGAGGCTGGGACTGTCACAGACCATGCCTGCATCGCATGCTGTCTTCAATGGTCTGTATGCAACATCAGTTCCTTGCACAGATGAATGCTCGGGCTGGTTCCAAGTTCATTTTGCAAACTGAATAGGATATTGTATTGATGCAGCTTCCTGAAGAACTGGCACAAACACAGGGTCGGTACATTGGTTCTGATCCCATATTTGCCTTCACGGGTGTAAATCAAATGGTGCTCTTTACAACCCAATGGAGTTAGGCCAGTGTGAAAGTGATGCAAGAGAAAAATGGGGTTTGTTCATTGCAGCATGGCCACGAGCCCACTGAAACAACTCTTCTAAGCCAATGAGCAAGGCACTAATTCACCTTTGCCAGAGCTGATGGGTGTTCCTTTGGAGTGTGGAGTGCTGGCACATTCCTTTTATTGTTTGCATATTGTATTTTGCCATTAAATGGATTGATTTTTTTTGGTTTTGTTGGAGCGTGTTGTGATCCTTTTGGCAGTGCATAGGCAGACAACGTGTTCCAACCAAGCAGCTGCCTTCTTACCTTGCTTGGAGAAAATGTTCTTGTAAACCTTTATAACCACACATTGATCTAGTGACATTATAGATCAGCCCCCAAAACTCTAACAGGAGGAGAAAGAAACAGTTGAACCTTTAGTACCACTTACCTGCATCCCGATCACAGCGTAGATGAAGAATAGCATCACTATTAAAAGAGCCACATAGGGGAGAGCCTAGAAACGAAAAAAAAGAGAGCACCGTGTCTCCACCAAGCCTGGCATTACCGAGCCGGGTTATTGCTCCTTCCTGGCTCTGGGGAAACTGGGCAGAGACTGACCGAAACGTGGAGTCTGTAATTCATCCAGCTGGCCACTAGATGCCTCTACAGGACCATATTTGCTCGCCCTCCGCGCCACCACCCTGCTGCCACCCAGCTCTGCCAGGCTCCCACTCGCGGTGCTGTGGCTCTGCCTCTTGCAAGTCGCTCCTGCCCTTGGCAGTGAGGAAAGCCAGGCCAGAAACAGCGTCCACAGCTGCTTACCATGAGGAGAAAACTACTGTAACCGGTTTGATTCTGTCCCAAATGGCAATGTCCTTTGACTGTGTTTTTCTTGGATCCATTCTGGTGAAACTGAAAATGCAACAGCTGCCCAGATCCAAATTCAAGGCTCCTACAAGGGCTGGTGCCATCCTAAGTCTCTAAATAGGCATCAGCTTTGTCTTCTGCTCAGTGTTAGGTGTCTGTGATGGTGTCTGCAGCTCTCTAAGTGTCTGTGATCAGCTGTTGAAGAGGAAATGCAGAACCCTGATTTGCAGAGCTGCCTCGGGAGGGAGAGGCCAGTGCAATCAGCAAAGTGTTGAGTGCTATCGGTTTCCTCCACCACTAGCAGGAATCAAGGGCACACAGCTCAGGGCCTCGCTGTCTTGGGTCTTTGAGAAGGAATTTTCTACTCTGTTGCTTTTGAAATATAGTGCTCAGGCCAGGGATTTCCAGACCTTACTTCAGAGGCAATGGGCGGATGTATTCATCTTGAGAATGCCAGTAGAGCCCCTGGGCTGGATTTTGAACATCCCATTTCATGGAGTATAAAAAGCCTACAACATCATTATTATTTTAAAATGTGATGTTATTTGTACATTTCCAGTTTATGTCTAAATTGACAATTTTCACCGACCACCATGGGGATTTGACTAAAACATGCAGAAATCATCTCAAAGACATCTGAATATCAAAATGGCCATAATTTAAACCTTTAATCAGTGTCTGTAATAATCATCTCAAGACCCAGAGGGAGATTCCTCTGTGTTTTATAGGGTCAGATGAATCTACCTGGCTACCCCACAATGCCAGTGGAGATGCACTAGCTCAGAACTGGGCTCCACACATTTTGTGATGATCTAGTTGGGACTTGATTCACAGAGAACCTCAGTAGAGCTCCCAAGGTAGTGTCCAGACAGGACCTCAAGGACATAACCTTACCAGTTCTGTCTTTCACACAGGGCTTGGAAGAGTGTCTTCCCTCCTGCTCTCCATTTTCTTTCCATGTTTTTCTGCTCAGCCTATTGATGCACCTTCCCACTCATGTCTGCTCCTTATTCCCCATGGCTCCTTCAGCTCCCCATCTCCCACATTCCACTCTCCCGTCTGTGTCCTCCTCCAGCCCCATCTTTCCCTAGCTTTACCACTCTGTCCTTTTGATTCCCACGGCCTTGCCTTGCCCTCAGCACCCCTCTCACTTCCTACTCCTCCCGCTTGCCAGCCTGCTCTTTGCCGGAGGAAACCCTGCCGAGCATTTTCCCACCACATGCTCCTCTGAGCAGTGCTCCAAGCTACATATAGGGTGTTAGGTGCACAGAGCACATCATGGTTACAATGGGATCTGAACTCCTCCATGAGTCCATTGCCTATGAGGCTGCCCTGTGTGAACGACAACACTTCCTGGAAGCATGTGGGGACACGGAGCAGAGCTTGTGCCAGACAAAGTCTGCAGGGATCCCAGATTTTCATGGTGAGAGTGGCTGAGTTGGGAGCTCAGTGCTGGGGCTATTCTTAGCTCCTAAAGCAACCTCCCAGAATTTGCAAGAGGAGGAGCTCTAAGCAGAGAATACCATGTTATAAACAGCGAAAGGCTTTAAAGGGAAAAGACGCTTGCAGTTTTTTTTTTTTTTTTTTAATTCCCCCTGCTGTGGAAGATACCTCCCTTGATACTTTCTCCCACCACCTTTCAACCCTGCCTAAAACTGACTCTCCAATCAAAGAGGTCTGGAGGTCACTGGAGGGAAGTACCAGGCACTCCCTTTCCCATCCATCTCATCCTCTCCAGCCAAGAGCCCTGGCAAGCTGAGCTCAGGATAAGGGCGAGCTATTGCTAGGAGGCTGGAGGAGCGCAGGGGGCATGGGGAGGGGAAGCAGGAACTGGAAAGTGTGACTCTGTCCCCTGCATCGGGGATGCTGAGCTGTGCCACGGGAATCTCAGTCCTATGCATGCAGACAAAATGGTTCCCACTGGAGCTGCCCAAATAACAACCTGAAATTTAGCAACCATCACAGCAATGGGAAAACGGCCCCATGGTACAGCTGTGTCAGAAAACTGCTGTGCCATATCAGATCCTTTGGCAGTCAAGGACTGAGCAAAATGAGAATCATTTGCACAAGCCTGATGCTACAGCTACACCTGAGAACTGCACTAGAAAAGGTCCAGATTTGATCCTTGGTGTAAACATGTGCTACTCCTGCTAACAGAGACAGAAGTCAGGGTGATCCACAGCACCGCAGGCTTTGGTCTCAGCTTGTGTCATAGCTGGTGAGGTTCCAGTTTTAAAGAGTTGGTCAGTTGCTTTCTCATTTGAGTCAATAAAAATGCAATCAACCATTTAAAGCCTGAATCTGAGGGATATGTGGTAGCTGTTTCAAGATTGCTGTGTTGTGCAAGTCACTCTTTCATGCTTTTGTCCAGTAGTGTGTCCCCACATCTTTCCTCATGTTTAGATCACCATTTGTATTACTTTGCCATCCTTCCCTGATGCTTCCTCCAGATCTGCCCTGGCTCTTGGCCAGGTTTTGCTGGCCTACTGAGTCTGGTCAAGTGGAAAATGCATTCATCTCTGCACAGCATTTTTCTGTGGGTTAGTGGCTAGTTTGGAAGCATTTTTTTTTTTTCCTAGAAATTAGCTATCTCTTGGTGTTAGTTTAATCTCCAGAGGTGATGATTTTTATCTTGTCTGGCCTCCTTTGCCTTCTGCTATCTACTCTGGTACTTCACCTAGCACTGAAATGCACCTGCTGCCAGGGTAAAAGCAGCAGCAATTTAATAATTGTCTTTGTTACCAAGGCCAAAGGTTTAGGGCCAAGAAGGTGAAATTCTTCATCGATGAAAACACGGGGGCTACACACCTATAATATTGATTGGAAAGCCTCAAAACAAGGCTTAATGGAAATTTAATTGAGGCCCTTGCCTTCCCCATAGCTGTGAATTTCACTTAAATCAACAGATATAAAATACTGCTCAAATGAAAAAAAAAAGAAAAAAAAAGATTGAATGGTTACAGTCAGACAGTAATTGACCTGAACAGAACTATCAAGGCAGTTCAGGAAGGTCTCAAGCAATTACTCATGCTTTAAAGATGAAACACATCCACCCTGAGCCCTGTTTACTCGAGGCTCACTCATACCACGTGCAGTTCTGATGAGCATCCTTTCAGCTCGGGCAGCGGCCATGTGGGTGAAAACCCTCCCCGAGGGTCAACCGACGGGAAAAAACGAAAGGGTTACATCCTACTGCGAAACAAGTGAAGGAATACCTGGAAGGACTTGATGAAGGTCCAAAGCAGCGTCCGGATGCCCTCCCCTCGGCTCAGGAGCTTCACGAGACGCATCACGCGGAAGAGTCGGAAGAAGGTGATTGAGATGCGAGAGTTTTCCTCTGCGTTCTGGAAGCCATTGGCACAGAGGCAGGAGTTACAACAGCACGGGAGGAACAAGGGCCCTGGGCCACAGAGGACGCTATGCCGAGAGCTCACTGCACTGTTCCTTGTCCTGGTAACGCTCCCTGGCCTTGCACTGCCCCGGCACGCCAGGGATGGTCGAGGCCGCTCTGTCCTGCCTTCTCTCCCACGGTGCTGAGGCTACCTATGGGGGCTACCAAGGCCATCGGCCTCTCCCTTCAGCTTGCCTGGACTTCTAGGGATCAGGGGTTGATTGTGCTCCCTCCTCTGCATTCTCCCTAACATGGGAAAGATTTAATTCTCCTTGATATTTTACTGGAGGAGAGAGACACTTTCTTTTTAGACCTGCCTCGGATATTTTACCCCAGCAGGCCCCTGATCCAGCTGCTGAACCTGCTGTGAGCACCAGCCACGTGCTGCTTGCTCTGGGAAGCAGTAGCAGGTCCCAGGCCTGCTGCGGGGTGCGAAACCCCCCTGGGGCTGGCCATGTGCTGCCCCTGGCCCCACAGCCCTGCTGTCCCTGTGCCACTGCGGCTGTGCCGCTGGGGGCTGAGCTGTGGTCACCAGCTCCTGCTGCTCTGCTTCTGGGCCTTTCACTTTTCTCATGACCCCTTTGTACTTCCCACAGTCTGTACACTGCCTTTTTTTTTTTTTTTCTACAGAAAAAACACAAGCATTTTCTTTTGGCTTCACTGCTACTGTTCAAGCGTGCGGTATTTTTAAATACTCTTTTTTTTTTCTGGCCTGTTTTTTATTTTATTTTATCTTTTTTTTATTTTTCCTCACAGCATCTGCTTTGTCCCTAAGCATTTTCCCTTGGGCCTGCAGCCGGCCCTGATGTTCCTCAGCCTGCACACGTGTGAAGGCAGCCTCCTCCCGAGCGCTGAGCTGCCAGCCCATGTACCTGGGCCTCTGCAGAGGACTCGCTCTCTAGCTTGACGGGAGGCAAGGCACAGAAAATGCGATGCTTCCCAGTTCACTAACCCCCTAAAATGCTGTGCAAAGCCTGTGGAGCTGGGGGTTTCTGCTAGGAGCACTGTGGGAACGTAACCTCCTGTCATGTGGGGAGATAACACTGTCACCCTGCCACTTGACCTGCCTGTGGAGCAACGGAGTGCCCAGAGGCCTCCTTCTGTCCCCACCCAGGCTGCAAAGACCAGAGTTGGAGTCTAAACACCAAAAGAGCAACATTTCGGAGGAAGAAACAGTGCAGATCACCCCCTGCTGTTAACTACTCACCACTGTGTAAACCAAGAGAGAACAGACCCTTGGGATTTCCTGCCACAGGGCGGCAAAAGCCGCATCTGCCTCTGTATTTCTGATAAAATCTGAGGCACAGGAACTGCCCAGATGTACGTTTCTGGGATTAAAACTCCAGCTGTGCAGGACGTGTACCTGTGCTGTGAGCATGCTCCCATTTCCCACCTGGGACGTGCAGGTTTGTGTTCGGCTCCATCCGCCCCGGCTGCATCTCAGCCCTGCCTGCTGATGTGTGTGCCTGTAATACTTCAGGACTGCGCTACAGCTGCAGTTTGTCTGTCTATCCATGTGAATCACCGGTGGATATTTTGGGTAGCTTCCTCCAGTCTGCAGCAAAGGCTGACGCTAGCTGCCCACGCAGTAGCGGGGCGAAAAAGATTAGGGGAACAGGCTGTGTCACGGAAAAGCCTGAGTGTTCCCTAAATCTCACATCATTCTTATTTTCTGACTTGGACAACAGTCTGACGGCTTCAGTGAACTGGAGAGAATGGTTCTGAGGTAAAGGAGGGAATGTGGCTACCAAAAAATCAAAACTCTTGGCAATTAATACCCTAAGAACTACCATCCTATAGGGCTGGCTGTAAGGTCTCTCCCTAGCCTACAGAAGTTTTATGGCCACCTTTTGACTTTTCCTAAGGAGATAAATTCCAATACTACCTAAAAGAGAATTGAGGTTGAAATTTAAAAATTGTGTGGGTGTCACTACTGCTATGGTTGTGACAAAAAAAAAAGAAGTGTTTTCTTATTCTACCTGCTGCTTCTCCTTGTGGGCTTGACCCTTTGGATGGCAGCCAGTTGGGGCATGAGTCTGGACAGATGTTTTAGTATTGCTTTGTCTTTCCTTGCTGAGAGGAGGCAGGAGATGTAAGCAGTAAACTTCTCATGCCCTCCAAATGTCCTGTGATAGACAAAATCTACACAGTGGACAAAGTGAAACAAATTTCTCCCTGACACACATCTCTGCAACTCGCTGGCATCAAAACACATAGCCAAAAATATTCAGTGATGCCTCAGGAGATTACAGTCATTTTAAAACTAGGTGGCTACACATTAACCACTGTCCCGGTAGCTCACTTTCTCCTCTGCTTTTTGAAGGCACATCTTTGCCAGAGGAGGGAAGTTCTCAATCAGAGAATGGAGTTACTGCTGTTGGTGTAGCTTAGGAACAGCCTTGTACACCAAAGCAGCATAATCTGTGTGTGCCACTGCACTGCTTATTCTTATTTGTGCAAAGTATGAACTCAAATGTTACACTGACAACATCTCATTGAAAAGGAGCTTTGGAGCTCCAGTCCTTTCTAGTCTGTAAGCCTGGATGTGAAATCACATTCAGCATCACATTGGTTGTGATGTAGTGTGTTGCTAACAAGAAATCTTACCAGGTCTGATTCTCTCTTGGTGATTCATTAGAAGGCAGAACGACAGTTAACTTGACCAAAGGAAAGCTCAGGATGCACAAGAAGTACACATGTGCAGCATATTCACAGCTCATGTGAACACCAGACTCACACCAATACACAACATGGCAGCTTCATGCACAAATAACTAGGCTGGGCTTGGAGAGAGAACTCGTGATCGGGGAAGAGAATAAAGGAGTGTGTTAGAAAGAGTGTCACAGAAGCTGGGAGGGTGGTCTGTATTTTTGGTCTTACCATAGAGGAAGAGCATTGGGTATGTTCAGCTGGCTTTAAAGAAAGGCAGACAGAAATAAGCTGTAATAAGTCTCCAATCAAGAGCCCTAGTAAACTAGGTCTTGGCTAACACAGGAGCAACAAAATGGCAGAAGAGGGCAAAAGGGAGTGTGAAAGAAATGCACAAGAGGCTGGGCTCATTCCCTGGGATGTCCAGGATCAAAGCTGGCCGTGGCATTAGTAGGTACAACTCGCACTGAATTCAATGATGTGAGCTGTATCTGCTAATACCACACACGAATTTGACCCAGTATCTTCTGAGTGCTAAATATCCTGAATCCAGGCAGTGGAGGCACTGATACTGTTAAAATGTTTCTTGTGTCACTACTACCAAGTTCAGTACGGGGGGCTGATTTAGCTCCTCAGCTCAGATCCAGGCAATGCCTGCATAGGGAGCAGCCAGCTTCTAGTGCATCAATCTGATCTGTAAACCCATAATATCCTGGTGCTAAAGCAACACTTTCTATCTATATACCCCTATTCCTCTACATATAGTTCTGTGTGATTACATTGTTGTTACTAAGAAAATGGGCTGGGACAGTGTAATTAGCTCTTGGCAACCCTTCAATACCCACCACTGGCTGTGGTAAGTGTGTTGTTAAAGCTGGTTAGCGTGCTCTACCTTCACCCACCTCACACCAAATCTCCAGGGACCCATCGGATACATCCTTTGAGGCCAAGCAGAGCTGAACTGAGCCCCAGTCATCCCTGGAAGGGTTTAGTTGCTGCAAACACTCTGCCTGACACTCCCAGAATAACATCTGGGGTCACTTCCACTACTGAAAGCAATTCTCAAAAACACCCAAGGCAGCAAATACCTTTAAGTTTAAAAAGCAGAACTGAAAATTAAATAAAGGCAATGTTATCAGGAGTCCTTCAGTTCAATGGTAGTGTAATCCTTCAGGCTTAAACCTCTTTCATATGCCAAACTGGTCTGACATTACTTATTGTGACTACACTACCAACGCCGAACCTGATGCACTTCTTCTGCCAACAGCAAAAATCACCTCTAGTGCCATGTAGGACTCCCACAGTGTGCTTCTGCTCTCCAAGGACACTGTACAAAATAAGCTGGCACAATATTACCTAAATAAAAACTGTATGTTGGATGGTCAGCCTATTTGGTCATATAGGCAAATGAGACCAATTAAAAACCCATGGTATTCCTAACCATGCAATATTTGTTTGGGTTAACTCATTGGTTGGTATTGTCAGCTTTCATTGCTTTTATCCTTCTCTTTCATGTGCTTGCTCTTATGTTTTCTTTTCAGAAGAAACTTTCAGGCAAATGTTGGCCTGAATACCAAGTAAGGGAGCAGTGTCCATAGGGATGTTTCTTACAGATTTTGATTTTGTGTTGCTGGGCAAACCTCTCTTTTCCACCAGTGCATTTCTCTGCCCCATCTCCCTTCCTCTTTCTATGAGTTTTGCCAATCATCTTTTCTAACAGTAGGAGGATCCTTATTCTGCTGGTTGCTGCTTTCCTGGTACTAGGTACAAAGCTCCTTCAAGCTGACTGAAGGAAGTCAAATATTTTTCAGCACCTTTCAGGATCCAGCATCTTTCCTGGCTAACAGTGTCAGTGCATCTGTGACTGGTTGTCTGAAGAAGCCTTATAAGTTATTGTGGAATACTATACCTTAATTGTCACTTTGATATTCTTAGTATTTCATCAGAAAGGGAGGATAATAGGAATGTAACAGTAAAAAAAATCTGTATAAAACAATATGGCTATGTAATGAGCTAAAATGCACTGTTGATATGAGATGCTCAACTTGGAGGAGTTGTCAACATGTTGAAAAACTAGGAGCCACTGTTAATCTTTGGCATTGCTAAGAAAGGGAAGTAGAGGTAGACTTACTCCACTCTCATTCCCTTAATTAACTGGCCTGTATTACAAGATGCGGTCAGATATGAAGCATATTATATCACTACCTACAATAAAGGCTCAAAAGCAGTGCAGGAAAGTTTCTGCTAATGCTGACAGGTGATAGTTGTACAAACTCAAGCAAAATGGGCAGAGGTTCTTAAAGGTTCTTAATACGCTTGTACTCATACAGTAGTTTGTGCATGATTATATGGGGGTGAGAGGAATTAATCCCCAGTTGTGTGGGTTGCTGAATACATTTTCTGATGTCCACAGTAATTTGAGAGAGGAGCCAAATCCTTCCATTTTCTATGAGTGCCAAAGAGTCACCATACAGACCTGAGCACAGTTATCTGAGAACTTCTTACTGGGACTTTAAAGTGTGGCCATTCCTAATAATAATACAGAGAGCTATTGCTAGATTTTCTGGGAATCTGTAACATTGCAAATGATGAGGGTATGCTAATTTTAGGACAAAGACGGGCACCTGAGAACTTAGTAGGTCACATTTGTTCACAGGGATAGAGACATGGTGATAGGTACTTGGATATGAAGCCTATATGTCTATTGCCCAACTGAAGTGGACAGGATTTCATTTCTACAAATCTCAGAACAATGTACAAAAGCAAATCCTCATCTGTTTATTATATTTGAAGGAGGTTTTATAGAAGTAACACCACTTAACAGAAGGTGGCTTTGGCTGTACTGTTTTACTTGCAACCACCTCTTCCTCTGCATGTGGTTCAATCTGCCACAGAAATTCATCTATTCTACCCTGTTCTTGTCATTTGGGGCACAAGTAGCATGCACATAACTGAATTAAGAGAGCAACAACAACAACAGTGAGATCAGCCAAGAGATGATGCTCTGAGCAATTTCTATCATAGAGGAAAGGGACCAGAATTAGATGTCACAAACACATCCAGGGACATAGTAAGACTGATATAGTCTTACTTGCAGGTTAAGAGGGGTAAGAGGAGAAATATCTGAGGCAGGATGATTTTTTTTATTTTTATGTTACCATATTAAAAAGGTAACAGTTGTTAAGGAGCAGAAGAGGTCAAGAAACAGAGAAGCAGGTACTAAAAGCCAAAGTAAAGATTGAGTAGGATGAAGTCTGAGGGATCCCTGAAGCACGTCTGGAAAGCTCCTCAGATTATTGTTGCCCACAGGTACCTCATTTTAACTATGCCCAGTGTGTGTCAGAGCACACATGGACACACTGCTTGAGCTGCTGCTCACCTGTTCACATTGTTAAAGCTCCTGCAGGCACAAAAATGAAAGGTACAGCTTATGCCCATCATGAATTCAGGATCCCAGGTAAGGAAGTTTCCAGGAAAGAAGACATGCTTATTCAAGAGACATACTTAAAACCTCAGAGGACACAGTTCAGAATAAGGTAACTGTTTTGTCTTCCTGCCAGTCTTGCTCTCTGGTTAACCAATAAAGAGTGCTCCACCTAGGTAGGTGGGATTGAGTCTTACTGATGGCTACTCCCAAAGAACATACCACCTCCAATTGGTACAGGGAGCATCAGTCTCCTGAACATCTACACTGACTCACATATGAGTCATATCTGATCATGCCACCAGGTCAAGGAAATATTGCTTAACTTAGGTAAGAGGATTGCTGTGTTTAGGGGCTTTCCAGATGCTGAATATAACACAAATGCTTTGAAACATAGGAGTGGATAACATTTGCACTCCAGGAGATCCAATTTCAATGTTTTAAGGGTGCTGTATGACAGTCAATATTGTACTACAAAATGCTGTTCTGTAATCCAGAAAAAATTCTGATTTTTTTTTTTTTTTTTTTTGAGAAGGGATAACTTGCATTCAGAGCCATAAAGACAGAAGCAAAAACATGAGCAAAAAGACTAAAAGCTGTACCATCATGGTGGTATTGAAGCCCCTTGAAATAGACATGACTTTGAATATCTTCTGGATAGATCAAGATTTGGAAGATAATAATAAGGTGAGTTAATAATTTCAAATGAAAGTTTCAGTAGAAAAATCCTGAGAAGAGGCATAAATCCCTCCTTGTCCCTGTGGAACACTAGAGATGGAGGAATGCTTTGAGAGGTTTGAGCTCCCTTTTTTTTGTTGTTGTTGTTTTGTTTTGGGCTGGTTTGCTGACAACTATAGGTCTTTTCAAAGAAATAGCACCTAGAAACAGGGGACCTCCACTAGGTTGGTAATTAATAAATCCATGGAGGCTCCTTAACTACTCAGCAAGTATGTTTCAGTACTTGTAGGAGTGTGACTATCATTGGGATGACAGGCAGGTGGCATTCCTGTTACCAGCACTGTTGATGGTATTGATTTTTTACACCACTGGACACACTGAAGATATTGAGCACAGCTTCAGTATGTGCTAGGAAGTTCATGATGAATTTTCCCCCAGCTTTAAGGAGTAAAATTTTCTAGTAAGACTCATTCTATTTGTGGGAAGGAATCTCTTTTTGTAATCCCCTGTAAGGCAAAATCCAACGTTAGGCCTGGCTTGATCTAGGGGACCTATAAGCAACTTGAATGCACAGAGTTAATATTGCTTTGCTTGCCAGTTGTCTCACTCAACACAGTGCTATAATGGCCACATTCTGATGTTGCCTGGTAGTCTTAGATTTGAAGAAATGAGAGGAAGTCTGTTCAGTACTTTAGCACCATGATATGATAGAGCATCTTCATATGTCTCAAGAAAACAAGTTGTTCAGATGCTTATGTTGCCTTTTGTGACCAACAACTGCTAATGGGATTTCTCCACTGAGGACAACATAGCTTGCGGATGAAACTCTTTAGAGATCACTTGCAGTAGTTGGTTGTTGGTGACAGATGTCTCCTGTTCCCTTGATTGGTGTTGAGAATTGGAGAATGAAAAGCTACCCATGAAGATGCCGTATCTGTTGGAAGCTTGTCCACTGGTTCTTCAGTGAGGAAGGGGGTGATAGGTGATTACCTCTTGCTTTTTTCTACTTCTTGCAGGAAGGATGCCTCTGAGAATCTGCACTGTAGAGTTCACGTGAGCAGGCTGCAGTGCTATGTAACTCATTCGCTGTTCTAGGATATCAGTCTTTTCGCACTCAAATTTTTTGTATTTTGAAGTCCTCCAAGGCTGCTGCCTACCATAGCCATACTGCAGCTGGGACATTCTTGGACACAGAGAGAAGATGACCACATCATACAAACATGGATAAGATTTTGAGGGGAATTAAAAGCAGTTTCATTAGGGATAGCTGGTAGGCAACAGCATGTTGATTTTGTTGCTGCAGGGAGTTAGAAAGAACTGAAGGATTGTTTCAGATGGTTGGCCACTTTTATCTTGACTGGGTGTAGAGGCCACAAATAGGACAACTGCAAGCCAACAGCACTGCTGTTCTGGGGATTTTTATTTGACTCATGGTGGTCACTTACAAGCAGAGACAGGATCTGCAAGGACATGAGCTTCAAGGAGAACAAGAATTTACTAGGCTACAGGAGAAGGAGAGATTTAGAATTTATCAGTGCCACAGAGATGTGATTAAAGACAAGCCACTAGACTTCCTCTTGTGTTTGTAGTGTCAAAAGGCTGAAGCAACTCAGGAGGCTGAGTAACACAACTCTTTGTGGAGAGAGAGAAAAAGTTAGGGTTTCAAAACAAGCTGGCTGCTGGCAGTACACCGTGGAGTTACCACAACCCCCCCAGAGTCATCTGTCTGCCACTGTTGTGCGTGGTTTTATTAACAAACACTCTAGAGATAATCTACCTGTCACCAAACTCTGTGAAGTTATTATAAGGCCAGGCAGAAATGTGTCTGGTATTTCTCTGACAAGGAATACTATTGGACTGCAGATGGCATAATTCTCAATTCCCATAACCTTACAGTGAAACCAAATTATTAGCTGGAAAAAAAAAAAGCAAGGCAAGCTGTTCAAATGCTGCACTCTTCCATTAAGTGTGCATTTCTTTGAGAATTTCTGGGAATATTTTGAATAAAACTAGACAGAATTATTTTCTTTGCTACAAAAATATTTTCTGTTAGAAGAATGCTGATGCTGAAATTGAAATGTTCTGTAGAAACATGTCAATTTTGAAAAAAAAAAACACATTTCAGAAATGTTAGTAAGACTGCAGCTCACATTTTATCCCCGCAGTTTTCAATTTGAGTTTTCATTTCAATTAGAAATGTTATATAACTATGAAAATAATCAATCCTGGACTGAAGTGTTTTTACTTTACTGAAACAAATGTTTTGATTTTCCCCATCTACTTCTGCTAGAACGTTCTTTTACTGGAAATCGTGTAATTTTCCATTTGTATTCTATTTTAAAATTGAAAAGCATATTGGAATTACAAGATTTTGTGAAACAAAGGAAAAAAATCAAGCCTCCTCATAGCTCTAATTTGGGTGAAGCAACAGAGGGTTTTTGTATAATTTTCATATGTCGAGCTTTGTATTTAACATCTATTGGAAAAGGGCACCATCTTACAGGAAAACAGGGAATCATCATGTATGACACTGCCTTTGCTGGGGCAAATGGTGAACACCTTGCAGATTTCCCTGGGAAAAGCAATGTAACAGGCTTCAGACAGCTCTGCAGAAGAGACTAAGATCTCTTGCGCTAGGGGATTAAATTTTTCTTTGGTATAATGTGGGGAATTAGGAAAAATATGACACCTGCAATGAAGGTTATCGTTACATTTCTGCTGGCACTAAACCATGTGGGTCAACACTCATACAGGGCTAGCTCATGCAAATGCAACTATATATTATAGTTTCCACAAAACCTCAGATCCTGGGGAAGATATTAGCATCTCCAAGTGAACAAAAGCCTATTCCAAAAATAGTTAATAAGTTCAAGGTAACTTTTACTGCAAGCGAGTCTTGCAGCTATTGTGTGTGTGTGTTTTTTTTTTCCTTCATTTCCTATGTATTCTAAGATTTTGAAATTCTAGAGCTTGCTTTTCTAATTAGCTTCAAATATGCAAATCATACCAATTTGAATAGCTTATTAATTAATTTCATATATATATATCCATGAAATTGTGAGACAGTAATCTTATGGTTTCAAGTGCTTAAGGTAAATATAAGGGAAGTCAATTGCATTAATTTGGTTATGCAAATTGCCTTAGATTGACAATTACTGGACCGTTAATGAAAGAGTCCCTTTTTATACAGCTGAAAGCCCTATTTTTTTCATGACTTTCAGAGGAAAAGCAGAACAATTGGTAAAGTATGTCTATGCAAATTATTCTTAATTTTCAGGATGTTTTAATAATCCTTCTCATTAGCTCTGGGTAAATGATGAGTTCAAGTCTTATGGTAATTAGGCCTAGGGGGTTGTTCCTGAGAAACAAGTAGATATTAAACGCTATCAGAGATGCAATGCTCATCTCCTGGCACAAGGACTGGTCTGACTCGGAGAGGCAGGTGCGGCTTGCCTGTGTATTATTATTTGCATTTTGTGGGACGGGGAGTCAAAGAAAGGCCTAGAACATACAGATAATGAAGGCTCTGAAGGTAGTGAGCCATGCGAATAAATGTTGAAAGGCCAGCTGTATGCAGGGTTTCCACGGATGGCAGTGAGGCTGCCCCAGCCCAAAGCAGACTGAAGGGATGACCTTGGGAGCAGACCAGACCACTGAGCAAGACGGAGACTGCAAGTGTGAAAACACAGAGTACACAGGCCTCCAGCTTTCCTCTGCTCTATTACCATCAATGCCAATGGTTTCCTCATTGCTGTTTCTAAGTAGTCCAGTGGGTCCCACTATCTTTCCTATGGCAAAACTAACATGGCTTTTAAACACCAAATTCATCACTCTGACGGAAAGGACAGTCTTCTTTTCCTCCACCCCTTTAGGAAGATTTATGTTCTCTCTTACATGGATCCTTTTTCTCTTTCTTTTTCTTTTTCATTGTCTGGGAGAGAGGAAGGAAAATCTGTGATGCTGGTATTCCAAACGGAGCACAGCCTGGTTCTGGTTTTGGCTCGTTCCTAAGGACAGTTCATTTTATCTCCAGGTTCTCCCATCCCAAACACCCAGATAAATCCATCACCTCATCTTATTTGTAGCAGTGCTGTGAAAGCACTGCTGCTCTGGGGTACTGCAAGTAGAGTGAGGACTTCTGACATGGCTCGTCTGCCAAGGGTCTGGTAAGACCATGCCACTGATTTTGATCTTGAACTGAAAAATAAAAGACTGTTCAAAGCATTCGTATCAGTCTTAGTTACTTCAAAGAGATGCTGTTGTGTACTGTAAAAGATGTGGCCTTTTCCATTCCTCATACGCCTTGCCTTGGAGAGGGTAATAGCAGCAGAGTTCTTCTCTGAGATGAATTTCCTGAGGAGCTTTCCTTGTCTCCAACACCTTGCAATACTCCACAGCACGGAAAACATGTGTATCATCTACTGGCTTCATATTCCTCAGGCAATGATGATCTGATGAATTAAGCAAATTCCTAGAAGCAAGTCCATCTTCTGTCACAGCTGTGCTTGTCTTCTGTGCGCTCAGCATTTGAGCCACTTCTACTGCTCTTTGTTAATTATTTATTTATTAGCTGATAGGATTGCATGGTGTGGGAAGAGGATTAGGAAGAAGAAATGATGAAGAACAGATTGAAACTTGATGCTCTCTGCACAATGGTGTCATGGGGGTTTCTCTGAGCAGCCTCAACTGCATATGTGAGAAAGGAGGAGACCTTCACGGTCTCCATCTGTGAAAAGGTTTGCTGGAAGCTCAGTATGAAGGGTTGGTTTACTGAGGTGTGCTTGGCAGGAATGCATGAATCCAGTCAGCTGCATCTTTAAAACTCCTGTGCAACCAATGGAAAATTACACCAGTGGTGTTAAGGCCAGAAGCAGACCCGTGGTTTGCAGCAAAATCTCCAGTTCCTTCAAATGGTAACTCTTCTGTGCACTAACAGAGACAGATGCAGACTAGATCACGTGTAGGTTTTCCTGAGGAGGAAGGGAGACAGTCTACCAGCTCCAAGACTCATTGTTGCCAGGATCCTTCCTTTGGCAAGCCCAAAGGCTCTCGGACAGGGTGAAGATGAAAGACCAAGTTATGCTCTGATGAAGGTGCTGAAAGAAACTGCACATCCCATTGACACCAGGAGAAAACCCAATTCACCTTTGTTCAAATGCAACAGGACTGTGAACTGCAAGAGCCAGTGGATACAGGTGAAAGGGCAGCCCCTGTTACGTCTGAGTAATGAATCTCTGCTCAAGGGATGCTGGCCAGAGACACCAGCAGCCCAAAGACAGAGTTTGTTATGGACCATTTTCATCTGAGATTTGTAGCAGTTAGTATTTAATTCACAGGCTGCACCTTTTCATTGCCTTTTCAATTAGAAAGTTATTTAATGTTGATGCAGAACATGCAATTTCCTAGAAATGTGGTGCTTTCAGAGGCATACTAGATCCCTGTATGTTAATGTGTGGTACAATAGAGCCTGTGAACCATTCTGGGATTGGAAATGCCAATCACAGGCATTACCAGAGCATTTTACAGGTGGTCATATGGAGATTGCAGCTAGCTGTTACAAAACTACTGAGAAACATTTTTTGTTCTGCACCTCTTTCCAAGAACAGATGATTATTGATTTTATGAATTTGTCAGTTAAAAAAAAAAAAAAAGGGATGGTTTGGATGAAATGCAGTGCTCACTGTATGTGATTTACTATGTTCAAGTCTGAGCAAACAGATGAGACTCAAAATCCCAAGCTCCAAATATCAATTTGTTTCAGTGTCTTTGTATTAACAAGTGCTTCTTTATTGCTGAGGCATCTTTGCTGTCATGTCAGTTCAGCTTAGGAAAAGAAAACACTTGAACTGGCTGTGGGTGAAGCAGATTTTCTCCTAGTCACTCAGACAAGGCTCAGCAGATAGCACCAATGACTGGCATCTCCCAGGTTAAAAATGGATCTTGAGACAAAAGACTGGGATGGGACCAGCTGGGATGTCCCACTGCTCTGCGACATGGTCAGGTTTACTAGTAATTAGAGCCAGACAGACATTTTTGGCTATCAGTCTCCTGACCATAAGCAGCAACCCAGCGTAAACAGCGAGGTCATCTGGATGCAGCTGGGAATGGGTCCCATTTAGCAGATGTCTAGGAAGATATATAAAGCAGAAGTCATTTTGTTGGCACGTTGTGCCAGACAGTCCCCATGAAGAGCAGACCAGTGAGGGAAGGTAAGAGCACAGCTATTTTAAAAACAGTTGTCTAGTGAGAAATAAAAAAACCAACACCACCCTTATGTTTGTCTGGTTGGTACATATGAGCGTGCAAGGAGGGGTGTGGGAGCTAAAAGGGTGTTATATTGTCTACATTAGAAAGAGTAAAACTAGTTTAGGTATGTTTACCCTCGATTACAAATCTGGCTGGGAGGTCACATTCTCTTGCCTACCAGCCAAAAACCAGTGACAGCTTTATATAATGGGAACCTCAAAAATTCCTGTTGATCTGGGCATTTGGGTGTGCAGAATGGTACCCATCACCATGCTGAACTGCTGCCGCGTGCCTGGCACAAAAACTCTCACAAGGGGCAACAGCCTCTCCTCTGGACTGATGGTATCTTGGCTGAAGAAAAACAGGGAAAATCACTGATACTGTAGGCAGAAGGGAACTAATTACTGCCTTAATGAAAACTAATCCCAGTGCTCCTGAGAATGGGAAACATGACCTCTGCTACCCAACATTTTACCTAAATCTGGGGAAAGTAGCAGGTTAAAAGATTAAGGAACACATAAACACATAAAGAGCTTGGTTCTTTTTTTTTTCTTTTTTTTTTTTCTTCTCCCATCACCTTCGCTGCTTTCATTGCAACTGGCAGTGCAATCTGGAACCAGTTAGCAGATCTCTAGCTATGCATAATAGTAAGAGATAGTGCACGCAATGAGGTCTTGGAGAACTGATGTTAAAAGCTCTTGTAAATTGGATGAAAACCAGAAGCTTTTACAGCAAAACTGAATGAGTAAGATACAGGGGATTGTGCAGCCTTTAGTACTGCAATCTGTATATGCAGATCAGCAATGCTGGAAAATTCCTTGGGTGTTCTAAGCAAAGTAGCTTTTAGAAGAAGGAGAATAAAATGCCAGAAAGCATCTTTCACTGCTTCAAGAAATTGCCTTAGATGAGAAAACTAGCTGGATCTGAACTCAGCCAAGCACCTTTTTGAACATCTAGCTTATGGTGCTTATGACATGAGTATACTAAGAGATGATCTAAGGAGTCAGAGATTTTCTGTGGTTTCATTGAAAGATACAATCTCTATGAGAGTTCAGGCAAAGTTAAAAGAAACTTCTTATACGCAAAAGGAATGATTTATCCTGGCTAGCAAACCAATGGAAAATATAATGAGTTTGGGGTAGTTCTAATGTTATTTACTATTTTTTTCTTTTGAGCATTTTAACTAGCTTTGTAGAAAAGCATATTGGCATTAAAAGGAAAATGAAATATAAGCATATCATATTGCATATGCTGATACCAGAATATTGTATTTTTTTTTAAAGTGATGTGATAGAAAAATTACAAGAAAAGATAAATATTTGTCAGAAAATCTGGATATATCATTTTGAAGAGCTCTTTACACTTAAATACATCTGCCACACACTTACGTCACCATTGAGCCAACAGAGGACAAGGCCTCTAGTACTTTGTGTTCCACCATTAGCTCTTATCGCTATTGTAACACTAACTTGCAGTCAAATATGAAATCAGGACTCCTTCCCTAAAAGCTTTAAAACCCACAAATGTTTTGGATATGTGAAAGCCTGCAGTAATTAAAAGCACGACCCAGTCCCCAGTGCAGCCAATGAGACATGGTGCCCCACCGTTTTCAAGTGAACATTTTCACTCAGAAAGATTCCAGACAGGATTGTGCATCAGGCCTCACAACTATAGGGCTATCTAACTTTCCTTTTACTGCTTTTACATTTATATTACAAGGATTTGTCCTCCCATGTTCTGTATCTTCTGTTTCTCATATTTTAATTAACTAGCTTGTGTGTGGTTATATTTACACAGCAAGGCAAACTTAATTTTATGCTACTCTTATAAGCAGCGTTAAAATATGTCCTGATTATTCCATCCACCTGGAATAATGTTTAAAGCAAGTATAACTAGAAGTTTTGTGGAAATCACAGTATTGAGGTATTTCCTCAAAACTGGATCATAAGGAGAGTCTTTCAAAGCGGGAACTACATGCTTTATTCTTGCTGTGCATTGCTAAGATTGGTAGTCACTAGTAACAGCTTGAATACTCAGGTAAACTGAGGAAGGAGCCATTGGCATTCACTACTCCCTTTTCTGCAAAAAACACACATTTTTATCTTTTTGCCCATCTTTCATATTGATTTTTTTTTTTTTTAAACAGGAGTTACACAGTTACCAAAAGCAGTCTTTTGAAGGGGCAAATCATATTATAAACTCTGGAAATGCACTCAGAAAACCAACATTTTTTAATACAAAGGAAAAAAAAAAGGCCCCATCTTCATGAAAAAATACATAAATAAAAACAAAATGACCTTGTTCAAACATGGTTGTGGTCAGACAGTCTCATGATGCTTCTTTCTCACCGACACAGGGTGAAAAACAGGCACTGGAATTGTTGGCTAGACATGGAAGGTGGTCAAATTTTAATTGACGTAAGTGTAATTTAGGGAAGAGCTGAGGGCACCTTTCCTGATGCTCACCAGAGGCAAAACAAAGCACTGTGCACCAGCGTTTGCCACTGCTACAGCTCACAACCATGCTTAAACCTGGCTTCCTTCACAGAGAAGCTGGGGCCACGGTGGTGCGTTACCTGCATTACTCTAGTGATAAAGAACACCACCAGACATTAAAAAAGGCAAACCCGCTCCCCCCACCCCCAATCCATTCCATCAGTAGTTTTCCCCAAAACAAAACAGGTCATATATACATACATATACACGCACACAGGGATAGCTCAGGACTACATACAACTTCTAGGATGGCAGCAGTAAGGGTATGACAACACGGATGTCAAAAGAAGCCGCTGTGCTTCTCCAGCCCTTTGCTACGTAATTTGGAGGCCTCTGCTACCCAGATGGCATTTGGGAAAGAGGGAGGGAAGGAGAGAGGGAAGGCGATCTTTTCTGCCTTTTCCAAAAGGCAAATGAACTTGCAGGTTCTAGAAACTATTTTGTGTCTGGTGGCAGCTGACGGCCAAAATCTGAGCAGCAAAGGGCGTGGAAGCGAAGAGAACCAGACAGGCAGAGACAGAAAGACAGACAGACAGACGCAGCGACAGAGATGAATGCCAGTCCCAACTGAGGTGCAGGCTAGATGTATGTCGTCCTTCCACCGATCCTTGCTCCCATTGCGGGGTGTGTGTGTGTACAGGACCGTGTCACTGGGGCTGCCTGCTCCAGGCCTTGCGCAGGCCGAACGCCCTGCGGCAGTTCTGCCTGGATAAGGACTGCAGGGTTAGAGCCACTGGTTCTCTGCCTTCAGACACATTGATTGAGGGTGAAAATGAACTCGTGAGGTTTAGTGTGGCTGGAGACGAGGGAGAGGAAAGCAAGGGAGAAAAGGAAGAAAGGAGGGGGGCGGGTTAAAAGGGAAGAGTGCAGGAGAAGGTGATAAGGAGACTTAAATATAGGCTGTCAGATATTCCAAAGAATGGGAGCAGGAGCCCATGACAAATCATATGAAGCCTCTTGACACCAAAAGCAGGATGACTGTAAGGAAAGGCCTCATGCGTCTGGTTTAAGCCAGAGCTATTTTACTTCAGAAATAAAAGAGACTAACGGGAAAATCAATGTACAGGTCTCCAAGTATCCTTGGGATCTGAACGCCCTTCCTGGCCTTACTTCACCAGTAGTCAGGAATCAACAAAACTGCAGCCCTCGGATGACCTCCTACCAGCAATTTGGAAACTTCTTCAGAAATGCGATATATAAAGTATTCAGCCCTCATGAACCTGATGCACAAACCACTAGGCCTGGGCACAACAGACCTGACCAGCATTTTCCAAGGGAAGGAATACAGCAAGAAGGGTTTTGGACCTCTCTAACCTTCTTCATAGGGCTGCAATTTCCTGAAACCCCTAGGTACTAAATCTCCCAGATGCCACCATGGATCAGGTCACACACAATGTAGTACCTTCGTGTTTTCTCCTCCTAAAACCTCATTAAAAAAAACAACCAACCAAATAAACAAACAAAAAAACCCAAAAAACTATTTCTATTGACCCTGGGACCTGACACAATGCTCTCCAGAAAACACGTACTGCTTCAACAAGAGGGCAACGTACCCAGGGAAATACTCCATTATTTCACACAAGCCACAAGTCAGCAATTCCCTATCCCTGGTAGTGCTAATCTTGCACCCGTGCTCACCCCTGGCTCTTGTCACATCTGCTGTATCACACTGGGTACCTGTCATGCATACTTCTTCCTCTGTACATCCTCCAGCATCCACAGACACACTCAAAACACATGAGTACTTTTATGGCCACTGAGTAGCACAGGTGGGATGTATACCAGTCCGATGTTTTGGCTCAGTCATCCTCATACATTCCCAGACATACACAGCTGACATACACAGAGGTACCCGTACATGCAGACACACTCAGAAGCACTGGCAGAACCCCTCAGCAGCAGGCTCACAGGTAGGCACAATCCCTCCCTCCCCAACATCCTTTCAAGACAGACAGACAGAATCAAACACACGACATCCCCACAGTCACTGGCATCCACGCTGGTGCTCTGGAGACACGCATGCTCTCACCCGACCATGCCTCTGTAACTCACACATCTGCACAGGAGCTGCCTGCTGCAGACTCAGCTGGCCACAGGAACCCATCCAACTCAGCAGGCGCTTCTGTGAGCATTGCTTTGGTGGCAAACAAAGATTCAGCCACAGCGAGTCTTTGGTCTGACACTGGCAGGAGAAAGGATGAAGGAAAACGGACCCTACTGACCAGAAAGGCGTTGGCTCCTCTCTCCAGCTGAGAGGAAGGACACTGCATTAGCAGCTTTCTCAGTGGCTCAGGGTCTGGACATTTTTCTCTCATCACTTCGGGCACAGTAGTGCAGAGCACAAATCAAACTTGATTCCCCCTCTGACACAGCACAACAAATTGGAATGAGAAACTTTCTTTGCCTGGAGGAGGGGACAGCAGGCTGTCAGTCAGCTTCACAGCACTGAACTCTGGGCTGTGTCTGCTGATGTGGAAAGGAAGGAAATGCAAGCCTGTGCTTGGGGCTACTTCTGGGATGATATATTCCAAACTTGCTGTCTTCTATTCAACTCCTGTAACATTTTCACTCCTATTATTGTTATAATAGATAGTAATCATTTTTTATCACCATAATGTTTTCCTCTGAGGAACTTAAAGTATTTTGGAAACACTAATGGCAATCTTTTCTTAACTGAGGGAATAATAACAATCTCCAATTTACTGATAGGGAGACTGAGGCATAGGGATCTAGGCAGAGCCCAAGGAATGCAACCCACAGACCCACAGGTTCTACCTCCCAGGCCCCATATATTACATCATCATTAAATTTATTACCCAAACATCATGCTTGGTCTTAGCACTTAGAGAGAGTTGAAGCATGGTAATGGGCCTTTTTTTTTTTTTTTTTTTAATAGCAGATTAACACCCTTTCCTTAATTTACAGAAAATTCTCAGAACTCTTCATTTTGTGGCTAGGAAGTTAGATGCACAGTGCTTACTGAGAAGCAAAGTTCTGAAAATGTAATTGTGGAGCAAGATTGAAAATAAAGCAATTTACAAGTGACTTAGGCAGAAACTGCATCACTCACTGAAATTTTCATATCTGCCAGATCTTAACCCGTGTTTTTCACATTATCAGTGGTGTGAGATGCATCTCTGTGTGTCTGTGGGGCTGGCTGGAGGGACCTGGGAGGTGTTCCCAAGTTGCTGTAACCAAGTGGGCCTAATGTGATGCAATTGGACTTACCATTCAAAGTGTTAAAAGTGAGGGCTCCCAAAGGACTGAGAAGTGCTGAAGACAACCTGGGGACCTGCCTGATCAGTACATGCCTTCTCACTCTGTGTAAATGCACAGCCATGCTAACAAACATATGCTGAGTTTGACATGCAAGTCTACACTCACCCACAGGCATGCAGATGAGCATGCCTGCATACAGAAGACTTTCAGATATAAACACCCACCCATGAACAAATCAGATTTGCACATTAGGACAGCCACAATGGCTCAGAAAACATGTTCATACACTCAGTTATATACAAAACAACTCGTGTTTCCACCAGCAACCGTTCACAACATATATACATGTGCTTGCATACACACACTCTTTCACATACAAACATGTTCATGTCTGTACACTCTCCTATGGATTTGTAGCCCATACACAGGCATCCAGACACATTCAGGAACATGTACTACAACCAACAGAGTACACACACAAAGACCCACACATGCACACTCACATATATCTTAATGAAGGTTTTGGTCTGGGAAATTCCTTTTCAAGAAACAGAAATAATTGTCAAAAGGAATAAAGGGGAACTGCAAAATAGATGCAAACGCGTACCTACACACACACTGCAGTGCCTGTCAGTCAGGGTTCCCATCACAACTACAGCTGTGGCAGCTCAGCACCAGCTGGGCATGCTTGCTCTCAGTGCAGATGTCTGATGAACCTCATAGAGATTCCTGTCAGACTAACCTGTGCCAGGTGTCTCTGTCTTTGCTGACTGACCTCAAAGAAAGCTGTCCCTTAGCTCCAAGAGCAGCACCTTCCAGAACACTACCACAAACGTCTGTCAGCTTCTAATGCATCGGGCAGAACATCTTACCTGCACCTGACCAGGCTAAACATCTCCAATTAGTGGAGTTTGTTGGCATTTTTTTTTTTTTTCCAGACTCCAGGTCTACTGGAACAAGACAAGACAGTGTACAGAAACACAGTGCAGGGTTTGCTCAAACCCACAAACAGCAAGAAAGCAACAAGCTCCTGAGGAGAAGGGGAGAAGTGTATCTGATAAACTGCCTCACACTGCTTGGGAAGATGACAACTGTCCATCCAAGATGGGCTGCTACTTCCAAAGCCCATCTGCCACAGATGTAACATATCAAGTGCTGCTAGCAGGAAGGGAATCTGACAGGACAAACCAACATACAATACATTCTCTTATTCAATAAGGGTTATAAGTGCAAAGGGTTTTCAAAACATTTCAGAACAAACTCCATCCATAGCTGCTGCTTATTTATCAGTGCATCAAAAGATTGTGCAATTTTTTAGTAACAAACGTTAGAAACTAGTAGCAAAGGATTTGCCTAGATAAAAAGAGAAGATTTAAACATGCCAGGTAACAAAAAGACGTGTGCAGAAATCTGTAAAAACTGTATAGAAGGAAAGGATTCTTTAGAGGAAACACAGGGACCATTATGAAATTCTGTTCATAAACCCTATTAAAAGAGTCAGGGCCTCTCCTGATGCCTCCTCAGCTAAGACAGGCATTGGGAGTTTAGACAGAGGCACACCCTCATTCTTCCCAGACATCTGTAACCAGACACTGGATTCTGGGCTTTGGTTGACATGAACTTGAATTTAGACAGGGAATGGAAAAGCGAGGGAGTCTTGCCAGTGGAAATTAAACACACTAGCATGGATAGCCCTGGAGACTGAAGATCTGAACATAGCACAATTAGCAGCAATGCGACCTTCTTGACAAAATGCCAAGCTTGAGTGTGACTTATCTTGCTTCACTTTAATGTCTGAGAGCTGGGCGTCTAGACAAACCTGACAAACCTAGACAATCTCGAGTCACTGGATGGGCACCTCCAGAAAGCAATTCATTTCCCCTGTCATAGGTGGAGAGGAATCAGTTGGCCTGGGAAGGTGTTTCTCTCCACAAACTGCAGAAGGAAGCCTGGGTGACAGTCATCCTCTCAGCTGACTGAATTTTAACGGGATGTATATCAAAGTGATTTAAACCATGATATAGGAAGTTCTTTAATTTATACAAAATAACTGTGAATTTATTCAAAAGAATCCATTAGATTTTCCTGCCATCAGGTTGCCAAGAGAAGTTGTGGATGCCCTATCCCTGGAGGTGTTCAAGGCCAGGCTGGTTGGGGCCTTGGCCAACCTGATCTAGTGGGTGGCATCCCTGCCTACAGTAGAGGGCTTGGAGTCAGATGATCTTTAAGGTCCCTTCCAACCCAAGCCAATTCACGATTCTATGATAGGCCCCCGTTAATTTGGAAAAAGGAAAGTATTTCTCTCCTTTCTACTTGGAAGTCTTTTCTATGGACTCAAATACAAGGAGACTTGGGAAAATCTTGCTGATGTTTAGGGTAATTCATCTCCTATTAGCTGTAGTTATTTCCTCACCTACCATGCACAGTTCTGCCTGTGTGGATGACAACTGAGCATTTCCACAGTCTGAAGGCTACTAGCAGGTTCCCTGTTTAGTTTTCTTGTTCCAAGCGTGGCATAAAAAGACTTTTATGCTATTCTATTAAATCAACAGCTTAGACCTGCTGATCATTGTTAATTTACCTCTACAAACTTGGCCCAATCCTAATCTCTCTCTAGTAAAAGGGTTACCAATACTGTTTCCAACATTCTGGGTGAAATTAGAACAGAAAGTAGGACACTTAAGAGATGCAAAAAAAAATATTAAAAAAATTAAATGTTGCAGTTAGAAACTATCTTCTATTCTCTCAAAAGACAAGAAAAATCTGTCAAATATTTAATTCATTCAATATTTCATTTAATTTCTTTAAGAATTAAAAACAAAAAAACAAGAAAGTTGAACAGAAGTTAAAATAGAACCAAAATATGAAAACATTTTGTTTGAGAAGATCAAAGCAAGGCATTTTGACTTTTCCAAATTGTTGTCTACATTTTCTCCTAAAGACAGCACTGAGTGAAAACTGCTGTCACTTTTCTGCTTGTGATGGATTGCCTCTACAGTACACAACAATTCCAAGCTGGAATATTTATTCAACACTAACATCATTCTGCAAATTGATGATTGATTTGCTCTTCATTAACATCTTTAGAGCAATTTTCTTTCGATCTTGCTACTTTCCTGTCTTTAC
The DNA here is from genome assembly GCF_963932015.1 of Anas acuta. NCBI lineage: Eukaryota > Metazoa > Chordata > Aves > Anseriformes > Anatidae > Anas > Anas acuta. The sequence goes on from NC_088979.1 coordinate 140,369,296, forward strand.
TAAGCTGGATTTTGTAAAATATTTTTTGCCTGTGCTCATAATGTCAGCGGGTCCTTTGTAGTCTTTCTTTTGGGAATCTTTGTACGTCCTGCCTGTCCTTTGTCTATTTATTCAGTAATTCTATACCCATCCACCTCCAAAGAAAGAGGAAAAAGATGTGATTTATTCCCTTGAACACCAGCTGTTCGTTTCAGTCTCCATGGCTCATTCAATCCTTCACCTGTCTGCTGAGATGGGCACCTCTGGGGCCAATCAGTGTCAGTTGTTCTGGTGGAGTTCGTGAGATGGAGCAAACCAAACTGGGCTGAAACTCTGGTACTTTGTTTTTCTTTGGGCTTTCTGTTCTGTTTTTAATTATTTTTTTCCAAATTAGAAACTAAACATTATGAGCAGGATCCTCTAAACAGAGGTGATTTGGTCTATATTTCTTTTGGAGGAAGCCTGGGTGAGGAGGCACCAGGAGGATTGTTGGTTTGGTTCCCGCAGTTCCACCTCGAAAGAACTGACCTTTAGATCTCTATGGGGTGGAGAGTATTGAACTGCCATGGGAAGCAAAGCATAACACTGGGTAGACCAAAGTGCTGGCCTGGGACTTTTCTGGAAGCTTCCCATGGCAAAAATAGCTTTTTCACTTACGCTCCACATTTCCCATCACTTTTCCTGCTATACAGTTTAATTCATGCCAGGCGGATTATGAAGGGAAGAGAATGATGCAACAGTCAAAAAGTCCTTTAAGTCGTTCCAAAAATTAAAAGAGAATAAAAACAAAACAAAACTAAATAAAAAGAGAGAGCTTCAAAACTAAACAAAAAAACCTCTGAAAACAAACTCAAAAGAAAGGAGGAAGGGGGAGGAAAAATAAAGAACCCGGGAAAGACAAATGAATGTTAGAGCAGGCACGATCATGGACAGACGCCAGCTACTTACGTTCACCTCGGTGATTGCTATATCAACAATGCTACCCACAACAATCAAGGCGTCAAATGTATTCCATGCATCACAGAAATAGTGCTGCATGTGGCAGAGAAGCCAAGGAAAGAGAAAGAGAGAGAAAGGAAGAGAGAGAAAGAATGAGAGAGAAAGAGAGAGAGGGAGAGAGAGAAAGGGAGAGGGAGAAAAGAGGGAAAAAAAGGAAAAAGTAAAATAAATTAAAATAAAAAACCAAAACAAAACAAAACAAAGCATGAAAGAGGGAGAGAAGAGGAAAAAAATAAGAAAAGAAAGAGGTTACGTGGGCATATTAAATAGTCTCTTACCACTCTACAGTATTGGTTGCTCAAACCTCTGTAACGTTTCACATGATGGAGGGTATCAACAAAAGCCTGGTTAGTCAGAAAGTTACTCTCAAGCATGTCTACCTTTTGGAGGGAAAAAAAGCACACACACCCCAAACTCTGTGCGCTTTCACCAGTCACAGCCTTGGGGCGAGCTATGACAAGTGAAAAAGAAGGAGGCGTTTCCCCCCCTCCTTTTTTTTTCCCTGGGAGAAGGAGAAGGACGACGGCAAGTTCAATAAAAGCATGACTAGAGGGAAAAAAAATCAGAAAAAAAAAGAGAAAGAAAGAAAGAAAGAGAGAAGGAACAGCAGAGGAGGAGGAGGTGGTGGTATCCTGGGGAGGGTAGAGTAATACTCACATTAGTTTCACTGAGAATGACGTCTATAATGCTGCCAATTACGATGAGGAAGTCAAAAACATTCCAAGGATCACTAAAGTAACCCTACATAAGGAAGGGGCAGGCAGGATGGGGATTAAAAAGGAATGTTAGACAGACAAAAACAGTTCAAAATTACCATTAGAATTACTGCCCTGATACCTCAAGGGGTTTTCCTCTTAAGTCTATTTGCTGCTTCTTAAGCTGTAGCCCAGTCCTGGCATCCCTGACTTGTGTGAGCAGCCCTTATCCAGCCAACGTGATCCCAGGCCAGATACCCCTCTACTCTGATTCTGAGATAGGGGAAAAGGGGAAGCCATGTAGATGACTTTGAGCATGGCTTCTCTCAGGAGTAGGGGTTGCAGGTCCAGATCCTCCAGACATCTCTGATTCCTAGCAACACAGCTCCCTTCCACATCTCATTCAGATTTGGCTGAGGGAAGAGGGCAGGGATGGTGTCATACTGTTTTCTCAAAAAAAGACTCCCCTTCTGCCAGGGTGAATATTAATTCACCAGTCTGTATTCCAGATACACTGCCCTGTGCCGGTGCTGAGAACAGGCAGGTGCTGTGGCATGACAGAGCAGAGGGCACAATCAAGCTGGGGAAGTGCTGTTGAAACCTTACAGGTTGTCACCTTTATCTTTACCCAGCCACAAGAAGTATTACGACAGCCATTAGCTTAATGGTTTACTAATGGTCTTCTATTACTAATGCATTTTTTTGTCATAAAACTACAGAGCAGGACTGGTATGTGTGTTACTCTGAAAGCACATCTGCACCACAAAATGAAAGTGTGAATGTAGCCCGTGATGGTGCATACCACTAGGAAAGGGTAAGGATGGGAGCAAAGTCGGTTTTAACATGTGCTCTGAGTGAGACCCGTTGCTCGCTCACTCTAAAAACAGTGCCACAGCATCACTGTGACATTAGCTGTATAGGATGAGCTATGGCAGGTCTGCTAGCACATGCTAAACTCATACCTTCACATTACCGTGCAAAATTACTTTGAGGGCTACCTCAAACATCTCATCATCCTAAGCTAATCAGCACTGCTTGTCTTCCCCAGCCTGCATGATTTTTGGCTGGATGATTCATAAGGATGCAGGACCTTTTGAGGAAAGGTCCTGTTCAGCCTAGAAGGTGAGTTTCTATACATAAACTTCCTGTCCAACTTAATGTCATGAGCAAAGAAAATGTGTCTTAGCCCACTGAACACCTGTGCCAAGCTCTCCCCTTGTTCTGCAATCCTAAAAGGAGGTAAGAATACAAAATCCTCTGTGCTCCTTTTGTGTTTTGGTTTTGTGAGCACAGGCTACTCTGACCTCTCTGTTTCCCAGCTGCAGCATGTCTCCAGTGAGACTGAACCCAAGTTGCACTGCTCCTGCTATTCTTAGCCAGAGAGTCAGGTCATGGGTAAAGTGCGAGTCTGTGTTCCCAGGCAGTGTGTAGAAAGCAAAAAGGAGAAAAGAAAAAGAATCCCAGTACTGGCACTGCATAAGCCAGGCTTGGGAACCTTAAAATACTCCAGGCTCAACCATCACACGGAGCAGGCAATGGCAAAAAGTGTCTTTCTAAACTCTGAAACACTGCCTAGCAGGATGCTCTGAGGCTCACAGTTATTTGAGTGGGGCTGGGAATAAAAAAAAAAAAAAAAAAGGCAGAGAAAGCCACTGCCCACATGATTCCACAGCAGTAAAGGGAGCTGACAGAAAGGACTTTGAAGTCTTCTCAATACCAGGAAAAAAAAAAAATCTTTAGCCTGCAATCTGAAATCGGCAAATCTTAGCAGATCTACACTGGGAGGAATAATCATCCCATGACTACTCATTACTACACAATTAGTTACAACAGGGAAGAAGGAAACAGGAGCAAAAGCAAATTCAGAGAATATTATTATTCAGCGTCCAGCCTAGAAAATACACAACAAATATTAGAATGAATTCAGCAGTGATGTCCAGCATCGTTAGCAACCAGATGGACCTGGAATAAAACTGTAATTAGACTTCACCAAGAGGAAGGGGAGGGAGAGAACAGCAGATTAAATTGTAGAGGCAAACGCATTTTGAATAAATAAGGGACAGACACAGATCATACAGAGTTGCAAAAAGTGCCTTTGCAGCCTGATGCGACCTTGGCAGAGAAGACACTCGGAGGATCAAAGAGAATGGAGTAGAAAACAGACCCAATCCTCCTGCCCCATTCGTGTGTGCATTCCTGCTGAAGGCAATGGCACGGCTTACATGCCAAATTAATACAGGCATTGAATAGCATGGCTATCTCCCTTTCCTTCTCAAATTGAACAGTTTGGGAACTACTAAGGATTTCCCAAACAACTCCAAAAAAATAGAGTTTGCTTTTGGGCAGCTGCAAGGGTGGGGATCCAAGACACGTTGGTCATGCGTTTCCCATGAAAATGATGACTCTACTTTAAAATTTGTGGTGATGGATACATGGTTATTTTTACTATTTTTATAATAATTGGCATCATACTGTAAAAAATAATTTGGGGGTAACCAAATTCACAGTTTCTTTTTACAGAGAAACTTTGGACATAAAGCCCAACAGCCATTGCAGCTGTTAAACCAGCATTTGCTGCTGGTGCAAAACCCAGGCAACAAGCAGCAGAGAATCCTGTCCTCAGATGACCACTGCAACCAGTGAATTCAGCATTGCTCCCAGTTGCAGTAATGTAACCTCACCAGAAGCAATGACATTGCATTAACATAGTTGGCACATCTCAGGAGAGATTCAGGCCTGGAAAGAAAATGTCCCTTTTTCATTGCTATCACAAATAGCTGCTTTGGAGTTTTGTGAGACCACAGCGTATCTGGAGTCACTGCTAAATTCTGTGGAGTTTCTCCAGATTTACACTGTGAGCTCTTTCCCCTGGGATGCTCTGCTGAGTCTCATCAGCCAGCTCCTCACTTGAAAGTCATGGGCTGGCCTGCTCTGGGGTCACAGAAAGACCAGCACCATTGCATGTTACTGTGTGGCTGTGAGGTGGACTCAGAGAGCTCTCCTCTTCCTCCTGTACCTCTTAGCTGAATGATCAAGAGGAACCACGGATATGAATGCGGTTTTACTCAACCCCACATCCAATATGCTAGTGTTGAATTAAAGAAACACATGAATTTTAAAACCTTCCTTTCCTCCTCACCTGCTCCCTCTGTTTCAAACAGAAGGGTGAAAAACAGGAAGATATTATTCACAGTAAGAGAGCTTAGAAAACAGAGAACATAGATGCTTCATTTGTGTGCAAGGTAGTGGAATCCTTCCTAAAGAGCTACCCTCTTTGGAGACATTCACCTACGAATGGCCATTACTCAGGTTTGATTCAGACCTCATAATCTTGTCAGGAGTTATGAGCACATATTAAGAGTGAATTACACCCCTGCCCCGGGGACTTGCTTATTGTGACCTCAAAGTACCTCACTGGAGCATACCAGGGTGGCTAATGACAGACAAGCTGAATGAAGGGAGAGCTTTCCCTCTAGTAAAGAGGTTGTATTTCCAAATGATTTTTCCCACCAGAAAGTTCTGTGTACTTTTCCCAAGGGGAAGGAGGTCTGACTGGAAATGAATTGATGGCACTGTTTGTTTTTGCAGTACAGGAATTTAGAGTGCAATACCATATTTTACCCTTAAAGGGAGACACTTCACCCTGATTTAGCTGTATAATTTCATGTCACATTATGGCAGCCCAAGGGGCGTGCTGGGGAAGGGTAGTCACCCTCTCTTGTGGGAGTTCTCTGGAGGTCTATGAAGCTTTCAGGGAGAAAGGAGGACAGAAAGAGACCAGGAGGATTGGATTGAATATTCAGAAAGCATGAAATAACCCCACCGTTAGAGCACTTTTTTTTTTCTTTTCCATTTTTTATTTCCCCAAAGGTAGCAAAGAATAGTGAATCATCACATGATCCATATGTTAATGAAAGGCTGAGCATAAATATGCAGTAGCTGACTGGAATGGAATCTCATTTGTGCGAGGGGAGCAGACATTGTAGCATTTCAGAATGAGTATGCCAATCATTTTTAGGTTTCCTAGTCACTGAGATTAGCTATCAAAGAAGCTGGGGTTTGTTTTGGTACTAATGGAACCACTGAAATCTCTGGAGACCATTTCCTTTACTTTCTGTGAATATGAGATCCTAAACACAGTATCTAAGAAGCCTCATTAACAATAGGGAAATCACCCACTGGAGCCTGTCTGAAGGTCTGAGCTCAGAGTCACCTGGGAACCATAATAAGAACAGGAGGGGGCTGGAGAGCCATACAGCTATGCTGAAGCACAGAAATCATCAGTGGAAGGGTGTTGTTTGAGTCTTGGTACCAGCTGGGTTACAAGCATCCAGGCCTGTGGGAGCTGCAGGGTCACTTCTGTATTAATTAACATGGAGTTATTGGTCTGCTAAGTCCCAGGTTTTAATTTCTGTCTCATATGAAGTGCTTTGCAAAAATTAAATAAACAAACAAACAAACCAAACTGAGAGAAAAGAGTCTAAGGGTGAAGAGCACAGCAAGGGCCAAGGGTGTTCACTGGGTGGGATCTGAATGCACTGGAGAGCATCTGAAAGGGTCAGATACTCTCCAGTGGAAGAAGGTGCCGCAGTGTTCTAGGATACCAGGGAAAGATATGCATGCTTGCATGCATGTATGCATGTATGAATACAGAAAGGAAGTATCAAGGCTGAGAAAATGAGACATATAGATAACTACAGGGCCTAAAAGGGAATCAAACTGACAGAAGAACCTTGCTACCACTTATCTGAAGTGAACCAACATACTCAAATGCAAAAAGTAACATTAATCTCAATGAGTAAGAGTATATAGGAAGGAGAGAAAGGGCTTGATTGATATTCAGTGTGATTCCTTATCAAAAATATCCTGCTGATCGTAAAGGGCACCAAAGCAGACTTTGCTGGTGACTTGAAAAGTGGGATGAACTGCCACAGTTTGGCTGATGCTTAATATGTGAATTCTTTTCTGAAAATGCAGCACTCTATTTGGAGTTGTGAGAGTCAGTTTTCAGGCTCCATTAAAAGAGGATTTCCTGGAAAGAATTTTTGCAAGGGACAGTTTCACTGGAAAACAGAATAAAATCAACTGACATTTACACAGTACTGTGACTTTCGGCATACCTTCTCACAGCATCTTGGAGAGATTCGCATATAACCTGAGAAATCTTACAAAGCTACAATAGCTGCTACCAAATGGAGATAATGCAAGTTCTGTTATGCTGAGATACCATTTAGCCGTAACAGCAATCAGAGAAATTAGCAGAAGCTAATAGAGAAGGAATAAAGTGGAGGATGCAGCTGCTTGAAGCTCCTGACAGGCTGCGGGAAAACAGCATCTATTTGCATACTATCTATCAGCTCTCATCCATTGACGGATTAATTCTGAGACACAGGCTCCCTGCAGTTCACCTACCAGTCACTGTAATGAGTCACTGCTGAGAGAATTGCACAAGTCCCCCCTGTACTCCATCAAATCTTTCTGCAGACAGGGGGCAAGGAGAGGAGCTTTTCAGCTCCCCAGACAGTTCCAAAGGTGTGCTTCATTCTGAAGAGGTCTCCTGCCTCTCTTTGCTTATTCCATAAGCAAATAAGACCAACTTGTAGAACAAGATAGGTGCTCAATAACGTTGATATTTAACTTTATCCTCTCTCACTCTGTTTCATGCTCTCTCTCACAACTCCCACATAAAGATGTCAGTGAAAGCAGACAGGTGTCCCTTGGTGCCTGAAAGCCTGTCTGGACATACTGGACGCTGACAGAAACAAAAGGAGCTGTAGGACTTGAACGGTTCTGTGATCTGGATAAAGATCCCAGATGTTTATTTCAAGGTCACAAATCTAAGATAGCTTGTTACTGCTTAAAAGTGACCACCTTCTGATTATTGTGTGAGGGCCTGTAGATCCTAAAGTGAGTTACTGGTCTCACAACTTCTAGTGGACAAATATCTCAACCACACAGGAACAAAAAAAGAACTAAAAGAATAAAAAACCACCATTGCCTGAACAGAGATTCCTAACTCCTGTTTTATAAGCTTACACATTTACAGAGGCTGGAAGTACATAATCTCTTGTGTTAGAACGTTTTTTATGCTCTCTACACCTACACATAATCAATAACATTGTGGAGACATGCTTAGAGAAGTCTTCATCATACCCAGTTCTAGGAACTGTGAATTCCCATTTCCAGATCTTGCAACCCAGATTGTTCCACCAGAACTGTATTTTCTAGATGTTCTCCTGAGCCCCACCATTCCCACCTGTGTGGTGGTACAGTTATCTCACACCTCTCCATATTTAATCTCCTCTAAAATGGCTAGTAGTACGCTGCACTCAACCACATGGGAGGTTTAAAGTGCGATGTTATGGTCACAGGTCCTCCAAAGACTGGGGCAGAAACAGCACGAAGGCAATATGGAAGCATGTACTATGGAAGCGTCTCTTACTGTTGGGAATGATTATATTTCAAGGCAACAAGCTGGGTAGGCCTAAGGACATGAAAACAGCAAAACACGCTGAAACTGGATGATTCAACTAGCTGACCCTGATGTCAGAGCTAAGGGCCTGGACTGCGCTCAGCTGCCTTTGAAGAAGGGGTGAGCTGTGCCTCAGAACAGTAATGCCTAAGGCCTCCTTGGCATAAATGCATGAAAATTAAGCCAAAATAACAGAAAGCACTCTTATCAATGCTGCTGGCCACCTAGAAAAAGGGAAATAAACTTTCTTAGCTTTCCTACAGGTTTGTTGTAGCACAGTGATACCCTATGAGGAGTTGGGCCCTTTTCCTTAGGAGGAATAATTACACCAATCGTTTAGCAATCATTGTCCCACAATCAAAACCAGACTTGCTCTCAGCAAAAGGAAACAAAATCAATACCAGTCTTACTGGAAAGACTGAAAAGTGAATGTGATGGCTTGCTATATCTGAACAGATCATTTATCACAAAATGGATTCTGTGAAAATTTGGCTGTCAAATTCCATTAGGAAAGAGTTGTAAATACTCAAAGACTTTGCAAAGTCTATAAAAAGTAGGTCTCAATGAGAATGAAAAAATAAATTATGAAGGCAATAAACCAAACCACCAACACGAAAAAGTGTCATGAAAAGAGCAAAAGGCTAGGCTTTGCTACCTAAGACAGTCTGTCTTCTAAATTAGGACTGACATCCCAGCTTAGGGAAGAATGATTCAAAAGAAGTAAAACAAAACCTGTAAGAACATAATCTTTCAATCTTTCAGTCTGAAGAGCCACTTACTGTGTGGGAAGATGAGACAGTGTCAGGAAATGGCTGAAGAGGCACTCCAAATAGAGGGCTGGACTTAGTTTCTCTTGTTTCTGTATGCACCATGGGAAAAGGCTAGGACCACTCTGCCATGGTTGCTGCATGGATAGTGGGTACTCACTGGAAGAAAGGCACGGCCTCCCAGAAACGGGCTAGTAGATATGGCTGGTATCTATCTATTTTTTTTTTAAAGGTAAATTTAATGGAGGTTAAGTTATCTCCATTTTCAGAATGGCCTGATTCTATATGGATTAGAGCAGTTAGCAAAACAACGCCTACTTTCATGTAGTCCATCAATCGCAACTTTCAGAAAGAGTGTGGTTACTCTCATTTACACTCAGGGAAGCAGGAATATAGAAAACTAAAGTCTCCCAAATCCTACAAATGCCAGACGGATGGCAGAGAAGAGAAGTCATCTCTCTTTGACTTCATTCCAGTGACCACTCGGCAGTGGAAATGTCGTTTCCTAAACCAGTGAACAGTTCTTAACAGGGGCTGCACCACAGTCTGTTATCTGGTACCATTCTTGAAAAGAAGATTCACATCCATGAGAACATTTGACCCCTTAAAATAACCTTACATGAAGTGACAGAAGGTTGGGATTTTTCTTCTGTGAGTGAGAGCAAGTTGCTTTTCCCTGGATCTGTTCCCTTACATGCTGCTGCAGACGCTGTCTGTGCTGTTGTGAATGAGACCCCAGTGCACCATCCCACTGGGCTTTTAACACTGTGTGAATAATTTTCTATATTAAATAATTAAGTGTAATAGCTAATACAGCACTTCCCACACTGTTGCATTGTGCAGTCATATCATTATTTTTGATCATTTATAATGACATTAAAACCCTCAAGTGCCAGACTGAAAATAAATCTGTCACAATGTTGCAGTAATATGCAAATTCTCTGGGTACATTTGCTGTGAAGGAAATGGTCCTCTCTCATTGAAGCTCTTACGAGGTTTCTTTAACATTTTTTTCTGCCTGCTGAATTCTCCACTGATCCTCCAGAAAGCTGGAGGATCACACAGCTCTAGCTGATGAGTGTTAGAAATGTCACACATCCTATAAAACAATATTTAAAGGATCTATTTGCGTGCAGAGAATTGTTGGCTTCTTCCTCCAAAAAGAGAACATCCTGCAGTTAAACAATGCAACATGGGAAGCAGCAGATCAAATAGCCTTTTTGCCCCTCATCAATTGTTTCTACCATGATGTGAAAGGACCACTTTTTTGCACAAAGAGGGAAATTTGTTCTGTACACTTATTTCATTCTTGGCCTCTTCTTTGGGAGTGACAACAAAGAAGCCAACTGGGATGTAGCCCTTCTGTGATGTAGGTTTTCCAGGAGGAAATTGGAAAGACCAGCATACTTCATTCAGGATGCCAACCAGCCTTCAGAAGGAAGACTTTGATGCTTCCTGACCCAGATTCCAGAAGAGGTATGAGCTAGGATTTACTGCAAAATTTCACTTCTCATCATCAGTCTAGTTTCTTCTGTTACATTCACCTACCAACTGTTTTCACACTGCATGACTTGTTTAGGTGGAGTCACGCCTATGCCATCTCAGAATATAAGCATATGCACAATAGAAAAACTTTAGTCTGGCACTACTTTCCTTTTCTTTGAAGTGTTGGGAATGGCCAGACTTCCCCTCCCACACACACTCAGGAACTGGTGAGGGACTCAGTGAAATCTGGAAGTATCAATGAGGATTTGCTGTACTTTCACAGTTATTTGCTTAGTGACTCCTCATTTGTGGAAATTGTTACTAAAACAACCTAATCCCTGAGCGTTCTGATGCAAATTTCTTTTTCTGCACTAAACTGGAGAATTTGTTGTTTAAAGCTCTACAGTTACATCAGGTACACTGTTTAACTTAACGGGTCGGCACAGTAACACACCAGGATGTGGTTCCTTTTTCTTTTCATTGTCACTTCTGTGTCAGATGTCTCCATAACAGACTCCTGAATGGTTTCAGTTTAAGGCCTGGAATAACAGCAGTGTTGTGGCCGTGGGCTAGTGGGATGCCCTTCCATGTTCTGCAGTAGTCTCAAAGCCAGGCTGCTTCAAGAGGGCAGTGGCACAGACTGTGCTGCAAAAGACCCACTTCCTTTCTTAGTCTCTCTTTTCTTTCTTTTGGACAAAATGCAGGTAGAAATTCCATCAAGCAAACAGAATCAAAAAGAAAGTCTACCTGATGACCCCCTGTTCCAACCCACAAACGTGTATAAAGGATTGAGATAACTTTATCATCTATGTCCACAATCATTATTATGATTATTTCTTGACTTTACATCAAAGTCACCTAAACATGCTGCTCTGACATACAGTACATGTATTTTCAGTATCACTTGGAAAAGAGGCTCATTTTTCCTCCCAAACCTACAGAAACAAAAGGCTATATGGTCTGCTCTCCACATGACATATATGCCATGCAAGATGCATGAAACTCCTGGCAGACAAGTAATCACAATAAAGAGAAAGCAGACGTCTAAGTAATGAGGAATTAAGATTTTTCCCTTTTCTAGTGTATTTCCGAAAATCTTGGGCCTGAATGAGCAGTTCTTTGGGAGCCCACACTGACTGCATACATACTGTGCAGTGTCTGGACATGCATTTCAGAAATGCCAGGGACTTCTGGTCATCTAGCTGCAGGGTTTGTTGAAGCAGCTGGCAGTAATTCCAGCTGGGCTACTGGCTATATAAAAGATGCAGAGGAATATTAAATGTATTTAGACCTCACCCAGAAAAAAAAAAAAGGGGTAAAAAAGAAAGACATTTATGGGGACTCATGCTGTTGTTAAGTTTTTGCAACAGAGCTGAGATTATTCCAGAGAAGCGGGGAAATACACTGCACCTGATTTTTATTGCAAATTATTTTGATGAAACAGTATGCAGGAAGGTTCTGTGGTTGAGATACTGATGTGTTTGAACATGGAGACCTGGGATGTCTGCCAGAAAACTTCAATAAAATGTTGAAACACAAAAAGATGTTCATTAGCTTAAAAGCTATGGATTTTAATTCTCTTTTTCATTTTTTTAAAAAAACTCTTTCCATGTCCACTTTTCCTTGTGGAAAAGTTGTTCCTTTTTCCTGTTCTTCTTTTTCTTCCATTTGTTTTGTCCAATCATTTATTTCTCCATTTTATTAATATCTTCCTCTGTCTGAGTCTTTTTTGTTTGTTTGTTTGTTTTCATTTGTTTTTCTCCTTTTTTTTTTTTTTTTTTTTCTTCTTTCTGTTTCTTTCTACCTTAAGGAATATTCTGTCCTTTCCCACTTTCCATAATCTGTGTATGGCTTTTCTTCCCATCCAGATTTGGTTTCCCTCTTCTGCTTCTTACCATCATCATCAAACTGAGCTCACTCTTCCTATTTGTTGAATGAGGTATATTTTTCCCACCCACAGATCATGAAATATATAAGCTTTCTTACCCCTTCCTTTGCCATTTAATACTCTAACAGAAGCAGAGTTAGAGACTGCCCTTCCTGTTGCGCCGAGTAGACAATCAATCAGCAAATGCTCTATGTCTAGATGCTGACTGCCCGAAACAGAAAGGGTAACACTGAAGCTGAAGAGATGAAACAATTAGAAACCAATTACCTAGGTTTTGAACCTGCCAAAAGAAACAGACAAAATCTACAAAGAGACCTTTGACAACCAGAATTGAGTATCTGAAGCCCATGAGAGGGAGGCAGCTATCTGCACCGTGGGCTCTGCATGGCTCTTTTTCTGAGCCTGTGGATAACCCAACAAAAATTAAGGCTTGTTTATACTACCTACACATTTACACAACCTACACTACTAATTTATACCACTATACTTCATCCTAGACCATGTGATTTTTAACCAAATATGATTCCTATGTCTGTTGGATGGAACTGCAGTGCTTTCAGCAGTGGGCAAAAGTCCACATAATTGTAACCATGTTTCCTGATATTTTTATATCAGTGCAGAATGTCTTTGTTTTCTCCATATAAGCTGGAGAAATAAAACATTGTGATGAATGGTGCTGGGGCAGCATCCTGAGCTGTTTGGGTATTTCTGAACATGCTAGAATGGAGAACTACACAAAGCATTAGATTTCCAAAATTAACCCACCTTGTTTCAGTGGTGCAGTAAATAGATTGAATATAAATCTCAGTTGTTTGGAGCCTCTATCCTGATCAAGGAATGACTGATTATGATCTTAGTGAGAAAGAAGAATGTAAGTAGTATGAGGCAGCCAGTGTGACTTCAGGAGAGACTGCTCAGAGATCTGTTTATAGGCATAAATGTACTAGAAATGGAGTAGTAAAAAGGGAACAAAAACAGATGAGTCATTGTGCAGGTTTGAGAAGAGGTAACAGTACATCAAATGCATGATAGATGCTGAGTGAGAGGTGCTTAAAGAGGAATAAAGAAGGGCAAATACATCAGGAGAGAAAGAAACACTAAGGACAGGTAGATCCATCAGTAAGCAGAGACTAAGAAATAACCATGGCTGATATTCATGACTTCCACAGCTCGGAGGGTCATAGCCCTTCCTGGGATCACATTGGATTATGTGCCTTGTACTGAATGTGAAACTTGTTTGAAACAGTGCACAGAACTCTGAACTCTGCTACAGGAAAATGACATTAAGGAATGGCAAGAATTCAGAGGAAAGTAGCAGTGATAAATGAAGGACTGAGCTAACTATCTGAGGAAGGACAGATGGCGTCGTTACAGGCTGCTTTACAAGTAACATCCATAAACACCCAGGGAAGAAAGGTGCTGACAGTGTCTGGCAAGGGGAATAGACTTGTGATCTGTAGTCCCTCTGATAGTCATAATTCCACAGAGGAAATCCCCAAGATTCCCTTTCCACACACAGACCTGGATTTGACAAAATATATGACCGTGTGCTTTACTTTATGCATGGGAGTAGTTCCACTGGTATATCTTCTATGCTTTGAGATGACAGAGACAGTGGTAGAAAATCCAAAACTCTCAGATTACTAGTCCTGCCCTTGCTAATAGGAGGATGTATGAAATATTTCCCGAAATAAAATTAGATACGTTTCATCAGTAAAACAACCCATTCCAGGGAGCTGAAAAGATCTGAAATTCCTGCAGGAGAATCCATCCCCATATTAGCACTTATGTTGACAGATGGTGCAGCTTCATATGAATAGGAATTTTAAGTCATTTTTTGTAAGTTGAAAAGATAAATTCCAGGCAGATTTTGTAGAGCAGCTGGTCCTTTGTAGACCGCTCCTTGCGGTGACATTGTTAAGAAGCTAGGACAGTAGTAACTGTGAGCACACCAGACAGCAGAGCACCTCTCATTCCCTTCAGTAGTTTTCTTTGGAAAATGCACGAAGTAGCAGCAGCTTTCTCCATGCAGGAACTGGAAAACAGCTCACCAGCTGGGCTGGAGAATTTATAAAATTAGAAAAACAAAGCAGCAAAAGGCCTTGGCTCAACAGCATTACTTCTAGACTGTCTCTTTGAAGTAACTACTTTTGAATTAGTTTATGCGCTTTAGCCAAGACAAACACTCAGGTCCATTTGGGAGTTTTGCTTCAGAGCAGCACATTAATACTCTGTAAGGAGATGGAGGGCATGTAGTAGATGTTTTCTGTATCAGCAGCCTTAATCAACCCAAATCTCTCTTGCGCATTGTTAGCACACCCTCCTGCCAAGACTGCATCAGACACAGATGAGCTGTCTTATACTGTGCTTATATTTATCTTGCAAGAAACCTGGGAGAACTGATCCTCTCCTCCACAAAATGCATCACACAGAAACACGAGGGCTCTCAGAGGCTGGCCTTGCCCCTGCCCAGCATGTGCTACCTGTACCCACAGATAGCTACTACAGCTAACATACCCCTCTTCTCTACAGCCTCCCTGGAGACTAAACAAACCAAAACACTTCACAGAAGATGGCCAATAAAAAGCTGACTAGAGCAACCATCCCCCAAAATAACAGTATGTTTAGTTAGGAGAACCCTTGCCTTTCCACCTCCTTCACATATTTTCTCTAAGTGTTAGAAGATGAGCCCTGTCTCAGATGTGGCTCCTTATTCCTACAGCTGGCTTTTCAATAAGTATATCTCTGCTCTTACCATAAGGACTAGTTGCAGGGCTGGATTATCCCAATCGAATCTTTGCAGTCAGGCAGATATGTGCTCCTACTTAACGTCTGTGCATCTGACTGTATATTTGCTTTTTTTCACCTTCACTATCAGGAGCAGCAAATAAGCAGGACACATCTCTTCACAGAATATGAGCAAAGAAATAAAAACTGTGTGCATTAAAAAATCTGTGCACTCAGAGACTGCCAACTCTTCCATTATTACACAAGCAGTAAGTAGTATTGTAGTGGCAATAAACTGCTATTACTTTATATAATACTGAGCACCACACCACTGCCTGCAGCAGGAATTCTGCATATTGGGAACCTCCCTCCATGAGGCAAGTCCCCATGGTGACTTCTGTAAGGAGCTAGGGTTGTAGCTGCTCTTAGCATCCCAGAGATCTTTCCCAGTTCCCTTAGCAATTCTCTGTGGCAAAGGTATGAATAAACAGCAGCTTGTTCTAATTTGCACAGATGGAAAAAAATGTGATCCCGTATTGTTGCTGCAGACCATTCATTCCAAGGTGCCTTTAGGAAGTGACTGTGCAAAGAAAAGCTCTGTGGCAGCTGCTTCAGAGTTACAAGTCAGTTAGTGTGCTGCTTGCTGTAGTGGAGGGTTAGCTGCTGCATCCACTGCTGGGCTAAGCACTGCAAAATCATAGAAAATAGAGTGGAGTTGACCACCTTCAGTTCTGTGCTCAGTTCTGTTCTGCCACTTTCTCCTGGGTATTGCCACTAAGGCAAGAACACAACACCTTCAGCTACCTAAGTTTTCTGCTTTCTTGTCAGTTTTACTGACAACAAGCTTACAGCTTCTTCCCTTTAGGTACTCTTCAGACAGAAAAAAAGTGATGTTGGAGCACAAAATCAAATTGAACAAAAGAGCTTAAAGTCTGGTTTGTGTTTTACTGCTCTGGAAATAGCAGACAATTCTGCATTTCTGCATTCAGCATTCTGAAATTGCCGTTTGGTACCTGGGAAACACTAAAATACCATTTTGCATCTCGTTTCTTTGTTTGGTGAACTAGGTTGGTTAGAGGGTAGGGGATGGTGACTGCCAAAGTGATGTTCACCCAGGTGACACAGTGAAATCTTTCTGGACGTTTTCAGCCATTATTCCTAGGGACAACCTCCGTCTGCAAATATAGGTAGGTTATTTTATATCTTGTGTGATAGGAGGACACAAGGTTAGGCCAAGCAGAGGGCTGTGCTAACAGTTTTCTCCATGCTGAGGGATTCTCACATCAGAACATATTCTAGGCAGGTTCAAGTTCAGTCCAAAAGGGGAAGCCTAAATATGAGCACACTGTGCCCCCCAGTGTTGGTCCACATTGGTCCAAATAGTTTTCTGAGACAGGTGGTTTTCTTTGGAGAGCAGGTAAGGCCAATAAGGAGCAGGGAATGAAGGCTGCAGGCCAAAACCTTGTACTGAATGGCAAGTTACACAAAGCACTGGTACTCAACACAATCCAGTGTGAATACAATACTGGTGACACTACTTTTTGCTGTACTAGTTGTTTTCACAAGCTCATTCCTGTTTTTCTTCCCTGTAAAACCTGTGGTCCCATTTTTAAAAATTGTTTATTTTCCCAAAGGTATTTAATTAAGCTATCAGTTTAAGACAGTTTAATTAAATAGATTTGAACTACTTTTGGCATACAGTCCAGACTGTGGTTTTAAACAGATTTATTATTTTATGTGGCTGTTCTTTCAGGATGGGCAGGGCCCAATCTGAGCTTGGTGTCTCATACTTAGTTGAGAAGACTTTATTAATAATCCACTATTCTGGTCACAAGGAAAACTTCTTTTATATACTCACTTTTACTATACTGTAGTAGCTGGAGATACAAATTGGAAATTACAAAATCATGGAAAATTGGGCTGAGAGGAATCTTTTGACATAATCTAGTCCATCCCCCTGTCCCAAGGCAGATTATACATTCCTAAACTGATTCTAAGGAAAAGTTCGGCTAACTTAATCTTAAAACCTCAAATGATAGAGATTCCACAATATCTTTAGGCAATCTGTTCCAGTGTTTTTCTATTTGGAGGATACACCCTCATCAGCCTTCAGCTGATTTTGCTTAACTCTTTGTGGTGCAGCAAAACTTGAAAAGGAGATTGAACATGGGAAAGTAAGGCGTGGGAAGTAGAGGGGACCTCCTATATCATCAAGTCCAGCTCCTTACTGCTAGAGGCAACCATGTCAGGTAAAGCTTTTCCTGCATATGTACAGAGCTCAATATTTGAAGTGGTTGGACTCTATCCCTAAATGGTCAAAATAAATTCTGCCAGAGAAACTCATCTTTCTTAAGGTTAAGAATCTCTTGTAAAGTAGAACCATGAAATCAGAAGAGAATTGCAAAGCCTGTGAGATACAATTGTGGGTATACAATGTGCAGATAATATTTTTCTCTGCCAGAAGATTTGCTCACTAATAGACCATGCAAAATGTCAAAAGTGAAAAGTAGATCCCTCCTGAATATTGAAATCCCGTCTGAAACAGATGATGATACGTCTAAATTTCCCAATGTAGTGTTTGAGATCTCACAAAAACGTCAGTCCTTCACAAGGACAGCATGAGATGTTTCTAACCTTCAAGAGAACTACATTTCAGAAAGGAGAGTGATACCGGGTTCAGGAAAAAATACAAAATTGTGACTCTACTAGAAGAATTCCTAGATGCTGTGGAAGAAGGTGAGAGGCCAGGTAGCAGTAAAGTCAACATAGAAATAACGAGAAAGACTGAGTTCAGTAGAATGGGAGAGCAATGTTTCTGAGTTGAGGATGAAAAAAATATTAGTTTAGAGCTGGGAGCTCTTAACTTCAGTGAACCTCTACATGTTTAATGAGAAAGACATCTTAGTCACAACTGACGTTTCAGACAATATTTGCCAATCTTAACATTTCAAGGTATCCTTCAAGATACAGAATGCCATGGCCCAATGGACAGGACAATACTTTCAGACAGGACCTTCTGGGGTGCTGAGTATTATCAATGAAGTCTTGAATTCAAAACTGAAGTCATTCAAATTAGCATTAAGCCATAGTCCTCCCAGAAGAAACATTTTTTTTCAAAGGCTCATAACCCAAAATGAGTCATGCTTGATTAGCATCACTTAGGCCAGGAGACTAATCATAGGATGATATTTCTATTTCATTTTAAGAAAGTCAGAGAGAACATCAGAATAATGTTTAGCGTGGAAAACATGTTATAGCCTTAACATAGTGTCACTATTATAACTCAATGAAAACAGAGAACTAGGAACCTTCTCTAGTAGCAGGTGTCGCTGTTTTTCCGTATTTATTTATTTAGCATGTCTACTCTCCAGTCAAAATGTTATTAAATACACATGAGACTCCAATCCAGAGAGCAACTGTCCAGCTCATTTATCGGTGGGGTGATAGATCAGAGAGTTTCACCTCCTCCTTCTCCTCACAGCTGCCCCGCACACATGCACACACACACAGAGGCTGGGAAACTCTACACCTAAAGCACCTACCTTAGGTTTGAAGGCGATTAATTTCAGGACCATCTCGACAGTGAAGAGGCCAGTGAAAAGCATGTTGAGGATGTTCATGGCTTCCTTGAACATGCAGCTCTGACCGTAGTGCTGAAAAACAGTGTCCCGAGAGCAGTGTGAGGAATGGACATGCCAGCTAGTTGGTTATCCACAGGACTACTGCTAATCTCCCTCCACATCAAGGTTATCTAAAGGAAACCCCAGCATGCTCCGTTTTTTCAATTTAGAATTCCCATCTCCCTTCAAACATAAGCATTTCTATACCTCTAGCCATTTTTATAATCTGACTCTGGATCTCATCTCTTTTTAAAAAAATCTTTTTGATTGGGGGCTACCAAAATCACACTTATCGTTCCAGTTGAGGGTTATAAATCTGCATAATGGTACAAGACACTTTCAAATTGTGTTTGTTATCTTACCCTTCCCTAATACCTGGGTTACTTTTTTTTGTTTGATTGCTACTGTGCAGTGAACAGGGGGTTTCACTGAGCTGTTCATAATGATATCAGGACATTCCCCGAATAATTGCACTTGATTCAGGATTCTGCAAAGTACATGAACAGCTCAAATCGTATCTTTCTAATATGCATTATCTCGCGTTTGCCAACTCTGAATTAAATTTGCAATCATGCTACCATTCACTTAACTTTATTAAGATCTTATGAAGTTACGCTCTGTCATCTGTTAATTCAAATAATATCTTCTGCAGATTTTGCCACCTCATTTTTCATATCCTTATTTCAAAATCTTTATACTTGGGACCCATTACCTTATTTCAAAGTTGTTTTTCAGTTCGTATTACAATACCTTGTTTGTAGTTGCTTAATTTTGACATTTTTAACCACCTGGACTGAATTTTCCTATTCTGCATTGGATCAGGGTGGTTTATTCAAAGGAGATTTAGTTAAAACAATTCAGATACAGATGAAGGACAGGCTGGGATTTGTTGAGGAATTTTCAAAGTTGCTCGTGACATTTTCCTTGAAAGACTTCAGTACCTGCAGGTCTTTGGTTAAAAACTTGGAATTCTACTGGAATGTGGCTTTTCTAAGTTTGAACCAAAGCGTAAGTTTTTCAAAAACCGTGCTTTTCTCGGGATGGATATAGACTTAGAATCTCCGAAGATGCTGTCCTGCCTGTGGGCTCACAAACATCTCACCAGCTTCTAGATCTATCTGCCCTGTGCATGCCCCAATGTCACAGCAGCTGAGCATGCTCCAAAGCTCCCAAGTGAACTTAACAGCTCCCCTCTGCTGCTTCATGACAGTATAGCAGTAGATGCTTCAGTTGAGAGAAGAGTGGGACTGACTCAGAACAAAAAGGAAGGCGATAGAGACCAAGGGCAAAGGCAGAGTGGAAGGAACAAGCCAGAAAAGGGCAGACTTGGGTAAATGTACAGAACTGTTTGTGTTTACACAGGCTCATTCCCTGTCTGAAAAGAACATAGAACTTCCTTTTTGTTAACTGACCACTTCGTAAAGGTTATGTCTTATTGCCCTTTATTGCTCTTCCACCTGCACATGTTAATCTACTACCTTTATTTGCTATTCTTGTAGATCCAGCTGCAGATTTTTCTTTGGTGGATTCCCACTAGATGTTTGGAAAACCCTCACACATTAAGGAAAATGAATGCAGTGTAGTGGGTAGTAGAGCAATCAGTAGCATCACCAGTGAAGCAAGTTAGGCAAACAACTATCAAGAAATGCTTTAGGTGGAGTTGATCTTACTTTGTGGTGATGGAGTAGAAAACACAGCTTCTAGAGGTTCTTTCTCAACAAATTTATATGATTCTTAATGTAGAACAACAGAGATAATAGGGACCCTCAATTCCCACTTTCCTTGATTGCCTTGTTTGCCAGCTTATTTGCTCCCTAGTTTTTAACATAGAAAAGGCTAAAACTTGAAATTCAGATCTTAGATGAGTGACAGTTCAAGGCTTATTCTTGCATTTCATAGGAGACAAGTCAGAATTGAGAAGTCACGTGTTACTACAGAGGCCACTGAATTGACAAGTGATATAACTTTTTTAAAAATTTGTTTTAAAACAAGATAAACAGGATTGTTGGAAGCATCACATATTAGCACAAAGAGGAGAGGTAGGTTCCTAATTCTAACTAAATATCATCATGAGTGAACACAGTACAATGCCTTTTATCATGTTCCTCTCCCTCAACATATGGTGTGAAGGTGAAATTAGGTTTCAGCCTCTGTTATTTCTACATTTCCCTCAATAAGGTCTAATAATTCACCACCTGTGAGGTTTTCTGCTTGCTTACTTACTTGCATGGCCAGGCAGATGGTGTTCAGCAGGATCAAAACGAACATCAGGTATTCAAAATAGGTGGAGTTGACCACATACCAAACTTTGTACTGATACTGGTTTTTAGGGATGTATCTCCGCAGAGGCCGGGCCTTCAGGGCGTATTCTACACACTGGCGCTGTGAAAGAGGCAGGGTAAGTTTAAAAATCAAAAACACAATACGGGATTGATCAGCTACTCCCAGATATAAAAAAGCACAATGTGTTTCAAGTTATTTTCTGAAATGACAATGCCTGGAAGAAGATTTTCTAATCTTTCTAATCTGAATGCATATATTCTACCTGTTGTAGAGATCCATATGTATTTACTTTAACCACAGAGTGCTGTCAGTTTCATCTAATCTCAGTGAATCAAATGGCACAGCACACATTTTAAAGTAAATACTGTCCTTTGTACAAATCTTACAGCAAGATTTTTTATTTTTATTTTTTAAGCCAGATTTCTTAAAGATGGTAGTGAAGCCAGCTTATATCTTGTTGGCACTTTCACATGTCCCTCTATGGTTATATTTCTCTCTTAAATGCTTATTCTCAACATATTTTCTATCCTTAGTGGCAGTAAGTTATTGTAAATTACCTGGTTCTTGTCCAGCTCACAGTTCTTGTATTCTTGTTCTCCTTGTTCCTGAAATGTGACGATGACGAAACCAACGAAGATGTTCATCATGAAGAAAGCAATGATGATGATGTAGATAATAAAGAAGATGGAGATCTCAACCCTGTGATTATAGATGGGTCCCACATCCTCCATGTGGGAATCAATGGACCTATACAGCAACCTGAAAGCAAACAGGAGCCCAATGCAGAGAAAATCTGCAGCTGTCATGAGGCCTTATAGGTGATGTTATAGAATTCAGTTTTGTGATTTTCTTAGATTGTATCAAAATTACCTCACTCACAGATGCACTGACTTGCACTGATCTGAGTATAAACTCTTGCAAAAGAGAGAATACAGCTTTTATTGACTTTATATGTTTGAACCTGTTCAGCACTTTTAACATTTGTTAACACTGCTGTTGGCATCACCTTGCGACCCATTTCAGGGGCAACCCCACGATAACCTTGCATGCCCATGTCACTCTGACTGAGTGGAACTGTGGGAGTCCTCAGCCCCTGTGACAAAGAGAGGACAGCCTGGTGAGATATCCTATGTCTACCCATATTGCACAGTTAGCAGTGCTGTATTTCAAAGTGGACCACTGGCTCCACGGGGAAACCTGCAGCACATAGCAATACTGGTAAGTGCCTGACAGGTGCTTTATATCCCTTTATGTACATAATATTTGTATCAATATTGTTATTAATGCTGCTACTGACAAACATTTATTGAGAACCAGAGACAGTGCTATACACTGCTTACAAGTATAGGAACCACAATTCCTACAGGTCCTGAGGAATTTACTGCGTACCCAGTACTACAATGACTGCTGCTATTATTGCTACATATAATGTTTTAGACTTTTTAAATACTTAGAATGGGAAAGTCTGTTCTCTGAGTTTCCTCTTTTGAAATGAATGAGGACATTACTAGTGTTGCATCATCTCAAGAAGCACTCACTCTGGCCAGCCCTCAAAGGTCGAGACAGTGAAGAGGGCCATCATGGCAGTCAAGACGTTGTCAAAGTCAAACTTGCTGTTCTCCCAGCTCCGGGGCTGGATCATCGGCTGGTTGACCTCACCATCCTTGTATGTAATGTAGTACCCTCTGTGGGTGGAGAGGAGAGAGAGAATGTGACAGAACTGCACTTCTAGTGCCAGGCCCTGAGAGCGTGTGGCCAGGGAAATGGGCTGAGCGGGAAAGGTCAGACTCACCTGCACTCTGCTGCTGTCTGCTTGGAGCTATCAGTGCAGCTGTAGAGTTTGCCCTTGAAGAGGAAGAGAGAAGAATGAAGCTTCCTTTCTTGACAGTGCAACAGTTAGGGCAGGTCATGTACTGAAGGCTGCACTTACTACTTGTGTAACTCCTATGGGTATGTTTACGTGCTCTGTTGCAGGCAGATGTGAACAAACTCTATCAAGAGTTGCCTGCATCTAGGTAGTTCAAGAGCACAGGCTTTCATCTGCTTGCACAGTGCTTTTCTGTGTGTGTCCTGAGGTGCATGTACCCTGAGCGCTGCCAAACACTAATTGTCCAAAGGGTGGTGAAGGGCACAGAAATAAAAGCAGATGTAAGGAAGTGAATGAGTAACCTCCAGTAATTAGCTGGCATACCCCATCTTCTACAAAATGGAAGGTAGACAGCCTGCAATTACCAATCCTTTAGAACAGCCCCCTTCACTTGTCATGCCACAAGCAATTTAGAAAATAGGGTTACTCATGTTACTGGTGATTTCTTACAGTTACAGGTGAAGCACAGCAGTTCTGAAAATACCTGATCCAGTTTTGGGAAATGCCTGGTAGAAGAAGCCCAGGTAACTATGACAGTGTCCCACAATGTCTTTCACATGGAAGATTTCATCTCCCCTCCTCAGAGTTTTTCATGATATTTTTCTTCCCACCCAAGAAAACAGCTCAGTGTAATGGTTGGATGAACGGGTCCAATGGTTTTACCTTGAACAACTGAACTCCAATGCAGGCAAACATGAACTGCAGCAAAGTTGTGACAATCACAATGTTTCCGATGGTTCGGATGGCGACAAACACGCACTGGACCACATGCTGCAAATGGAAGATAGGAACAAAAATAACTTGCAGGACTGTCCTGAGTTGCTCTGGCTAGGAGTGAAGCCCAAGGCTACAATGACAAATACAAATATTTAATTCAACTATTACCCATTAAGTGTCAGGAAAGGGGAGAGAAAATCAGCTTGTTACTTTCATCCTTGTACTCTTGGAAGCAGGCAGAGAGTGGTAGGAAAATTCCAGAGCTTAGCTCTCTGAATGGTCCAGTAGCAGAGCCTTACATAATTGGGCACCCACAAGGCCCACAGGAAGGAATTTAACTAATACTGCAAGGCTTGCGAACCCATAAAAAACCCTAGAAAATGACATCATTTAATTTTTGTGATAAGGCTTGAACACTACTTGAACTGTCACAAAAATCCTTGCAACCTGAAATAACTCAGATTTATACTTTACAGAATGCTTTGAGACTCTTCTAACCTTTAGCCCTTTGGCTCTGTTGATGGCCCTCAGTGGTCTAAGTACTCGCAGAACACGTAGGATCTTCACCACATTGATGGCACTGGACCTGGAAGAAAGTATTATAAAGCTTGAGACAGACAGAAATATAGGGGGTGGACTGCAAGCAGAGATGGATTTCACCCACTTTCTCATCTGAAGTCCTACATAACCTTAGGATGCTTACGATAACTAGAGAGTAAATTAATTTCTACTTGCTCTGGCACCTCCGGAATAAGGAAATCACTCCCTGGTGCTACCTTCGTAGGTCTTGTTTCCTGATCTGTGCAGCACTAGTATATGTTCTCCTGGCTTTGACAGTCTCTGTTGTATTACTGAAGGGAATGCAACATGGGCAGGGATTTGTATTTATTTATTCTTATAAGCAAGGCAAGTTGCCAAATATTCTGTAGCTTTCTAATGGAAATTGTGCCAATATGTATGCATCACAAGATATTTTCAGATAGGGCTCATAGAAGTTCTCTGCTGAAATATTCACAGAAGAATGGACAGTCTGGGTGACTCAGTCATTACAGGTATACTGTCCAGGTAGGTCCTATAACTTATTAAGCAAATTAGCAAATCAACTAATACAAAATGGAGTGACAGAAGCAGGCTCAACTGATGCTGCCACCAGTGCTCTGCAGATTCTTACATAGCTTTTGAAGCACTTGATGATCTTCCATTGACCAAGACTCATAGTATATTAGGAAGTAGCAAATCACTATCATCCCATTTTATAAAGAGGTAATGAGAGCTCTGGGAAGGAACAGTAAGTCACTTAACTGTCCTGAACTGATAAAGTGACTCAGAAATCTTGGAACAAAGCTGAGTGTTATGATTCCCAATGGATCAAATTTCTTGTTCTCATTTGCTCTTTCTGGAAGATGTTCCCTCCAGGTCATTAGTATAGCATTTCCCAATTATCACATCCCCTCATGAGAATGAATTCTAATGCCTCTTGAATCATCTGAGAAAAATACCTCCAGGCTCATGAGAAAAATCTTACCCAGATAAGAGAATGAGATTGAGGTATCATCTCCCAGCCCAGCCCTACTATCCCAAAAAAACAACCAATTGAAAACAGCTCACTCACTGGATCCCAAAGGAGATGAGAGAAACGCTGACCACCAGCAGGTCTAAGATGTTGAAATAGTTTCTGCAGAAGGAGCCCTTATGGAGGAAAGCTCCGTATGCGGTCATCTGCAGGAAGGCACACGACACAAACACACTTTGCTGTTAGCATCTGTTCAGAAACCAAACCCATCTGGTTGTGCTCAGAGTATATATTTGGGTAGGGGTGGTATTTCTAACATAGACAAGACAATCTACCCTCAGGCCCCAAAGGAGAAGTTGAGTCCCCATGGAAAGAAGAGAGAGTGAAGAAGACAGTAAGGTAACTATGAAAGACCTAACTATGGAAAGCCAACACTAGGTGCAGTGAGAAAAATACGCACTTAGAGTGCAGAGTATATAACATACTGAATCAGTAAAGCAGCGAAAAGAGTGTTTGCAAAAACTACTCATTGCAATCCTATGCATTTATTTTATTTATTTATTTATTTTATTTTTCCAATGGCAGAGGACACTTGTGAGTATGATACTAGTATTTTATAAAGGCCTCTTTAGTTAAATTGAATAAAATACACAAAACAAAAAGGGCTCTTTTGTGATGTTTTTCAGTGGTTATACCAGCTGCAGTGGACAGTTGAGCTCTCTTTCTTCGGTGAAGAAAGAACAGAATCCCTCCAGGATTTCATGCTTTAGAGCTGCACTGAAGCATCAGGCAGAATTCCTGTTCTCTTCAGTTTGCTACTTCTGTATGCTTTTTCCTACCTCTACCCAGTTTCCTCCCTTTTTATTCTAGAAGCAGTTCCATTTTCTACTTTGTTTTCTTAACAGAACCCAAGGGTTCTCTATAGTTCCTTGAGACCAAGAAGCCTCTTTGTGGACGTAGTCATTACGAATATCACCCAGATGAGGAAGGGAAAGATTTTACATATTTTACAGGGGAGGCTCAGCCCCTTCTGTATATGAAGGGTTATTGAATACTTGCTGGTGCTAAGGAGGATGTCACAGCTCCAGAGGTGGATTAAGAGCCAGTATAAACAGAAATGGGTCTCAGCCACAATGTCAGACCTAAACCCTTCTGAGTTCTGGAGAGCAAAGGTCCTGACTCTGAATTTTAGAATGAGCTCAGTTTCAGAATGCGACTAGATGAGTCTGGCATGGCGAAAGAGGGAGAAGCGATAATCGTATTTTTACCACCTACCTTAGCATCAGTGAGTAATCTAACATAGCTGCTTTGCAGAAACCCCATTCCCCGAGCTGCTAATCTCATTTCATTACCTGGGTTAGGAACACAGGCTTGTAAATTCAGTCCTCTGAATCTCATCTAAGTTAGATGTCTAAAGTAACCTGAAGCAGACGTCATTAGACTGTTCCTCAATGACCAGACTCTTCCAGCTGAGAAGTATGAACTAGAAATTAAAACGGGAGTTTTCTGGCTAGTAGCTCAGGATGGCATAGCTACTAGTGGTTTCCAGCCATGCCTACCTGTGACAACCAGGTAGCCAGAGGATGGTAGAAGGGCAAATGGTATATCAGATAATTTTTTCACCAAACATCCATGACATCAGGGAGCCAACTATCAATCGGTCAGACAGAACTGAGAAGGGGAGGAAGTATAAACTCGTCTTGGTTTAGAATTTATACTTATAGACACATTTGATTCGGGAAGGGGGGGGGGTTCTTGCCATAACAAAGGTGGTAAAGATGCCCTTTACTGATTATATTTTGTATGGCAAACTTGAAAAAAAGGAGACACCATTGAAATCAGGAGGGGAAGCTCTGTTGAGTTTAAGTTCTATACAAACTGTGGTTGGGAGATTTTTTATTTAAGAAGAGACTCTCAAACCTGTGTCAGTATATAACCTGTGTCTGCCTCCCACCTGGTATGCTGAACAAAAACTCTTCGGGTGCCATTTAAAACCAAGCCATAACTATCTTCAATGGCATGTTCAAAACATTGCAAAGTTGGTCACCTTGCTAACCTTCATAAGACTCCACCATGGCAGTGTGTGCTTGTAGGTGTTGTCAGCAACATGGGGGCAGATGAAGTTTGTTTCTCTACAGTTTTGATAATCATATAGTTATTTGTTCTTTTGCTTCTTACTATGTACATCAACTTTTCTGTTGTGCAAAAGATTGTGCTTAATACAAGGCAGCAGAGAAACTGGCCTGGAGAAACCCAGGAACTTGTGAGGCAGGAACTGATGGGGTAATAACAGAAGAATTTCTTAAATATTGGTGTTCTTTGCACTCTTCTCCTACTTGTACTTGGATAAAATCCAAGGGTGGTGACCTAAATCCATTGAAGTTAATGGGAGGGCGTCAGGAAGCTCAGAAACAGGTACTACGCAGCACACTTCCCTGAGGAAAACAGGGCAATACACCAGTGAGTTATGTTATGTTTTGATTCCCCTGAAGTCATGAGGAGTGTTACCATTTGCTTCAATGGGAGCAGAATTGCTACTGTAAGTCTGAACAGGTGGGAAGGTGCTCTGGTATAGAAATTTAAGACTTGAACTACAATTTTGATTTTAAGTGTTGCTGTTAAGATGCTTTCCTTTTTTTGACAAGCCTTTTTGATAGGCCATTTGGTGTGTGCACGTTCAGATTTATTGTGTAAACACAGATGCACACTGCACAGCAGCATAATATGCACACCTCTTTGGAGAATATTATGGCTTTGCTGATTTAAAGTCATGTCAAAAAGCATTCCTCTCTACAAAAATATGTAGGGGCCACCCTACTTGCCAGCCTCCAGTATGGATACTGTTATTAGGGTCTTGAGTTGCAAGATCTGAGCAACTCTAAGGTGCTGCCTGCCAGCACTCAGAACTAGCCTGCTGAGAAAAATAAACAAGCTGCCAAACGAACCTAGCATTTAGAAAGCCAGAACTTTGCCCAATTACTGTTATTTAAATTATTAGCCTACAGATTTGGGAAAATTAGAGTTAAGAACGAGGCAGCCTATTTTTATTTTATTCTGAGCTAAAACACTCTCCTGCACATTTCCTTTGGTATAGAGCATGGTTCCTGGGAAATATGAAGCTGGGTTTTAAACAGGCGGTACAGCAATTTTCATTTGTAGCCACCGTCCCTCATGTTATGGTGATCTTTACTCTTGGTTAACTCTCTGCTCCTCAGACATGAGCTTTTGCACTGTGCTCCATGGTAGAATCACTGCTTGGCTCCTATTTGGCTGTGCACCCTGTAACCTTCCATAAGGCATTGGATGCTCTTTGGCCCAGCCTCATGACTTGTGCAGAACTGAGACCTTCTCTCTGAGTAGTAGCATGTATAAGAGGAGCATGAGCTCGGGATTCTTTGTACAGCAAATAAGTCCTGTTTTGGAAAGACTGGCCGTGGTAGTGAGAACAGTTTCTGGAGAGAAGGCCTTTTTCTTGGTCCTCTTACTTGTTATCCTGTCATTGCATTTCCCCTAAAAAAGCATTGTGTTGATATTGGCCTTATTTTACAAGTCTGAATATCAAAACTTCATATAAGAGTTCTTTTTAAGCAACTACCAAAAGCATAAAACCAAAAGATAAGCAATCTTTTGTGTAGAGATAATACTGGAGTTAAAATAAAAATAAAAATAAAAGAGAGAGTGAGACAAGGCAAGAGACAAAGAAAGAAAGAAAGAGAAAGAAAGAGACAAAGAAAGAGACAAAGAAAGAAAGAAAGAAAAAGAGAAAGAAAGAGAGAAAGAAAAAGAAGCAGAAAATGAGTTTATTGCTCAGATTGGTTACCTTAAGAATAATTTCTAATGTAAAGATACTAGTGAAGACATAGTCTGCATTGCCTAGGATCTGAAAAATAAGCACAATCGGGTTAGTTGTACTGAGCGTGACCCAGGAACAAACAGGCGTGTGTGTTAGCAACAGATAGTGGCAGAAAACTAGTAAGCTTGTGAACAGATAATGGTAGAGAAGATGGGCACTTTACCTTCAGAGCAATTTCAATGGTGAAAATGACAGTAAAAACTATATCAAAATAAAAGAGAATCTGTAAAAACAAAAGGGAATAGGAGTGGGGAGGGTAGATCAGTGACTGGCCACCAGAATGGGAAATCACAGTTCAAAATCAAATGCACAAGTCTCCTAACAAGGGAACAAGGAGGGTTATATAGGAAATGGTTTTGTAATGACGTCCTGTTGAGTGCAGTGAAGGTCCTGGCACATAGGACAAGCAGCATATTACATGAAATCTTTTCTGAGTTACAATCCCATAAGGGCTGTGGAGGGAAAACAAGCTTTTGGTTGTTGTTGTAGGTTTTTTTTTTTCTATTTTTTTTTTCTTATTGTGATAAAGCACAGACAATTCAAGTTTTTTTTTCACAAACAGATTTCCAAACTGATAATACAAGGATATCTGGTCTCTCAGTGGAAAACATGAGATTTTTTCTCACTAGCTGCCATTCAGGCTTGTTTTGTGTCTCTTGTGAAGGAAGAAAAACAGACTGCAAATTGATGCTCTAGCTCATTTTTTTCTATACCCTGACTTGCCCTGGATCAGGATGAATAACAAATACTCTGTCAGTTGAACAGAATCACAGTGACCATAATTTGATCATGCACTAAAGGTGCCTGACTTACATCTTGCATCTTTCCATTTGCATTGTGTATAACAGGCAAGCTGAAACACCCCTTGTTCCAATGAACTTAGACCCAGTGGTGGGCATACCCGTGGCATGCAGAGCAGACCACAAGAAGCGGCCCTAAAGTGTCACAGAAGGCAACAGCAAGTCTGGAAGGGTTAAGAGATTTTTTAAGAGATTTTTCAAAGTAACAGCATCAAGGATGGAGATGTCTTTCACTGCCCATTGACCTACAGCTTACAAAAGTAAATGGGAACTTTTTAACGTACTAATGGGACCAGAACTGGACTCCATTTGTTTCCAATATATTCCAATATTGCGAACCATTTTGATGTTATCTACACTGCAAATGGTAAAAATCAAAAGTATTGTGCCCTTGGATTACTGTTGTTTTAGCTTAATCAAGTTCTAAACCTGAAGGCCAATATATGGAAGCAGAAGAAACATGATAATTTTCAAATTAAAACCTTCAGTGCTAAAATACTGATAAACATACAGAACTATCCTTCCCATCCCACATCTCTTATTGTATCTATATGGTCTTGCTCTAATACAAACCCAAAGGTGGCTAGATTCTTACAGCTTGGTATGCTGTGGGCAATCGGTAGCTATTGCAAACTACAGGGTTATTTTAGATTGCACCATTTAAGCATGACCCCAACCTAGAGTGATTTGCTGACACTGAAGGTCAAATGGGGACATATATCATTTACTGCTGCTGTGTAACCTAAAACCCCTCAGGTTACTGCTGGATTTTTGACCCCAAGACTTACACAGAAGTTGTTTTCTCTTCTTCGAGGACGGCTTAGGGTCTGTAATTTTTTGCAGATTAAAAAAGGGCCATTTCAAGGATGGACAGACCTCAGTTGCATTCTATATTAATTCCCACACATTATAGCTGGAAATATCCCCTTGCATTGCTGCCTTCTAGGTCCTGACATTTGGTTATTATATCAATGGAATAATTTTATAATGTATGTGCCAAATTCATGGGTACTCTAAGGCTGCTTTGCATGACTCCACTGACATAAAGCAGCCATAAACTTGATTAAAGTGGATGATTAAGCTGGGCCTGCAGCTGCTTTACATCACCAGAGCACTGCAAAGCAGCTAGGGCATATTGGTGAATCTGGCCCCAAAGCTGCAGCTAGTAAAGACATTCCATATAGATGAAATCACGCCTAATGGCAATGATCACTTCTCACCTGTGCAGGTGGTACCATTTACCAGCAGGCATACTTATTATTACCTAAATATATATTTAATCCAGAATATATTAAAATGAAAGAGCACCTTGCCAGGATGCAAACAGGAGAATATTGCGGGCCCATAAAGTTTTATGCCTTGCTTGGGATTTGAAGGCTGTTTGATCAGACTGGAGAGGCACTTCCACAGACTTGCTGCCTGAGCCCTGTGTGACACGGGAAAGATGCAGCCACCAGCCCACCCCAGGACAGATGCAGTATCCAAGCCTCTTTGCTAGCCCTTGCTGGAGGAGGTTCTCTCCATTCCTGTCTTCCTGCTCTGGGACAGTTTGCATCAACAGCAGTACAGGTCTGCAAAAGGTGAACGCCTAATTATGTTATCCCAGCGTGAGGGTGAGGCACTGTGTTTGCCTTCAGTTTGCTTTCTTTCCCTCCCAGGCACAGAGCAGGACACAATCTTACTGTTCTACTGTTAAAGTGTAAAGGCAGACAACATTTACAACACAAACATCTTGTCAGTGTCCCCTTGCATGATACATTTTAAACACCTGTACCTGCAAAAATTAAACACAGATTTTCATGCAACATCAGTGGGTTCAAATACACGACACAACACTTTGCACCAAACCTTCAGCTCTTTTATCCAGGACAAATATCTTTCACTACTATTTTTTTTTTCTCATTTAAATATCTCTGCTATAGATTGTGCAGCAGAATCTGTGGAATGGCAGAAGCCCATATGCCAGCTGACATCATTCTGCAGGGCTAATACATATTGACATACATTTAGCCCTACATGATGGGCACAGTCAGCCATGCACAAGTGGATCATTAGACACACGTTTGACTATTACTTAGCACCCTTCTTCAGGACAAAATGCAAAGCAACACTGAGATATGTTCAGGAATCAGCTTCCATTAACACCTTCTCTGCATGCACATGTGCATTTAAATGAATGCTCAGGCCGGAATTCTTCTGTTAGGTGGAAAAATGAGCATTAAATTAAAGTTTTAATATTAATAACTAAATAAATGGCCCACTGTTTATGTCTAGAAAGCTCCTCCAGCTTAAAGGCACCAAAATGCCACTGCAGACAGCAGAGGTCAGAAGTCTCATACATGACTGCTGACAGTTCTGATTTCTGTATGACCCCAGATAAATGGAAACCACCTCTGGCAAAGTTAAGTACTGAACATTTCAAAAGGCTAATACGAATGGTCAGGAAAGAAGGTGAGAATGTATCTCTGTGCTGAATGCCTTCCTCTTCTTCCTGCAGCCTGGCAAGGAGAGGAGCACAGCATATTTTCTGAGGATTATCTCAAACTCAGTGATAGCTTTGCAGGTTGCACTCAAGCAGCCTGATTCTAAACTTGACAACACAAATTTCCCCCAAAGGGACTGCATCAAACTCAAGAATTGTACTCCTGATTCACAACCAGGGTGAACAAAGAGAAAATCAGGCCTTGGGCTTTTTAACTCAAAAGAAAGAAAAAAATAATAAGAAAACAGACAAGCAAAAAAGTGGCAGGAGAGCAAACATTCCAAAGGGAACTTGCAAATCCCCCGAATTTGAATTATCTGAACCCCAATCAATGTTTCTACAGCCCATTTTTAATGCCTTAAATTCCAGGGAGCAATAATTTTGCTTCAGTTCTGTCCTTCTACCCCTAAGAGACACTTCTGAAATGAACTAGAGGCCAAATTCTGTGCTGATTCATGTTCCCTGCAAAAACCAATGATTTTACACACAGTGTACAAAAGGTACAAATCAGGGCAGAGAATCACTCCCAAAGACTCTGATGTGGTATTTTCTGCCTTTCCTGGCTACGACTCATGATCTGCTTGTACCACACCTCTAATACACAGTGAGGGAAGGAGTATGGTAAGCATACTTGGTTCCTAAAGGAGAGGTGTCGGACGGGGTCCTCAGCTGCCAGGGAGATGCTGCTGAGCAAGATGAAAAATAGGATCAGGTTGGTGAAAATGTTATCATTAACGATTCGATGGCAGTGGACACGAAACCTGAAAGAGAGAGGAGAGGCATAACTTTATCTCTCAGAGAACAGCAAAACCTGGGAAACATCCCCCTCTTCCTCTTTTGCTGACAAGGCTGGCCCTGGAGGATTGCTCTGCAGAGCAGCTTCTCTCTGCCCCATAGGCTGGGAGAGCAATGGCCCAGGCAGCTCTGCTTTGCCCTGCTAGGTGCTGGGCAGCCTTGGCTCGCTGTGCCATGCTGTGATGCACCAGGGCTGCCCATAGGACTCACGCTTGGTGCGTGGTTTTGATATGTGCCTTCCATAAATGATAGCAGGATACGAGGAGTTAAACTTCATAACCTACATAATTCTAGAGGCACTTCATTAATCCATTTAGCTCTACTTTTGGCTGTTAAGCCTCCAAGCCCCTATTATAGCAATTTTACAGATGATTGCAGAGGTTAATTTACTTTTCCAACAAGCAACAGTGGGTGGGTGGCAAAGCTGACATTAGAGTCCATGAGTCCCAGTCATCATCAGGCTCTCCCGGTTGCACATACCAAGGAGGAGTGGCACAAACCCTGCTGTGGGAAGACAGGCTCTGAATTCTGTTGTGCTTTTACGGCTCTGCCTTACTTTGAGACTCTTTGGAGGCAAAGTCCCCAAGGGAGACACTGGGATACATAACGCTCTACAGACCACTGAGCAGTGAGATAATTTCTGAACCCTTAGAAAGATATATTCCCTTGTGGGTCCTGCTCACCCTCCACTCATGGTACTGGTCTCACACACTGGTATTGGAAAGAGAGGTGGGGTAATGTGAAGCCACACTGCATGGGGGAGCCTGAGGGAAGAGTTTGAGAGAAAAATAATTCTCCTCAGCCTCCCCTCAGAGCTATGGGCTCTTATCCTCCTCATTCCTTTTCTTGCATGCTTGTTCTTGGTCAGTGGGAATAAGCAGAAAGACAGGAACTCCTTACTGGGAGTATTTTTTTAGAGGATGTTAGGACAAGAAGCTCCAACTTCATGCTTGACTGACTGCATGATGGCTTGCTTGCAGTTTGGACCTGAATTTGTTGGGTAGTTCCAATTACTGACTTGCCTCTGAGTTTGTTATTTCCAAAGTTTTGAAGATTTGTGTCTTCAATCAGATTGCAGGTGCCCTGTACTCCCCCACTTAATGCTGTCAGAGTGCTTCCTACATTTGTGCTTATGTGGAGATTTTATGCCAGGGTGAAAGACAGAGTGGTCAAAGGTGGTCTCTGGTATTAACTGTTGGAAGGGAGCTTTGCACAATACAACCTCTGGGGACCACTGTGAAAGGGGGACCTGCTCTTCTCCTCCTTTTTGCAGCTGAGCAGCCTCTTAAATACCTGTTGTTAGGACTGAAGATGAAGAAAGCGCTGGCATCTGGCATGGGCACAGCTTTTTCCTTGAGGTGCAGTTCAGACATTGGGCGAGGTCGAGGGCCAACAGGCATCTCAGGTTCTTCCTCATCTTCCTCTGCTGCAAGAAACATTTTTATTTTTTATTTCATACTTTTTTTTTTTTAAATTTATGCATAATACTACCCCTTATGGAGTACTGTGGCATTTGTTTCTGTTGGAACTAGAGCTAGAAACTTAGAATCACCAAAATAAGATAATGAAAGCCTGTGGTTCCTTGTCCACTTCCCTTCTCCAAGGCACCATCCACTGCCCATTTGCCAGCGTCCATCCTGGCAAATATAGATCCAGTCTGTTTGCAAAACCATCAATGCTGATAAATCCACAATATCCTCAGATGCTTCACTGTCCCTTCTGCAAAAATAGCTTCCCCTAATGACTAACTTTAATCTTTCTTGCTGTAGTCTAAATCCATTATCTGTTGTATTATTTTCCATGGACACAGAAAAAGAGATAATTCCCTTCCTCTTGCAGAAGGCTTTTACATATTTGAGGACCATTACTATGTTTCTGCCAGGCATTCCCGTTCCTAGACAAAAACAAATCTTTCCTGAGGTGCTTTGTTCTCTAGATCTCTGATCATTGTCTCTACTTTCCTTTGTATTGTCTGTAGGATTAACCTGCAGTTGAGGTCCTACCGGTGCAAAGGAGAGTTAATTACTTCTTATAATATTATTTTCATGTTTAAATGCTTTTCATGCACACTTCTTTTCTTCACACTCTTGTATTAATTTGCCATCAGTTTTTGATTTGCACGAACCACAGATTCTGTACCACAGAATGGTTGCCTAGCCTGCTACTCCCCCCTGCATTTGTGCTGCTGACTATTCCCAAGAGTGGCACTTTGACCTCATCCTTATTGAACTGCATCTTATTTTCTTCAGACCTTTTCTCCAGCTTATCAGGACCTATCTTTCTCCTCTGTGTAAGAGCTCTTCACGAAGCCATTGCCACATCACTGAGTACCCTCAAGGAAGAAAATGTAGAGATGGAAGCTGAGTGGTCTGTGAAAGAGAACCTTCCACCTTTGAGGATTTCTTCCACCTGCTGAAATCAGATGCTGTTTTGTAAATGATATGGTAGGATTTTGATATTTTGAAGTTCACAATCCTCTCACTTAATTAGCAAGACAGGAAGAAATATTTTAAGAAGGTTGCCTGACAGGTAAGATATAACTGATTCATCTTCCAGCCAAAGCAAAGGCGGAAACACTAGTTAAAAAGGTTTATCTTAACTCCATGAAGTGAGATAAATTGCATGAAGAACCTATTCCTTTAGGATTGGATATGGTACTGGATCTGGTAATGGATGCATCAGAAAGATACTGATTCGCCTATCAACACAGATCCCAATCTAGATGTCAGAGACAGGAGAAAAGTGGCCTTTTCAATGCATGTCATTATTGCATGCAAATAGGATTCTTTCTTTACACTTCTAGTACCAAAAGCTCAGCTCAAATTCACTTGATAGATCTTTGAACAAATGTTTGATCTGGCACATCAAGTTTGGACTTTCTAAGCAGGTCTATTTTTTAACAGCTCCATTTCATGTTGTAAAACACTTCATAATACCCCTACAGACTTCATTCTTTCAGAAGTACTTTTGTGCATAGTACTTGAAAAAATGGTGTTAATGCTTACATTTATATATAATATTACAGCACTTTGCATTTGCACCTCTTATCTATAGATTTCGAAGTGGTCTGACAAGGACTGAGGTAAGCACATTCTTTTCCTTTAACAGTCTGGAATACTTATGTTCATGACCATGTAGGACGTTTGAGAGCTTTCACTTAAAAGACTAGTGTTCTGAGTCCCAGTTCTGTCCTTCATTATAAGATCACTCTTTCTCAAAGAAGGTTTTTTCTCATAGTGTTGTTCTTTTTAAACACTTTCAAATGGGTATGAAACAACATGTCAGGAAAATGGACTCTTAGCAGAAGGATCAGCATGGTGAAGACCATAAGGAACATTGCTTCTCTCCCCTTTTTCTAATGTCTGTCACAGTGCAAGAAATATATTAATGATTATAACAGCCACCTAGCTTCAGACTGGAAAACACATTCAGTTCCTCAGCTTTGGAGCAAGAATAATGTTCTAAATGTTTTTCATATAAAGTAGGGTCTAGGGCACATAAAAAAGGAAAAACTAAGGGTCAAATACAGAAAGGATAACATGATTACAGTTTCAGCTCAGGTCACTGCCTAAACTATCTACCAGTATAAAGAAACAGCATGCTGCACAGTTGCCGGCATTCATACAAGCAAAGGTCAACACAGTATTCCCATGTTGGCTGGGGAACTCATTATCTGCAATCTTACATTTTTCTCTTTTTTCTATACCTAAGGTATATTAGTGTTTAAATTTGACTTTTCTATTCAAGCCTCCCATGGAATCATGAAGAAACATGACTGAGAGCTGCCAAGTTCAGTTCTAGTTTTGAACTCTCCTGAAGTTCAAGGAAATTTAAATCTGGGTCTGTCATCTTGAGTTATACTTCATTAGAACAGTTACATCCTTTGGTTGTGAAGAACAAACAAGCTATAGTGTAGCATCAGTGATATATTCAATGGTGAGGATTTTTTTTCATTTTACTATACAAAGACCAGAACTCTTGGGCAAGGACATTGCTTTGCTTCAAGCTTCCATGAATCATCCCAAGCTTTTACCTTCATCTGACATTCTGAATTCTTTGTCTGTTTCTGTACCAGACTGCAAGACTTGCTCCCTGTCTTCTTATAATAAACATGTCATCATAATAATCCTTCTAGTGTACACAAATCTCTGGAAGAACTAGTCCCTCCCTCCAGCAAAGTGGCTAGGTGAACAGATGAGCTGCAAGTACACAGTGTATTCTGGGGGTTAAGAGCTACACCATGCAGCAAATACAGTCAGAAGGGGTTATTGAGAAAACTCTGGTTGAGGCAATAGAAACTAATCAGAAACAGAGGGGGGTAGATTCTGAGAATAAAGGGAAAACAAATAAATCAACCTTTTTAGTTGTTTCTGTACATTGGGTTAGCTTGAAGGATGTTTTCAGAGGATGGAATAATACACAGCCATGGGAAGGTTAAATCATATTCTGAAAATGGGTAGAACCTGCTGACTGCATCTAAGAAGCAATGAGATGTTTCCCTCCAACAACAGTTGAAATGGATCCACATGTGGGAAACGGGCAGAAAACAGGTTTTCCCTAGAAAAAACAGGTTTTTCAGGTGGGCTGCATGTGGCTGCACAGCAATCAGCAGAAGGATTCTGGGCTGGTCTGCAGCCACAAGGGAGCTGATGAAGGGACATTGGGGATTGGGAAATTCTTGCTTGCTAATGCCAGGGAAACCCTTAGAGCTTGGTTCCCCAGAACTGACTATGCAAGACAGATGTGACGTGCCATACCAGCTCTGAGAGGGCCTTGGTGTTTCTGAGCTTCATACTGCAGAATGGAGTAGATGACTATTCTAAATAGTTTCTAACAAGTGATTTACAAAACTTTACTCCATCTGAGCCTTGTGGTAACTTCCGTGAACTCTGAAAGAAGTGGTCAGACAATTGTGTGAGCCAGTAGAGACTCTTTTCAGTGAAAAAAAAAAAAAAAAGGGGGTTTCAGAGTTCTCTTTCCAGCTTGGAAAAGAGAAAAAGTAACTTCACTCTTCACAAAGAGTAGAAAAACAATTCTGGGAACAACCATGGGGGCCTGTTTAGAAATGGCATTACAAAAAGGCAAACTACCAAGATGCTGTCCCTTTGCATTGATAATGCTTTAGGAGACAGGAGCATCCATTCAAATGTCAGGTTCTGTTCAAAAATATGCCAGTCCAAGGATTGGTACTCCAAGGCAGGAGTTTTAAAATGTCTTTACTTAATTTTCTGCCTTCTAATCCTACACATGGCTGCAGATAAAACATCCATGACATGAATTGTAGATATAGCTTTTGTCAAATAGACAAAAATGTAGATACAGCTTTTGTCATGCTAGGCTATTTCTAAGCTGTCTACAGAAGGTAACTAAAACATAATTCTATTATCAGTAGGCTTAAATTTGCTATACAGGTGGGTGTATCTTCACTAGAAAAAATATAACGGTCTGCAAATCCAAGCTAGCTGAAAAACAGAAACAGAACTACCTCTGCCTGTTTTAATTTATGCTTGTGACTAAAGACTCCCCAGAACACATGAGCAACTGCGGATGGGTGTGCAGTAAGTGCCCTGTGCCTACAGAGGTGCTTGGAAGATTAAAAACAAAGTGATCTGCTTCAGGAACTGCTAAAACTGTACTGCATGGTATTGGAAACAGTCTGTTACTGATTAATAGGCTACAAATATGGATCAATACAAGTATAGCAAATGCACAGATCTTTTGTACTGAAAATCAAATTCAATGAAGTTTTCCTTTTTGCCTTCCTGAAACTCTTGTCCATCTATTTAAAGTGAACTATTGTGTCTTTTTTTTTACTCTGTCACATCGACCTATTAACAGACATTTATTAGGAATCACACAATAGAAGAGAATGTGATTTATTACCTATTACAGCCTGTTACATTATCATAGAAATGAAGAAGGGCAGAGCAGGAAAGGACAACAAAAGGCTCTCCAGTTCATGCTTCTTCCAAGCTAGGATCAACTTACTATTATATTCAAGCCTTTTCTGGCAGATTTTTTGACTTTTCTGACCTGTTCTTAACATGCAGGGTTTCCACAACCTTCTTCACAATCTTTTCTAGTCTTCACTATTAGAAAATCCTTGCCAGGTGTGAATCTGTTACTTCTCTTATTCACAATGGAGATGGAGATAAATTCCCTCCTGCCTCTAACAACCTTTTATGCATTTGAAAATGTTACTCTTGTCTTTCATAACTCAAACAAGCACAGTTCTTTCAATCTTAGTTCCTGTTTCCTTCCTGCATTGCATTCACCATGACCTGTTAGACTCTTTCCAATCCAGCCCCACTTCTCTTTAAGAGGAAATTCTTCACTCAGAGGGTGGTGAGGCACTGGAACAGGTTGCCCAGAGAGGCTGTGGATGCTCTGTCCCTGGAGGTGTTCAAGACCAGGTTAGATGAGGCCCTGAGCAAACTAATCTAGTGGGTGGTGTCCCTGACTATAGCAGGGGAGTTGGAACTAGATGATCTTTAAGGTCCCTTCCAACCTGAGCCATTCTATGATTCTCTTAGGTAGAGCACCCAAAATAAAACACAGAATCTCAGTTGAGATCTTACCAATTGCTAACAGAAAAAGAATTGTTTTGCTCTGGTTAGCTTTCATTGGCCTGTTAGAAGAAATCCATAAACGGAGTAAAGAGTCTTGTTTTCACTGCTTATAATCTCAATACTTGTTTGCCTTTTGAAAGGCAGCAAAATGTTCTTGACTCCTGTTGAGCTTGTGATCACAGGATTTAGATTCTTCTCAAGCACTGTTACCTTACTAATATCACCTAAGATCCTTTATTTTTGAATTATTTATTCCGGCCTACGTAGATCCTAGTGCTTTCATTTTATTTAGACCATTTATCCAGTTCCTCAGCAGCTCTTTGAATTCTAATGCTGTCCTCCAGCATGCTTCCTATCCCTCCTAGCTTCATGTCATCTGCAAATGCAATAGGCATATTTCCTCTTCAATCACTCAGGTCATTAACATTGAACTGAACTGAACTCAGGGCAGGCCTTTGAGCCATAGTACCTCTCTTGTGCCATCACTAATCTCCACATAAAGGGTTTGACCAATTTCTCTCTCAATCACCTAAGTCATGCTTTCCTTGCTGGTTTATGAAAATGTTACAGAAGACAGTCAGAAGCCTTAGCAAAGTTAAAGCATATGATATCTACTTCTCTCCTGTCTTCAAGTTTTTTCAGCCCCTCACAGAAGAAAGTGGTTTGATGTGATTTGTTCTTGGCAAATCCATGTTCCTGCTACTCTTCTTATCTTGCAGTCTTATAGCTTGTTTAATCATTTGTTCCAACACTTTTCCAAGGATGGAAGTTGAACTAACTAGTTTGTAATTCCTCTGCTCCACCCCTACCCACTATTTTAAAGACACAGACTTCAAAAATTCTCAGAGAAAAACTGTTCCATGTTCTGAGATTGCTTCAATCATTTTTTAAAAGCATTTGAGAACAAAGTTAATTAGGTCCAACTGAATTGAAAACTAGTCTAATGCTCTAGCTCATTTTTTTCCAACTTTAGGCTAAGAGCTTATGCCTTTGAATTATATTAATAGCCACACTGTCCTTTTTAATTAAAAAAGTGCAAAAAGGCAATCAGCACTTTTCCCTTCATAAGCATCTGTTGTGGGTCTTCCCTGACCTCAGAGTAATGAAAAAGTAGACTGAAAATACAGTTGTAGTCGTGTAATGTGTGATGAACAGAGAATCGAATCAAGTACAACTAATCACTACAGGGATTCTGAAGGAAATGTGGGCAAGTGAAGTGTAGCTAGCAGGGTGAGGGAGGCAATTCTCCCCCTCTACTCTACTCTTATGAGACCCTACCTGGAGTACTGCATTGAGGTCTAGGACCCCCAGCACTAGAAGGACACGGACCTGTTGGTGCAGGTTCAGAGGAGGGCCGTAAGGATGATCAGAAGGCTGAAGCACCTCTCCTATTAACACAGGCTGAGGGGGTTGGGGTTATTCAGCCTGCAGAAGAGAAGGCTCCAGGGAGACCTTACAGCAGCCTTCTATTACCTAAAGGGGGCCAGCAGGAAAGCTGGGGAGGGACTTTGTCAGAGAGTGTAGTGATAGGGCAAGGGGGAATGGTTTTAGACTAAAAGAGGGTAGATTAAGATTAGTTATTCACAAGAAATTCTTCACTCAGAGGGTGGTGAGGCACTGGAACAGGTTGCATAGAGAAGTTGTTGATATACCCTCCATGGAAGTATACACAGCCAGGTAGGGTGGGCTGTGGGCAACCTGGTCTAGTGGGAGGTGTCCCTGCCCATGGTGGTGGGGATGGAATTAGATAGTCTGTCTTTAAAGGTCCCTTCCACCCAAACCTTTCTATGATTCCAAGTGCATCATCTTCTCCCATCATGAAGGCATTGCATGTTCAGCGTGCTTGTTACCACAGTTAGGTTATATAAGCACTAGCAACTGGAGCTTCAATTCTTTGAATCGAGAATAAGAGAAAACTGAGAGATACCTGGTGCTTCTGTTGTGGGATATGGGCTCTTTTCTTCATTTTCATTGGGCTGATAATCATCCATGTTGATCTAACAGAAACAGAAGAAGAGAAAAAGCCTTTATCAGACAAGGCAGAGTTTTCATTCCCTCAGAAACCCAAGCTGTTCATGCCATCGCTGCATAAAGAGTGGTGGCTGGCAGCAGACCTTAGTAGCAGGCGGGGATTCTCCATCAGCAGTGATTGATTTCAGCTCAATTTTCTCCTCCTTTGTCTCCTCCTCCACAGCTGTTTTTTCTATCTCCTGTTTCTTTTCAGGACTAGCAGTCCTAACAATTTGACAAGATAAAAAGCAAACAGTTACAAAGGTGAAAAGCTGTTTCCCTTTCAGGAACTTCATGTAGTACAGCACACACCATGAAAATGATCAGCTGGCTGGCACCTCCATTCTGAGTCCAGCTTATATATTAGTGGCCCCACCTTGTCCTCATCTGTAGGCAAAGGCAGAGACTGCTCTAATTTCATTTATTTTATAACTTTCTTGATGGTGTGTGTATACGTGTGTGTACGTGCGTGCATGCATCTGTGGAAGTAAGTGCCTGTGTGTTTGTGTATATGCACACTCTAGGTCTATGACTAGGTATCTTCTTCTTTCATCCAGGAACAATGGCATGAAACATTTTCAAGCCCTCTCTTGTGGACTTCCACTAGGTTGCCTGCAAAGTTTTGCCCGTCACTGCATTTCCAGAGGGAAGAAAACCTTCCTGACTGGTGTGCAGGACAGAGAAGAAAGATCTGCACAAGAGAACCCCTCCAAGCAGCCTGGAAGAAAGTGAGGAGAAATAACCAGTAAGGAGAAGCTCCCCCACTGTGGAGAACAGAGAATGACAGAGAAGATCTACACCAAGCTCATGTCTCCTAAGAGTGCAGAAACACTAATAGAACTGGCCAGAGTCCTTTGCTAGCCTGTGGCATCAAAAGAGAAGGAAGCCTCTGAATCCTGTGTCATGGGAATCTGAAAATACGCCTTGTGGTTCTGAGCAATCAAAAGGCAAGAAGAAGATTCAAATGGGATTGTCACACTGAAACCACTTCACACTCATTATCCACTGATGCCCTGAAATCTCATCAGTCACCCAGCCTTTCTTTTCTCTGCTCACATCTTTGCAACTGTGGAGATTCCCAATTGCTGACAACATCTTGTCTTTTAGTTTGAATTCTTTTACTTAAAAAAAAAAAACACAACAT
Source organism: Anas acuta (assembly GCF_963932015.1). Taxonomy (NCBI): domain Eukaryota; kingdom Metazoa; phylum Chordata; class Aves; order Anseriformes; family Anatidae; genus Anas; species Anas acuta. The sequence continues at coordinate 140,411,961 of NC_088979.1, forward strand.
AATTCTATACATAGTTATATTAATCATATATATATATAATCTATATACACTCACAGAAAGGTTATACATATTACATATATGTAGATACTTGCACATATATATGTGCATAATATGTGTGTATATATATACACATGTACAAATGCATGTATATGAATGTAGATAGATGTATGCATATGGATTTACCTAGCTAATTTTTTCCTTTCTTTTTCTTCTTCCTCCTCTTTCTGTGCAGATGTTAAACTCTCGGCATCAGCAAGGTTGTCCACAGCAATAGCCAAAAATACATTCAGCAGGATATCTGTGTGCTACTTAAAGAAAACAGGCTTTGAAAAACTGCAGAACAACATTATACCAAAGGTGTCTTAATTGATTTTTTTTTAGCAACTTGTCATCAGAGCTCTTCGCTTTTCCAAACTTTCAATTCACACAAATGTTCAGAGCGCACATATTGAGCATGCACAAACCTACACCTTCCAACCAAATGTCTAACACACTATGTGGGGTTTCCAAAATTTTACAACAGAATGACTGATAGAAAAGATCCAAGATCCAGACTTAAGCACTTACATTTCAGTTTTCGGTTTCCCCAAAGAGCCCTGCTTTGTGCAACCAATCCCACTGAGGATAAGGGGAGCTCTAGATGCTTTCCATCTTTGAAGGCTGAGTTTTTTTTTTTTTTATTAAAGCATGCACATTCAAGAGCCTCATACCATTAGACACCTGGGTTTTCCAATTTTGGACTACATATTTGAGTTGAACAACCTCATTAGAGCCTTTCCCACAGACATTGGTAGGCTTCAAGAACGGTAAGGATAGCGTTTCTGAGGGGATCAAAAGAAATTCATTTGAGTTGAGTAGCAAAGTGTTGAGCTGACAAATCTGTCATCTCCTAGCAGAGAGCCCATGTATGGGAGCCCCATTATAAACCAGCCAAGCACATGAAGCTGAAGGGTAAGCAATCAACTGCTTTCTTGACATGCCAGTCATTGTTCAGATCTCATGTTACAAATCTGAACACCAGATTCTTTTATACATTTCTTCAGAGTGGGTCTTATTACACCATGATAACTTCTAAGTAACCTCCAGTTTAAGGCTTAGCTTGGAATTATAGCCACTGCCCTCACTGAGCTCCAAGGTCTAATGGCTACAAAGCCAGCCAGCATGTGAAGCTGGCTCACATTTTCCCCTGTAGTTCATAAGGTGATCCAAATTATAGCTTTTTTAAGCTGTCAGGCAGACTGCCTCCCTTGACCTTCAGATAAGTGGAATTGCACCATCTCACTTTGAAGAGAGGGCATGCAGGTCAACCAAAATGTCACATAACGGGGTTTGAGAGATCTGAATTATGAGCAGAGGCCAGAAGAGCTGGGCTGAGACTACAAGCTGGCTTTATAGAAGACTTGGTATAAAAAGAGATGTCACCTCTGACACAGGAGGGCTATTTGTTCGGGAAACAGAATCTAACCGTGAACAAATTTGGAGCAAACAGATATGGAACAGAACCATAGCACTATGTTATACGCAAATTCCTATGAAAGGAAACTCATAGTCTAATCATGCAATGTGCTTTGTACCTCTGGGTTATGTACAGTGCCCTCACTTCACCTTGAAGCCAGAGAGAACTGAAGTTACTTAATATCATTTCAGGCTGGTAGACAAAAGAGTACACGATTTTCTGTTTGAAGAACACACAGATTGTGGTAAGTGAAATGGAACATGGTTCCTGTTCGTTTATACATGAGTTAATATATGATCTCACATAAATCTATTATGTCAAACATATGTTACTCCTATTACAGCATTTGTATATAGCATATTGTAGATTATACATATTTTTATTCCACAAACGGCTTGGGTAAAAGCACATGGAATATGTTATTGAAATGGCAATTAAAGCAAAAATACATAGTAAGAACTGCAGGTAGACAGAGAGATTAGTTTATGAGGAAGGCAGGAAAGAAAGACCTACAAGTGAATTAAGGGGAATAAAAAATAAAAGCACTAAACACGTAAAGATACTAAATAAAAGCTGGTGTACAGAACTGGCACGTAGTTGGCTCTTACAACTGTTTATATGCCTGAAGACTTAGCACTAGCTAAAATTAAACAAACTTGTTTAACATTTCGTAGTGCAAAGCCAAAATCCAGAGCTAGGGAAAAGGTAAAGATGTAAGGCATGAAATTCATTATTTTCTAATACAACAAAATAGTAAAGGGTGACTTTAAATTCAGCCCCACTTGGAGAAAAGAGTAGCATCAAAGGATACAGTTTCCACAGATGAAGAGGATGATGAAGTAAATACAGACCAACATTCCTGGAAAAGAGGGGCCGCCATAAGCCATGATCCCATCATACATCACCGAATTCCAGTCCTCCCCAGTCAGGATCTAAATGACACATTCCCACCAATAAGGGACACAGTGTTAGACCACACAGAGAATTTGAAAACCCCATTAACACAAAGATATCTACTATCCTAGAGATCACCCCCTCCCCCAAGATGTTTGGAGGCTCTGGCTGTATCCATTCCACAAATTAAAAACAAAAAGAGAGAATGTATAAAGGGCACCCAAAGTGTTTTAAAAAAAAAAAAAAAAGCAGAGATGCTCCCTTGAAGACTGATGGTTGAAGCCAAATGGCTCTCCAAGACATCTTTGTTTAAGTCTTCCCACCTCTCCCAGGCACTTCCCTCCCACGTGTCTGTTGTTTTGGACAAGCTGTGCAACCTACAGCTTTGAGGACAGCACACAGCACAGCCTGACACTTCCTTTCACCTTGAACGTGAAATCGTGAACCTGATGCTCTTGGCTGATCACTCTTAAAACTACAGTCAGTTTAACTGCTGTTTGATTTTTTCTCTGGTGCAGTGAGCAGATATTTGTTGCCCAGAACTGTGGGAGATGAAGGGTTGGGATTTGGCATGCTGGCAATGTCCTGGAACATGGCAATGGCCATTCTCTTGTATGACCCTGATAAGCCCTGGTGGCCTTGTTACTCAAGGGCTTTAGCTTATTTCCCCACTTTGGGAGGGAATATCCCTGTCTTGGCAACACAGAGTGGTGCCATGCTCCCAGAGCTATTAGCATGGTGTACAGTCTCAGGGACTGCCAGGTGGCAGAGGAATGGTGCAGGACCTGGTCTGTGTCTCTCCGTGTAATCACAGTGTCTTGGTTCCATCTGCGCTACTTATGCTCTTACCTGAAATACAGTGAGGAGGGACTGGGGGAAGTTGTCAAATGTACTCCTCCTGGTCTGCATTTCGTCAAAGTTAAACTTGCCCCCAAAGAGCTGCATCCCCAGGAGGGAGAAGATGATAATGAAGAGGAAGAGGAGCAGCAACAGGGAAGCAATGGAGCGAACTGAATTCAGGAGTGAAGCCACAAGGTTGCTCAGGGAGTTCCAATACCTGGTAGAGAAAATAGAGGCAGTTAAAAATTCTTGACTCCAAGACAGGTGCTCATGGCCTGCACAGGATATTGGTTCAGGCTGCCTTCTGTGTATAAGCAGGCATTTCCAAACACCCTGTTAAGCAGTGAATCATTGATGTGCTTCCCTAAGATAATGAGACCTACCACAGCTAATGAGTAATTTTACTACCACACATGTACATGCACAATTCCCTCCACCCCCACCCCATACGCACACCCAGAAGATTATTGCAGCACTCTCCATCTATGTCTCTGCAAATCTTATATCAATATACAGTGATTAGTTCTTGCTGCTTCAGTGAGTTACATTCTAACCAACCTCATTACAACACTCACAGATGTTATGGCTTGCCAGAATACCTCACTCCAGAGAATGGCCTGTAATAACTAGCAGGAGCAGATGGGGAAACAGTTTGGATGCAAATACAAACGTGTCCAAAATCTGGTGTGAGTATGCACTTGGACTCACTCACAAATAGAGGTTGCTACGCTTTCCGGGACTGAGAAGAATGAGGAAGATACTAAAGGTCCTTCACATCCTGCAATGCTTGTTTTACATGGACTCTTAAAGGAAGACTCCACATCCCTAAGGACCTTAGTTTCTTTTGCTGTTGGAAGAGCACACCATCACTGCTTTTTGGGTACCAAACTCTTTACACTTTCTCAGGCAGGCTGCAGAACATTTTGGAAGGGCTTAGAGCTAGATTCAAAGACAGCTGGCCAAGACATTTCCAGGATCCCCAGGACACCAAGGTACCAGCTGATCACAATGACCAAAACCAAGAGATATTTCTTCTGTTCTCTGGGACTAGCATTAATTTATTGGATATGACTAAGGTGAAGCCCACTTAGACCAGCTCCTGAGAAAAGGAAAAAATGATCTTTGACCTAACACAAATGACAGACAATTGACACTTCTGCCTTTGGAACAGCTGCAATTAAAGAGAAGAATATGGCTAAGACCTGCTCTCCCACAGTTTATTCAGGCTTGTGCCCAGACCAGGCTGATGTATGCTACAGGAAAATGATCTTCTTGCCCTTGTGGTCCCACTTAAGGGTTCAAAGAGACACTGGTAGCATGCTCCACTTCAACATTTCTGTTTGCTTGCTTTCTTCTCCAGGCAGCACAGAAGCCATGTGTTGGAGAAATGCTGGAATTTTTCTGAAGAATCAACACATCACCCATGGAGCAACTTCCACTTCAGTCCTGCATCTGCTCAACCACTCTTACCCTACAGCTTAGTATGTCAAGAACATTTTTATTATAGGGAGCTTTGAGTATGACAGAGCTTTCAGACTAGGTTTAAGATCAGGTGTCATCTTCCAGTCACCTGATTTTGAATGCACATTACTCGCAAGCTTTGGTGGCTTGCACAAGGTCAACAAGCCAGTAATGCTTCCCTGTGATCCCTAAGTCTTCCTTCCAGCATTGTCTCTTATGACCACCATGATTTGAGATCCTATCATGGTCAATATCCTCCACTCCCTTCTCCGAAAGCCCACAACAATGAACCTTTCTGTCCTTAAAAGACTGACTTTTTAGACATATTTTCCTTAGAGAAATAAGCTCTACTTAAGAAGGATGGCAGACATATCTAGCTCTCCCACTCCTTGGAGGAAGCCTGATAGTTCTTACATACAGATCTGTCTTTTCTGAGGACAGTTTAGTCAGTAGAGACAAAGTCTCTTAAAATCCCCCTTAAAATAGTGTTTTTACAATGTTAGTGCAAGAAGGTTTTCCTTGTCCCCTTGCAGGAATGTTTGAGTGGCCCAAATACTTTGTAAAGGTTAGCAATCTGACCTGCAGAGGGGATACTGCCATGTCCTCTGAAGTTCAGCAACCAGTTCATCTCCTACAGCTGAACTTCGGAGAGAACCGTGATGTTTCCCTCCAGCCCAGGTTCAGCACTTCAGAGAAAACAAGAGCGCTTTAAAGTTCAGCTGCAGTTAAAGAGATGAGCAACGTAAAACTACAGAGCAAAGGTACGGGCATGGAAGCTGTGGGCTCAGTGCCACCAAAGGCCTGTATTAAATGTGCAATGTAACAGCTCACTGTGTTTGTGTTTATGCTTACAGCTTCACACTTGGGGAAGAAGGGAAAATAACACAGAAAAAGGGAAAAACAAATTCTGATGAAACTGGACTGAATTTAGCATCCTTAAACCAGAAATGGATGGGGACCAGAATATCTTCAAGCCCTCCAATGTCAGCCAGGACACACATTTTTCTAGATCTTTCTAGCAGTGTCCTTAAGAGGCATACAGTAAAGCTGTTACACATCTGAATAGTCTCAATGACTCACTTAAAGCTTAAATGCCTTGCTATCTCAGAGCACAACTGTACAGACTTTTATCAGCTCTGCATTTCTTACAAATGGCTCAATACCTGAGATTCAGTTTCTTATGTAACTCTCAAACTTTAAAGCAATTAACTGAGATGACCTGGTGATAAGATTAGTGCTGCTTTATCTGTGCTCTGAGTGCTACCTAGAAATACAGCACCATTAGAAAAGTAAACAAACCAATAAGGGGAAGAAAAAAAGAGAGAGAGGAAAAGAAAAAAGGAGAAGATAAGGAAGGCTTGACTTGACTAGGATGTGGAAATAAGGATGGTCTTATCTCAGCATTCTTGAAGCCTGAACTGAGGTTACCACGTGCAACATCATGCGGTTGCAGAGCTAACTTGAACACCCCCTCAAAGTGAGATCTGGGGTTATTCAATGAAACACAAGGCTTTAGGTCAGGAACAGTAGAAGTCCAGACAAAGAAAAAGTCTCTGACCACTCCGTTGTCTTTGGTTAATATACTACAAAGAAGAAACAAAACAAACTAAACAAACAAAACAAACAAACAAAAACAACCACAAAAAAACACTTAAAATAAATCTCATGGCACTGCAGGGTGGAATTGGAGAATTTGGACCAGGCAGCATACAATAGGAGGTAAAAAAAAAAAAAGCACTGATGCTTGCCCAGACCTATAGGGAAATGAATGTGTTTCCTAGCATCTCCCAAGATGCCAGTGAATGAGGCACTGCAAAACCCCAGTGAGCAGGACATGATTATGATCCCTGTTTCAAAAGGGAGAAATAAGATGCAGAAATATTAAATGGATTGTTCAACATCTCACATAGAAATCAATTGCAGAACTGGGTTAGACCTTAATGCTGTGTTTAATTCTCTTCCCTCTCCTCTTCATTGCTTTCCACTGTGGCTTTATGATACTGGCAATCACAGATGCAGAGCTTAAAACAGTAGCAACAGCTGGCAGCCTCATTGTGGGAAAGCTTCCCACACTGTTCATCCAATATAAAACCATTTTGAAAGCAGGTACATAAAAAGGCGCCCCATCTCTCCTCCCTACAGTTAACAGTGACATATCTAGTGACAGGATTTAGGTTTAAAATATCAATTTTCAGTATACTGTTGCAAACAAGTTGACTTCAAAGTATAAAGGACTAAATACAAGGATTTATAATGCAGTAAAGTACTGTGTATAAAGAGAAAATTATTTGTGTTCTCTCAGTAAAGGAAATTTTTTCCACACAGCACTGTACAAATTAGGGAGAACAAAACATAGATTATATTGACTGCCTCTCTAATGTACAAGACAATGGTTCAAAGAGTATTTATAATCTTGGAAAAAATGTTTGCTCTTGAAATTCTAAATGTGGTTTCTAAAATTATGTTTTATTCATCTGATGGTGTCTTTGTTTCTTTTATATTAGGGAGTTGTATTTGGGCTTTTCCTAGAAGTGTATCATCTGAAAGCACCCAGAATTTGTTTGCGCTTGGTGTTTACCATGGAAAATCCGCACAAATATAAGAAGATTAGGCTACCTACTGACATACTTTCACCAGTTTCCCTGCTTTGTGCCTTTTTAACACAGGTGCTGATCACTACTTCCATCTCCACTGTATGTCCACGTCACTGCTCCTGAATACACACAAAACATCCCTCCTGTTCTTCCCACCTTTCCAGGGCTGTATCCTTCTGTATTATCATTCCACTCATGTGGCATTTTCCACTAGTATTGATGATGTCAATGTCACTAAATTGCCATTGTGTTTAAAGCTAAATGAATAACAGAAAATATTATAATTTACGGGAGAACATCAAAAGTGTAAGTTTTACTGTAATGTCAGAATATTATCTCCTGCAGTCAGACATGAGTGGGCCTGAAGTACTGCTTTGGAGGCTTCTGCTAAGGCCTTCCACATGAGTGTGAACTTCACCCACGGAGGCAAAAAATCATGGAGAAAATTATGAATAATTAAAAAACATAAATTTGAGACTACTGCAACCTACTTGCCAATATTTTAGGAACAGGAAAGAAGAAAAAATCCAATTAATACATTATTCATTGCAAGTTATTCCTCATCTCTGACTGTGCTTTACACATAGGCCCCTGTACAAATTACAAGACATATTCCAGGTAACATTTTCTTCCATGCAAAACTGGATTTCAGATCTGCTATGGAGTGAAGGTAAGCATTACTACTCCTATTGCTGGCTGTTTCCTACATTACATCTCTGCCAGAAGCTTTAGCAATATTTGAGTATTCCAATAGATCAAGCTTCCTAAAGTATTAATGATATTCTCTCAGCATTTGCCTTTCTTCTAGCTAATTCTCCTAGCAAGATTATATATTTTGTGTAGGAGTGGAGAAATGTCTTGAAAAAACAATGACCTCTCCAGGATGCTATGTTGAAGCTTATGCTTTTATAGCTATTGGTATGTTGCCCTGGGTGTATCTGATTACCCAATGCCTGAAACAGCTACTAGTTCCCTCAGAAACCAGGCCTGGGACTTGGTGACGATAGCTTTTAGACCCAAAGATCCAGGAAAAACAGTCCCTGGACCAGAGATCCCCACTATTTCTGAAAGGGCAAAGATGCTTCTTTTGCTGGAAACTCTTATTAGCTGGAACATTTTTGCTCACCTATTACTACATGTCTAAATAGGCCTTTTTTTTTTTTTTCCTTCCCCTCTTTTAGTAGTTGCAAGCTTGCTTTGGCCACTTTCTCTGAGATTGTAAACTGATTTTCTGTCTCTGCCATCTGACCCTGAAAACAATCCACCCTGCCAGAGACTGAAGGCTCAGAGAAGCTTTAAAGGCAAATGTACAACGCAAGAGTCCAAGTCTGTTGTTATTTCTGCCTCACAGCTCTGCCATCTTGACTGTTTTCCAGTTCTGGTCTTGTTTTTTTCTCATGCTCTGTGTTTTCTATCTCAAGTTTGTCAGAGATTTCCTTTGAGGGAGTTTATAGCAATTCTAGTGACTTTTTCATAGCTGAGCCTGCAGAAAACTCACTCTTTCACCACCTCAGTTTAGCTTTTCGTAAGGTGCTGACTGGTGCCCACATGGGAAAAGGCAGGCCCTGGGCTGCTTTGAGTGACCACATGGGCAGATTTGTTCCAAGAGCTCCGATCTGGGTAAGTCAGGAGCCGACCTTTCTTATGACCTCCCTTCAAGCTGAAAAACTCCTGTGATACCAAACTGGTGTTTTGGAGGAAGGAAGAAGGGACTATTTAATAGGTACCACTGTGCCTTCTCGTAGAGGGAGAGAAGGAAGGTAAAGGTAAAACAAGGGAGTCTGGAGTGTGGAAAAGTCTGTCTTCTTTGTAGAGCTGCTGCTGCTTGCTGGACTTCTCTGAAGGAAATGGGTTGGCAACATTTTTTGCCTATTGCTGTTGGTGTTGATGCTATCTCCCACTTAGGCCACTGTTGTGTCTGCTGGAGCTGGCATGGACTCCTCAGTGTCACCAAAAAGCAACAAAAAAGGTCACAAGGCTATCTGCTGGTTTGTTTTCACTTTGTCTTTCGCACTGAACTTAAGAGCACAAACTGAGCTCATGTTATTGTCCCAGATTCTAGTTAATCTGCATGGTATCAAGTGTCTCCAGAACCCTATACCAAACTACCCCCAAGTCCTTACCACTCATATCATGGACACCAAGTCTGTTCAGCCTTCCCCATCCTGCCCTGGTCTTCAGATGACAACTAGCAACCTATCACTCTCACTACCCAATTAATGTTAAAAAAAAAAAATAGTAAAGAAAAGAAAAAGCTACAATGTGATTGACTTTAAACTATATATGGTGTGCAGCCCTCTTAAATTCCAAAACAAGCACAGAAGTACCTTGTGATTTTAAATATTCTTAATAGCCGAACACATCTCAACACTGAAATGCCCAGTGGTGACATGATCTTTGTCTCAACCAGAATCGTTTCCAGGATTCCTCCACACACGATGAAACAGTCAAAGCGGTTGAAGAGGGACACAAAATAGGCCTGCAGACCAAGGCTGTACATCTTCAGCAGCATCTCTGCCGTGAAAAGAGCTAGCAGCACCTTATTGGCAGTGTCTCATGAAAAACAAACAGAAACAGAATGAAGAAACTTAGTTAAAGGATCATCAGAGATAACTATTGACCCTTGCCTATAAGAACTCCCTTCTGGGATCAGCCTGAAAGAGCAACCTTATCTAAGCTTGGGTCAAAGAATGGACTTCAAAAGTGTGGGCAGTTCATTCATAGAAATGTTTTACAAGGATGGTTACAGCAATTCTTATGTATTGCACACACAGCTGTGATGTGTTACACAACCTCCATGGCAGGGATATGCCTTCCCATGCTCAACCTCCCGTCATAGTTGTCATCTGCAGATGGGAGCGGGAATAGAAGAGCTGTTGTGCTACCTGCTGTTGCTTAATTAGGCCTTTCAGCTGCTCTCGCCTCCAGTGAGGTTTCAACTGCTCTGCAGACTGAAGAACTTTACAAATCTCTCTTCCTTCCACACCTCCCTGGTAGCTAGAATTTATCATAAAAACCATTTCAGGGAAGACCTTGGAGAACTTGTGGCTCCCAGTAGCCATCCATAAATTGGAAATCCAGTTGCTGCAGATATATATTCAGCATAACCCCCTGATTTCATCTACACCCAACAGAAAACTGCTTTGGCTAGAAACCAGAAATTTATGTTTTCCCTGAAACCTCTCCTAATGTGGGCAGATATTTTCTTGTATTGGTTAATGTCCTCCTCAGAAAAAGGACTATCTGCAGCTGTGTATGCGCCTTTTACACTGTGTTGCTCAACACACCAGCTCCTCCCTCAGCCCCCTTTCCTGACACTGACCATAATAAATAGCACCATCAGACTCTCCTCACCTTGGACCTCAGTGAGCCAGTCAGGCTGGTTGTAGTGTTCAGAGGCAATAGTAAGGGTGTTAAGAAACACGAGGAAGATCACCAACCAGTAGAAAACATTGGACTTGACAGCGGCACGGCACTTTCTTCTGCAGAATCGATTCCACCGGCGCCAGTAGCGACTTGAAAAATTAGAAAAGAAAGAGTGTTTTTCAGATGGGGAACCTTAGGCTACTGCAAAGCTCTGTCAAGGGAGACTCTAGTCTTGATTCATTGTCCAAAACTGGTAGAGGATAACTCTGGATTTCACCCTGAGAAATGTTCTCTCCTTATCATCTGAGTCAACAGTAGTGATCATGCTTTCTTTAGCTCTAGGAGTAAAGTTAGTCCTAAGCCAATTTGCAACATTTAATGATGAAGAAACCTCTTCAAGCAATCTCTTAATCTGATTAAGACATCCATCACAGCTATCCTGAGGTCTTTTAGCCCAGTTCCCATGGAAATCTTTATTCTTTCTGTACCTAATGCTTGTGGCCTGAACTCAGAATAGTCGATGAAAAGATGTCCACTATATAGCATGGACCTCTGGATAAAGCCCTTGGAGAGGTGGGATCAAATAAGTTCTGTGGAAGGTTTCCTACACTCTGCAAGGTTCAGGACCTAGCCTAATCCCAGAGCTAACTCTGATCAGAAAAACTTAGGGGACCTCAACATCTCACCTTCATGCCTGGAACTAAGGATACCATTTGTTAATCAACAAACCTTTTAAAGTTTGCCTTCCATGAACACATCCTCTTATGTCACTGATTTCTGAGGGTAATTACTAACCACAGAAGATATTTAAAGCTAATTACACACCTCCTACTCTTCAGAATTTAACTTGCATAGCAACCAGTTTCCAGGCAACATTTGCCACTGTATAATAAATCTAATAGTTTTTATATAGATGGTATATACATAGGGGTGTGTGTGTGCGTGCTCTATGGAGATGCACACATACACAACATTACAGGATAAAGGAGGAGAGAACTTTTCTTGGCTAGTCTTCTCTTACACATCATTTCCAGAGATAAGCTGTGGCCATGCTTCACGTCAGGGTTCATCATCTAGATAGACTAAAGCCAGGCGACATGAACGTTGCACACTGGCCAAGAGCTTTGCAACATTTTAACAGGTAATCAAATCTAAACTGTTTTAGCTATGTAATTTGTAAGGGCATCTAGTTTATGTAGCTCAATCATTTAATCAAGGTTGTGCGTTTTGCAGTGGATTGGAAACAAGAAATGATCTTCCAGCTTTCAAAAGTCACAACACATATGCATATACATTGCCCTTAAACCGTCAGCAATCCCTCACACTTGTGTGTACTTGTGCACTAGTGTGCATGCACATCACCACGTGGTGATACAAGTGTTTTCTTGTGCTTACACATAATACTTTAAAACCATGGATTGTACAAATGTGATCATGTATGTAATGCTCTGCACAGGGATGCATACGGGCAATATGTACACGTATGTGGATTCCTGAATTGACCTTACTGTTTATCACTTAATTAAGCTGAAGGACAGAGTTATATTCTTGTCCCAGTTACTGTGAAAGTTTTTTTTTTTTTTTTTTTTTTTTTTAATATATACATATATAAAATTGACTCTGAATTCAGAGTGTGGAGGGCAGCTGCTCCTACTGAAGATGTAGAAGTGGACTGGACATTAATAATAAAGTTACATGTATTCAGTCAACCCTTCCAATGGAAACCCACAAATGACTACCTGAGGACTACTTCACATTGTTAAGAACTAAGTCAACAGAGAAGGAAATATCACCATCGCAAGATTGTGCCTCATGATAAAAGAGCCTTCAAAAATAACCTGAAGATGCAAACTTGATCAGTTGAAAGATTTACAATCAAGCAGACTAGAGTACTGGAACAAAGTGTAGAAAACAGAACCTTGAGCTGCCAGGGTTTATGTTGATGGGTGTAGTATAATTATGTGGTTGAACTTTTTTTCCTTCTGCTTTTATATTTTATGGTTCAAAATGTGTAGATAGCAATCAGATAGGTACTTCTGAGTGAAAATATTCTCACTAGTCCCTGCATCTTAGTTCACTGTGAAGCATGTTGATGTTTGGTAGACGATTGACTAATATCTACCAAGTTTGGCAGCATGTTCTAGAATCAAGATTGTGTCCAACAAATGCAGGAATAAACACTTCACAAGGTAAGGAGCAAAACCAGTGGAAAGGAAGAAAACAAAAAAAAATCAGTTTTACTTACCTAAACTTAGATTTGGAGATCCGATGCCTGAAAGATAAAAATTGCCATTAAAGTTTCTGAAGCTGTCCCGTACCTCCTAGACTTTTTTGAGAATAGTGACAGAAAGAAGCAAAGTTAAGCTCAATTCTTTTTTTTAAATGCATGCTGTTTTCCTTTTGAATCCCCTGTGAGGCAATATAGGCACTGGGTGGGGCTAGGATTCTCTGATATCTAAATCTTGTTGTTTGGTGGGAGTCATGAAGAAGGAGTCATGCAATTCTGCTACTTACAGATATTAGTGAAATAGCCTTTCTCTTGAGTAAAAAGATGGCCTAATGCTAGGAGTGTTGTACATCTGCTACCAAATTTATTTTTCAAGAGTAACTCTCTTTTTTTCCTTTTCACCACAGTTTTTTTTTTCTTATATTAAAATATGTATGACTTTATACAAACAGACTTGTTGCTTTCACACATCACCTGTCACTTCAGGATATATAAGCACATTATGAAACCATGGGGAAAATAATGCTTTCTTTTCTTTTCTTTCCTTTTTTTTTTTTTTTTTCCCCAGCAATTGAGAGAAAAACAGTATATGGTGGACATTTTCATGTTTACATACCAATGATCATATTTATTGGTCTTTATTATCTATGTAAAGTGTCTTAAAATTAAATAGGACTGAACAATCAGCAATTCTATTGCTATCAATGAAATTAGGGGTAACAAGCATTCCTGAAAATTGGGGCATGTTCCCACTAAACATGTGTTTAAATATTTAATTCCATTCACTCAGGTTCATTCACCTAAATAATCTCATTAGCCTTACACAAGAAGTCAAAGGAAAAACTAGGGACAGATCCCAATTCCCAAGCATGTGTCTTGCTCTGCTTAACACTTGTCCTGTAAGTCCCTCAACTGTCTTGTAGTATGTACACATTGGTGCACAGAGAGAAATAAAGGTATGTGTATGCAACGACATTACTCAGAGTTGATTTAAGAAGCTTCAAAATCCACTACCAATAACAAAAGAAATGAAAATCTGGAGAGTGACTATGAATAAGATATTTCTGCTGAGTGAAAGCATTTCTTAAAGTTCCCTCTATGATAAGAAAGTGATTAATTGTTGACAACGGTCAGCAAAGATCTTCCTGTACTGGCTTAAAAATGGATTCACTGTTAGCTGACACAGGAGAAAGTAATGCTCAAAGCATCCAACACTACTTTCTCTAGCAGTCTTAAAACTGGCCATGTCCCTCTTTGAGGACATCGGTCACTGATATGTAGTCTGTGATGGGCCAGTTTCCTTATGTGGAAGACAAAAAAAAAAAAAAAAACAACAAACAAAACACAAAAACAACAACAAAACCTTTGCACTGAATTGCTGTGTCAAAGGCAGCTTGTCTGGGCCACACATAGGCAGCAGCATGGTTACAGACATATGCAAGAACTCTTTCAAAACAGAAGAAGAAATGCACTGACTGCACAGAATGCTAAATTATACTGCAGAGGCGATGGAAATTTATTAAAGGTGCTTCACTAGTTATCCACAGAGCATATCCTTAATGTTAATACTATCTGAACATCACACTGAGAAGTCTTGCTTACTAAGCCCTACCTACTGACTGTAATGGATCAGATTTACAAGGAACAGGAAAGAAGGATCAGACAAGGCTAGGAGAAAGAAAAAGAAAAAAAAATGCAATCACAGAGAAAGCTTGACACTGAAAATGAGATGGCGAGGACTTTCACAGGAAGAAGTTGGGGGGGAGGAAAAGAGAGCAAGAGAGATGTCATGGGGGATTTGCTCAGTGTAAGGTGAAGGAAGGACAGGGAGTATGAAGTCCTCTGATGACCTCTCTGACTGATGGTTTCCCAGTAAGGGAGCTCTGCTCTGTTGCATTAAAGGAATCTTTTATTTATTTAGGCAAAAAGAGATGTGGCAGGTGTAGTACTCATCACGCATGTGACAATTATCTTTGGAGCATTACAAGCAGCAGCCAAGTGCATTCAGTGCTCCAACAGGTTAGCTACAAACCACTGCCCTCCCCCCCAGTGCCTTACTGCTACAGCAGAAGGCTCTATCACATGTGGGTGTGCTGTATATATAGAACAGAACAAGGGAGGAGGAAGAGATTTATATTTAGAGGCAGAATCCAAGAGCAAAATTGAATTCTGGAAACACGAATTGCACAATAACTGGTTTTGACAACATTATGCCCTACTCTGAAACATATTTTTCAAGTGACCCCTGTGATCCAAGAAGCCTTTGTCTTTCAGAACCAGTATTAACTACATAGTACACAAACATGTTCTTAGAGCATTTTTCAGACAGTCAAATAATCTGAATTTGGGGCCTTGTCATGGCCGCTTCGTGACACTCCAAACTAGCACTAGCCAGGGATTCGGTGGACCAGATTCTCTGCTATGGGTTTAAACAGGGATCTCTTGCACCCCTGATATTCTGGATGCTCTACATATTTGGGAGAAAGAGAGCTTCCCCACTTGTGTCCTACTCTGGAATGTCTCTCTCTCTTTTTTTTTTTTTTTTATCATGGTATTGGAGTCTATGAGAAAATTACTGCAGATCACTACTACTGAGTGTTTTTGTCATAGAGACCACGTAACTCAGATTATGTTTTAGAAAGGCAAACATAGAAATCAGATTTTTATCATTTGACTAGATATCTTTAATTCTCTAAAAAAACTCTGCTAATCTTACCTGGTTATATACCACATACAGATAAGACAGTCAAATTTAAAGATTTTATAAGCATAAGCTCAGGATAATCAGCGTAATTTAAATGTAGTGAGATAGCCCATATTCTGAGAGATAAAGCAACAAAACAGATCTTTGGAAAGCCATCTTCCCTTTCTGTCTTCATGCTGATGGAAGGTTATTTCATTCCAGGATGCTGGAATCCCTGAAGAGAGGATGCCCACCCTGGGGTCCTTCCCCCCTGCCCCCACATTCCTAGGACAAGAGCATATAGTGACATAGAATCAGGAATTCTCAATTCATTCTCATTCAAAGGAATTATTTTCAGGAATGCATACTGCATACCTAATAATCTCTCACCCTAATAAAGTCTTAGGGTTAAGTTCTACCCTCAGCTACTTCTTTGCTATTCACACTGAAAAAATGGGCCTCCATCCTTCCACCTGCTCTCCTCTGTACAATGCAATTAATACTTCAGGGACATACAATGACCATTTCTAATTTTTGACCATTTATTAAAAGCTCTAGCAAAATAGAACAGAAGACTGGCCCTGGAGAACTTGAGCTCTGATGTGGACTGAGATCCTTCTGCTTGCCCTTCTTGCACAAGCACTGAAGAACATGCTGACCTGAACAAGTGATGCTGGTTTTAAGAGAGGTGGTTGTTAGCCAGCAGCAATAAGAATTTGCAGAACATCCTGAAGAAAAGTGGATCTATCTGTCTTAAAATTGAGCTGGTTTGATATTTATCAGGCCTTCTCGGGCTGGGAAACAGACTGGGAAAATAAGCCATCACTTCAGAATTGTTCAAAAACACCAGTAACTATAGTGAACCTGCAAGTAAACTGTCTCTTTCCCCTTTACCATTGGCTCTTCTGTTGATTATGACAAGAGCTGCATAGGAATTATTTTACCAGGAAAACACCAAGTAAAAATCAGTGATGGTTCAGCTGCCAGGGAAAGCTTTCATTGCTCATAATATTTTAAGGATAATGTTTTCGGTTAAAAAGCCAGCGTAGGCTGTTCATTTTGTTTTATCATCTTTTATTGTTTTAACCCTCTTTGGTGGAAAAAACAATCAAACTGTCCCCCAAATGTAGGGAAATCCCAGCCAAGGTGAAAATGCCAAACAGCTTATTGTTTCAGTGAAAGCAGATCATTTTAAGCTGTCTTTCCCTTTGAGCTCAAGTGCTTCAGTTTTCTACTGTGGCTCCATGGAACAGTTTCCTACTGTTTTCACAAAGGTTTTTTTTTTTTTTTTTTTTTTGTCTTGCTAGTACATATGTGTAAAAACAAGTTCTATTATGGCACTCCAGATCTGTATGACTGTATTAGAAAATTAGCATTCTGGTTGTATTAGAAGATTATATACACTGCCATCCTGCACAGAACAGATTACTGTTGATTATAAGCAACAGCCTGTCCACAGGAATCTAAGACCTGCTGAGCAGTAACCATAGAGGTTTTGAGAAATTACTCACTATTGGAAAGTCTTGGGTATAAAGCCATCCTGTAAACAGAAACCCATTGCTCCTAGTTCTGCGTTTATCTCACTGATACTTGTAGAGGAAACACTTTTCCTTGTACCTGGAGGCAACAGGCTATTAGAGCTGTGACACATCAGAATTAAGATAAGTTCTACTTCTAAACATTGGCCTTGAGGATAAAAGCTGTTGTGTTTCTACTACAGGGCAGATGTCAGCACAGTACAAGGCAATATCATGACAGAGATGATATACTGTGGAAATTCTTGGATGTTTTTCAATGTCCTGTGGAACCCTACAAAACCTTCTTCAAATTCAGATACCTGATAAAGGTAGCACCCACCTTAGGAAGGGAACTACTCTTGGCCACATCTCACCTGATGGCAGCAGAATTTAACTAGGGATGAATAGGAATGAAGTTTTTGTTTTAGTTTCAAGAAATCAGATTTACAAAATAAGCAAAGAGATTAGATGTTATATTCCTCCTGAAACTCCTTCTGCTGGTTTGAAGGCTGGCATTGCTCCAGACAGCACAGCTGATGAAGGCAGTTTCTATAGTATGGATACTATAGAAATAAAAGCTTCTTTGAAACAATTCATCAGTAGGAGTGTGTTTGAGAGGTACTCTCTTGATCTCACATAGCATATGTCTTTGTGGAGCTGAGAAAGGCTGTCAGGGAAGATCTCCTTTTCCAAAAGGCATGCTTGAGCCTGGCTTCTCAAGCAGATCTTTCTGTCATTCACAGACCAAGCCTTTCAAAGCTCTACAGTTTTTTATACAAACAAAAAGAACAGCCAGTAATTCTACGTTATCTTCACTAAAAATGCTTTTTCCTTCAGTTGCCTGGATACTTTTTACCATGAGCCCATTCCGAAGGTGAGATCAGCCTGTAACCATGGTGGTGGTGGCAGTGCCGGGGTGGTTAAATGCCCTACCAGCCTGATGCCACTAAATAAATAAATGTATTATCTTTGACTTGAAATCTCCCTGTTGCTTCAGTCATGTCTGGTTGCAGCTTGCCCAGTGCAGTCTCTGCCCTCTAGGAAAAAATGTGTTTATAGCAAGACAATGGGGACTCATGGCCACTAGATGTTTTTAGCAGGCTGGTAAAAATGAAGACTCGTCTGCAATACATGAAACTCTGAAACAACTGAACAAGAAACTTGTCTGGCCATTTCACCTGTAAAAACAAATTCCAGAGGGCAGATGACTGCTCAAAAGTCCAGGGCTAGACTTCAGCTAGAGTAAATCAGGATGGCATGACCATAATTATTAACACTTACTGAAAGTCACTAGTACTACATGAGGAACTTATTTGAAAAATTCAGCTGACTTCTGCATGAACTATTCTTATCATTAAGTGACACTGAAGAATTATTGGAAACACTGGGCCAAATTCTAATGCTCTGAGTCAGGTCCCATTGAAGTTACATACTATTCAAACCAATTCTGAAATCCTTGCTTACATTTTATATGTTCCAGCAGAATATTGACCTGTGAGAGGTTTAAATGAAGGCTCAGTGAGAAGAGGAGGACATAATAGTTCTTGAAACCAGGAAAGCTGATTTCTCTGTCCACCTGACTGTGTGATACAGTAAACAAGTAAGACAGAGAGGAGTCCAAGCCTTAGAGTGCTAGGCACATCTGAATATACCCACAACTGCAGAATCTGGAGCTCCACAGGTTTACAAAATCAGAAAGCATTGATGAAATTTGTATTTAATTCCGGACTTTCAAATATAATGATTGTCATTCGTTTTCCTGGTTGAAGGCTCCCATCCATCTCTGAGAGATGAAAAGCAATCTCAGTAAGGCCTTGAGGATCTTGAAGGTCCTTGGGTAAGGAGTAAAAAACCAACAATAACAACAACAACAAAAACCTCACCTTTCTCAATAACAGACTTCAATTTCCCTACTGTGCACCACCCATTTTCAATGGAAGTGGAAAGTGGCAAGGAAACTGTTTATCTCCCTGAATCTTACACGTCCTGCTCTGGTGAAACTTAGGGCGCTGTTTTAAGATTTACAACACAGGAAGAAGAAATGAAGTTCTGTTTTCCTGTTGTCTTTCTATGTCCTCTTCCTCCAAATGTATCAGACATAGCTATCCCTTCTCCTAATACTGTGGGCATGGTGATCACTGCGCCAGACCACAGTACTGTTTTTTTCCTGTGGACATGTTAGACTGTTTTAAGTAAACTACATTCTAAATCATGATTACATGTAGAGTTGTGTTAAACTTCAGCTCTCTTGGCCATATTCCAGCTAAGGTAATTAAGTTCTGCATGCCAAAAATCCCCATACAGTTCCAGTGCAAAACAAGCTACCCTTCCACATCTCCTTGTACACTCATGTCTTTTCTCCTTAAGCTTTTAAACACCTGTCACATTTTACCCTGAAGGTGGCTGAACTCTAACATAATCCTTGCATGTACGGCTCATAAAGTGTTTTAGGATCCTTTGGGATTAAGGGCATTAAATGAATGCAAACTGTAATATTAAAAATATATGCAACTTTATAGTAACAGTTGACATTGTTGTTGGCACTGTGTAGCACCAGGGGACCCATTGTGTTAGGAACCGTAACTGCAGAATAGAGATGGTTCTCCAAATTAGATCCAGCTGGAAGAAGTGGTCACATATCCAGCTACTGCTTTCTACAGAGTGACAGGAGCACAGGCATCTCAGTGGGGTGCTAAAGGGAGAGTTACAACTGCCTTAGTGCTATGAATAGACCTATCCTGGCTCCTTCAGAAAAAAAGTTCCTAATCTAAACTATAATGCCAGACTCAGCAGGTACACAATGGCAGGCAGGTGAAGGAAAGCTGTCACAATTTCTTCTGGGGTTTGTAAGTCACTGGCTGACACTTCCAGGAAAGCGGACTGAATTTATAACATATTTCACATATCACATCGTGTAATGCAGATAAGATCCCCTCCTCTTCAGTTTGTAGAGGAGAAGGCCAGGGGTGTGTGTGGGAGACACAATCAAGGTTTATGAAGTCATGAAAGTGATAGATAAGCTGAATGCAGAACTGTTGATCACCAGATCTCACAGTATAAGAAGGAGAGGGCATTGACTGAAAGTGGCGGTAGATCAGCTTAAAACAGATACACTGAAGTACTTGTCTACACAGCAGGTAGTGAGCTTCTGGAAACTTGTTGCCACAGGAGATTGTGAGGGCAGGCAGCATTAGCAGTTTCAGATAAATCCATGGCTGACAGGTCCATAGATCGCTGCTAAAGGCAAAAAGAAGTGTGCCCTCTAAGATCTCTAATATGATAAGCATGAATTCAGGAGCAGTAAAAGCTGAATGAAAGGCAGGAAATGATCAGGCTTGCACACTTGCCCTCCTGTCACTGTCAAGACCTGAACGTTGGACCACAGGTCTGCCAAAATAGTATTTTGGCATCAGTATTTCTTATGTACTTATGTTCACCAATTAATCAACACTGAAGGGTTCAAAGTACACCCAAGGACAGGACAGAGTCCCAGAATACTCCAGCAGAGTGCTTTGTCCATTTTTCAAGGAAATTTGGTGAGATTAACGTATTTGCCTGCAGCATAAGGTCCATTCCTGTTTGAGTCAGCTTGCAAAAAGCAAGAAAACATTCCTGTTGTCTGTTCTTGCTCTCTGTGGTGTTAAAAAGTGCACAATAAAATATAAATGTCTTCTATAACTGCTATCTCATGTTCTTGAGCATGTCTATTAACAACAATGGTGTGATTTTGAGGAGGCATTATTCCTTCCCTATTGATGCATTTCTTTGTCACTATGATGTTGTGTTCAGCACTTAAAGGGTGTAATTCAGCTGAAGGATGAGAGCTACCATATGTGTATTTCTATTACAAGATACCATAAAGTGTAGAGGAATCATTAGTGAAATTAAAATATACCAGTCAATTTCACTGCTTGGTCTGTATATGCTGGATTTCATTATCCATCACTAAAGATAAATTTTAAATTAAGAACATTTATCCATCAGTTCTTGTTTTAGCTACTACGCAAAACCAGCTCATCTTATTTTGGGAATTCTATGATTTATTTGTATTTATGTAATCCCAGAGGCTCTCCACTAACGTCCAGAGTGAGTTTACATTGCAATTAAGATAAGAAGTGGGATCAACAGATCGTCTCCATCCTCTCCTTTCACCCATACTGTGGTGTACTCCCCCTTAAAAAGGCTGACATTTGCCTTGGCTTTAAACCCACAAAGCTCAATCCAGCACCTACATACATATAACTGCGTATATGTACTCACGCTAGCCTAGCACCGCAGTTTTCGCCTTCAATATCTGCTCCAGGGACGTTGTCTGTGTTCACGGACTCGGTCTCACTGGTGGGCATGCTCACTGTAAGAGTCAAAGGGAAGAAAAAGAGAGGGTTGGCCATTAGAACCTGACACATCTATTAATGAATCACATCAGTGAAGGAACTGGTGTAATGAAAAGACCCTCAGCTGCAGCTCCGGAGGATTAGTTGATCAAGTCTGCTGCCTCCCTGCATAGGCCAGGATGGGCAGGTAGACTTTAGGAACATACATAGGTTACTTGAAAGCTAAGGGAAGGGGAAGAGCCAGCTGCTCATTTTCTTTCTGAGTTGGCTTCTGGCAATGTTATGAATGAGAACCACTGAAAATTAGAGAACCTTCAAAACCAAGAAAGAGGCTTTTGCTTGATTCAGTGAATGCTTAAGATGATTCCCCCTTACTTGCAACCAGCCCAGCCACCTAAATGCCCTCCCCAATCTCTTGTGGAGAGGAGTGCAAATAAAAAGTACCAGACTGATAGGTGTTCAAAAGACTTCTGTTAGCCTGATAGCAAGTACCACAAATAATACTGATGGCTCATCTGTCATATACTACCATTGATGCGTTTTAGCCCTGTACTTAGAAACTGGGCCTATAGGGATAAGAGGGAAATTCAGACTCTGACTCTTTCAGACAGTATCAGCAAAGGAACTAATTAATACGGACTGTGGCAGAGATTTAATCTTGACACCCATCAACCAAGATCTGGAAAGAATTTCCCCCACTTTTGCAGAAATGTCATGGAATAGCCATTAAATGAAAGCAACCTTAGGTGCAAACCTACTTCATCTGAATTCAAGGAGGTGTTATCTTCTCTTATGAAAACTTAATATTTTATTTGCTTCTGTTGATCACAAAGGTTCATGGTTTCCATTCCATGAATTGCTCCCAGCTCCTATATGGGCTTTAATAACTTCTTTCATACACAAACGTTCAACTTAAGGTAGAAGAAAAGAAAGGATAGTACAATGTGTCCTCTTCCCTTCCCTCTTTTTAATAAAAAAATTAAAAAAAATACAAAAATATACAGAAAATATTGCTTCAAACTGAGTAATGGAGGACTTAGGTCTCTCAGATGCCCAACAGGACAGCAAAACATGACCTGCACTGGATGTATATCTCAGATGAGATCTGACAGCATGCACTATTAGCTGTTAGAGAGGCTTTTAATAGCTTGTCAAAACAGGTTACTCGTTAATAAGAAAATATCTATTTGGGGGTCAATGGTGCAAAAAGAGACAAAACAGAATAAATATGCTCTGCGTTCCAATTGGACAGATGTTTAATGAGCCATGGGTACAGGTCTTCTTTCAGAAACTAGAAGGATATCAGAAGGTTCTTCCAAAGGTCTAAGAAATACCTGGGTTTCTGCTTTGAAAGAACTGTGGTAGAAATGCCCCTCAAAATATTTCCTTCACCCCATCCCAATGATGCAAGTGCTTCCGATGTGTATCTTTGGACATCTAAAGCTCTTCTACTGTTTTCTGTAGGAACACAGCCCATAGGAAATAATAGTCTCTCTACCACTCTTGACAAAACCATTAAATACTGTACTCTAATGGTGCTCATTTCTTTGCAAAGACTAGATGTTTTAATAACCTTGTCTGTTCAGAAAGATGAATTAAGAAATCAACTGAATTAATATTTTGATGCACATGGAAGAGTCAAGTAAATTGTAAGAAAAAATGACATTCATAATTCAAATTTTCAGTCCAGATTAAGCCCTTCAGAGGAAAAAAAAAACAAACACCGGTATTTGGCAAGTCATCTTTGAAGCTGAGGTAAAGCACTTTCAAGACATTATTTGAGCTTATTTGCAAATGGAAAACAATCTTGAAGACATTAGCAAGAGATTGATTTGCAGAACAGCTTATTATCTTGAGTGCATGAAGAGGACACTGCACAAGCAATAGAAAAAGCAAGGCACGCGCATGCAGAAGTATACAAAGATACATCATGTGTCAGTCTGCATAGAGACATATAGACACACACACAGACAAATATACGCAGTGTGGACACAAATTGCAGTCGAACATTACCATGGGTTTCTGTGGAGTGACTAAACCAAGCAAACTTTCCTTTCTTCTTATCAGGCAAGCCAGACGGAGTGCTTCCTTTCACAGACAAGATGATCAGTGTCAAGTACCAGGAACAAGACATCAATAGAGAACATGCAGCCAGTGACAGGCAAAAGAAAAAAACAAGGAACTCAGCTTGCACACGACATCCAGTTCTGTCTGAAAACTTCATCATGTGAATTAAAAGTACAAAACCAAAAACGAAAGTATACGGAAGTAAAAAATATTACAACAGATCACTGGAGGATAATGTTTCCTTGCTTTCTGCTCTTTTTTTATATTTGTCTTCCGAGACCATGAAGTGGCAGAATTTAAGTTTATGGGTCAAATCCTTTTTCCAGTGATATCAATGGCAAAACTCTTCTTGTTTGACTGCATGACCTACAGAAATCAGTGAGACTAAGGCAATCACAATTTGTCCCAAAGTTATCCCCCGATCCTTACTAGACTAGCCTATTTTTGAATGATGTCTTGTGTTTTTTTTTTTCCTAAACTTTTTCAATATCAAGAAACTCTTGCAAAACTGATGGAGCTGCTAAAGGAAAGTAGTTGGGATAATCACATTTCTCTGTCTTTTCCCATTTGTAGAGATTAACAACCTTCAAGCACTCAGATTTATCCTGCCTTACTCAAACTAAGACACACTTAGCTATGCCTCATGATATCCATTTGAGTTTACATTTGGTATTTACCCTCTGATGTTCTTCTGCTGCGTGGCTTTTCATGGCATTACTTAGTGTTGATCCTCTGCTTATTATGTATGCATGGAGGTCCTCAGCCCACACATATCAGAGATGTATGTGCAAAGGTGTCACAAAGCGTACTTTGCACTTCCCTAATCCTGCTGCTGTGGAAGGCCAAATTAAAGTGAGGGATACAGGTGCCGTGACACACAGGCTGAAGAGCCACCTCCTGTGGTTTGGGCTAGCTCACTAGCATTAACTCCCAGGCACTTCCTACACTGCACTGATGGAAAATGTTAAGGACAATAAAAAGTATTAAGATGGTGTCACGTATAAGAAGAATGATGGCCTAGAAGTTAGAGGTCATGATAGACAGTAGACTAGGACCGTATTCTCAAATGTGATATGCTCTCAGCAGGGCAATCACTAATTTTCTGTGGCACCTCACTTCACCTTCAAAATCAGGGGATAATCATGTGCAGAGCTGCTGTGAGGGTCATTCAGGCCAGTTAACAAATCCTAGAAACAAAAGATGCTGCAGAAGACGTGTGTATAAACTGGGGCTGAATATGAGATGAAGTAAACCAAATACTGCCTATATGGCTTTCTTACCTGATTCAGTTCTCAGGGACACAGACCTTCTGCCTGCACCCCAGCTCCAGAACAGAAACAAGGCAGGCATTTTTTGCAGTCAGGGTAATTAATTACTGCAACCATGTACCAAGAATGCTGGTGGTGAATCTACCACAGGAATGTTTTAATCAGGAAGAGATGTTTTTCTAAATGGTGGGCTCTAGTCCAGACCAGAGTTATGTTCAGGCTCATACTATACAGACTATGCCATCTCAACGGCCACTTCCTCCTTGTAATTTTGGAAGCTGAGACAAAAGCAAGAGGGAGACAAATGCGTATTTCCTTCTACCTGGGCACAAATGACTCAGGGGGAGAAATCCTGGTGTCTTTCCTCCTTTCCCATGTGTGATTAGTGAAGTATTCACTCTGACAGGAGTGGTTCCCTGTCAGCTTCAAAAATCCTATTGCTTGTACCCAGATCAGAGGTCCCGTAGGGCTGGGTTCTACCAGATGCAGAGGGCATATTGTCTCTGTGTGGGCCCCCCACCTCTCTGGCCTTCAAGCAGGCCAACAGATCTTCCATCTAGCACATGCTTTGCATTGTAGGCACTTTGGTGTCCAAACTGCAGCACAGACACTATCCCTGTGCATATGATTCAATGGTCCACCTAAAACCTGAGGGTATTAGGTTAACATCTAAATGCCTACGTTGTACATAGGCGACTCCTTGGCACAAGGGATAGCAGGTTGCTAAAGGAGTGAGAAGGCATTTCCACTGGGTAGTTTGCTTTTGCCTGGCTGCACCAGGAGTAGCAGTGCAGCTAACAGGGCAGTGAGCACAAATTGCGGGCAGCCTGCTCCAACCAAACCAGTACAGTGAACTGCTACCAACAGCACAGGGACAGGTCCCATAGAAGATATTATACACTTCCTTGGGGCAAAACACAGCAGCTTTGCTTACGTGGCAATCTTTTTTTGGACTTATCCTTAGTCATCACAATCATAATTCTCTCTGGTTGATGAAATCTCCTATTAATTGCACATTCTCAAAACTGTATAGCAATTTATTTTTAAAGGGAAGTGAAACAACCTTTTAAAGGCATCAAAGTATTTCATGGTTTCAGTAGAATGAAAACCTTAAGGACCAGTATGTTTTATACTTTACAGTCGCTTCTGAAATGTTTGCACTTCTTACATCTCTCCACAGTGTGGCTCATCTCTGAATACAGAATTTTCCTCCTGGACTGCCTAAACTCTGATTTCATTTGACTTACATAGCGTTCCTGCAGCAACTGAAGTAGCAAAGGCTATCTAGCTGCTTCCTTAAAAATAAATCTGAGATATGCTTCATGTTGTGTTAATTCTAGCTCTGAGACCCAGCAGACAGAAGTAAGGACAAAGAGTCTGCAGTCTGCGACTGGCTAGATAGACAGATGTGCAAGACCCTTTGAGAGCCTCTGTTCCATGTCACTGGCATCAAGCTTTGATACCAGCTCTCCACTTGCACTAACATATGTCCCTCCTCCAACCAATGCCCTGTGGACATGCAATAAATTATTAGATGGCAGGTTGCCAAGAGACAGACAACCACTCAAGCAGAAAGCTAGCACAAGCAAGTACCCTTCTGTGTAGCCCTGAATTTTTTTTTTACTTTACACACTTAGAGAATAATATATGATCCCAGTTTGGGAATATCACTACCACTGATGCATCTTGCTTTTATGGCACTTTTGTTATCTTGCCAGTGGAAGTAATTTTAATATTCAGATTTATCTCCATGGATTATAATGTCGCCACACTTGCTTGTTGCTGAATCTGACTTTAATGAACCTCACTGTGAGAACTTAAGACCCAGAGAAGATGAAGCCTGGGCAAAAGGTGCCACATTCCACAAACATAGATGAAGCATATACTTTTCTCAGGTTTTAATGGGACACACTACTAAATGACTCTGCAGACTTGGTCATTGGTTTTAGAACTGGATATGTTAGAGGCTATTCACTTTGCCTGATTTCACGTCTCTGATTTAGCTGTCTGATTTAAGCTCCAGAGGCAGAGAGGTTCCTATCACAGGTTTTCTGAAAGGCTCATTTTGCTTATGGGAGCTTATGGCTCCCTCAACCACATGGACAGGCTGGGCATTTACAGTAGGCCCTTAGCTGGGTACCTGACCAAAACAGTGTGACTACTCAACAGTGTGTTCATCCATATTCAAAAAGACTTGCCGTGGGTTTTTGGATTAAGAGAAGGAACAATATACTTGATTGTGTATTCTGATATGTTCACCTGGACTACAATTTCCTCAACTCTCTAATTTCTGCTTGTATTGAATGACATTGTGAAATATCAACCTAAATTGCCCCTTTTGCCTATGTTGCTATTTGAAGTCAGATGGACCTGATGCTACTTTTTTTGTGTCACCTTGCTCATGTGATCAAGCCTTTCTACATATCTGCTCAGTTTCTCTGAAATGGGGATTATAATTCTGCTCTCACCTTGCAAACCTCTCTGAGATCTGCAGATGAAACACATTACAATAGGTGCTAAGTACTATAGTTATTACTGATGCTTATGTCTCCCAAGTGGGACTCTGCAAAACTATAAAGCAAATCTAAAGAGCAAAGAAGTCCTGTGAATTCTCCAGCTGAGGTTTAAGATTTCTCTTTTCTATCAAGCACAACAAGAATAAATTGCAATATGCAGGCTGCTTCCTTTAACAGAATTCGCATCAAGTGAATGACTTTGTCTCCAGTAAGAACCTTGCTTCCTGTGGTGCCTCTCATGCCCATCATTTCATGAATGAGTTTATGGGCAGCTGTCAGAATATCAATTGACTTTTTTTTTTTCTTTTTTTTTTTTTTTTTTTGTGGAGAGTTCTCATTTTAATTAATATGTGAATATTGCCTAGCTTTCCTCTTCTCATTGCCTGTTTGGAAATGCTATACTCATTCATCATATTTATTAATTTAAATAAGATACAGCATTTATTCTGATACATGCATACAGTGTCTTGGGAACAATCCGTGAGTATGTTCTTAAATGGAAGCAGCATGCAGAGAATAAACTGTGCAGAGGCAAATGAATAATTTTCTCTAGATCTCTTCCTGATTTTTTGACTTGGGAACATTTTGGGGTTTTCTGTTTTGAAAAGAAGCTCTGCAATAGGAAGGTTTCTACAAGAGAAGAGGAAAAAGAACTTAAACTATCTGTAGGAACTTGGTGGTTACACACCTCCCAAAGACAGACAGAATGAATCAATGAATCTAGCACCAAAAAAAAATTAAAAAAAAATCCAGAAAAATTGTGAAAATACTTTCAAAATCCTTATGGAGGGCTCAGAGGTCAACGCCCATACAGACGGTATTATGCACACAGTACTACATTAAATATATGCGATACATACACTTTCAATAACCTAATTTTGGGTTACATACAAACGACTGCAATTAGAAGGAGAGAGCTTGAGTTGCAGTTTCACTCAAGGTCGAATTGAGGATAGCAACAAAGAGCCATAGAGTGTCTGTCAGTTGCATCTGCTTCAATCAGAAACAGAGAGGCTTTTGGTAAAAAGACCTTTACACCAGCAAACCAACAGCAAAGGTGGAGCAGCTAGTGTGTAGTAACAGGGCTTGTCATTACAGGCATAAAAGCAGTGCTGAGAGGACTGATGCAGTGCAGCACAGGTTACCGACTGGAGCAGAAGTAGGAACATTGCCAATACTGAGATGGAGTATTGTATGTCCAACATTTCACTAATAAATTGCAATATATACCTTTCACATAAAGAGACTTGTTTTCTCATGTTCTCCTCTCCTGGAGTGTCACCACAGACACATATACATCCCATGATGTTGAGAGGATGCAGTCATGGGCTAAGTGAATTTATACCATACACAAAGAGGAACAGGAGAGAGATAGAGAGAGATCTGTATCAGCTGTGCAGGCACGTGATTAACAGATCTGTCATTACCACATGCAGATTACTGCGCACCTATGAATGCATTACCTTGCCGCTACTCAATTTTCCTGAGACCTATTTTAGTACAACAAACACCCCAGCTTCCTTAAACAGCTGCCATTTCTTCCTACTTTTTTACAGTAATATTGACAGTAATACACAGCTCTCCACAAATATTTGTTCACTTCAGCCATCGAGTGGAATACACATTATGCATAAGACACATAATGAGCACAAGTGAACTTCTGGCCCTGACGAGAGGTGGCCTTGCAAGCCTCTGACATGCTCTGTTCTGTATTTGAAAGGAAGAACTTAAAATCCTCTTTGGTCTTCCCTGCATGGAGGGCAGGGGTTATTTTTGCATAACTGTGGTATCTCAAATGTCTCAGAAGCACAGGATGTAGGACCTTTCAGAAAGCAGTCTAACTCTCGGTTAAAAAGGGCAAAATGAGCAGTTTCCCTGGGTAACAGCTTGTTCTGCTGAGCTAACATCTGAGTCTGCATTAGGAGCCCATTCACGGCTCTGCAGAGTTTCTGCCTGCAAGGGCTATGGAAGTAACCTGCTTAATCCCTGCGGCTGAGGAAGGACAGATGGGCCGGGTCACAGGGTGACAGAGCTGCTACCAGAACAGATCTTGAAAGATGTCTCTCTCCTAAATCTGGGTGCTCCAATGACATCCTAAACTTGTTTTCTTTTTTGATAAATGTCTTCGTGTTGTTTGTCTCACTAGGAACAACACCTAATGTGCCAAAGTGCAAGGCATTTACTTGCCAGGATATGGTTTATAGCCTAAGTTTCTGGTGTCAGTCCAATACTCTAGTTCCCTATAGACTTCTGGAGTCATTCATTAAAAAAAAAATAATTAAAAAAAAGAAAAAGAAAAGAAAAGAAAAAGAGAGGGAGAGAGAAGAAACAAGGAACTGAGACAACTAAGGATATGTAACTCTTTCAATGGTATTTTTTGATGGTGAACAAATTACAACAGCACATTCTGAATGGTTCTGCAAGATCTCTCTCATTCTTTAACATTTTTTACAGAAGAAGATGGGACAAGCAGCAGCACCATCAAATGTTCTTGAATCTACGCCATAAATGATACAAGGAGACAAGAAGTAGGAGCATCTCACTTGAAAATCAGAATGATTCTAGTATTGCAGTCTGATCTGTCAGTCGTCTAAGAAATGGGTACATGAGAGCTACTATCACACTAGGTGTTGGAAAGTGATACAAAGACTGATGAAACAGAACAAATAAAATAATTAGCCACAAAGAAAGTGCTCTCAAGACAGTATAATCAACAGAACAAATAAAATCTCTCCCCCTTTGAACACTTTTCTAATAATCTAATAATCACACTGCTACTTATATTTTGCTCACTAGCATTGCTATAAAGGAAAATTATCAGCACATAAGCTTCAAGCACAAACGTGGTTTTAAGGCAGGTCATGTGTTTCCTTAAATTCCTGTGCATGGGGGAACTTCTGCATCTGTCCACCCACACAAACATACACCTGGGTGGTGAATCAGTAACTTTGATGAGGATCTCTACTTCAGCAAAAGCATCTTTGTTCTTTCAGTTCACAGCCCTGTCTTCCCTGCAGAGTCAGGGAGAAGCAAAAAAATTACAGAAGCCAGTTCTAACCTGATCTGCTTAGGTCATCAGAACTCTCCGGGGAGTGCTGCTCACCACCTCGATTGCTAAGCTTCAAAGTGGCTGAGATGCAGCTCTAGCTGTTTTATGACATCCCTGTCTGGCACCAGCCATTTCAAGGTGGGTGACACCAGAAGACTCAGCAAGTGGCCTGCGCTTTGTGAGCCAGAGCACATAAGAGGATGTGTCAGGATGGCAGCGACCGTATTTGTGTTTGGATGGTGCAGCGGGTCAGGGGCTCAAAACGCAAATCTTTCCCCAGGGAGCTCCCCACACCCTGCAGGCAGGAAGCTTAGGCAGGGATTGTGCCTGGGCTGAGCCAAGGGGGAGGTAGGTGTCTGAGGACTGCCTCCTGCAGAAGGAGGAAACTACGCTCCTGGAGGCTGGCCGTTGTTGGCAGAATATCAAAAAAAAATCAAAAGGAAAAGTGAACGTGGGGGGCAAATTGTATTATTTCAAAGGACAGGCAGGGCAACTGGGCAGAGGCTGGGTCATAGGTGAAAAAGCTGTGGGAAAGAACAACAGTGACTGAATATTTCATCTGAAATACCGCTCCGTGAGCTGGAAGAGTAGCGTATGCTTATGGCATGATGGAAGGCATAATTTAGGAGTGACTTACTTAAAATATTTGAGCATTAATATTACCAAATTTAGAGAACAGCAAGGCCCCATCCATCTGAGCAGTCCCATTGCACATGTAATGCCTGAGACAGATTAATTCTCAGCAAGTGCAGGCATTTTCTAATAGCAGTATTCACGTGGGATGTGTAAGAAGGCTCCTGGGTGATGCATTCCTGATGGTAAATGATCAAGCAATCCAGTTTGCCGATCGACAGGTGTGGTAACACACACGTTAGGTATAGGCCACGTTCAAGCCCGGGCTGTGTGAAAGCCCTGGACCCTTGAAATTGTTCTCATGGATCATGCTGGACAGATTCCATTCAGCTCCACGTTCTGAAATGGAAATCACCTCTTCTATTATGAAATGCACATAAAATTCTGTTTTTAACCCCCAGTCTGTTACATTTCTTCTGTCTTCTGTGCCTAGTAAATAAAATGCTTGTGATTTTGTGTGCTTCTCCTGCATGTGGTGTTCTTTCAGACACTTTTGCTAACATAATGACTAGTCTGATACTAGACTCTATTATCACAATATCATGAGTCAGAAGCATGAGACATGCTAGCTGGGCAGGCTGTGTGTTACTGTGCAGCCAGGAGAAAAGCAAAAAATTCAAGTTAAAGAGTTTTGCCCTTAAAATCAGCTTGTCAAACCTGTAATTAAAGCTTTTACACCTCTTGAGTAGGGCACTGAGAATAGGTCAATTACCCCAATTCAAAGAAGCAGGCAGTTTATAGTGGCCTTGAAATAATAGATTCTTAGTTTGCAAATACTTCTAGCATGCAGGAGAGTGAGGGACGGATAACAACAGCTTGAGTTAAGCTTAGTGTGGGCAGGTGTTATGCAAGCTTCCCTCACACAGCTGTGTTAAAACAAGTCATTCGTGACCTGGCATAGCCCTGTTATTCTGCTTGTGGTTCTTCAAACAGCTAGATAATACACTTACATTTTGATCAGCACATCTGTGAGGATCCATGCAGCTCTGCCGCTGCAGCCTTTCTCTGCTGTTTAACCCTTTTGCTACTTCAGCCTCTGGGTTTTAATGCAGCTGATAACGTCACCCTTCTGATCTCTGGTGACCCCTGTATATGTATACCTAGCCTTGGGCCCCCTGCAGACCCCCATAGTTTGCACTTAGAGGGACATGTCTTACTGCAGCCCTTCCTCAAGCAGACGAGGAGGAGCATGCATCATGCTGTGGCTTGTGAACTGTGTGAATGGAAACAAGGATGTGAGCAGCACTACAAACACCCATGGGCCCTGAAGCTGAATTTGAATGTAGGCCTCAAGATTTGAAAGGCCAGTTGTCTGATCTGTTGACTTATCTCCACAATCCTGCTAACTGAAGAGCTGCTGTAATCAGCAGGCAGACTCAGTGCCACAGCTA
Source organism: Anas acuta (assembly GCF_963932015.1). Classification (NCBI taxonomy): domain Eukaryota; kingdom Metazoa; phylum Chordata; class Aves; order Anseriformes; family Anatidae; genus Anas; species Anas acuta. Next base: position 140,444,257 of record NC_088979.1, read on the forward strand.
TTTTCAGTTCAGTTCCCCAGTTGGAAACGTTTTCCTTCCCCCGCCACCTCTCCAGGCTTGATGTTGTTTATGAGATAACTGGAATGGAGAGACCAGCTTTTCTTCCCAGGAGCAAGTACAGCCGGTGATTTTTACCCTATTAGCAGACTGTACTGGAGCGGATGGGAAGTTTCTCACCCAATAAGTAGGAGTGAGCGGTCACACAGAGTGTGACTGCTCCTCTGTCAGAGCTGTGCCTGTGCCGGGGTCCTGCTGCAAGCTTTCCAGGCCTGCCACCAAAGCACTGAGAAGTGCTAGGTGCCACTCACAGCTGTCAATCCTCAGCTGTGCCAGCACTGGCTATCAGCTGGGCAACGTACATGCTAGCTCAGCTGTGTAATGTCACCCGGGCTCCTTGTCTCCCTGCTCTGCTGCAGGAGGATCACAGCACCACAGACTGCCTGTCAGCAGCAGCTCATCGTGCTGCTCCGCTGCTCTGCCATCACAACAGCAGGGTCAGCTTTCAAACCCTACTCACATTTAAAGCCAAATAATACTAATTTTGCCATTTTTGTGGGTCCACTTAAGGAAGCAATGGACTGCTCAAGCTATCTTGCAGTCAGGGCAGGGAAGGTGGAGGATACAACAGTTTCCCCGTGAGAGCTCTTCTAACAACGCCCCTCCTGCCTCTCTCCACCTGTCCTGGCATCTCAGAGGTTTCCCAGTTCCACCCCACACAGCTCTTGGTCTGGGCCAAGGAACACAAGGTCTGGACCTCAGTAATTATCTTCCTGTACATAAATCTTCAACCTATAATACAAAACTCAAAAGGAAAGAAAAAGACAGGTAGATAGGTTCCAATGAATATAAACTTTGACCCTGAGGAAAAAAGCTCACAGCAGAACAGCTTCTGCTACAGTTGGTCCTACCACATTCTTCTCTCTACCAAAAACACTTTTAAGATATTGAGCTTACAAGAAGCTGAAGTTTCTAACGGTACTAAGTTTGTTCACATATATCATTGGACAAACCACACTAGGTGCTTGTCAGGCACTGGATGGTGTTTTTTATGTCCCACCTCATATATTCCATATTTTATCTGCTGTTCTACTGTGAAAGGCTTGGGTACCATGAAGTGCCTAAAGTGGCATTCCCTTCTGTACTAGCTTTGCTTTCCTGTTTAAAATATATATATATATATATATATATATGAATTATAATACCACCTTTTGCCTGTTCAGACTGTAAGCACTTGGAGACAAAGCTGTCTTTGATTTGTGTACATACACCTAAGTTTTATTTGTGTATATAAGGTGTCAGGTGCACTGTAGCTCTGATGTCATCTGGCACTGATGACAACTAATTCTCATCCCCGACAGTTGTTCCTAACTCCAAACACATGCTTCCTGTCCCTCAGCCATCATTACTAAATGCCACAGCCTCTCTCCTGACAGTTTGTTATATCACATTAGAGTCCTTGGGGTTTCAGCTGCTATCAGTCCTGCTCACTAATGCTTTCTTCTCAGTGAAGAAGGCTACATCTGTGATGATAACATTTTTTTCAAATGTTCATCACTGGTCTTTCTCACTGTCTTCAGCAGGAAATGCTGAATACTCCACAGTTTGGAAAACCATTCTTTAAGTGTCCTTATAAAAATTTAAGAGCAAGTTTTAGGCCTCTACTTAAAAAAATTGGCCTTGCTCTACATATGTGCAGTTTGGGGGGGTTGTGATAGTTCTTCTTAAAATTTTCTGTAGAGATCCTGGCACTGAATGCCTTCTACCTCTCTCTAACCATGGGATATAAAGCACATACAATCTGTCACAAGGTGGTGATGGCAGTTTTCTCATAGACTGTTTCCTCTAATGTCCCTTCATGAGAACTGGAATCCCAGTGTCAGTGGATGAATCTTGACAGCTTCCAGAAATGCTTCCTAACAGGGCAGATGGAGATTAATTTATTTGCACAAAGGTGTCTTTCCCGGCTATATAAAAAATGGATTCCCTCTAAACCCATACCTTTAAAGAGATATTTCTCTGTAACACATTAGTACTAAAGAGGATTCCTACATCAACGTAACTCTTTCTTCCAGCAGGCAAAACAGAGGTGTTATCTCACCAGACAGTCTTTGCTAGGGAAATAGCTTTTATAGTAGATAAACTTAATGCTCTATCAACATTAATGCCTGCCTCTATATGCTGTAGCTGGTCACACATCACTGCTCTAGCAATACTCAGCGTAACATTGTTTGTGCTCCAGGTTACAAGAATCAGGGAAGGGAGAAGCTAGATAAACTGAAGTTGAACAACATTAGCCAGATCTTCAGTTGCAGGACAGCAGAGCACATGGATATCACCACAAAACTTTTTCAGTCACGGAGGATCTAACAGGAAGAGCTTTATCCCAGGCATGAACTACAGCAGCCTGGCAGCTTATCTAGTTTATGTAACTTTAGATACTGTAAGGGAATAATAAGAAAAATTGAGCTTACAGGCAGGAATTTGCACAGTTTTGGACATTGCTCTCCACATTGCCCTTCCTTATTCCACATAACAGTGGCAGCAGCAACACAGATTTGTTGGCTGCTCCTTGGGTTAGATTTCACTCAAGGAGCTGGCTGCTGGGGTCAGCTGTGTACCTGAATTTGCCCCAGCTCTCCCACACTGAAGAGTTACTCCACTCTACTTTCTGGAAACGCTTTTCCTGCTTTGCCAAACAATACCAGGCCTTCTGATATTATGTTGGAACAAATTACTTCTGAATTATAGACAGTAATGCTGGCCATAGCTTTCTCCTGAGGCTTCCTAAATACCAGCGGCTCTTTCTTCTTTTGCTCTCCATTCAAAGGCAACAATTTGTCTTCTCCATACTGTGCTTTGACATAAAATGCAGGCTTGAGCTAAACTGCTTCTACATTGCATTTGGTTAGATGGGATTTACCTACCCTCAGCAGTAACTATCAGCAGAGAAGGAAGGGGAAGAAGAATTTCAAACAGTTGCTTGCTTTTTGTTTTATGATCAAAGCTTTCTTTCAGCCAGAAAAGGAGAAAGAGAAACTGGGAAGTTGCAAAATCTACAGAACTATGAACCTAAATGTTGCTTTTTGATAAAAGCTGGGTTGTTAAATTGTACTACTAATTAAAAACAAACCTGTTGATTAACTTATTCACAGAGTGAACAATCCATACTTTCAGAGAAACAATAAAATTGTGTCTACTAAAGTGATTAATATGATTACAGTGATTTCCCAAAGAAGGGAAATAGTTCAAAACCACCCTGAACAAATCTGTAAATGCCTTATATGATATGATACAAGGTCAAAATTCTGGTATAAAGGGCTGAGAAGTGCTATGAGAGACTGATACTGGCACTGAGAGGGTGGCTGACCTTCAGAACATCATTTAGCCTTTCTGTGCCTTTTCTCTTAACAAGATGAAGCAGGCCAGAACGTTTTTCTTCTCTCCAAACCTGCACGCATATTTTAAAGAATCAATCTACTAGATGAAACATTTCTAGACAGAGCTTAAAAGCAAAGTTTTAATTTCACTTTGTTCAGCAAATGAATCTTGTTCTTTTTAAGTTTCTCCTTTCTCCTTTTGGAAATGGTGAGGAAGACAAAACAATTAAGGATAAAGGCCCAACAGCTTCCTTGCCTTGTCACTGGAAAGAAAAGAAACGGAAAGGAAAGGAAAGGAAAGGAAAGGAAAGGAAAGGAAAGGAAAGGAAAGGAAAGGAAAGGAAAGGAAAGGAAAGGAAAGGAAAGGAAAGGAAAGGAAAGGAAAGGAAAGGAAAGGAAAGGAAAGGAAAGGAAAGGAAAGAGCAAGCAACACGTGAAGACAGTCAGTAGGGAAATCTACTCCCAGACATCTTTTTTTTTTTTTTTTTTTTTCATTATTATTATTATTATTATTTTTCCCAATGGGGAATAAGTCAAATATTGACATCTTAGTTTTGGTGACACTGATGGAATATGGGGCAAAAGTGAAAGTTAAGTCACCCTAAATTATATATACATATATATACATGTATATATCACTTTTAAATGGCAACATTACTTTCTGTCATTTAAAGGGCTGAATAGGTAGCTACCACAATTCCTGGAGAGTCACTATGGAGTCTCACAATATCTTCTCATTCTTTTGTGATATCTGTCATTTCTCCATTTCAGGATATAAAAGTGGGTAACTGGGTGCGATTCCATATTTCCATATTCACAGCTATGGAATCAAAATACTAGTAATGACAGTGCGTCAAATTCATGACAGATACAAAGGAGTTTTAGCCAGTGGAATCGTGCACTGGGCAAACAGTACTATCTGGACTATCAAGTCTTCTAAGTGATTTCAGATTTGAAGAATCTCATGCTCTCCCTTCAGTGGATGACAGTTAAGAAATAGTAAAGATGTGTGAGCACAAACAAGCCTCTGGTACATCAAGACCTGATATTAGGCAACATTCTCTAATGTTGACACTTTCCTGTTTTGTTACTGACCTCAGATAAAACAGGTTAGGACCCAAGTCCTTTTTGCCTTACCCAGGCAAAATCCCTAGGAACTCCAGTAGGATTTTTGCCTAAGGACCACAGGAGTGATTCAGCCTCGTGTGAGAACTAATGTCCCAGAAACTTTTTCTAGGCAGCATGCTAATTATAGACTACAGCTTGACATCTGAAGCACAAACCCATGCATCATTTTGCAACCTGAGCTTCACTTTCCACACAACAAATACAAAGCCGACATCATTTACCAAGGCCTTTTAGCAAGTGTGTGCAAGCTGTAGTAGTATTTGCATTAAGAGCAATGTTTGAGCTACTCTAAAAGATGGCGAGGTACAAAAATACCACTTGGACTGTTTTCTACAGAGCACAACACACAGCTGGGAGCTGCTGTCACTTGTACCCAAGCAAATCATAATTTTGGAGGACCTCTGCAGCTGAGTACATGGGGCTTTTTTTTTTTTTCTTTTTTTTTTTTTTTCTTTCCCCCTAGGAGAATCAAGTATGTGCAAACACCAGAAAACACTTCTTTTGTCCCCCTGTCTCTAGGTGAAAAAGAATAAATCTATCACAGATGCTAAACTCCTTGTGAAACATTTATCAGGTGCCCTTGTGAAAAACCCACAATTGCTGGCACTTTAGCTAATCTTTTCCTAGTTACCAGATGATTATTTTCCACATGAGTGGACAATGATAAAAAAAAGATGACACTGTGCTTTCTGCCTCTTTAGATGAGGTTTTGACAGATAATAAATCATTTTACAACATTGACTTTTATTTCCTTGCATTTATGCATGGAAAGCAAAATGCAACCAGGTTGTATGACACAGCTCAAATCACCGACTGGTTTAGGAGGAACAAAACTGATAAAGGTTTCACTTTTACCTGTGCCTCTTACAGCTTTTGCTTAGGTAATCTTAAATCCCAAGTGAGCGCCCTGTGTTTTTTTTTTTTTTTTTTTTAACTACTTGTTGACAACAGGCAAAAAATACTCTCAAATATCAAGCTGTACATGCCTGTTAAGGTGTGGTTGCCCATGTCCTTCCATGTGTATGTGAGATACACTGGGACAAATTCTGTAGGTGAAACTAGAATAAATTAGGGTGAGCTGAATGACTGTTAACAGACAACTTCAAGTGTTTCAAGTGTATACTAGTTAAACAAGACATAAAAATTAACTCAGCACACCACCTTTTTGCTTGTAGAGTAAGAAGACATGAGTCTAAAGGGCAACAATGATCAAGACTGAATTTAAAATAAATATCTTGTAAATATACTCCTTCATTTTCCACTCTGAATCTCCCATGTTAATTCCCTAACTGTGCAATTCCCCATTAAATTTCACCATAGAAAACAGACTAAGAATTTTTTAGGCCACCCTGAAATTTTACCCTGTAACCAGGTCTCTGAAAATCCTGTTATGTGCTTTCTGCCTCAGACACTATCCCACAGTACCATGCTATTTTTCAGGCTGAAAGTAATAAGCCACTTCCTTGTCAGTACACTAAGCACAAGATTCAAAACCCACAGAGCAAGCTGACATATGAAATTACTAAATGTGAAATTTGAACAACTTGGTGTTCTTTTATCTTGGTATCCTGATCAGATCTGTAGACAAAACTCTCCCTAGCCAACAGCTTCAAGCCACAATATTTTCCAAAGGGTTGTATAGGATTTAGTGAGAACTTTCACTGAACTCAATGGGACTTATTTAGTACATAGCCTCACTGAAATCAGTAGAGTTCCCTTATAGATTAAAAGTTGACTTTGTAAAAGGAAGTCAAGTCAACAGGAATGGGAGAGATAAATCCTAAACAGCCTGAACTTTTAGAGAAAGGTGTTCATACTTTTATCCCTGTTATGCAATAGAGTCAAACTACTATTGGAGCTCTTGGGAATAAGACCTTGTTTGCACTGAAATTATTGAGGCTGCTATTTCTAGAGTTCTTAAATTGTTCTTTTTTTTTTTTTTTTTTTTTTTTTTTTTTTTTTTTTTTTCTGTTTGAACCTCCAGCTCTCCTGTTCTCTGTATTTCTGGCCCAAAGTTCAGAAGCACAAAGTCTTTCCGTGAAACACACAGATTTTCCAAAAGTTCTAATGGTCCATAAGCTCCCATTTTTTTTTTTTTTCCAAAATATTTTCCTTTGCAGCTGAAAACTTTGTCCCTGTTTCAAAATCACTTTCACGTAGGGAAGACTTTTACAAGTTTGAGATTAAATTCTGCCTATTCATGACAACATAATGCTGTTCACAAGAAACAGTGATTGCAGGCGTAAGACAAAATCTATGGTTCACCTAAAAATTAGGCTGCAGATGATTCCTTAGAGGCAGTGAACTCAGATGTTAACAAATATTTCCAAAGGTCACCAAGACGTTGCAATAACTGCTCTGAAAGTGAAAACTGATATTATTTCTTTTTTAACAGACTACTTTTTACATATTTTAAAACCTGTCTGTATTTCTGTACTTTTTTTTTTTCCCCTTCCATTGTATATTTTCTATTTCCACTTTAGCTGAGGCATAAATCTGAATGTGCAGTCAAGCCTCCCTCCCCTATACCTTTCATTATTTAATGTACTATATCAAGTATTGCTATATGTTTTGATAGGCAACATACCGCCTTGCACTGTTTTTACTGCTGTGTTACATGAAAACCTGATTATCTACAGCCATCAGTCCCATTGAAATAGAGCCCTAGAGTATGATTAGACTTTGAATTGTTGTAGGGTAAGCTACTTGCAAATCAGCCCTTAAATTTGCAGTACTACCTTGGATATGATTTAACTAGAAGAATGAGTTGTCTTGAGTCACAGAATGGCTTTGTTATCAGACCCAAGGCCGGGCAGTGAGCTCTGTTACTACTACAGACTCTCTTGATGTTAATATGGACACGCTCACATTGCAGGCAGCAGCACCAAATAGGACTGAAGCACAGGAAAACAAAGGGAGTGCAAAATCTGAGCAGTCAGAAACATCAAATTACTTCTCCCTGCCCATTCACAGCTTTTTACTGACCCTGACGCAGTCAATGGGAATTTTGCCAATTAACTTCAATAGGAGGAAAATCTGGGTTGGATTGAGGTTTCCTGTTTCTGCCCACAACAACACAGATGCATTCCAGACCACTCTTAGGAAGAATAAAAAAGGGCAAATTCCCAGTTACTGTGACAACAGAAGGGGTGATTCTCTTCACTATCATGTAATTTTGAAATTCAGGATCTGCTTTGTGCCATGACATGTGTTTCTCTCCTCCATCAAATTAATGTTTTCTTCCCTTACAGAAGGCCCATCAGGGAAAGAGCATAGAAGAAAACCATCAACACAAACAACCCCTAGATGCCTTTTGACATTTCCCACCTCATATCTTCCAAAATGGAAAAATCATGTTTTCAAACAACAAGAAAAAACTGCCATAAACATGTGCTTCCCAAAACACAGAGGATGAATTCAGACTGAACTGTGAATGCTTCTCAACGAATGCCTCAGAAGAATGCTAATACAGCTGCTATGGAGAACATCAGCTAAAGGCTGCACAGGTTGTCCAGCTCTGGCTACATTTATCTTCCTTTCTCATCCTTTCTTCCACCAGGGCTCTTGCTGCTGTAGTACTTGGGCTTGTTGACCATTTCATTAAGGGCTTTGAACACTCAATGAGACTTGGGGTAAGGTTTGACCACTTTAGGAAAGCAGTGGAATATACAATATACAACTGATGATGCCCAAAAGACTGACACAGGCAGTCAAACCAAAGGGAATGCAAGTACAATTCTCTTCCCTTCTGCCTCATGTTCTCTGTCTTACTGGAGGCAGTTGCTATGCTGACAGGCAGTCAGTCAGTCTTCTTTACAGAGAAAGAAGACAGTGAAATCTGCCTCTGCAGCCAAGGGCAGAGAAGAGACTGGAAACATATGTTCTCTGTGTCTGGGATGATTCAGTTTAGGTAGCCTACCTGGGCCAGAGCCCAGATGGTGTAAACTGCTGAGTCTCAGAGTTGCAGATTTACATTAGCTGAGACTCTAGTTTAATAAGTATATATTAAAATGCTGAACTCTTACAATATTATTTATGAAAAAACAACAACCAAAACCTGCATACAGCTTCCGAGGGGAAATCGAGGAAGTGAAAATTAACATGACTTCTTTAAAGTAATGGTGTAATTCACTGGCTGGAACCCAGATCTGCTGAGCATCAGTGTGATATAACTGAAGCAAACCTTTCAAGTATGTTAAAATAAACCGCTTTAGGAGTACCAAACTGCCCTATGTACTTCAGTGAAATGTTATTTGAAATGTTCAGGGCTGATACCTTAAAAGTCAACACTGTTAATTAATTCATCACTGAACAAAGTGTGTTGGAAAGGGGCAGAAGCACTCTGCTGTAGACCTCAGGACATTGTACCAGAAAGAGAAAACAGTGAGTTTTGAAGAAAACTCAAGAGAGAACCACACTGAAGCTGTATGGGAGGCATCTGAGCTCCTTCAGCAAGAGCTAAACACAAGAAGACAAGGAAGATATTGGAGCCTCAGCAATGCAAAACCAAGAAGCTTAGCATGTTTAGTAGGTGTGATTCAGATGGGCTGAGGGCAATCAAGCTAGATAGATTCCTGAGTGCATTTACAACCATGTCTGAAATGCTGTGCCATCTGTCCTTTATAGTTGGAGCATGTTCTGTAGATGGTGGTTGGAAGAGAATTAATACCAATCCTGCAGTATAACCCCTGACTGACGGCTGGCATGAATGCCAAAACATTCAACACAGTAGAAAACACACACACACAAATAAAAACAATACCTTATCACTTATGGTACTTTTTCTATGGCATTATCTTAAATGGAAGCCATTAAGGAAAAGACCTCTGTTTCTATTTGATTTGTTACACAGTGCTCCTTCACCTTATTTGCTAGCAGATCCATCAACCCCCAAAAGTAGCACAGCTTGAATGCAATTAAGCTTCAGGAGGGCAGATAGGCTTTTTCAGTGCTGCTCTCCACCAGTGTATCCCAGGCAGATATTGGTCTCCAGCATCGGAGTGGGTTGAGATGGTTCTGCATTAGGTATGTTTGTATGCAATAGGACATATAAGACGTGTAACCACATAGGTAGTTACGGTAAATATACCGTGAGTTTCTTCCTGTGTGGTATACATGTGAGATAAGCATGTCAACAAATGAAGTGAACATGACATCTTCGGAGAGGATGTCTGTAAACTATTTTGCTTTGTTGAGAAATACAACAGAGCTTAAACAATATGGTACCCATAATTTGGCAAAAGTAAATACAACAGCCTACTAGGAAAGAAAAATTAATGTGGTTTATAAAATACAAAAGGCCAGAATGCAAACTCCTCAACTGGGTGGGGGCATGGATCCAGGTATTTTTGTTGGCTGGGGGGCTGGACCTGGGGTGGGAAAGGGTGTGTTGCTCTTTACCATCCGTGTCTTGAGGCTATTTGCTTCCCCAACAGAGGAAGGAAGCACAAAGACCCATTACTTCCATAGCTGAAAAAAGCATTTGGCAAGAAGGAGGTCAAGGTACAGCACTGGAGAGTGTGGAACACTATAGAATAGTTGGAAGGGACCTACAAAGTTTCTCAAGTCCACCTGCCTGACCACCTCAGGGCTGACCGAAAGTTAAAGCAAATTATTGAGGACACTGCCCAATTGCCTCTTGAACGCTGAGGGGCTTGGGGCATCAACCACCCCTGCAGGAAGCCTCTCTCAGTGTCTGACCACCCTCAAGGTAAAGACATTTCTCCTAATGCCCTGTCTGACGGTCCCCTGGCAGCTCTGTGCCATTCCTGTGCGCCCTATGCTCGGTCCCAGGGAGCAGAGACTGGAGCCTCCCTCTGCGCCTCCCCTCCTCAGGGAGCATGGGACAGCCCAGTGTCCTCACAGGACATGCCTTCCAGCCCTTTCACCTGCTTCGGTGCCCTCATCTGGACCATTTCAAGAACTTTAACATCCTTTTTATATTGTAGAGCCCGAAGCTGCAGACAAGATTATTGCTATCAACAGCCTGTTCTAAATGGAAAACAAACAAACAAACAAAAACAACGAATGAACAAACAAACAAACAAAAAACAAACACAACCAAACCAACCAAACAAAAAAACTTTTAGAGGAATAGGCTTCACTTCATAGAGTGACCTGTTTGCTTGGTCTCTGCTATTCTCTTGTTCAGAGACTTTTGTTAGCATGACTTTCGTCCCTTGTACGTGGTCAACATCAGTCCACAGCCTTTCTTCACATGCTGAGCCATTCCTCTCAACAAAGGTGTGATTCTGCTGTATACCACTAGGCACTGCAGACGTCTGTTCCCAAGCCTGGTCTGTCATGTAACAGGAACTGATTAAGTGTCCCACAACACCACCACAGATGCTGTGTGTTTGGGACTGGTTAACAACCACTGTCCTTAGACCTGTCTCTTGGAACCAACAGCACTGAAGACACTGCATTCATAAACAGTTTGGAGGAGAAATGGGTAAAAAGTTAGTTTGCCATTAATAGCCGACTGGGAGAAACTCTTGAGAACTTGTCAGATGCAATATTATGGATTTTATAAACCCTGTCTTACCAAACTCACTTTATTAATTTGAAGAAGCACTGTAAGCTGAAGATATGTTATCTTTCAGTTCTTAGTATCACCAGTCAGAAAAGGAGCTTGTTAGCTCAAATTTGGACTGATCCCATCCTGTTGCAATGAATACAATGAAACTACATCTGACCTATTTCAAAACACTTTTACCAAAGCAGAATTATTTTCATGTTAATTAAAAAGGAAAACGTTCAAATTAGCGAGTAGCTTTGGTAGGTTCTCTTCATACTATCTCAGCAATGTGGCTACACTTTTCGTTAACAGGCATGTCTCTAGGAGGAACTTCCCGACGAAGTCAAGGGAAAGCCTCCTGGTGACTTCAGCAGAGTGGTGTGACAACTGGCCTCCCCACTTAGATGTCATATAAGGATACCGGAGCCCATTACAGTTTTTTTTTTTCTTTTTTTTTCCATAATAGGAAATTCTGCCTATAAAGAAAGGAAATGGGATCACCAGACACGATCATCCATTTATTGTACGCCACACAGCAGCAAATTTTGTCTATGAATAAATTTATTACTGAGCGATTACTGAGGTTAAATTATGAAAGTCAGCTATAAGCACTTGAAGGCACCAACATAAAAAGAAAAGTAACCTGATCTGGGGAGGTCTGAGCAAGTCCCCCCAATGACTCCTTCAAATCCAAGTATGTAGTTATCAGGGTTATGACTTGATAGTCATGACCCCACAAGTGGTTGTTCTATTTATTTATTTATTTATTTATTTATTTTATTATTTTTTTTTCTGAAAGAACTTAAGTGTTCTGGCAGCTGCAGAGAGTAGTGCTTACTTCTCCAAAATATCATAAGCATCTGATGGAAATCTTGCTTTTTTTCTGCAGGAATAATTTTTCAGTGTCTGGTCTTCCTGTTGCTAGAATATATGGTTCTGATCAGATCACCCCATAGATTTTGCTTATTTGGTAGGAAGGGTGATCTCTAGGGAAATGCTTCATGTCTTCTCTTCCAAAATCAAACTGGGATAATGCACATTTTAGCAATGAAAGCTGAGTAGTATAGGTGTCCATTAACTACATAGCTGTCTAAAGCCTCCAGCTCTGACATTTCCCAAATACATGACCTGTAATGATACCTACTAGGTGTTTCTGAAGTGATACAGAGCCTATACTGGGAAAAGATGAGGTGGAGTGAGAAGATTCAATGAAAATAATGATATGCAAGGAATCTCTGCTTTCTTCAAACCTGACATTCTTCAGGATTTGTAATCAGAAGAGAAAGTGAATTCTCACTTTGCATAAACATCTTCTCAACTCCAGAACAGAAGAAAAAGAGGTACTTCTCTTACAAGAAACGCCTGAAAGCTTAATTTCAGCCTGGCAAAAGCAAATGCAATTCCGTTGATTTCAATGGAGTTACAGATGGCACACTTAATGTACAACAGGGTTGATTTGGCCCTTCTCCCATACTGTAGCATTGCTTTGCCTAGAAACCTTTGCTTTCAAAGTAATTAACCATGTGTCAATAGCCTGTAACACTGAACTACAATTAAATAAATGAATAGGAGACAGATGTATATTTTAAAACTTATCTCAGTAGCGATCTTCTAACGGCAAGTATTGATCTTTTTTTCCTGTTTAATATCAGGTTCTAATGTCAGTATTATAGACAAGAAACTAAGGATCTGTAAAACAATATCCATTATTTTACACATATTTCTCCCTCCCACAGCTCCAAAAAAGCATTAAACTTGGATCACGTATAAGCAGAGTGAGAGTCTCAGAAAGAACCTGTTCTGCCTTATAGGCAATCTCAGCATTAGAGCAGGTGGGCACGGGCTCCCTTAGTACAAGAAGAGAAAGACAGACAGACAGAAGAAAATTGCTTACTGTTTCGAGGCTTCTCCTCATCCATGCCTTCATCTTCATTTTCTGGGTCAATGTCTTCAGCTTGAGTTATCCAGTCTAAATATCCCTTCAAATCCTCTTCCAGCTGTTGCTTTTCCCGTAACTTCTGGAAATCACCACGAGCTTTAGCCTTCTCTCTTTCTTTGGAAAACTCCCTAGCAAGAGGGAGGGAGGAACGGGACGTGGGTGGAGGGAGAGGAAGAGATTGAAAAACAATGGGTTAGATTGATTTCCACTAGAAAGTCTCCATATCCTCTGTAGCACACCCAGCTTTCTCTGTTCTGTCAGGGCAGACACGTGAAAGGAGTATCCTTGCACTTGTAAAACAGCTGGAGTGTCCACATTTTTACCAGTGCTTAGGAGAACATAATTACCTTTTTCATCCTTTCATTCTCAACATTTGATTAATAATTAAAATAAAACTCTTATATGTTTATGTACAATACCACGCACTTTCTAACGTTCTTTACCACTTGATATTCTCCAAAAGCTATCCATAAATACCTATATGGATAGTGGTTAATTCGAGACAATGATGAACTGTTTGACAATAATCTGACATCTGGAGAGTGAGATGGTGGCTCTAATTTTTAGTCAGGTCTCAATCTGTCTTTAAGATTATAGGTATAATCACAACTAAGTTGTACTAATTGTAAGTGTAAGTAATGATACTCACAATTCTGTACACAGATAATTACGGGCAATTTCACCCACAGTACTGAACTTGAACTTCATACTACTTGAAAATGTAGACCTCAACGTTTTATTGCAGGCTTTCAGTATTCAGGCCTGTTATCTGACACAAAACTTATTTTTTTTCTAGTCTCCAGTTGGGCAGACAAACATGAGCAATAATAGATTCTGCCAGAAAGTGAAACAGGGTAGGTGTTTGATTGTGTGATGAAAAACCGCTATTGGGAATATGGGCTTAAAAGAGAGGGCATAGGAACAAGAATTTAATGTTGCTTAGTTCTGATCCAGGGTGTCTGCTTTGCCTTCTTTTTGACTGTGATTCCATTTCTTCCTATCTGTCAGACATCTATCCTGCACTATTTTTTTTCTAGAAATGCCAATCTACCTCCATTTAGCGACTCTCCTGAGGTTCTAAATCAGGTTTTAATGCTTGTATTTTTAAAAGTAAGTTTAATGATTGTGAAAAACACTGGACTAAGAGTACTTAAGCCTTATATCTGTTGAAGCAGATCACTACACAAGGTGCACACAGCAGATAACACGACCCACTATGTCTAGATATGAGAGGAAAAGTCATTCTCTCAAATACAACATCCATTAGACTCACTGATGATTGTCAGCAATGAGTGAAATTAAAAACAAACAAACGAGAAGCTTAATATTAGTCTTTGTTTTGCTCCTCCAAAAACAAATGGGAAGCCTTCCACTAACTTTGGTGGGATAATATCAGGAGTATGAAAATCCTAATCAAAATATCAATGAGTGCCACATGAAGTGCTCTCAAGCAACTGAGACAGAGATGAGTTTCCAATAGTGAAGTACTTCTGTCTGGTCAAAACCTTCTGAAAGATATCCATTGACTTCAGTCTTTTGATCAGGCTTTTTATGTTATGAACTGTGCATGACACCAGCACAGCAGCAGAATGAAAGTAGGAAGATAACTTCATTTCAAGCCAAACTGTGTGACAAAGGATGTGTGTGCGATCCTCACCCCGTCACATTCCTGAGGTTTCAGGCTGTCCTATGGGACAGTGATAATGAAGGTGCAAATGATGAAGAGAATCACTGGTTTTCAGGCCTGGAGTTAGATCACAGTCAACCCTGGGACCAAACAGCCACAAGGCAGAGAAAGAGCTACTGCAAGGATGGCAAGAATGACCCTAACGACAACAACGACTGCACAAAAGATTTTTAAGAAAATCCAATCAATTCCAATTGTTTTTGTTTATAGCTTCAATAACATCTTTCCTCTGGGTCTTACATAGCACCTTATCCAAACTAATGAATGAACTCCAGGAAAATCACCAAATGAAGCTATGCACTATTAAGGCTGTTTGAAAAATCAAATCCTAATATTTCAATAGTTGGCTTGTAAATTGGTGTTTTAGAATCTTCAACAAATAGGTCCATTTTTAAAAGGGAAAAGGATCTCAACTTCAAGTGAGAACTAGATATTTGCATCGCTATAACTTGCAAGGGGCAGTTTTAGAAACCAAAGTGTGGAAAACGAAATGATCCAGCTTACAGAAAGTAGAATTGCTACTGTGTACTGAACTGGATCATTTATATTAGGTCTATCTAAGCTGAATGCCTGCTTGGGTCTTGTCAGCCCGATGTACTGTCCCTCTCAAATGTGACTCAGGCTGGATGAAGAGCTGACTAAACTGAAATGAGCTTTTAGCAGCATATCATTCTGCTGTCTGCATGGAAGTTAACTTGTTACCTGGCTTTTTCATGGCACAGCTGAAAATATTGTGATCCCCCAGTCTAAATGATATGCATTCGCCTGTCTCTTTCCTTTGTACAATGTATGGGTTTCCAAATCTTGGATGACTCTCCAAAGAAAACAACTTATTTAAATTATCATAATTTCTATGCTCTATGAGCATTCAACTATTGAGAACAGGTGGCTCAGGAAATTGCTAATACAATTCCAACCACTTCCCATGTGGAATACTAGCCTGTATGCAGGCAAATGTAGTTCACAGTCAAGAATTACTATCCATGTCATTTACTGTCCCATGTGAAATGAGTTGGTGACCTCGGTCCAGTTCCTACTGCAGGCAGGTGTGCACATTACCTCTGCCACCATCACAGTTGAAAGTAAATGTTCATTGTTTGCAGTTTCAGCAGGGAGGCCAAGGACCAAATAAGTTTTCTGATAGAAGTGCCATCTTGTGTCTGGAGGTGGCCTTCTCAAAATAAATAAATAAATAAATAAAAAATTGCAATATCATGTGAGGATAAGGTCAACAGAGGCTTGCAGAACTACCAAGCAATCTGTCTCTTTTCAGTGAACAAGATAACATCTGTTCATGAGTTGGCGAATCTCATTGTTTTTCCCCTAACTCAGTTTGCTTCACTTTCCTTCACTTTCCCAGGAAACTGTAAGACATTTGCCAAAGGAAATACCAATCCTGGTGGTGAAATATAGATAATTCATGTCTATATCTGATCTCAGTATGAATTCTCACATTCAGAGGAGTGTTGGAAAGTGAGGAAAATGGCAGAATTCCAGCAGTTCAAAGCTCTTGTTTAGTGCAGCACGAGGCTTCAAACCTCATCCACCCTGACAGGTACAGCAAAGAATGCAAAGGGTTGGAAGAGGGGACAGAAAAGTCCTGAAATATCAGGAAAACTACTTCAGCTGTCCTCAGGAGGAGCTACAACCACAGACAGCCTCCTATTCACTCTGATCTCTTCCTTGGCAGTAACAGTATCAGAAGCAGCCAACTGGGTTTCCAGGATCGTCTCATATAAGAAGAAATGGCTGTTCTCTGGCCCTCCATTTGCCCTATGAAATTGCTTGTTTGGCCTATATCCTGGAATTTGGATCACTGATTGGCAAAATGTAAAATAAATCTGAATCTATATGCTTCATCATACAGGTCTGAAAGTTAAACACACATTGCCATTTTTCCCCCTCACTAATTAACTGAAACAGGTAGCAGATGTGAACATTACTGGTCTCAGAAGACCTCTAACGGTGGCTTCACTACTTAACAGCAGTGACGTGGACTCCTTTTACCTAGACTTGAGAAGGTCCACTGTGTGGTCTGCTGACTAGGTTTTTCCTTTGGAATACATTGATTTTATAGTGTGCTTAGTCAAAATAGGAAAAGGATTATAGCTCTACACACTAACGCTCTGTCATACTATTTAGCTTAGCACGTGACTAGAAAATTCACCAGAAGAACCATGAATGGGTGAAATACCTGAGGAAAGACAAATTACAGATGAGATCTTCAGGCAAAGCAGAACTCGGCATTTGATTTTGCAGGTGCAATCAAAGTGTCTTTGTGAGTACAATTAATTACACTTACGTATTCAGAAGTGATTAAAAAACCTAAGCTAATCTGTCATTGACGAAGTCTACCTACACAACATGCTTGTTGACGTTCCTGAAATAAATGGGGAGAAATCAGAGATGCCCAGAATGGATCTACAAAGATGCCCAGGAATATTGCTTTGTGTACTACATAGAACAGACAGGTGGATCATCTACACAAAACAGACTAATAGCAAGTTTATTAAAAAAAAAAAAAGCTGAATCTGCAAAGTGAAGACGCTTTGCAACTCAGCAGAATTTAGAATTGCTTTAGAAAGTTAATTGTTTAAGAACTGCTTATTTAGCCCAAAGAAAATTTAGAACATTTCTGCCATCATTTCTATTTTTTTTTTTCATGGATGCAAATTCTTAAGTTTCTTTTTACTTTTCTCCAGTTGGGAGAAAAACTGCAGAAACCGTGCAGCTGTCATAATAGTGTGAACACAGCCAGAAATAGTGACTCACAGATTAAGCAAGGTGAACTTCATCTTTGATTTCAGTTCACCCTACAGTTTCCGTCTCTCACCACTAGCTGTGGTGCTCTGGCTGCAGTATCTCAGGAGATGGAGTATCTAGGCCCCAAAACACTTTCTTAGGTTAAAAAACAAAAGAGAGAGGAAATGCATATTTCCACTATGTACAGACACAAATCCAAGTGTCGGTAAATTGAATCAGCAATGCTTCAACAATATGCACTCCTCAAGGCTGGGCTCACAGGCACTGTTTTATCAAATCAGATATTAAAGAATCTTCAACCACCGTCTTACATGCTCCTTGACTGCATTTCTGATACAACAGACTGCTTACCCGCTGTGAGCTGGTCATCCTCCTCCTCTACTGCTGACATCCTTACCTGCTGATCTGAGCATCCGCATGGAGAAATGAGGAGCTTACATTTTAAAATTGTACCCAGAGTATCACTCTCCAGAAAGCCAAACACAGACTATTGCCTGACACTTCATTTCTGGGGATTTTCTCCTTCTCCATTTACTGCTTGGAAACTCCTCTCTTTGCAGCAGCTTTCTTAGCTGCATGTCTCCTTCAATCAAGTAACGAAGACAATAGCAACACCTTCTGTAGATCTGCTATTATCTTTCTCTTCACAGGATGATCAATGGAGGATTTTCTTCTCTAGTCCTACTACTGCCTTTCCTATGTTGTTGGCACAAACACTGAGGACACAACTTTTGTGAAGCATCAAGGCTTCCCTCCTGCTCAGAGATGATATTCCTCCTCTTATGATCAAAAGACAGTAGATTTAAGAGTTGCCCACTCAGGCAACAAGTACAGACTCTGAACAAATTCATTTAGAGCTCATTGAGAGAGGCACAATGTTGGAAACAAAGAAAAAGAGGATGCATAAAAGCCCTCACACCATATTTATCCATCTACATGGAATGGCTATAGGAACGCAGTCATGCCCAAATACGGAATTAGAAGCCTAATTCTAGGAGATCTGTAAAAAAAATAATTGTGTGAGGAATGTTGGCTGGCTTTATTCCTCTAATTATCTGGCTCCCTAGGGGCAGTAAGTTTTTAACTACAGGGGACAATATCAATTGTTTTTAATCAAATCCACCAAAATAATGCTTCACAGTGAGGGTTATACAGCAGAACTGAAATACAGCTAGATGTCTAGATGACTTAGGGATGCTTAAACACTAGAAGAAATTATCCTGCTTCTCTGTTCATCCTTAGGAAAGGTCAGAGAGAAATGATCTTTCCTCCCTGCATAATTTTAGGCTTGTAATCCGCACAACAGAGAAGATGTGCTTATTGAAGAAGACACATGTCCAAGACACTCTCCAGGGAAAACAGTCTCCCATTAGGCTGTGCTTTAGAGATATTAAGCAATGTGAAAATTTCTCATGTGAGAAGACATAATTTGGCAGGAATCTCATCCCACAACTGTGAAAGGATTTGTCTCGTGCTCTCATTCCTCCTTCAGTCCCAATGACTCTTCTAGAGATTTTACTGTAATCCCCTTCTGTGGTGAATGGTATACTTCACCCACAGGCAGTTAAACAGTGGAACACATTATTGTCCTCCTCCCACGGAGAATAGGTAGAGGTTTTAGGTAGAGGAAAGCTACGGGCATAGTTGTCTTATTTATTTATTTATTTATTTTATTTTTTTCCCCTTGATTTAATCAAAAGAATCTTTCAATGCCATTAGGAATGCCATGTTTTGCTATTTGCACAGCAATAGCTCAGGTCTTCTATAAAGATTCCTGAGATCAACCCACCATTGCCCGTTGTTTTGGTAACAACAGAGTAGGAATAGAAATACAAATTTTAAAAAATAAACAATAATAAAACATTTTCCTGGTACTGCTTACCCGCTAAGTACACCGAGAACCAAGTTAAGTACAAAAAATGACCCTATGATGATTAGTGTAACAAAATAGATCCAGGGCCAGTCCCTTCCTATGGCATCATTGACCTGGAAGAGTGGAATGATAATTAGTGAGACAAGCTCAGTTTCTGAGCATTGCAAGGCTCCAGCCAAAGAGATCCCAAGTCACCAGCAATAAAATTTTCAATAATCATTTTTCTGGAAGTTTATGGAAGGTTGACATTAGCAATTTTGGATGCACAGACATTAAATTTCTTTGTCAGCACACCTCTTCTGTTACCTGCATTGTTATTTGCCAAGTTTGAATATTTGTCAAGATTTTGTGAAAGCTTCCTTGATTCGGGTTTTTAATTCCTCCAAAAGAATCCTGGTGACAGGGAAGAACCCTTATTATGGAGTCTTGCCCTGTAGCATTGGAAAAAGGACACCAAAACTGTCAGCTTACCCGCTCAACACACCAAGAACCAGATTTAGAACGAAAAAGGATCCAAAGATGACCAGACTGACAAAATACACCCATGGTAACTCATAGCCCATAGCGTCCTGCATCTGGAAAGACGAAGGAAAGTTAGAAGACAGAGAGGGAAAGCAGAAATGATTAGGCAAAGGAACAGATGGAAAGGTTTGTAAACAGAGCCTGTGGTTGGTTTACACATAATCATAGCAAGTGTTTCTGTATGTTCTTTCTGGTGTGACCTCTGCTTTGATTGCTTTTTTTCCTCTAGCTGTTTCTTTACAAACAGTGATTAATACAGACTGAGAATACAACTATGTGCTGTACTGGCACTTCTTTGAATGCTCAAAGTTGCAGACTATCACTTCCTGGAGTTTACCCACAGCACCACAAGGGTCCATCCACTGACTTCTAAAGTTCTGTCCTAATCTCTGTGCATACGCTTTCTGCTTGTGAAAAAGTTGCTAGGTTTTGCTAAGCAACTTTTGCTAAGCAACTTTTTGCTAAGCATTGCCTCAGTGTGTTGTCAGATTATATTTATTTCCCATTTGCAGCACAGGTACACACACTTCAGAGAAAAGTGTGTGGTAACTGGGGATATATCTTTCCCTGGTAATGCTCTGGTAATCTTTAGTTTTCCAGAGTCAGGGCAGTACCTGTATGCTTTTGAGAAAAGTCCTTTCAGGAATTAAAGTTTGGACTAGACAATCTATAGGTTGGACTAGATGATCTTAGAGGCCTTTTCCAATCTGAATGATTGTGTGACCATGTCCTGATCTGGTCAAGTTTTTTCTAAAGCTTTATCAAAAACTTCCTTTCTCTCCTTGAAGGATGAATCTCTCTTTCAAAATGTGACTCCTACACAAGTGAATACTCAAAGAATTTGAGACTATAAACTGAATGGCATGAACATAGAACTGTCCTTAACACTACTACAAACATCTGCAAATGAAGCCGGCAGACTATTATTTTAGCACCAGAACCTGTATTATGTGTTCAGCAACACTAGCACATATTTTACATATTCTAAAAGCACGTAGCATATAAACACCATTTTATCTTGAAGTGTCCTCTGAAGTTCAAAATTTTGGAAAGTTGCTGGATACCTCAATATCTCATTTTCATGATGGTATCAAAATACCAAAACCCCTTCTTCATTACTTTTCATAAACACTTATCTCCTGAGCCAGACACAGCATCATTAAAGAAACAGATGGTGGTTAACATATTCAGGAGCACTAAAATGATTTATGGACTTAAATTGCAGACTTGAAAGTACCTAAAACGCATAAAGCAACTTAGGTTCCTTTGTTTTCCACACTTGTAAAATTTTATCATATGTTGTTCTCTCCTTCTAGGAAAATGCTCTCTCCTTTGCAACCTAAGCATTTGTTGTGATCACAGAAGAAATATTCTTCCATACATGGGCACTGAGACACACTTTAGGGGAGGCGATCTGACTCAAGATTCATAACAACTCAGGAAAGGAATTTCAGACCTTCAGCAAGACAAGGCAGGAGAGTAACACTAATATAATCAGTTCTTTGTGGATGGGAGTACATCATCCATTTTACTTTGAAAGTACAGTCACTAAGGTCTGTGTCTGGCAACAGTCCACAGTCAATGGGCCAATACCGAATTCTATCTCTGGGCTCTTTCGGCTGCAACTTAACTGAAAGGGACTCATTAAAAAGGAAGTTCAAAATCTAACTCTGTGAAAACAGTTCATCAGCTGCTTCCTCACAGGACTGATTGATTTTGTAGTCAGAGCAGAGTACCTGAAACACCTCTCTTCAGAAATCCAGGAGTTTCTCTAACACTCCCTAAGTATATTACCCAGTTTCCCTTTGAATACTGTTGTAGAATTGCTCAGTTATTATGGGAATATCACTAATTATTCTTTATGTTTTCAAGACACATTGCATCCCACATGACATGACCATCCCACAGACACCTCTGCTGTGAAACACAGCAATGCATTAAATAAAACAAAACACTATGATACAAGATGGAAGCAAATATTCACCCACAATCACAGCAGATAAATCAGGCAGGCAAAGCATAACTACCTAAGCCAGAATTAGGTCAAGAAATTGGACCTAACATCCTCTCTGTTCTACAAAGAATGCAACTATCTATAAAAAATAATCCACACAATGATTTAGAATGACTGAGAAACTGCCATAAGAATTTATGCAGGCACAATGATAACTTGACTTCCTTTTAATTATGATGGATGGTGATAAAAAAAGTCTCAGCTATGTGGCACTTATCTATTGGCAGTATTTTTCTTCATCTGGGAAAGTCAGCTGGAAAAGTAGAACTTTTATAAGTTGTGGTATGAGTGAATCTTAAATAACAAATGCCAAAATTTCTGGTAGAAAACTTCGTACTACTCTGGCATGAAGAAATTTCCAGATGACAAGAAGCTTCCTCTGTGGTCTGGTAAGGTATATAACTAGAATACAGTGTACTCTGGCTAGTCCCAGTGCCTGCACAATTGCATAATGATTATATCAGCTAGCATCAGCACAACTTGGTCCTCAAAAACAGACCTGCTTCCTGGTATAGCAGAGCATTTGGGAATTCTCAGACTGAACATTTGTGAGGTCCGTTTTTCACCTCCTTTTTACTGCTCAGCCATATATGTAATGGGTAAGCTGAGAAGCAGACTGTGGTATCTTCTCAAGAGCAGAGAAACCATCAGTACTTGGCAGATAGCTGAGTATTTACTCTCTCTCTTTCTTGCTGGACTCCATATGTGGGATACTGTCACATCTTGTTTTCTTTAGCAGAAGGTGAAATCATTCCAAATATTGTGAAATTGACCCACAGGTGCTAGGAATGTATGTTATACGTTGATATAACATTAGGTATTTGGTAAACTATGTAAAAACACAAACAAAAAACTTTGGTATGGAGACAGCACACTGTGAGTTTACTATTTGATCCTGAAAAATATTTTCAAGAGAAATGCAGAGATGTAGGCTGCTTGGCAGAGGTTTGGGGAAAAAAGAAGTAACACTTACTCAAAACAGTAACAGTAACATATCAACATTTAAGAAATGTTAAATTCTTGGCTAAGATTTTATCCTTCCAAATATCTGGAAACGCTTCCTCTAAAATGGAAGTATCCTAGAAGTCCAGGATAGAGTACCCACAACTGAACAATGCTCCCATACAGTTATCATTAAAAACCTTGCATCTGTCTTTCATTGAAAACGCTTCCTGGAAACGTCATTATTCTGCAAATAAGGAGCTATTAATCACATGTGCATGCATACACATGTCCTGTTGACTGCAGCTGGAGGCTTTCACTGCAGACATAACTTAGGTGGTACAGATGATTTTTCCTAATTGTGCTACTGAAATAGAGAAGCTGCACAGGGTCATGACAATCAGGAGGAGATTTACCATTTACACATTACTGAGTGTAGAAAATTAGGTCTGTAGAATATTTTTTATAGCGTTGCCTACAGTGAACACAAATGGGATCTCTTATAAGTTACATCACTAGGGTAGACAGTACAACTGCCGATAGCCAGTTTAGCTCCCTGGTTGCTGAGTGCACTTTTTCTCTGTTTATTTCTCCCTGGGGTGTTTATTATTAACCATATGAATCTCAACAGAAAAGGAAGATCCTTTACAGATCTGAACAAAGACTATCAGCCAGTGTAGATTTGAATGACAATATTCCAGTTACAGCAGTCAAGGTGATTCAACTTGGTGTCAATTTAAGTATGTGTGGGATGATGGCTAGGTCAGCTGGAAGCATAGCATTGGTATAGATCTACAGATGGTCATTTATAGAAATAATTCTGCTTTCTGAGTCAAACTGCCTGACCTTTTATAGCTCGCTTCTCCACGCTTACATCTCACTACTGTCAACAGTGAGAAAGTTGGTACAATTCTGAACGCTGTTGATGTGTCACCTCTTAGGGGCATCTCAGAGATTAGGGTCTTAGATTCCTTCTCTTGATTAGCTACATACCTTCTCTAGCACTGTGGGACATCATTTTGGCTCACTATGCTTTAGTCTTCCAATCTACAAAGTGAAATACTGCCTTGCTTCACTGGGTACTGTACAACAAAATGTCACCATCTTGTCTCAGTATTCAGGTACAGATTCAAGATCACTGAAGCTGAATTAGGCTGAACCTCTGTCCCCTCTAGGAAAAAGTTTGCTCAAGAGATTCCTTAGTGACCAAATGGCCTCTGGAGAATCCAGCTTAGCCTCTCATATAGCAACGCTCTAACTATGCTCTGGGCTCATGTGGATGGGATTGGGACTAGGACCAAATTACTGCACTTTGTAAATGCCTGTTTATACTGTAGTTTACCTATTCACTTGGGCGGAAAGGAACAGGATGGGATTTTTCTCTGAAGGGTTTCTAAGTTTCCTCTCAAACATCAACATTGTTTTGGATAGTTTCTCAGTTTTGTGGTGACAGAAGGGACCATTACAGTCAGTAACACTCTGCACCACTTCTCACCCTTAATGAATGGAGTTACTGCCTGGTCATCCTAAAAGCCTACAATAAGAGGACAGAGATTTGCATTCCCTGACATACAAGACTGCGTCCTGTTTTCTGAACAAGTTACATAATCAGAATTAAAGAGATCTTTACAACATTGTATTTTGAGCAGGGCTATGTAATTAGAGTCCTGCTTGTTATGCTTGGAAATACTGTGATTAAAGAAACACACCTGGCATTCTCTTCAAGCGTTTCTGGATCTGTGTCATTCTTTTGCCTTGAGGCCAGTCAATAAATACTCATAAGAAGCAATGATTGCTCCTGTAGGAGGAACTATAGTAGCTTTAAGTACTGTGAACCAAGTTGTAATGGACATACACAATCTATTCTTTTGTCAGAGCTTGAGAAGTAGCCTGTCATATGTCGGATACCCACTACACACTTAACTGCCACATGACGTGGTCTTTGTTTTGGTGTGTTTTGCTAAACTATCTTTCTGGGAAAACCCATGTCTCCCATCTCATTGGTTGCAACACATATCCTTTGTTATAAACAAGCTTGGAGTCAATTTTTCCTCTCTGGACAAAGCAAATAATTTCACTACAAACAATTTCACCAAACACAAACAACTTCACTACACACAAATCAAAGGAATTGGATCCTGATACTTTTATTTATTTATTTATTTTTCTTGCAAGTCAAAGAAACTGCTCAACATCAAGATGGAGAGAAGGCATTTCATCATATCTCAAGAAGTCTGATGAGCATTGTGTATTGTGGGAGACCTCTTCTTTTCCAAGCATCCTTAATTGCTATGACCTTAGCATTGCAACCTTCAGTTGAAGGCTTTTTTTCTCAATTACACAGATAATCACCTAGCAATAGCACCAGAATTTTTAATTCTGTTGTTTGTTAATCACAATTGCAACCAGCAGTTACAGTACGGGCCAAGGAATTAAAAGTTGATTTGTCTTTATAAATACATTTTTATGCCTATATCTTGTGATTCTTCAGAACTATGTGAAGACATATTATTGGAGCTACACGAGACATGGATGCTCTGGTTGTTTAGAGATTTTTTTTTTTTTTTTTTTTCCCCTCAGGGACAATAGCCTGGCACATTTTTCAAGTTTCTCATTCATTACACTAGCATCATAGTTCAAACATAATGTGAGAGGCATATTTTCTATTAATATAATGGTTCAACATCACCAAGCACACAGTGGACATCTTTCATCCAGATAATAGGAGGGGAAGGCACAATTCACTAAATTCTGCTGACTTGGTAATTCACATACCCACACCCTGACTCTTTGTGCCAAATGTCTTTCATAAACAACTGACAAGCTCAAGTTACAGCAGAAGTTTAATCCATCATAGAAGGGCAGCTGTCACTGGAAAGCAGCAAGACATTCATACTAAATGGACAGTTGAAGAAAAAATCAGAAGTCTGTCTTGTTCAGTGCACAATACTGGAGAGCAACGGCTTAGCAAGTTAGCTGGGACACCAGGGTTAGCCTTCTATTTCTTGAATAAATTGCTAATTGATTTTTAATGACTATAGAATGTTATGATAGCCTTTTTTTAATATATAAGTCAAGTGCTTCAAGTATTATATAATGAAGTGTATAACCTTTCACAAAGTGGCATTAATCAAGAAGAGTAGAGTATTCAATAAAATGAAAGGGCAGTAAATTTGGAAATTTTGAGAAGAAATGCTATTTTTTTGTAGGCTAAATCCAATCTGTGGAATTCACTGCCTCAGGAAATTATCTAGCCATACGCAATGGTTATGGCCAATAGCAACATCTCTAGTTGAAACTAAATCTTGCTTGTAATCACACAGGGAAATAAAATTGGAGAATATGTGTAGAAGGAGACAGCAGAAAGAAGAGGAGGCACAAGCAACACTTAACTGTCTCTGAACATAGCTTCCTGCTCGAAGCCTTCATTTTTTAAAACCCTCTGTTTTGGGAAAAGTACTTAAGCACTTTCAGAACTTTAAGGATTTGTAGAAGTTGTTTCCTTAGCTTTGATTATAGGTCAAATGGTACCCTACTTACAGGTGATACATAAATGACCATGTATATACATATTAATATGAGACCTAGATATTTATCACTGTTCAATTACAAAATGGAAAGCTTTGTATTATTTTTTTTCCTTTTCACCCCCTCTTTCCTTCTCTTCCCATGAATATTCAGGTAAATGTAATTTATTCTCATATGCTTATGGAACTACAACTTTAAACTCTGCTCAAACAGCATTAGAAACTTTTTTTTATTGGATAATGCATTGCCTTGCATTGTGAGGGAAACATGTTTCCCCCAAACTTCTTTAGTCATAATTCAAGCACAAAAACAATTAAAATAAACCAAGGATGGAGCCTCACCCTTTACAGATACAGCTGTGTTGAGCATATTCAAGAAGAATCTACATTATACGCAGTCAGTAAACCCTAGGTTCTTCTGTTATTTCTTCTTCTTCCATTATACTTCATACTGCTTCACAATTGTTAAAGGTTTACTTTTTTTTTTAACTTTTTAAACTTTTTTTTTTTTAAACTTGACATTGACTGACTAAAATACTTTGCATTCATCCAGTCAGTGAACTAAAATGGTATGATAAAATTGATGCAATCCTTCAGAAGTAATTAAGGCAGGATGATTTGCTAGAAAGTGTCCAGATAAATCAATACAGTGAAGAAGCAAAACTGAAAGATACTTTTTGATACTTTCCTCATTCTAGAGATATCACATCTGCAGAAATATCTGTGGAAAAAAATACTCATCCCAAATGAACAAAAGGGAGCTAGCAGCTCCTAAAAACATCCAACTAACAACTGTAAATGGTGATAGCGTGATTTTTGAGGCTGCTCAGCAAACAAAAAAGAAACAATTTGTTCAATAAGTCCTTCATTTCTGGTTAACTTTTCAACTGCAAAGCAGATTCAGACTTAGGAAAACCTTGGCTCTGACGGCCTCGTTCTCTTTACTTTAAGAGCTCTTCCTAGTAGACAGAGCACTCTGAGGACTTGTGATGTGAAAGGTCTGATTCCTTCCTTTCTCTCAACATCTCCTTAGAGATCTAAGGCATCTGACAACTGGTCTTTAGTGGTCATGCTCTTCTGAGCATGTTATTCTAGTTAATTGGTCTTTGACTATTCAGACTGTGATGCAAACAAACCAACCTCTGCATTTTCAGGAATTTAGCATTGCTGGTTAGATCTGGTAACAAGTCCTGCATGCTGTATTCTTCTTTGACCTCCAAACAGCTATAGAACCACAGAACAGCTTGCGTTGGAAGGGAGCTTGAAGATCACATAGTTCCAACCCCCCTGCCATGGACAGGGATGCCACCCACTAGGTCAGGTTGCCAGGTCCTGTGTATGTTATACTGCTTCTTCCATGTAATGTGCTAAATATATTAATTATACATTTTGCAATTTATTATAAATTACACTAATCTGAAATTACTTTTAACAAGGAAGTTACTCATTGTTATTCACAATTCCTAACTTTTTCACAAAACTATTAATGCTAAAAAGAGGCCCGAAGAAGATTTGAATGAGGGATTATAAAGAGACACAGTACAAAAATTGGCTTTCTATATATGTCAAGTTCCATAAGCACTTCTAACTTGTGGGACAAACTGTGAGATTGATTATATAGCACTGAAATCCTACAGATTCCGAATCTGCTATTGTGCTTGGAACCTGAATGCTTTAAGGCTCATACACACCTTGTCAATAACAACATGAAAAAAGCACATTCTTGCTTTAGAAATCCCTGCTTGGTCTCTACATACACCACAAGTAAGTCTATATACAGTTTGTGTCTGTCTGACTTCACCATTCACAGAAAGACCAAGAAAAGGCGCATATTTATTACCCACCATATGTCTTTAAAGATGGATTTAGACTTACTGCATTATTATCCTAAGGATGAAAATTCCACCTTGCAGATCCTTCAATATTTGAAATCTAATTAGTTGTCTTCGCTTGGTTGGTTTTTAATCCAGTACTCATGTATGTGCATAATTTACAGCATATGAGTAATTCCATTAAAGCCAATGGTCAATATTATTGTTACCAGCAGAATTGAACTGATATGCGTAAGTGCTCTGCTTGAACTGGATGAGGCACAGGACTGGGAGAAATATATGATAAAGAGCTCATTTTCTGAAATTCCCAGGGGAAAAAAGCTCCATAAAATTAGAAGTTTTGTGTACACAGTGACTAAGAAATTACAAAATCATTGGTTCAAGCAAAAGATTTAAGCATTTCAGTCTAGACATTCTAGTGCATCATGAGAAATATTATCATTTATCTTGTCAACTTGAAACACTTTAAGCCTTCCTGAGTCTTAAAGACAGGTGATAAGGAGTGGGAATTGAAGGTCTCAGAGCTGACTCAAGGTAAAGGAGAAAGAAGGGGGTGAAAAAAATACAACCTCCCCAAATAAGCAAAAATATATATTAAAAAGGAATAAAAAAAAAAGGAACTAGACTTACTTTTATGGGTTTGGAAACAATAGAATAAAATTTCTTACGAATGGTATAAAATATAAGCAAAGGACTCCAGATGCCTTTGCTCTTATTCTGGGGAGAATTTCTTTCTAAGCATTGACATTCTAATGGTCTTAAAAGGACTGTAAGCCACAGGTGCTCCTTACAACCATTATGAAACATTCCGTATTCTGTAGCTGACACTATCAGATGGATGCAAAGAAGAGACTGGAGTGTCCACCCCAGGCTCAGTCTGATAACACTCAAAGGAAGGAGCAGAACTTGATTAGTTGCTCGTGCTAAAAATTATTTGTTTTGACAATCATATTTGCTTTATTTTGAAGTTCTTAAGGGGAAGGCAAGTTTTAAGCTCAGCTGTCATCTCCAAGCATTTATAAGTCTCTTCTTACTGTCTAACCTCAATTATGGAATTGAATGTGCAAATAGACAGCTAGAATCCTTTTTCAGAGTGTCTTCAGGACACAGACAAGACAGAGCTGGGTGAAGACAAGTGCACAGGGATCGTAAAACAGAGCAAAAAATGCTCCAGACAGGTTTTTCTGCTATATGGTCAGTGTAGATGAAAGTAAATAATGTAGGAAGAATAATCTGCAGTGTTCTAAAATTCCTACATGTACCTTGGTTCCCCGATTGTTCTATGTGTTGTGTAGTGACAGAAAGAGCAAATTGAAATTCCACCTGAGCCAGAAATATTAGCAATTTGTTCTGAACTCTCCGCAGGAGCTGAATGGACACATTTACTGAGAAAGGACTGCCTTGATAAAGACAACAGAAGCATCAAGGGAAACAATGCAAGATGAGTACACAACAGAGAAGGGGAAACAAGCAGGCATACGAAAAGATGGAGTCTGCAGAGGTTGCCTCTTCAATCCTGTTAGGAAAGACTATGTTTTATCTGGTCTAGATGTCCTCACTGAAGGACACCTTCTCTGATCCAGAAGAACATTAATTCATGGTTCATTTTATAAAAAAACACTTTGGGTATAGCTATAATTCACTGCTATACTGCCCAATTTTCTTGATAAGACATTGAAGTATCCAGAACTGACTAAGCTTCCCACTCCATGAAGAAGACAATTGAAAGCAGTGCCAGGCTCAATTTCAGAGTCACAAGAGCACACACTCCTGAAAATAGTACGCCTTGACTGGCTTGAAATTCTTGGTCAGTATAAAAGTGGGAATCCTGCAGAAGGGCCCTACCAGGCTATGGCAATCTGTGGAAGAACAAGGCTACTGTAGAGATCCTGAAGCACAACCTTCTAACTGTCAGCTGCTTGATGGCAGACAAACTGAAAACATGTAGAATTGCTGCTTGAACTTCTCTGCAAGTATACAATCACAGTGGAATGGCATTTTGTCTTTATATGAACTCCCTCCAATGAAGAAAACATAAAAGATATGAAGCAAATGGTATTTTATTTTTGTTGCACATAGTATGCAGGAAGTGCATTGCTACTGATAGAATACACCAAGCTTATTTCTTTATAGCAGCACTGAGCTATATTTTCATCACTCATTAAATATGGCCCCACCTTTCTATGGATATGCCCCCTTCTGCAGCTGGGAAAGGCTGTATAAGGTCTGAGACATAAAAAAAGTAACAATTTTCAATCATCTAGCCCCAGATTGCTGATAACATAATGTTGACAATGAATCCTTCCACTGCATTTTTTACCCTCCACTGTATAGCCACTGGACTCCACAATACCCTTTCATTCTTTGGTAACTTTCTATATTCATATTTGATCTGTTCTTGGTCTGGGTGCCCATTGTTTTTTGCAGTTGGTTGTTCTTTAAAAGGCTGAGCTATTATGGGAAATATGAGGTCTCTGTCTGAGAGTGGGAAGAGAATTAAAATTTGCATTCAAATACCAGCAGGTCAAAATGTCTGTGGTACACAATGATTGAGCTGAACTTTTTCCACTGCAAGCTATTTGTTTTGAAAATGCTCACTGATCCCATATTTCTATGGCACGGTAGTTTGTGCTTGCAGAAGAGGTAGGGGGAATATTGACATGGGTCTGTTTACTACTGTCTTAATTAAATGCATAATTTTAAGTGGCCTTCACACAAGTCTACTGTCCTTCCTTCTACTGCTAAAGGTTGCTGGCATTTGACCACACTTACCATTTCAAAACAGATAACGTTAGGCTCTCTTTTGATTTGAAGAAAACAACAGTGTTACTTAGATTTGATTTCACCAAGTTGCAAAATCTATTAGTATCAGTAATGTCCCAAAGGGGCACAGGTTACCATGGCAAGTCAACTACCTGAAAAGTGGATTTTGCCGACATAACCTAAGTATATTGAATTGTTAGTGCAAGTATCACTGGGAAATTCCTGTAGTCAATTATACTAAGGGTGGGAAAACAAAAATAATAGTGGAATAATACACATACCACGTGTGATTATTATTATTATTATTATTATTATTATTATTATTATTATTATTATTATTATTATTATTTAATGTAGGGAACTATGTACCTCTGCAGAGTGTTTGGCAATACAGGGATTCTGAACTCCTACTGCAAACATTATTTACACAGCTAGAATTTCTTACATCAAAGGCAATTTAATTCAGAGCTCCAACAAGCCTCTTGCTTTGCCACCTCACCCTCTTTCTCGAGGTTTAATATGTAAAAGAGGGAAAAAAAAAAGGCAAAATAAAAACCAAACAACTGAAATCAGAAAACCACAAAAACAAACAATCCTTTTTTTCAATATATTTCAATTCAGTTTAGCATAGAACACTTGTCCATGCACTTTAGAATCAATCAGAGCATGTCTTCCACTGAGACTTAAGGAAGAACTATTGGTATCATAATTGATTACTCATGGTTGCTTCTGTTCCTAGGTAGCTAGGAAAGAACAATTATAACTGTTTCTTCTTCAAAGTTCATTTTGGAAAAGTAGTATAGAAAAGTCACTCATGTGTGGTCACTGCCAGTCCAGATACCCTGACATTCCAGAAACAAAGTAAGCTAGAGGGGAATCAGTCTCAGAAAAGCAGGCCTGAGAAGGATTTTGCTATCAAAGAGGCCATCAATGTTTGTGGCCTGGCCAGTTCATGTCAGTTCCCTCTCCAGTTTCAGCTACACGAACTGTTTCCAATAAAACCTATAGCACTGCATAGAAAGCACAGGCAGATTCATGGTGTTCCGTATCACAACTGTCTTTGCAGCCCTTGGTTTCTGTGCTTGGATGTGTAGACCTCTTTTGCCAAAGTGTTAATTCTAGATTAACTTCACTGAAGGCAGAGAACTGAAACTGCGCCAGTGGAAGATCAGAACTCATCCTTCAGTGTACAGAGCACACTGACATCCTTGAGGGTAACACTGGAGAGAGATGAATGAAAAGCATTTAAAATGAGTCAGCCATGGGCTGATTCCAGTGCTTCTAGAACAAAGTAGGAGTTTGAACAAAGCGACCCACTGATTTCAGAGTACTCACCCCTTCTGAATTACTGTTCTAGCAGTGATAGCAGCCTAACAATAATTCTTTGGAACCCAACTTCCAAAACCCCCAATGCAAACTTCCAAAACAGAAATTCAAATGGACAAGTAACTGCAAATCAAAATCCTTCTATATAGCAAGGTCTCAGCCATATATTTGCATACATGCATTTTAGTTTTAAATTTTTCTTTGGTCTGTTTTTACCCAAAGACAAATCTTGATATTCATTTATTGCCAAGTTATGAAGCAACTCTTATTCTGTAGTGCACTGGATCTGTTGCATTTTGAGGATGAAAATAATTACCTCTAAACAAAAGTGTGTTTTTTGTTTGTTTGCTGGCTTTATTTTATTTTATTTTATTTTATTTTATTTTATTTTATTTTATTTTATTTTATTTTATTTTATTTTATTTTATTTTATTTTATTTTATTTTATTTTATAAGGTGTTTCAGGTCACCCTCTGTCTGCATTGAGACTGACTGGGCCATACAGACCAGCTGCAAAAGAACAGACGATGCACTGACCCAGGCAGAACTTTGGCAGATAAAACGCCCAGACTGGGCAGGTCTCCATGACTTTCCACAAACATAGCTTGGAGTCTAGTATGCCATGCCCCCGGCTCTTGATCCATTTCGCTCATTGATACAGGTAGCTGACAGACCATTTTTCCTTATTGTCCCTACTGAACTGCTAACATCAATAGTGGCATTACCTTTGCCTTCTTACTGAACTACTCTTTTTGCCTCCTGAGCAGTAGATCTACTTAGAGGAGAGTCATGTTATTGAACTGTCTCCAGTGTTCTGCTGAAGTCAGATCCCTGTACAGAAACCATCACCCGTTAAGGCTCCCTATGCTCTCATGAGGCTGATTACACGACTGGGTTAGCTTGTTGGGTGAATTTACAAGTTGCAGAAATGCCATGTAGTGACCTCCAAAAATTATTTTGACTCGTGAGACTTAATCAGGATTTGAATTTAGGCCTCCTGAGGCAAAAGTAACAGAGCTTTGCATGTGTTGCCTTGTTCCTACGTTAAGTGCATACAGCTTTTTTTTCCCCTTGAAAAGGAAAAGGTTGATCTTTGAAAAAGTCATCCAAAAGCCCAAAGGCTATTTAGCCAAAGGGCTCACAGTTCTTTCTTTACTGCAGCAGTTCCATCTCTTACTGCTGCTTAGTTATTTAAAAACCTTTTCATCTTTTAAAGGCTTTGGAAATTCACTCCAAAAGAATAAAATGCTGATTTCAAGCATGGAAATATCCCCTAGGATGGTGGGTTTCCAAATCTAAAGATTTCATTTCATCTTAGAATTCTGGGCTTTCCCTTCCTGTCTCTGTTTATTTTCTATTTACATTTGCATGGCTGATTATCCAGAAAGGATTTTCTGCCTGTTTTATTGTACTGCTATTTTAGAAAGGCTTCTATTTATCTCAGTGCAGTCTGGTAGCAAATTCTACCACAAGTATATCAGACCAGCACTGATTGCTGTATGCACGGGAATACACGAGCACATACTGTTCATTGATTTACATAGTCAATTAAGTCCTTAAAAATAAAGATAATGAAAAACAGTACTGTAAGCTGTAGATAATCACTACCTTCTTTACTAAGGGGAGGCAGCACTATTGATTCTTTTTTTTTGCACTTGATCGGTGTATCCCACTTGCCTTTGTAGCCAGTTCCCCAATTTATGATATCGCTAGAAATCCAGTCTATATTTTAGAGGATGAATCCAGCTTTCAGTTGTGAAATCACACACAAAAATCTCAGATAAAATGCCTGATATTTAGATCTCATAGCACACCGCTAATAAGTCTTCATCTGATAGGCACGCTACCCACTTACATACTAGAGGTATGCTGAAGAAATAACTATCAAAGAATCTGAACGACTTGCAACTGTGTATTAGCCAACAAGGCTGCCCCTTTTCTTTTTCTTGTGGATCTTATCAGAAACACCATGTAGACAAAATGAGCACAATGTCCAGGACTGACTTCTAGATATGCTTTAAAAATCCACACTAGGGATGTTCTGTGGTATCAAGTACCCTGTCTGAGCCCCAAACCCTTCATTTAGTAATTCTGGTCACTTTGCAGATTTAGGGAAACATATCCAGCATTTTTAGCCCTCCAATTTGAACACAGTTCATAGGACTGAATTTTGAAGACAACAGCTGTAGAGGATGCCATGAGAGCAGCTAAACTATATGCTATGACATCATGACCACCTATCAGAGAGCCTGCAAGTACCACTTACGCAGAAATCCCACTGAAATCAATGAAAAAAGACAGTATTGGTTGACCAATTCTCTGCACAGAGAGGAAAAGACTTATTTTTTCACACTGAGATTGGCAAAGGACTAGTTGCATTGCCTTACATCTTGAAAAGAAGATGTTGAAACAAAATTAAACTCAAGGATTATAAATCGTCAGTACTCGAGCCACCACTTGTGTTTTGACCTTAGGCATATCCCCCACCCTTGTTCTTTCCCATGGACTAGATAATGAACCAAAGCCTGTTATTTGTGAAACTGCCTAGTAGATCTGGGTCCAAACTTAACACCTCTGAAGACGATTACTTCAGAAGGCAGTGATCATCAGTTCTTGAAAAACTGGTAGTATGGCCCAAACTGCGCACCCACAAACAGAGGCACTCAAAATCCTAAGACACTTAGAAGTGTCCCAGTAGCTTTGCTCTTAATTTTATAGCTCTGGGATAAAAGATTAAAGAATAAAGACAAGAAAGGTCTCTGTGGTGATTAGATAGCAGTAATTAGGAAAGAGCCTAAGGAAGAACAAAAGAAGAAAGAATAGAGAAATGGCAACAGAAAGACAGAGCAATTAAAGAGGTCCTTCCCACGCA
Organism: Anas acuta; assembly: GCF_963932015.1. Taxonomy (NCBI): domain Eukaryota; kingdom Metazoa; phylum Chordata; class Aves; order Anseriformes; family Anatidae; genus Anas; species Anas acuta. The sequence goes on from NC_088979.1 coordinate 140,479,339, forward strand.
GGAGCACTGGGCAGAGGTCTCCACTAACACCCCTTTAACCATCCCACGAAGAAGCTTATTTTTAATAGATAGCTTCTTTTCATACAGAGGAAGAGGGCTGAGAGGCCCAAAGTTGAGGCCTGAAGGGCTCATGAAAACTTCATTTCACAAAATAAATGTCCCTTTTGCATAAAGCAAATGTTCAGCAGCAGATTTTTGTGACAGGTGGCAAACAGCAAGTCACTGCTGTTATGTTCAAGGCAGCAGTATAGGCAACCATGACAGTTGCATGTGCAGTTGTTCGTGAGAAAAAGGAAACAAATTCAGGTCAGCATTTATGCAAAATAAGTATGGACACTGCTTTTTTTCTTATTGCATTAATGCTGTGGCCCTTCAGTGCTCTGAACTGTGGTCCCTCTTCCCTTACCCACCACTGTTACAGCAGCAGAAGAAATAACCTCTGCAATCCCAGAGATGGGTTGCTCATACTTGCGTGCTTGTCTTTGTTAATTTTTCACATCCATGCCAAACCCTGTCAAAAAGATGATTAAAAAACCTCAACCCCACAACAATAAAAGCCGAGCACTTCCTTGGAGGGATGGGGGTGGATGGGGAATAAACGCCATGGAAACATGTAGACAGATATATTCTTAGAATCAGATCATTCTCTTGTGTGGAAAGCCTTACTAAATCAAGACTAAGCACTGCAAGAATAAATGGTTAGAATGAAAAACACAGCTGGGAAAAATTGGGGGTTGCAGCTCTGCATTTAACACCTTCCACTTTGTGGCAATATCACTGTATTCCTCACATCTTCCTCATTGGCTGCAACAAGCTGTGGAGGGATGAGAAAAGCTCAGGATATTTCAATGCTGTCAGCAAAGTAAATTATACCTGTTGTTCAGTTTGTTTCCTATTTTAATTTAATCTCAGGTATTGTAAAGGTGACCATGAGCTCCAGTTTCAAGCTCGATTTTGTGACTCTTGGAGGTACGATCTCTCAGAGTCAGAGATAGAAGGGTCTTCCAGCACAGCCTGTCTAACACACTGCATCTAGTACATGCTGTCTTTGGGGATGTGATGCTTCTGAAAGCTTTGACTGATTCAGTCAGACTCCACTGTGGCAGCTCTGCTGTCCTATCTTAGATTACTAAAATGTTTTCTTGTCTACGGACTGGGCAAGCCTACCAAGGATTGTTCAGTTAAATTTGAGGGAGTCAATCTACTACGTGCCAGTTCAGGCATTTATTCCAGAGACAGGTTAGTGCTCTGGATCTGATCCAGAGCTGGCTCTAGTCCATCTATAATAATACCACAGTCTTCAGTTTACAGTCAGAGCCTTGAGGTAAACTGTCCCTGGAGGCACTGGATGTTATTTTCAGGGACTCAACCAAGCATTCTGATGCACTGCCCAAACAACATGGGACAAAGCCAATATTCCAGAAATGATGGCAGGCTTGCGACTGCTCATTATTAATATTTAATAATCATTGAGTAGATAAAGTAGAATTATTCAATCCTAGAATTCAAGGTGCAATGGCCAAGCTGTATGCAAAACATCCCAGGTCAAGGTTCTCCATTACCCAGCAGTATGAACAGCCCAATGCAACCATGTTCTGTTGCATTTTGCATTTGCTCTGTACTCTGTTTTCATTTATGTGTATGATTGCTTAATTGCAGGGGAATGGAGAGACCAGGCACTTAGAACTGAGGCGGCAGTAGACAGTCTTGCATGCAGTGTCACAGGGCTCCAGCTGCAGAAAGCAGATTTCACACAAAGATAAAAGCCTTTCTAGAGACAGGGCACAGTCCAAGTTGTTTTTAACTCAGAAGTGAAACTTCCCTGAAGGACAGTAACAAATTGATTAAAAATAATTAAAAGGAAGCGCCATTAGGGAAGGTTGAAAGAACCGAATCTACTCAGATTAGAAAAAGATTAAGGAAACACAACAAATGCCTACAAATACTTAAATAGGTTGTTAGAAACTGCACGGGGATTTGTTTTCCTCCTGAGTCAACAGGACAATAAGAAATAACGGACTGCAGCAGAGACTGATTACTAAACACCAAATGACTCAATTTGTAACATTTGGCTTTACACCTGCTGCTGAGAGCTCCCAAGACTGAGGGGTCCTCAAAAATGGGCCTTGGTGCCTGCACAAAGGAGCGAACTGTTGAGGCTGGCTGATCACACTTTAGGAAGGGTCTCGAGAATAAAATATTCAATCTTTCTACAATGCATAAGAAAAAATCATGATGTGTAGATGTCCTTGTCAGATCAGATGATTTTATGATCTGACTGCATGTGCGACTGCCACCCAGCAGTTTTACTGGGACAAAATAAGCCTTGAAAGGTTGAGGCAGTGTAGTAAATGTGCTCCTACACTTAACACTTCCTTCAACAAAGATCATTTCTTCAGCATAAAGTAAATGAGGTTGCTTAGCAAAGATTTTCATCTTGTCCAATATGGTTATTTTACGTTTAAAAATTGCCTCCTTATAAGCAATTATCTTACCTGACACTATAGAAGTGTCAAACTGTTTTTCCTAACATTTCTCTTTTGCATTTCAAAAGAAGCCAATCTATTCACAAATCTTATCTGTTGAGTGAGAGAGGAGATTGGAAAGTGTATCGATCTTATTGATGTCAAGTCCTTCTAGGGAATAAAAGTTTATTGCTTTCCTGTCTCTGATTATCTTTTTGTTAGCATGTGGATCACAGGCTGGGAAGCAGTACTCCATGAAAGAGACACTACAGATGTGAAAAGCTGAAGGAGACATGAGGGGAAGCGTGAAGAAGGAAGCTGGAAACTGAAGGTAAAATTTGAAATGCTACTTCAGTGGATTAAGAGTCCAGGGTTTGTGGAAGGTCATACAGCTTTCTAACTTTTAAACATGCAGGATTAACCTTGAAAAGGGTGGCATAAAACAGGCATGAATTTCATGACTTTACTTGTTTATTTTTCAGGGTAACATGCTGAAATATGTGAAGGTGCCTCCATTCCCACTGAGAGGAATCTAGGTACCTTGCAAAAGCTGTATTTCAGGAAATAGGAAGATATAATTGGAAAGCACTTACAGAAAAGTTCAAAACAATGGAAATGCTCTATTGGCTAAACATTTCCAGCCAAGTAATTCAGCCCAGAACCTTCTCTATGGTTCTATTGAGTTTTAGGTCAGGATCTTATTTTCAGATTTAAGGAGGGTGCAAAGAAAACTTCCTGCATTCAATGATCTTGGAAAACCATCAAAACAGATACAAAGGTCCCAAACAGCCATCTATAAGTCCTCATGTTGTACATATGACTGCATGCAGAACATCTAGACAGCATAATAAAGATTTTACATTGTAGATAGAAGGTGAGGTCCTGACTTTTTGAAGCTGGAAATTTGATGCTCAGCAGTATCAGACCCAAAACTTGGTGCCTAAATTGAATTTCAGAAGAGCTAAAAACCTAACAGTCAGCTCAAAATTTGTATGCTTAGCATTTTTAATATTAATCCAGTAGTTTACATCATTAAGTTTAAGGAATGACTACTTAAAATCACCACCCAAAAAATTCAGCCCCAAAATTGTCTGAATTACAGACAACCCTTTCTTATACCAACTCTCTATCTCAGGACACAGTTGGAGAGAGGAGATATGTAAGTCTAGATTTTTAATTTAATTAATTGTGCAGATGTATCTCCTTATAAAGCAAATTTTAATTTCCATGACCTTGCTGTGGATGCAGGAGATCTTTCGAATTGTTGTTGACCTGAGAATAGAATAGTTTCCTATCTCTGTTCTCTTGTGGAGACACAGCCCCCCGTTGGTTTTTACCATGAGTCCACTCTTACGGGCTTAAAAGGTAAAGGATGGGGAGTAGACCTATGAGTGAATCAGGCTCCACTAAGTAAATGGTGGCTCACACAAAGTTTAAAATGCATATCTATATCCTACCCCAATTACTAAAACTTTTCATTCACTCTCAGAAATTGAAATGCTGCATATTTTTTATTTTTTACCATCCAGAAGTATTATTTCTGTTGATCTGGCTAGCTTAAGCAGGAATGCCCTTTTCATGGACTATAAAACTTACTGTATAAAACGTATCAGAAATGGTTTGAGAAATCCACATATGAAATTGCCATGTGAATGCTTAGAGATGGTTTATACATATGAATATTAAAACCACAGTGCTTCTCATAGGCATGCCCTGTAGTAACTTTCCAATCAACATTTGCCCCCAGAGTAGCACAAACCTCTTTGCAGAAGGAAATACTTATCACATCTCAGATACCTACTCTACTGTATGGCAAACGCTGATCAGTGCTAACTTCTATCCACTTTGTCAATACATGAAACAAAGAGGCAAAAAGTGATATGGGACAATAGGTTCTTAGGATTGTTTACAGCAGTTTAAGTATGTCTGTCATTTTAGGTGTTCAAGCATTTACTCAAACTTGGTATTTCACAGCTTTTAAACACAGGTGATATATACACATATATATATTTTAGAAAACACAAACTGAATGTACTCCTGTTACTGAAATTGTGTCTGCAGCATTAATTCTAGCTTTTGTAGTGTTGTCTAGGAATATCTGGGAACTGAGGATAGCAAATATTTTTGTTTCCATGGCAAGTGTTTTGTCAAAGTCATATCCTAAAAGTCTAACAATATGGTTGCCCTTAAAAAATAATGACCATCAATTTGTATTAATTTCAGGTCTCAGTTTACCATATCATTTCTTAAGGAAAAAGAACCGCTCAGGAAATTAGTGAAAAAAGCTGGCTAAATATCAAACAAAATCCAACAGCTAAAATCCAGGTTGCTGCAGGGACACCATAAAAAATCAGACCATCTGCAGCAGTCATGGTGGAAAATCATTTAGCAGTGAGTATATGCTTTTGGCTTCTCTTATTAGATAACTGATAACTGAGTTCTGAATGATTCACATCCAGTCATGTAAATGACGTATGGACCCAAAAGTACAGGGATTGGCAGGGTCTTTTGTAAAACGTGCCCTTGGAGAAAATTATGATAACTTGTGGATAGCTTTCACAATACTAAATGACATACTCTGCCAAAGCTATTTTCATGTTTATTTCTGATATCTTTTACTCTTCTCCCATTTCCTCTGAACTACCCATAAATCCTCTCAATCACACAAAGACAGATGGTGCCAGGAGATTGGAGGAATGTGAGCTAAACGTGACAAAAAGACAGGTATATTATATATAGCCATAGTAGAGCAGTAGAGTAGTTTTGCCCAGTTCCTAATCTGACCTAATTTCTATTCTTCTCCATTATTTTATTAATTTATACCCTTTCTTTAAGTAAAGCTAATTTTTATGTTCTGAGACTCAGACTTTCCTTGTGGTTTGATCTCTGCCCTTTATCTCAGGCATTAGAAGGAAACTAGAATCACAGATCTAATCTAAATTTAAGAGGATAAAGAGACAACTGTTAGCTGTTCCACACAGAGAATATCTATTGCAGATAAGCTAAATCTTCAAAGGAAAATCTTGTAAACCCTAACCCACTGGTGGGTAGAATACAGCTTCAGGCTCATGTTTAAGAGAGAAGCTGATGTTGATTAACAATGCAAGCCTGCTTTAGTCCAGATTACCCTTTCACGTATTTTGGGTCTTCAGCTGAACTTCATCATGCATTGTAGCACAAGTCCTATTTACACTGGAATTCCTATCATCTTGGAGAACCAGGTGCCATAACATGACAGTTGTCAGATGCAGTCATAGTCCAGGGTTACCCCTATGCAGTCAAGACTCAGCTGTATGTGGATTAAATGCCTGGACCATAACATATTGCTGCAAAAGCTGATGGCAAGAGCTGAATTCAGGAGTGTTTATATCTGGTTTACAGGTAAAGGCCAAATCTGATTTTTACTCCTATAGTATAATTGTATTGCCACTGAATTCCCCTAACAGGTCAGGGATTACAAAGGAGAAACAAAAGCCATTGAAATTTCCAGTTTTAGTATAAAGGACAAGATGAGATTTAATTTAAAAATCTGCATTTAGATTAAAGAATGCAATCTTTTGGCTAAAGATGTAACAAAGATTTATACTAATACCAGAGTAAGGAGAGAGTTAAGAATTAGTGTTAGGATAAAAGTCATCAGGAGTAGTGCTGGCATGAAGAGGGGTTTGTGAGACCTGTGAGCTGATCAGCATAGTGCCTTTGTTACAGTAATGCCATGGGTAAAGCACCCAGTTGCCTTTTAGAAATACTTCAACATCAGTAATCCAGAGACATAAGGAATAGTTCACCCTTGCAGAGAGGGTCTTCATATGGCATTCTGGTCAACAAAGGTACATTGCATATCTTCAAAACAATAAGCCATGTGCCAACTAGTAAGCCATGTGCCATCTTTCAACATTATAATTCAATGGAAAGTCAATGTTTACATTTAACTGCACCATATAAACCCTCCCATTTCACTCACTAATATGCTGAGTTAATTAAAGCTCCATGCTAGCAACCATGCCTTCACTGTCTAGAACAAGCATGAAAAAAGATCAAGCTAAAGCCCCAGAGTTTCAACACAGATGGAGCACATGAGCATGCCTTTCAGCTTATCATTTTCGGATACGTACCCAGTAGAGTACATCTGTCCAGCCCTCCATCGTGATGCACTGAAACACGGTCAGCATGGCAAAAGCGAAATTGTCAAAGTTCGTAATGCCGTGCTTGGGTCCCTCCCAGCCTGCTTTGCATTCGGTGCCATTCTGACACTGCCGCCCATGTGCAGACTGGGGGGCACAGGGAGATGGATCATCTTCTGCGGGTGTATCTTAAAGGAGAGGAGGGAGAAAAAGGAGATGAAGAGAATTAATTGCGTTTTGACACACTGATAAGCAAGTGAAGGATATCTGATTTTAACAAATGTATTTTTCAGTGAATTTGACAGCTTTCTCTTGAAATACACATAGAACTATTAATTTTAATGGGCATAGGGATGTTTTGTTGTGCTTTTCTTTTCGTAAAGAAAAGAAAAAATGGCCATGTTGTCAAATTTTACAGTCAAACCTGAAATGTGTATTTTTTAAACACATCCTCCTAGGAGGAAGAAATAATGCCTTTCAACATGAGAGGGAACATTAGGTCAAATCTATTACATTTCTTTAGGCTGCATGTTATGACCAGTGTTTTCATATTGCAGTCACCTGGCCTCTGGGTTAATCTCAGAAAAGAACCGCAGCACTGACTGGCATTTTGTTGAAGAAGTCTGAACCCCTGCAGCAGACAGGCTTCAGTGCTCTGGAGATAGGATGATATGGTGCTGGGCACTGCTAAATTACAGCATGGAGTCTCTGGAGCTCTGCTCTTTTGGAGTTCAGAAGCTATGTGGCATTTTATCAATAGCCCAATGGCACTCAGAAGCTTTATAAGACTCTAATGCTCGATTATCCACTCTTTATTCTGTACAGGTGTTGCCAGAGATCTCAGAACCTGTCCAACAAGCCTGCCTAAATGCCTTGGTATAGGAAAAATGCTACAAAAATAAAATAAAATAAATAAAATAAAATTCTTGTAAGCATAAAAGCTCCTGCAAGATTTTTTACTTTTATTTTCATTTTTTTTTTTTTTTTTTTAAATACAGACTTCAGAGTCTCATGCTACATCTATAACAGAAGCAGGTATCTATGTGTGGAGGAGCAAATAATTACATTTTTTTTCTTATTCTATACGGCAAAAAAAAAAAAAAAAGAAGTTTTCAAAAGTTCTGATCACCAAAGCATGTCAGCAATAGCCGTATTAGAATTAGATGCTGTTGTGTAATATTGACATCATGGAGAAAGATGTATACACTTTAAGGATGTATAACAAGACTGACAATTCCTTACAGTTGTCACATTTCTAGAAAATGAAATTTGCCAACATTAGAAAAGCAGAAAATAGAGAACTTCTGAAGCAATTTCCTGTTGTACAATATTGTCTTGATTATGAGCACAACCAGGTCCTAATGTTGGTGCCCACCACCACACAGGGAATCATTGCTGCTCAATTTGAATAAATCAAATGAAAAAAAAGCAGATGGTTAGATGAGTGAGTGACAATACAAATTAACTACTTTGAAATTTGAATTATCATTTCTGTGAATAATTTCAAAGCTCTTTCCAGATAGATTGATGAAAAAAAGTTTCTTTCTATTAATATACTTTTGTTTTCTTATTAGCAACACTCCTCAGGACAGTCACAGACTGCTTTAAAAAGATGGGTACAGGTCCTCAAGTAGATGTTCCTTCATAATGATGCTGGTTTAAAACAGAGATGTGTTTGGGCACAGGATTAGTAATAAAATATAAGCATTGATCATTTCCATGATGCCATCTCATTTCCAGCTCAGTCTGCTAGTGGTGAAATCATTGTAATGTTATTGTTGCTTGAGACTGAGGCTGGCTTTTAGTGGCAAAGGGCCACATTAAAGAAACCACTACTGTGCTCAGCAGGAACTGATAGTTTTTCTTGTAGCCTTGACAGACCAGCCAAAAGCCGAGTGCTCAGGATGAGCAAGCTGAACTCTCACCGTTACAGACAGTCTCTCTACATCAAAGGTGATTCACATCCAAGGAGCAGAGCAGAAAAACCACTACTGTGAAACCCTGAACAGGTACCCAGCAGGGAGCAACAGCCACCCATCTTCTCTGCTAGCACAAATGCTCTGTTGTGCCTGGAGTCTCCCTCATAAAATCTTCATATGTTGCCAACATTCCTTTTCACCTATACACCTAAGCAAAGGGCATCTATGATCTTGCTGCTTCATCACGTTTTTAAAAATCTGGACCTGAGGGGTCTTCATCTGTTTTTGTCTGCCTTTGAGCAGAGCACCTCCAGTTTCTGCCATTGCTGCTGCAGTGCATCACTCTCTGCACACTGGCATGAGTAAATGACAACGATGTCTCCAGCAGAGTGTCTGCATAATGCCTCAGTGTCTTCTGTTTCTACACTACAGATGTGAGCCAAGAAAGCTGTTCAAATGGTTTTTCTTTCACTGAGAGGGATGAAGTTTGGGAGAAGAACTGAGATTAAAGACAACGAATCAAGTATTCAAGCAATGAAGGAGCTAGTCTTGTGAGAAAGGACATTTCCATTCATCCTGGAGATTTCATTTTACTGCAGCAGGTAGACCAGCAGCACCAAAATACTTTTTCTCCCACTCCCTGCACTTAAGGATACTATTAAGTGTTTGTTTCATACTTGGCTGCCATTTGCACTAGGACATACAGACTGTCAAATGGCTGCATGAACCTTCCCACCTGTCAGAACATCAACACGAGAAACTTGCTTTGTACTGCTGAAAGTCTTCACTTGAAAGATAGAAAGCAAAGGAACAGGGCTCCATATCACAGAGAATTCCCCTTACCTATCAGCCCCCCTTGCACGTGGTAGCAGGTCTTATGCATCTTTCCCATGAATAACTCCAGTCCAATGATAGCATAGATAATAATGACAAACAGCACCAGCAGGGCAATATGCAACAAAGGGACCATGGCCTTGATAATTGAGTTTAAAACCACCTGGAGACCTGCAGAGAGAACAGAAAGAAGCACTTATTAGCAAGAGAACTAAATTCAGAGGAAGTACCTAAAAGAGAATATAAGTTGCACAATAATGTCATTTCTAACTTGTTCCTCCTCACCCGAACTCATTTTCTTGATGATTCAAAGATGTACATTTACAGAGCATCTTCCCTCCAGAAGATTCCCAACACTTCACAAATTTATCCCTGAAGTCTGAATCACAGACTAAAGTAAAACTTGAATTACTTTCCCTGCCACTGTAATTCCACCACTCTGGAAAGGGAACATCTTAGCTGTTTTGCCTGTTCTTGACCTAAGGTGTTTCCCAGATGGTATTCGGGAGAGTTAAAGCATGGGGGAAAAAAAAAAAAAAAGAACAACCAGGACTGAAGCAGGACAAGAACAGTGAGACATGCAAGAGGGCAAATGGTGGATTGTCACAGAGCCCTGCCGCAGAGGATGGGAAGAGATGGGAAACCGAAGTCATGTCCCTGCTCTGATTCTAGGTTCTTCCAGAAGTGAAGCCAGTCTCAGGCAGAGTCTAAGCTGCTGAAACACCACCAAATCCATACTGACTGAGAGTTTGTGGCCATCGTGGGACCTCCCTACACTTCAAATCCACCTCATCTTACTTCAGTCTGAATGAAGGGAGAGTCAGAACCAGCAGTGCTGCTTTTGCCCCAGGATTTAGGTATCACTCTGTAACAAAGGTGGTCCAGGTCCCCAGCAAGGGGTATGAACAAAATGTTGTTATACAGATATCATTAACACATAAGTACTATTCACAATCAAGCCAAACATTTGCAGCATGGCCTCGTGACATGCAAGCAAGGTGACTCGTAGCCTGCTTTGATAAAGTGCTAAGCAGCTGCACTCTCAGATGCAGTTGACACAAGCTGCAGAGTCATGTGCCTCTCTGCCTCCTTTTTCTCGTTTGTACAACCAGAATAACAAAGCCAGCCTCAGAAGCTTTTAGTAAGGATTTGCATTTCCATTGCCTTAAAGTTATCATTGCTGGCGGCAGTGATGGCAACCACTGTCATTGGCAAATTATTAATGTTGGAAATATCGAGAGACCTCTAGAACTCCATAGTCTACAAATAGCCAGATCAGAACAATTACAAGATCATGATTTTGCAATGACTGAGAGCCAGAAGCCATTAACGTCTCCTGCAAATGCTGTCATCTCCTCAGAGAAGTTGATATTAGCTATGATTTTTGAAAAATGTGATTCATGAGTTGGAAATGTCTGTTATACATCTGCCAAGAGAGTATGTGATAACAATTAACTTTTAAAATCTATCATCTAAGATCTTAGATTCCGTCTCTCTCTCTCTCTTTTTTTTTTTTTTTTTTTTTTTACAAATACTTTTAATATTTTCTAATAAGAACGACACGTCTCTTGACAAGCACGTTTACTCACAGTCAATCCGCTCGTCAGCTCACAGCTAAGGCTGAGTCTTTGTGTTTGGTCCCCAGCCATGATGGAACTCAACAGAAGCAATCAAGGGTGGTGTCAGCTCCCAGGCAAGCAAGATCATTCACTGCCTGCTAGTAATCCAAAGTGGGCTACTAGCTTCCTCCAGTCAGAACGTTTTTTCAGGTGTCTGCAGTCAGTACATCTACCTGTTAACGGGTCTTGCTACCATCCAAGGGGAGCAATACTCTACATGAAATATTCTGGATTTCACAAAGAGATCCTTACATGAAGTACAATACTGACAGGATCAAAACTCATCCTATATGAGAAAAGGATGCTCTGCTTGCTCAGTTACCTCAGGGAACTTACTTTGAATAGGTAATATCACTAGGAAAAAATATTGCTGTGATTACATGAAGCAGTCAACCTTTTCCCCTAGCTGCTCACCTCATTCAGCCTATTAATTCTAAATATATACAGAAAATGAACTGCAGTGCACGTCAACATTTCTTCAATACTTTACATTAGTAGAAAATGTGATGTTCACCAGAAAGCTAAAGCAACATCCCACCTTCCCCCCAGACAATGAAAAACAATACAAAGAAGTTAAAATAATGCAGATGACTATGAACCTGCAAAGAACAACAACCAAACTCTGAAGATTAAAATATTTGTGTCTTCAAATAAATCTACACAAAAGCACAGAAAGGCCTTCATTTTTAGTGATTTTAGGAACCTTGCTAATCTAAAACATAGCCAAGATTGCAAGGTCAAGAGTCCTAATACCAGGTCTTATGTAATTTACTCTTAATTATTTTACTTAATTGACTTAATATTCATTATAGGATATACCCAGGGCTCCTGGGAGGGTAGTGAGGACAGATACAATGATGAACAAAAACCTCTCTCATTTTAAATATAGCTTCATTATTGCTCATGCCATGAAAGTGCTTCATCGTACTACAGATGTCCAGAGAAGATAATATCTGTACAAACCAATGCCCTTTCTGTTAACACAGCAGTGCCTGTGAAATCAAAGGCTTGCACCAAAAGCATGAGAAGACAAGGAGTTCATACAGCCAAGGGAACATGCACCACCAGAAGATTTACAGGTGCTTCAGCTAGACTAATTAAAGAAAAGCTTCTTGAGGAAAATAAATCAACCTTGTAGAAGAGATGAGCTACTGAACACTGTTAGCATGAATTGATGTGTGTGCTGTGCAGCACCCGATTCAGGTACTATGGCTTCAAATCCAGATAATTCCAGTAATTAGCAAGCACACATATATTACCGTTAAAGCATTCAGAGAGTTTCATTAACTTAAAACCACTAGCTGTGTAGCAGCTTTGGAAACCATAGAATGACCTCTCAGATGTACCAAATTCTACTTGTAGAAGGACAATGGATAGATGCGCATGACCTTGCTTGCTGCATTGTTGTCAGTGTAGTTGCTGCAATGTAGTTGCTGCAAGTAAGGTGCTTTGTAACTCTCAGTTCAGGCAGCCACTTGCAACATGAATAGCTGTTGCAGAGAATGGCACAAGGAACCGGGCCTGGACAACCAGAAAACTCTGTGTAGTGGCAAGGGGGGACAACAGGGAGAGCAGATGAAGGAGGATGAAAGCACCGGGGAAAGAGCCATAGGCAGGCAGAACAGAAAAACTTTTTTTTTTTTTTAATAAAAAACACACACTTCAAAACACAACAAAACTGTGTTCTGGAAACTGAGAGGTGCAGATCAGTGTCTGAACTGAGCTGCAGATATGTGGCTGATCAGACGCATTTCTGATCAGGGTAAATCAAGGTGAATCATCCTCTTACACGGAGTCACAAAGCCTTTTCTAAACAATGATGAGAACTTCTGCACACATCTATATGCTCTTTCCCTTTGCGGAGGAAGAAAAGACAGCTGAACTTACTAAGAAATTAATTCTCTGTTCCAACCCATGCATGCTCTTAGTCTTTGCACACTGCAACACATAGATTGCAACCAACATTGGTGATCGTGGCAACACAGTTCCCATGGCCTGATGCTCTCCGTAATAAACAATGACACACCTTCTGCACTTTATCCCTTGTGGAGGTAATGCTGGCATTCCTAGGAATGAGCTGTGCAGCTTATAATCATAATTAAATCAGAATGCCTGGTGACCTGCTCAGACCCAAAACCTGCCCTCTGGATTTCAAGTAGATGATGCCAATAGCCACCTTCCCACAGCAGAGCGAAGGGCTATGTTTCCACACTGCTTCACAAAGGCTGGCAGCGCTGTCGCTGGCCAGTCATAAACACAGAGCCCTGAACTTATGTCCTGGCAAGTAAATATAGAAAGAAATGTTTTTCAAATATTTGGCATTCTGAATGTACTTATTCATTTGTGGAAGCTCTCTCCATGTGCTAGACACTTTCCAGACATCTGAGAAGGCACAGGATCTGCCTTGGGAAGCTCACTCTGGGCTGGACAAAGAGATAACTGAGCAGGGGTTAGGGAAAGCACCACAAAAGGGATTGCTTGTCGTTTTTCAGCCCACGCTTTTCTTCTGTTAATAATTGAAGATCTGAAACAGCTCTTAGTATTTATTTTAAAAGCACTTTAGTTTACCTTAAAAAAAAAAAAGCCTTCTTGGCTGCAATCTGTTGGCTGACATTGACTCCATAAATGTTTCAGTAAGCCAAACATGTTAATGCCATTCCCTGGGCTCACAGAATTTAGCATTTATTTACCCTGATAAAATGTTTTAAATATTTATTACATAGGAACGGCATTGCTTTTTATGCCAGGTCAAGCCCTTTTCAGCCTCTCAAGGGCTGTGTCAACCCAAAAGTTTAGAGCACAGCTAGGGAATAGGGAGGATGGGGAAGAGCGAAGGAAATGAACTTGTACCAAGCAACATAGATCTTTCTCAGAGCTATGGGAAATACACTGGTAGGGATGTTGCAGGGGGTTTAGAACTATTGTATGGTGCTGTATTTTTCTCTCAGAAAGACAATCGTGAGAGGCTGGTTGGTGTCTTGTCAATTCAGGCAGTTATTGAAGAATGCACTTATCTGTTAGCACGTAGCTGTTTGCACCTAAAGCAATGGGATTGCCTACATACCCCGTTGTGTACTTACAAGCTTTTTTGGATTTTGACCAATGCTCAGCAAGATGGCACAAAAAAGTGCACTGGACCCAGCTGCTAAAATGTACTTGGCATTGTTGCGCTGTGGAACATATCCAAGGAAACTAATGGTAGGCTGGTCTCAGAAAAAACAATTGGGCCTTTCCAAGCACAGCTCTATCTTGCATTTTCACGTGCCTTTAATTTTGGATGAAACTTGGTTTGCTGGAGAGGGTGGTTTCTTCTTCTAGTCATATTAGCAGTTCAGATCTTCAGAGAAAGCATATTCTGAGTCTGCTCCTTCTTTGGTTTTGAGGGGTTATATTTTGTCAACACTATAATGTTGCTTGACCAAGGAGTATGAGCAGAGTCTCATACACATGACCTTCTGGGAATGAGCAGGAATAAAAGGGAAAGGAGAGGACTTTCAACTCTATCCATCCCTCCCCTCCGTCCTGAGACACACACTCAAATTTCTGTACTTAAGCCAGTGCCAAGGGTGTGGGAGGTAATTATTTCTCTGCTAATATAGTTCAGAAGAAAACTACTACTTTCTGAGAGCAAGGAGGAAGCAGGGGAGGATTTGTGACTCAGCACAGTGCCTGAGTCAGACCACTTCTGGGAACCACTCTCGAGGCAGGGTTGATGCACTGCTCCCTGCCGCCAGCCGAGCCTACCCACAAGGCGCGGCTTCACCCGATGGTGCGCCAGGAGACGGCCACCACGGTTATCTCCATTTCCACAGCACAAGCTGTAACAACCAGCAGTACTCCCCAAAGTGGATGTTTACCATTTAATAAACATGGGCATTGGCTAGGAAAATTGAAAAACATTAAATATTCATAAATATGAAAGGTTTTATACCAATTTTAAAGGCAGCCTGGAAAACGACAGACATTTTGTCACAAAACGGTCCACAGTCATGGCAAGATATCTGAGATAATTGCATCTGAAATGATTCACGAGGGAAAACATTGAGACTTTCTTCACTAGTGTTGCAAAGGGAACTCAGATGGCACAGTTCAGTTAAGGACAACTGTACAGTAACAATTCAAGGAGGTATCCTTTCCTGTCTTTCTGGAGTCTCAAAATATTAGTGGCAGATTGCTGGATAAGGCAAACTCTGTGGGTGTAGTGTAGTGTTCTTGGGGCTGCAGACATTGTTTCTATTTCAAGAATAATAAAGAAGGGCTTGGAATAGGAAGGAAAGACATGACACTAGCTAAAGTGCTGGTAGCAAAGAAAACCTAGGAAAGACACTTTTCAAGCTGGAAGAGTGACTGTTTTGGAGTAGGTTATGCTATTTAAACATATATGCTATTTAAACATATACTAACATATAATTCACAACCATGTGCTGGAATTAATAGAAAAAGAAAGTTTTGGCATCTGCTCCTAATGTTCTCTTTGCTCTGTTTTCAAACTGTTTTCATTGACTTTTCAAATTGAAATCCACACACACACAAAAGGGAATTCATACAAATGGGCGTGTGTGAACACAATTGTTTCATATTTGTGAAGTCTTGCAATACTACCCTCGCCTCGTCCTTTGAGGCAAGAAAGGGATAGCAGAACAAAAACAAAAGCCACAACAAACCCCATCTCTTCCTTCTGGACCCTTTTCTCCTGGGAAGCAATTCATCTCCAGTATCCCAAGCTTGTCAGAGTGACCTAACCTAGCCAAACAATACAGCTTTCCCTCAGCCCCAGCTTTTGGCGGCCTGAGGAAGATGACTGGATAAATGCATACTCTGCCTTAGGCTCTTTGCCTCTCTGCTGAAAGAAGCCTTGACTTCCACTCATGGAAGCATCCCTATTCCCTCCTGGCATGGGCTTTAACACTTTTAATAGCTTGTTGTTCAAACCATCTAAGTATTCACTTTCTTATAAAGTTGCTTACTGAACAAAAGACCTTGCTCATCTTTCCAGCCCCAATAATAGTAGTTAGCTTCAAGATTAAAAAAGACAATAAAAATGTAGTGTCGCTCCCATGCAGTTACCAGTGTACACAGAAGGAGTATGGGGAGAAAAGCAGCAACTAACTGCTTACTGAAAATTGCATATCACAAAAGAAAGACCATGTTGGTCAAAACACAAATGAAGTGTTGTGAGTTAATTTTGAGGCTACCTTGAACTCGCCAAAACAAGCTGAAAACAAGGCAGGTGAAAGGCAGTCCCCAGGCCAGCAAGAATCATCTATCACCTTTTACCAATAACTACCTTTGACTTTCTGCTGACTGGATGATAATGGACTCTCCAAGAAAACTGTGTGCTCATTGTGAAGATTTTATCGCAATAGGGAGAACTTTTATTCACCCCTCTCTCTGCACAGCTATGCAAAATCAAAGACAGTCTGGACAGAAGATTGTACTAGTTCTGAGTGAAATGATCCATCACACTTACACTTTTTAAATTTCTTCCTGCTCAAGCACAGCTGTGATGAAGATCAGCCTTTCAAACTCCAGCAGAGGAGCAAATTCTGGTCCAGTGCTGTGCCACTGGATTCAATGGGAAAACTTTTATATATGAATGCATCAAAAAGCTGTGCTGCCTAAGTCTGTTCTCGTGTACATAAAACAAAACAAAACAACAACAAAAAAAACCACACCACCAATAGTTAAGAAATCTCTGATCTGAGGCAATGATGAGAAAGTTTTGCTTCATCATGCCAATTGCTGTTTGAGCACAGCTCTGGGTAGCAGCTACCCAAATTACTGTGTCCTAAAGGACGTAATATTTGAACCAAGGAACTACGGACACCTGTAACTGCTAAAGCATTGTGGTAACAGAAACCCTTCGTCCTGAACTGTAAATACATCAGCATTTAAGTGGAGGACTAATGAATCTAGGTTACAATTACCTTTCTAAAGTTGGCAAATTCTCATGGCCATGAAGGGTGTTATTTTTACCTGCTTATCCTAATAGCTCCCCAGGTAAGTGGACATTATCCACTTTTGTCCAACAATCCTTTCTGTCTTCTAAATAATAAGGATTCTTTTAACTGTCTGAGCTTCTCCTAACTTTGCAAAAAGGTTTATAAAAGGTAAAAGCTAGCGAGGTAACAAATGTTAACAGCGATCCTGCAAGTGCAAGTGTAGCCAGGGATGATAACTTTCTTTTTTTTCTCTTTCTTGGAGAAAAATATATTGATGACAAAAATAGATCTTCCTGGGTTCCTATGAGAGCTCAATGTTCCAAGCCTATCATAACTGGCATACCATGAGCTACACTAAGTTTTACCTTCTCATGAAAGAAAAATTCCATCAAAATGCTGAATAAACCCTAAAGCGTTGTCTTTAGATGGCTGTCTGTGTAGAAGTGCAGCATCATCTATGCAAAAATCAGGATGTATAGCTCAGGAGAAGAAAACTCACTCCATCTCTTAACTTGAGATAATGTTTAATGAGCATCACTGGGACTAAGGTCTAGATAGATAGACATAGCATGACATTTTCAAAAACACTGTGATATGGGGTATTCAGGAGTATTTGAAGAACATAAAAAATAGAAAGTTACTTGATTAGGTAATGAAAAAATTATTCAAACCACACAAAGTAGGACTGCTGCTGTGTTACTGTCTTCATGCACTTACAGGACTCATTTTCACTTTTTTAACCACTGAAAATGCTGTCAATGAAAATGCATGGTACAATGATAACATCCTTGGAAAAATATGGCCAGACAAATCTAAACAAATTTGCCTCTTAATTTTCAGAAGAGAGTTTGGATTTAGGGACTTATTTATTGAGTTGTTGAGTAGTCCCATCTCAGAATACCTAGAAATCTAGCTTTTTTTCCCTTTCCTACACTAGAAAGACTGCTGCTTTTGATTTTTATAAATCTGATTAGACTTAAAATTCTGCTTGAAGGCATCAGATAATAAAAATGCCCTTTCGGAAAAAATGTCTTCTGATATAACAAGCAAAACTTCCTTCAGCTCTCTAGGTAGCTCCGGTATGTTTGGACAGAAAAATTAACGGTTGTAGTTTTTGCAAAGACATATTTGTCAGAAAAAAAGAGTGGTTCTTTATTGATATTTACTTCCTTTGTAACTTTCATTATGGCTTGCACAATTCAAAATATTCCTGTGCAAGCTGTGTATGTATTCTTGGAATGCATTGATACTAAACGTTTATTTATTTTGAATTTCATTTTACATATAATAAGCTGTCAAGAGGGATTCATAAAGCTCTCCTGCTGCAAGAGTAGTGAAAACTAAAAGACTAAATTAAATTCTTTATAGATACAGACATCTGCAAACATAAATCTGGATGGCATTTGGCCTCCTCTGAAGTAAAGATTTTAAGTGCAATTAAGATCTCAACACTAGAATGTTAAAGCAAAAGATGGGCTAAAATCTAAAGATTTATTTTCACCTCCATTGTGAAGACAATGGTGAGACTCAACCCTAAGCTGTTTCATTGGGTGCTGTTTGTAGCACACAGCTGAACTGCTAGGTACAAAACAGGCCTTCATAAATCTTATTTATGTGGATACATGGCCACGTTGGTTTGAATTCTGACCAACATATCAAACTTGATTAAAAGGAAATTTACCTTTTTGGCAACTTCCAATACACATTAAAGACCAGTGTATGGTAACAACCTATGAGAAAATATCAGTTGCAGAAATATGCTGAACAGCAAGGAATGGCAGTTATCAGAGAAAAATCATGAAACCCAGCACCCAATGCAAAACAAGATAGAAATATCAACCACACTGCCTATGTAATGTGTTAACAGTAATAGAAAACAGAACAACACATAATAATTTTAAGATATATAGCTTGCTATGTCCCAGTTCCAAGTGTACTACTGCCTTCAAGAAGGGGCACCCTCTGCAAGTATCTGATTGAAAGAGAAGAAGCTTGAAGAAAATGTACAGAGAATGTTTCGTAATTTGATTATGATGTCGAATTTCTAAAGAGATTTCCATTCCTAAGGCTTACTAAATTTTGTTTTCTTTATGAAAAAGTGTCATGAATATAACTTTGATAATTTCTTCTATTTCTTTATTCCATGAGCTACTTCCTGTCAAAAAATGCTTCTGCTGGAAAAATGTTGAACAGCTTTAGCCTTACTAAAGTTGAAAAAAAGATTATTTGCAGAGGGCTAGCAGATGTTTTCTGAATTGTGATTGATGTGGCAGGACAAACCAGGAGAACATAATCTAAAACTGAAAAAATAAGAGACATAGCTACTCAGACAACTCAGAAAAAATAATTGCAACAAAGGGTAAAACACATATGGGATAGGTTATTGTTACATGTGTTAAACAGGAATTGGATTTGCTTCTGGGAAAAAGGGAGATTAAGACAGACATCTGATCTCTTTTCCTTTTACGCAGTAGAAACCAAGCTTTGATAGAATGTTAAGAAACTAGGCAGGCTAGGTGGGCTGTTGTTCATCTTTGGCCAACACTTACTTCCCCATCGCTTTCTTCAGAACAAGAAATTACCTGTTCTATCAGTGAACATGTTAAACACAGAAAAGTTCATTAGTTGTTCATAACAGCCAATACTCCTGTGTACTCAACAAGCACAGTAATATCAAGCAGATATAACTCAGAAGACAGTAGCTGATTTTGGAGAAGAGGGAAGGTCTCTGGTAGTCATTCAAATCCTTAATGTATTTCCTCAAATTTGCCTCCTCTCAGTTCTGTGTACTTTCACATTTTTCCTCTGATAGCACTCATACAAGGGGTAATATTGATACAAATCTAGAACAACACTGAAAAAAAATACCTTGGCTAAACAGAGACTTAAAATGCATTCACTAGTTGAGACGATTATTTGGTCTGCTGCTCTGTGCTTTGTTGATAATGCTTTGTGAAAACCACAACAATGACCACAGGCATCTAACTGCTGGGATAAACAGAATTAAACCAAATGATGCCAGAGTCACTGGAACATCCATATACCTCCTTGCGTCCTGAGAAAAAAACCTTTCTGCACACTCTTGTACCCCAATTCTGAGACAAATGCTACTCTGGGTGGGTTAGTCATTTTTTCCAGAGAGGATGAGAAGGCTTTGGGTCTATTAAAAAGTCCCAAAACTTCATTTACAAGTTAACAGATGTACACTGATTTTAGAGAAAATGAACAAAGGACTTCAAATCATTCCTTACAAGTTCTTAAATGAATAAGAAATTTAAAATTTAGCCAATTAGAATCAAAATATAAAACGACACTTGATGTAAGCTTGGGATGACATCACATCTAGTGGAGATGTCAACAAAGAGAGAATGTAAGAAGAAAAAAAGCTAGATAATATCCTTACTATTTTGATCTGGAACAGCAATATCTTCCCTCAGCCATCAAGGAGACAGTAACAGCCAGAAAATACAAGTGAGCAACTGGGAACCCAACACTCCTGCAGATACTGTTAGCTACAACCTGTACATATATTTCTGCTTCTTTATGATCCAGACAGCAGCATATCTTAAAAACAATAAAAAATTGTTCTTGGGAGGTGACAAATGGCATTCTTAGATTTTCAGATGCTTTAGAACAAGCATCCTGATGGCATGGACTCTTATACAGACGTGCCCTACTCCCATTATTCTGAATGAGACCTCTGGGCACTACCTGAAGAAGGAAGAAGTGTTGCTAGAAAGAGAGCCTGATCCACCCAGAGCACTTCTGACAAACCTCCTGCTAAGCCAAGCTAGGATTCTTTGACTATCTCCTTGTCTTTGGTGTCAGTGTGGGGTTTATTTTCTTTGGTTGGAATGGACTGCCTACACTCTGATGTAGTGGTCCCACATTGATGGTACTGGGATTTTTTGTTTTGAAGACATGCTGAATAATCATGCCAGCACACATGGTAATGGGTAGGATAAAGGCTAACAGTTATTGGGTACACTCGTAGTCAGTGCTATTTTTAAAAGAGCTACATAGCAAAGATCAAATAATAAATATTTCCTTGTTTTCATTGGCATTCCTTAAATATGAGAGAAATCTGTATCACAAGACGTCTGTACCTCTGTGAGTAATCTTTTCTAAGACAACCCCCTTTTTTCCTACATTGAGTTAACCTCTTCTGTCCAGAATAACAAAATTACATCAGTCTGCAGGTTCTATCACTCAAAGAAACATACTTTAGGTCCTGATTATGTAAGCCCTACTCACAGGAATGATCTTTACCTATAAAAGATGCTGTGCTGGAATTAGATTACTCCCTTGAGTAATGGTGACCTAAGTAAATAAAGGACTTGCAAGCCTGCCTAGAGTTTTAAGTTAAATGTGAAGAAATAAGCTTAATGAGGACATTTGGTTCAGACTGTTCTCTCCTTTTTTCTCCACACCCTTCCCATTTATAATGAAAGCACAACAAATTGGCCACTTGAGATTAAAAACAGCTAGGCAATGACATGGGAAAGGTGGTGCAACTCGTCCTCACGCAGTGCTGTATGTGCTGAAGAGATGGTACAGATGGTTGAGAAGCCTTGTTCAAGAGTGGAGGAGCATGTAAGAAATCTGCACGACAGCACGTTTCCTAAAGCTTTTAGAGCCCAAGAGAAAAGAAAGGAACTGGACTTGGCAATAGATGACATAATTAAATGCAACAACAACAAAGTTTAAGACAGAATTAAGATTTGGAAACCAAATTTTGCCTGAAGGTATTTGCAGCAGTTTCCTTTATCATAACCTTGGCTTTGGTGGAAATAAACTGCTAAGGATACTGTCTCCTCCAGCTTACTCTACTCCATTGCATCTACGCACAAACCTTTCATGTGTTGGAAGCTTTGATCATACCTTGTATCCCCTTTACTGAAGGCAAAACAGAATTCTCCATTCATGTGGTATTTATACCATAAACTTATATGCACCAGGAGGATGAACTTAAGCCCCTACCTCCACCAGTGACACTGTATAAATGCAGAACAGATGACTGTCAACTTACTTTGCCAGAAGAATATACATTTTGAAAAAAAAAAAAAAATTAAAAAAATCTTTCTGACTGCTACTTAGTATTTCCATAAATTTAAGACTTAATATGTACAATTCAACATATAGAAATAGGCAATGGCTTATATTTCTTTGCCATATTGCAAAAACGTCTGCCATCTCAAAAGAGATGTCATTTGGGATTTTTTTGAATTCTGTGTTTATTACCTCAATTACATTATTTCTTCAACTATATAAAGTGGTGTTAATTTTCTTGGGCTGTCTGGAAAACAATGAGAAAGTACAGTTGAAAATTTGGATTATGTATTGAAAAAAATAAACAAATAAAAACCAAATGCAAGCCGAATAACTGCACTGGGTGTGTTTATTTCAATGACTGCAAAATAGCCATTGCAATAGATTCAGCTGTGATGTCTCAGTGGCTGGGTAGGGAATCAAAGGCTCAGGCAGAAGAGCAATCACAGGTAAGAAAGGCAGGTGCAGGGCATGGAATAAGACAAATGTCACAAGCTGAATGCTGAGATACGGAAAGAACTAAGAACATGTAGAGCTGCTGTATGCCCCATCCTCACCTTCCTGAAAAGAGGGTTGGCACATCCAAATTGACACAATGCTATCAATAGGAGGAATTAATTTCCTTTAGGAAAGGAGGAATTTGATGATTATTAAAAATCACCATTCCCCCTGTTTTATACAGGAGAGGCAGATCATGGGGGTTCAGGAGCAGCGTGTCTACAGCTGGAACTGTGCTCTCTGCATGATGCTTGATCCTTATTTACTTGCATTGCCTTCTCTACGCATCAGCTGGCATGGCTTTGAGGCTGCTTCAATTACTCTTGAGCTCAATTTGGTCTGTAAACAGATTCATCTTTACAAAGATTGTAGCAGAGAGGAAATATGATGCCTGTTCTCCCGTTTTTTAGGTATACAACCTCCAAACCAGGTGTAGCTGAAGACTAAGCCTTCAGTACAGAACCAGTTTCTAGCTCATGGCACTAAGGGGTCTTCTCATACACAACAAGTAACAAAACTCCTTTTTTATTAATTGTTCAAGAGCAAATTCAGCTTCCTGGGTGCAGATCAAACATGAGACAGAGGATTTGCTTTGTCTTACATTAGGAGGACTGCCATGGTGGTTTGACTTGTCCTTATTGTCTTAAGCTCTGTAAGTTACATTTTGCCACAAGTACGCTCACATTTTTCTGTCAGACAGGGGGATCTCTGAATTATGAGACCACACAGACAAATTTCACTTATGATTTGAAATTTTTAGATCATACTCCTCAAAAAAGAAGAAAAATAAATAATTTCAGTTTTAGAGTTAAGAATAGTATTCATTGGACAAGGTGGACTATAGCCTAAACACCTTATCAGCATATGCAAGCCTTTTTTTCTCTTATTTTTCCCCCCAAAATGGACTGTAATTTTAGTATGCACAATGTACTCAGTGCACTGTCCCACACAGACAAAAAACTAGACAGAAAAAAATCCAGTGCTGTCACTCCAGGGTTTCCTTACTTCACTTACCTGTAGCAATATGGCAAATTAACAACAAGCACAGCTGGATGACTTTGCCAATCCAAAATTAGTGATTTAAATGCATGTAAATAGTAGCCATCTCTAGGCACTCATGAATGAAAATTCTGGTCTTATTTCATTTTAACTAAAAAATATACTCAAGCCAGTTACATGCTGTTGTCTCCTAGACAGAAAGATATTGCACTGTCATGAGAGGGGTGAGGAAGGTCTGGGTTAGGTTCTTCTACTCATATTCTGTTTCCCAGTTTGCAATCACTGCAGCTATGCTGTAAGTACTACAGGTCATGTCAGTAGTGGTGATAAAGACATACCTATGCTGCCTTTGAGTAACTCACAGGCTTAGCTTTCTATAAGAAAATTAAATACAATAAATGATTGAACAGTTGGAAGTTTTTGTTCTAGTGGAACAAACAAGTTTCCTCTCTAGCCCTGGAAAGGATATCATGTTCTTCTGCCCACATAAATTGGGGTGGGGTCAGCAGAGGATCTCATTGAAAATACAAGTATGGAGCACAACACTTACTGATCAAATTATATGGCTTTCAACTTAGGTAGAAGAGCTTATAAATTAAGTTTGGCAGATATCGGATAGGCAATAACTAGTGGCAACAATGCAGTTACATGAAGATGAAGTACAAGATAAAGAGGATGAACAGAATGTATGAGGTGATATAATTGAGCAGCATGAATAAAGGGGATAGAAATGGAATTTAATAAGTTAAATGGGTGTGAGTTAGCATGTGTAGGAGTAACTGATTGCCCTTTCCAATAGTCAGGAGTGATTTTCTTTTTTAATTGGATCATGCTTCTTCACTGCCAAATTGGATGCTTCTTTTTGCCCTCCTCTAGAACAAAATGTTTAAAATAAGTTTTAAAATACTTAATAATGTAAAATGGATATAGAATAGTAATCGACAGAAAACTCCTGCCACAAAGGGCTGACTTGATTCTGTCCCTCGAAAGCCTTGCAATGGTTTGCTTGTGCCAAAGGAGATAATGGGTAACAGCTTCCAAGACACTTAAGTGATTAAGTTTTGGTATACACGCTGATTTTGCACTTGTCTACTTATGTCCATCAAAGGAATTGTTTTCCTTCCCTCTCCTTTCTCAAACCAATATATTGATCTTACTGCCACATTAAGATGGATGCTCCAATGCACATGTGAAGTGTTTTTTTTTGTTTGTTTTGTTTTTAAACAAGAAGGCTGTGTTGGTACAACAGGTGGTATGCTGAAATAAAGTACTTACTACAGAAATGTTATTAGTATGACTGTAACAGAATAGTTGAACAGCGCAGTCTGGTCTGTGCATTAAAGATCTAAAGTGCTTATGTCTAATTTTTGGACATAACTTACCACTTTGACATCTAAATCTTCCATGTGCTTTTGAAAATATGCACAATTAATTTAAATGTTAATTCCAGGCTAAACAGACTGGATGTGGATTATATTTCTAGAAGCATTATGACTTTAAAAAAGTTTTTTTTTAAAAAAAAAAGGTTGCTCAGTGATCCCTTTTTATTTTTATTTTGTTCACAAAGCAACTGCAAGCACTTGGATGAGAACTGTGGGAAGAAGTACCTAACCTACCGCCCTGCCTTACACCTGACACAGTCACAACAAAACCTGTACTTCTCAGTCTGAAATATCTTTTCAAGGAAGGAACTCAAAATCCCTATTTAAAAAATAAAAACAACAAAAACAACAACAAATCAATCCCTACTGCACTTCTTGGAAATGTATAGATACTTAACAGCAATTTTAAAAGTTGTAATGTGAACCCAAAGGCATTAAATTCAGTGCCCTTGCAGGCTTCTCCCATGATGCTACAAAAGTTTTTGTGACCTGGGTACAAAATGTCTATCTCATGTTTTAAACAACCGTCCATCTCTTTCCTTATGACAAGTGGTCTTGTGAATGTCCATATAACCAAGAAGAATAAAAATGTCATCTGTTCTCTTGAAGATTATGGAATATTTATGTCCCCACAACAGTCATCCTGACACAGACTTCAGGCTTTGCTGAATTCATGACCTCAAACCCGTTTGATTTGAGGAGGCACTAAATTAATTTGGCACCTGGAATAATTTGAGCTTAAAGATTGTCAATGGCACTGTTACCTGTCTGCCTGTGGGTGAAGTGACTTGTCTGCTTGCAAATGAACCACTTCCTGTGCATGACAGTCCCTGAATTTTCTGCTATGCAGCTAAGAGTGTTTTCCGGCAGGAAGCAGCTGAGTCCCAGCCCATAGATGGGACTTAGAGAAAAGGGATTCTTAGCTCTGGTGCTAATGTCCTTTACCCACCTATCCAGAGCCCTCAGATACCTATGTCAACCCAGGTGTCTAGCACTGGCAGCCACTATGAGGCATATAGAGTTAGAAGACACTTCTTAAAGTGTTAAACTTTGAACTTCTGCTTCAGTTTCTCCAACTGCAAAGCATGGACATTAGTAATTTACTTCAGAGCCAATTCATATGTTGTTTCCGCAACTTCTGACAACACTTACGTAGAAACTCTCTTTATTCTCAAAGAGGTCACTGAATGCTTCAATCTGAATACAAAAGATGTCCCTCCTAAGCTTGGTTATTTCTTATGGACTGAGCCAGAAGAAAAACAAACAAACAAAAAATAAAAAACAAATCACACAGAAAATCTTCTTGACTTAGAAAAAAATTACTCCATCCTCTCTGCTGCCATGCCACAATCCAATCTCCCCACTCCACCTCAGACAACCCATTTTCTATCCCCAATATAGATGAACTTAAGATTTGCATGCAAAAATTCATCATGTGCTTCATAATTTTATTTTAAAAGAATCATTGTGCTTCAGAATTTCCCCTCCACCCTCCCCACACAGTTGTAATTCGACTTGGACCTCAATCCAAACAGCAGATGTTGGGCTTTCCATGCAGAAGAAGGCTGCCAATGACCCAGAGGATCCCCTCTTATTAATCATGCTGTTGCCACACACATACAGAGTTTAAGTGATAAGAAACTGCAGTGCATGCTACATTCGTGTAATTTTAGAAGAAATCTGTGCAGGTAGTCTCCTCACAGTGAAAAAGTCTGCTTTATTTTGTGAGACAAATGAAGGAAAAGACAATTTTTTATGGATGGCAAAACAGAGCAAGTACAATGCTTATAACTCTGACTGATGCTGACAATGTCTCAGGGACAGCACTTGAATGGGACCTAGAGATCTGGCTTCCAAAACCTCTGTGCTAACTTGTTATATAATAATGTAACCCTGCAATGTACTATTTATGGTTGGCTCAGCCAGTAGTATCTAAAGACCTCATAAGAAAAGTTATGCTCTAATACATATGGATTTGATAGCATCTATCTAGGCTAATCAACAGGCATTTTTACAATTCAAAAGCTCACAGTGAGGCCGTGTTAGCTACAGACCTCAGCAGGCTTTCTAAAAGCCACATCAGCCCCAAAGAAGTCTGGTTCAATAAACATGTCCCTGATCAGAAACATAAAGACTATAATAGAAAATGTCTGTCAGTAACTGTTGATGGTTTCCCTGTTTCACGCTGGACTGCCATCTCGTTGTCTAGAGCAAGTATTTGTTAGCATGCACCAGGCTCCCTGGCTCTGTTTTGGTGCAAACTAAATACTTCTCTTGATGAGAAAAGCCACAAATGGACCATTAGATAGTTTATGCTAGGACTGAGGTCATATAAGCAATACGGATATGAATTATGTGAGATTTGGCTCCCTCCCCAAGACTTCAAGAGAAGTAACAAAAGCCTTTGTCTTGAAGAAAGAATGTTGTCCCCAGGAGAACAAGAAGTTTAAGGGCAGTTAAGCTCAGCCCATACCAGAACAACTCTCAGAGCACTTCCCACCATTAGCAGCATCTCACTGAGAGCGCCCCAGTTCACAGACTTTTAAACCACAGCATCTTCCCCTTACCATTAGGTGGGCACACAACTTGTAAATACCAAAAGGCTTGGATTGGAGAAAGACTAGAAAGAACAATGAAACCTCGTTTTACAGCCAGGAATTAAGTCAGTGCCAGTGCAGACTAAACTTCATGAGACAAATCCTGCCACAAGGAGAGCTGCGTTCTGCACTGCCTGCAAGTATTGCATGGTACATGACTGTCTGCATCAAACAACACTGCAGTAATCCCTAACACAGGTGGCATGGATAGTGTGGATCATGGTGGCTCTGTATCGGATGGTAAGGATTGCTTTTTTTTTAAAAAAAAGAAAATAAAAGTTTTTTTTTTTTTACTTGCTACATGCCCAAAGCAACCCCAGGTGGACACAAGCTAAGGCCTTCCACCAGGTTACCAAGCATGGCTCTTTTGTGAGACCAATTAATAGTGCTGTTAATTGTTCCTGTTAATGTTCAGCTCCTCCACAGAGATTCCCACCTTCCATTTAAAAAGTTTCTACTCTTTGTGGTTGGGGAGAAAAGCCTGAAAACATGTCTCTGATATAATCCATTGGGTCAGAAAACAAGCCAAAGAACTTCACAATTCTTTCTAAATCAAATACGTCATCATTTTTAAGTTAACATCACAGAGGGTATGGTAGCCTGACTTCAGGTTTTTGAATGACTGAGGTTAGAAGTACTTTAAGATATCAAACTAGTGGGCTCCCCAGGTGAAAATAAACAAAGCTCTCTCCACAACTACTCTGGAGATTAACTCCTTTCCTGCTAACTGCATCTCTCATTGCTATGAACACGGAAAGCGATGACAGCTTTCAACTAACCATCTCTCTGGAAGGCCAATAGACCCCATGTAGAACTCTCAAGCCAAAACATCATCATCATCCTGCACTGTGATGGCCATATTCCACTTCCACAATAGAATTACCAGACTTCCAGTTACTCATACCTTTACTGTAAATAAGAAAACGGATATTAGACTATCAAAAGCTGCTCAAGGGCTTTCTTTGAGGCATTACAAATAATTTAAGAAAATAAGACTAACGGGGAACATGACTGTGTCATTGCCTGATGCCCTGTTGATTCTAAATTGTTCCCAGCACTCTTGATGAGAACATCACGTGCAAAGAAGAAGACACAATTTTAATGAAACAGCTCCTCTCCTTCCCAAATCAACACAAATGATCATACAGTATTTCCATCAAGGTCAAATATTTATAATACCAACAATGCACCATGACTTCACAATTGTTTAAAGGATCTTCCGCTTGAAATCTTGAAAGTCTTGGATTTCCCACTTCCACTGTTTACTAAGGTTGCACAATCGCATCTGACACGCACAAAACTTCCATTCCCCTTCGGCTCTGGGTTGGTCATCCTTTGATTAATACCATATTTACCATGAAGCTACATTCATTTGAAAAAAGGCCTCCTCCACACACCAAAACCAATTTGCATCACGTGCCATCTTCAAAATTGTTACATGAATTACTCCTGCTCCGTGCCGTGCCACGGACATGCATATAAGAAAATCAGTGATGTTACTTACTAGGAACTCCAGACACCAGCCGTAACGGACGCAGTACTCGGAAAGCCCGCAGTGCTTTAACATCAAATCCGGCACCTTTTCCTCCTATTGAATTCCCCCCATCTGCTTTGGTTGCTTGTTCTAAAATTGCACTAAAAAGCCTGTAAAAAGAAAGAGGAAACAAGCTGTAGGCAGACAGCAAGGCTTGGGCTAAACAGGAACAGAGATCATCATCATCATATCACACAAACTATCTCACAGACCTGTGAAGAATGTCACACATCTCACTCGACATTCGCATATGGTGGAGGAGAGACAGACTCTTCCCATATGCAATAGCCTAATGGTGATGTCTATACCATTTGCAGAACACTTGTTTCTGGAGCAGACATAAACACAGCATGCTCCTCCTTCAGCCCAGTGGCTCCTTGCAGCCAGCTACAGACTGCCCCAGCAGCCAGCCTGCCTGGTGGCAGATGAAGGTGTGCTCCCCACCCTGGGTGCTTTGAGATGGCCATTCTGGCCATGCCTCATGACGAATTTGAAGGCTCACCAACTACAGAGCATGTGGGTCAGGTTCTGAAGGTAGCCTCCAAGGTGCCCTTACCACATAGTCAGTTCATACTCAGTGGGAGTTGAGTGGAAAGGCAAGAAACCAGAAATTGTAGGGTTTGCCCCTTCTGCTGCTAATACTTTGCTATCTTTATTAACCAGCCATCCGCCTTGGGGAAAAAAATCATCATTCATCATTAACCCAGTCGTTAATTATCTGTCACCCATTTTATAAGGAATTAAGATTCACCAAGGTCACTGCAGGTAGAACTGGGTTTCAAACTCAGGGATTCTTCAAGGTGCAAATGTTTAGATAAGGGAGCATGCTCACATTATGTTCTTGTGTATCCATTTGTAAATCCCTTGATGCAGTGGCTATGGAAAGCACAAAACTGTAGGAGTATTATTATTAGAATATCTTATTATACCAGTCTTAATGTTTTATCTTGCTAGTAGGAGTAGCTGCTTTAAGGAGAAGATGTCTCAGTCAGAACATGTTTGAAAAGGCAGAGCAAAGCAGGAAAGACAATGTTCTTCTGTGAAAGAGCTGAAGGCTCACCCTATGTGTTAGTAAGAACTTGATTTAATAAATTAGCTTTCAGGAAGCAGCTTCCATTTTTCTGGTAAAACATTAGTACCTTTGGGGAAGAACGGATTCCTCATGAATTTGCTAATGACATTGCTTTCAGCCTTGGAGTCATCAGCTTGAACCCAGCCAAATTCAGTAGAGGTTAAAAGCTCTTCCAGCCTAAATGGATGTTTGGGGCTCTGTAGAAAACCTTGCCTGCGAGTGGCAGAATCCCTGTGGCCCGTAGCACGTCATGGAAGTACCAGATGTAACTTTGAAGAAGCTGTCTGGGATGCAAGGAACAGCCTGGTTGGAGCGCCCTGGATTCAGCACTGGCTGATTTCTCTCAGATGCTGCAGTCTGCAGTGCCTCTCTCAGGATCTCATCATCCACGTTCCCTAACTGGCAGACTCCACAAGAGCCCCCAGACTGCATATAAAGCAGAGACTGAGCTGCCTGATTGCTTTGCAAGGGTCTCCAACCCCTGCAGTCTGTGCTTGAAACCTACTGATAGGGCCACAAGTATAGGGAGCTTGCCCTGGATAGAAAAAGGATTCATTTACTGAGGCTTCTAAGCCAGCACATTTCCCCAGCACTAAATCCACACAAAAACATGGATTAGTAGAGTGCAAATGTGAAATTAGTTTCTTAAGCAGGTGGTATTTATTTTTTTTTAATTTCTTATAGAGAGTCTTATAAAACTTGTCATCTGTGACTGAGGAACTCCTATCTGAATCTATTCAAAGCCTCAACTTCAAGCACTGCAGAAAGATTTAACAACTAGGTAACAAGCGTGGGAAAAACTGTGTGTGGGGAGGTTGGATGCTGAGTTTGTAGGTGTTGCAGACAGAGAAGCAGGATGCAGAGAAGACAAAAACAGAGCCTATGAGAAATACTGAGTTGACTACAGACATCACAGAGAGATAAACAAGGGCTGATGCAAGGAACATGAATTATTGGAACGTATGTATTCCTTGAGCTATGTATACAAATTATACAGAGTCACAATTTTCTGTTGGTCTTCATAATAGAAACACTGTAGGTCAAATTTGGCCTAATATATTTCCAGAAAGCTAGTGATTAAGCTCTAGCAATGTGCTTTATTTCTTATTCAAACATTTCTATCTTCCTAGTCAACACAATTCCCGTAGTAGATGATGAGTGACATTCCCATACAACAGTCCCAGTCTCCTGGGATCTGCTGGAGGAAAAAGAATTCACTGCAAAAGGTTTCCTATGCTGTTTTTCAGCTCTCTTGCAATGCTGAAAACAAAAAAAAAAAATCTCAAAGAACTGAGTCAGCGCTTGCGCATAACTGAGGGTCTGGTCTCCTGCTCCCCAGTATCACTGGACTCCTGGTTTTACCAAAAAGCAGCTCTTGCCCCTGCACCAAGGGCATTTCTCCTGCTACTTGTGCAACAAGTAAATCATGGGCTGCTCTGGAATTCTGCATCCGAGGAAAAGCTATGCATATCCTAAATTAACTCCAGAGAAACAGAAACACAACCAGAAAGGCCAATGACTCCAGTGGAGCTGGAAACTGCTTTCTGAGACTAATGCAGTTCTGCTGCAGGCCAGTTAGCCCTGTTTGTGTGCTCCAGTACCAATCTGCTAAACGTGCTATCTTGAGGTATCCACAGTCATCTGCCTACTCCTTCAGGAATAATTTGCATCAATTCCTGCATCTCCTCATTTAAAAACCCACATTTAAACTTGAATTGCATTACTCCTGCTAATCCTGCTTTAATGCATTTAGCCCGTGGTTAATATCTCCCTCTATACTAATTCTGCTTTTTTACTATTTCAGTACCACTTCATGTTTCTCTTATGTAGTATTTCATGTCTTTCCCTTTGATATTGGGGTCTGCACTGTGTCCAATCTGACCTACTGGATCTCTATGCCACTCTTCAAATTTACAGTACGTTCTGCCTATCATACATTGTTGTCCATACTGCCTCCTGGGTTAGGGCATGGGCAGATCTATGACTCATAGGTTATATCTACAACATATTTTTTTGGCAGGAACTTCATTATGACCCAGAGGAAAAAATAAGTCCTCTTCCTAAATACTACAAATGATGAGACACAGAAGAAAGGTAAGGCTTCTGACTGTCTCTTCCATCACCTTCTTTCAGGAGAAAAACCCACAACCACATAAAATTGGTACTTTCTAAAAGCTCTATAAAATCTTCCTAGATTGTCAGCTAATTGTTCTACAGTCCTAAAAGAGATGGATGGATGTTAAGGTACTGATATAAAATACAAGGCCAGAGTCCTTCTACTTTGTATTTATATGGCAAAGTCTGCTCTTTGATGAAAACCTCTGGGAAAAGGTATGGTGGAGAAAAATGCTGTTCTTTCTTTTCTCAAGTAGGTGAGTTAGCTGAAATGCATGCTTCAAGCAAGGTGTGAGAGAATTCTGTGCTCGCACAGAAATCAAAGTTTGGATGGTATAAAAATGCAAGGGGGCTAATCTCTTGTGGCCACTGAAATATCTCACTTTTTTTTTTTTTTTTTTTTTTTAAAGAACACAGAAATCAATCTCATTTCTTTCCAGCTACCTACATCCTGCCAGCCGAAATTCATGCCCCATTTTCATTTGGATATAGTACTTTCCCCTGAAGAAGCACAATTAACAACATTTTGATTTCTGAATTTCATCCATGACATGACTACACCTGAAATAAATTCATTTGACAGGCATAAGCTATAAAGCAGAAAATAAATTTCTGTCACACTCAACGCATGTATGGGCACAGTCCAGTTTTGTTTGTTTGCTTCAGATTTACTTGTGACATATGAAGCCAGCCTCACTGTTTTTCTTGCTCTTACTTTTCTGTTTCCTTTTTGACATCTGAAACATCTAAAAGGCTTTCTCTTTGCTAGATAATTCCAACAGCAACATGGCAGGGCTGTAACCTGTTCTACAGCTCTTCATTTCCACTGTGGGGAAGGTATGCTGATTTTTATAGCATTAAAAAGAACTTGTCAAGGGCCTCCCAAAAATAAAAACGAAACAGAGTGCTTGGTATTTCTAAGGCCAAAAATCAGCAGAAAAACACAGCTGAATGAATCCTCATAGGTATAAATAAATAGTAAAGTACAATGTTTTTTGTTTTTTTTTTCCACTGGCTTTACAGTTCACCTGTGATTTGTGGACATGGAAGTGTTTGGGTCCACCCTTTACAAACTCCCCACAGGCCTTTGGAAAGATATATACTCTGAACACATTTTCCAATATGTTCTGAATTTCAGATCCTTTCTAAATACCTTCACTGCTTACCTTCCCAAGTAAGAATGCCTTTCAAATTATGACACCTTTTTTTCTGGCAGAAGCTATGGGTCCTTGGAGGATGACTGTGCCTGGCAGACAAACCACAGCACTGACAGGAAAGACATATAGTCTTCTAGAGCAACGTTGTCAAGTTAGTCTTCTCTCACGAGAAATTTCCTTCAACAGCCTAATGTTAAAGGACATCACTGTTTCATCTGAAAGTTTTATGTTTTCCAAAAGAGGAACAGTAAAACTGAAAGAAGCAGGAAACAATTTGACTAATAGTCAGTGCTTGTGGGTTGTGCCTCATTAGGCAGCTTATGGGTGTGATCTCTACTCTTAACTAATAATGTTCTTATCCACAGAGCCTCTGATTGATACCCACACACAGACATTTTTCTTCAAAGCAGCATTTAATGGTACCGCTATAGCAGGGTCATAGGCTATTTAAAGATAAGTTAGAATCAAGCTTTAAAAGACTTAGCTGATGAATAAGCAGATCTCCCACACTGCAAGGATGATAAGCTGTTACAAGCCTGCGGGTCTAAAGTGCATCCTTTCTCCAGAAAATGTAGCGGTTGTCTTCAGTTTCCCCTAGAATTTACACTTGGCCCTATACATGACTATGTTCCTCTTACTCTACTCACTTTATGTTAAAACATAGAAGGAAGCAAGTTATGCTGTATTATTTCTTCGAGGCATATTAAACTGATTAAACTGACCTAAACAGAGAATCATTTAGGTTGGAAAAGATCTGTAAGATCATCAAGTCCAACCATCTACCTAACATTACCAACTCCACATCCCTAAGCATCACATCTACATGTACCAAATACTTCCATGGATGGGGACTCCACCACTTCCCTACGCCACCTTGTCTGTGATAAAATTCTTCCTAATATTCAATCTAAACCTTCCCTGGTACAACTTGAAGCTATTTTCTTATGTCCTATCATTTACCACCTGAGAAGAGACTGACCCCCACCTCTCTACAATCTCTTTTGGGGTGGCTGTAGAGAGCAATAAGTTCTCCCCTCAGCATCCTTTGCTCCAGACAAAACAGCCCCATCTATCTCAGATACTCCTCATACACCTTGTTTTCTGGCCCTTTCACCAGCTTTTTTGCTCTTTTCTGGTCATGTTCCAGCAACTCAGTATCTTTCTTGCAGTGAGGAGCCCAAAACTGAATACATGTTACCCAAACTGTGGTCGCACCAGTGCCGAGAACAGAGAAACCATCATACACGGTATGCTAGGTATACTAGCAGTGTGTACTAGGTGGATTGAGAGACAAACAAGTATATAAAACCTGTCTTTTTATTTTTTTTTCCTCCCTTAACTTCCCAAAATACTTAAAGAAGTATTTCACTCGTAGCCTTTTTGTTTTTTGTAGCAAGAACAATCACTGAAAATGAAGGTGCTGCCTAAGGCAGAACAAGCATGAATGGCAATTACCACAGTCATTTTTGATGCTTCCAGTATTAGTTCCACATCGTTCCTTCCCTCCCAGACCAAATAACCCTCTCTGCCCAGTGCTACAGCTGCGTCCAAATCACTCAGCTTTCTTCAGCAGCTGACCATCAATGGTCAGAAAAAGGTGCCACAACAAAATGTTATGAGCCTGTATTTCTGCACTTTTCTTCCACCTTTCTTTATCTTTTTTTTTTCTTCTTCTTTTCTTTTCTATGGGGCTTCCTCCCTTACAAAATATTCAAACATGCTGAAATTTAAATATGATGTCACTGAGGGGCTTCTGACAGCCCCTGGGAAAAGACGACAGGGCAGAACAGGAACAGATGGTATTGCCACATAGATTTTGCAGAGGGGTTGCGGAGAGAAAAAGCAGTGCACAAGGCTAGTCTGCAGTAGTGTATGAGTGAATTTAAACAGATAAACATCAAAGGAACCCATCTGGCCTTGAAGTGGAATCTGTCACTTGAGATTGTTACTATTTAACAGAGACCTTGGGGTCTTGGCCATGTTTATTATACTTGTGTAATCCCTCCCCAGTTACATTTTTTGCTCCCCATCTAGAGACTGAGAGCTGCTGGAGGCAAGAGCAGTTAGAAAAGCTGAGAGATGCAGCTTCTATCATTGGCAGGGGAATTAATTTCAGCCTGCATATCATCTTGCTGATTAACTGCCCTAGTAGGAAAATTGAAGAGGACTGCACTTAAACTAGATGTAATGCCGCCCTGTGATTTCTGGAGCCTTGCTCTCCTGCATTCCAATGGAAGTGGAAGACGTAACACATGCCTGCTCTTTAAAAGGTCTTTCTCATTGAAATTAAAAGGGAAAAATCATATTCATAGGACTTCTCTTCTCCAGTCTTTCTTCACCTTTAGAAACAATCCCCAAGCAGGTGACATGTCTGAGGGCTTTCAAAGGCAGAACCAGCTACGGAACTGGACAATGAAAGGGGAGAGGTTGGGGATTTGACAATTTCTAATGACTACTTTGCTGTGGGATCCTCTGACTGTGGGTAGGAATGAAAGGCAAAGGCAACCATATACTGCTGCAGGCAGAGAAGTTATGCCTGACTAGGAGATGACTTGTCCTCTCTTCCCCTCACTGGAAACTCTCCTTCTGTCCACTTTTCCCCAAGACACTGAAAAGCAGTAGGGAACAGGTAGCACAAAGAAAAGTTTGCTGACATAATTATTTGGGACCATCATTAAACTAGTCGAGATGGACTTTGATTGGGGGCAGGGATTATGAGGAACGTTGATCACTGGGACTGTCCCATTTAATGCTTTTCCTAGGACCTGATGTAGGATTTCCTTATGGAAAAGGCGAAAAGACTGAAAGCTTTTGTAGGCAATGAAACTTTTTAACAATGGAGTGGTGGAAGGATGGAGCAAATTACTTGGGAGAAGAAAAACATGTTCTCTCTGTATTCAGGGGCAGTTTATTCTTCATTCCTTCCCTTCAACAACCACTATTCAAAACCCTTGTTTCTCAGCTAGAAAAAGTAGAAGGTGATTTATTTTGTTTTTATTCAAATAAATTAAATGCCAAGCATGAAAAACACAGAGAAGAATAAGGGGATCAGAAAGTTGCATCTTAAAGGGGCAATTTGATCCACAATAGTACAATTAGTCTTTAAAAAGGTTAAAGCATCCAAAGGGCCAAAATCAAAAGTGTTGAGATCACCACCAGAACAGTGTGATTGAACAAGAGAATTTATTTCTGTATGAGTATGAAAACTTGAGATTTAAATTTTTCATCCTTCTTTGTGAAAAGTTTGCAAGATGGCAGAATTTATTTCTCATTCAACGCTAAACTTAATTAAAGAATTGCACCTAGATATTCTTAATATTCGCAGACACGCAAAAAAAAAAAAGGGAGGGATTTTCTTTCACAGCCATGTTTCAATACTTTACTTTACCCAGTAGTTTTGCGCTACTCCTGTTTTTATTCCTGTTACCAAAGAGCAGTTTAATTTCCATGTTTCGCAAATCACTAAAAGACTTGGAAAAGTAGCGAGGGATGCCAGAGAGAAAATGTACATCAACTGAATGTCAATCCTTATGAATCAAGTTATACCTGCAGAAAACCAGTGGGAGTTACCTGTGTTTTTAGATTGGACAGTTACACTTGGTAGAAGGCATGAAGCCTGTAGGGGGGTTAACATGGCAGGGACAAGCAGTGGTGGTCGCGATGAACAGCAACCCCTAACATCACCCATAAGTAATGTCCCAACCCTCATCCACCCTTGTGCTCCCACAGGTTCCTGGTGTCCCCATGTGTGGAGTGCATTCAAAGGCAAAATGCTGGTACTCACCCTACGACCACGATTATAAAATCTAGTAAATTCCAGCCATTGCGGAGGTAAGCGTTGGGGTGAAAGAGAAGTCCATATGCTATTACTTTTAAAAATGCTTCCACTGTAAAAATTATGAGAAAGAGATATTCCACTCGTTCCTGGAGAGAAGAGAACAAGAAAGACAATGGTTAGCATGAGTTACAAAAACTGGACAAGGATGTTCTCTTCTCTCACCTTCCACCCATGCAGCCTCCACTCCAACCCACTGACTTATCACTTGGGTACATCTAACATGCATGACTTGCCAGAGGTCTTCCCTCCTCAAACTTGCATATTCAGCAGCACGTTTGACAGGACAGTGGCAGCAAATTTTGGTTTCACTCTGAAATTTGCTGCCCTTGCCCTGGCATAGAGTGGCCATGACACAAGTGTGTGAAAAGGAGGAGGGCAGAGGCCCTGCAGGCATGTTGCAGTGCTCAGAACTCTGCAGAGAGCAGTGCCAACCGCTGCCACCCCTGCAAATGAACCGTATCCAGTCCTCTTCTACCTCTGGAGAGGAAACGCTGCTGGATGTAATGTGGCAAAGAGGAGAAGGGAGAAATAGAGAGAGGCATATACGAGACTGATGGATGTGTCAAACTTTGCCTTCTTTGGGATTCCCTTTTCTCTTGCTGGGAATAGGTAGGCTGACTATTGGTGACAAACGGTTTACAGATCAGGCTGACTAACACAAGAGGCATTTAGTCACGCCATCAGAAGTGTACATGTCCCCCTGAAATGTGGGCTGCAATTAAGCACATCAGAACAAAGTCACTTCCAGTGACAGAGCAGTCTGATTCAGGACAAGCATGCAGCCCTTTGGAGTCTGTACACAGGCTCGCTGTCTCTCATCTCTGGGTTTTTAGCCCCAGTGTGGAGTGAGAATAGCAGCACTGCAGAAGTGGTAGGGACCTCCATCCAAGTAGGAGGGAACTGCAGCATTAGCTAATCACTACAAAAGTGCTGTGTGGAAAGCTGAGTGGGAAATAAGTATGTGACAACAAGATGACTGCTAAAGGAGACTAGGTCCCTCCAAGGTTAAACTGAGGTTATTAGAAGTTATTAGAAGTTCCCATTCAAGAAACAAAAGTCCGAAATAAATACAAATTTAAACAGCCTAGGAGGCATTCTTAGCCATATCTTGTAAGATATCCAGCAAGACAATCAGGCAGCTCACTTTTTTTTTTTTTTTTTAAGCTCCAAATTGCAGTTGCCATTTACCTCTGTCCAGAAATGTTGCTAAATGCATGCACGCCACTTTTCATATGACACAGTAATACCAAATGTGCAGGTTTATGAAAAATCATTTCATCATTTGACTGAGTTGTCCATTTAAACCTCTTCCACTCAGCTCCAGGTAATGAATAGGATCGCACTAACAACTCATTAATCAAAAGCTGTAATACCCAGTTAATGGGCATGTTTACATTAACATGTTATTTTACATGCCTGAGAAATTCCACCTGATCGTAGCAGACACGTGTTTGCACTTTAAAATATTGCTGTCTTCCCTGACATAGTGCTATCACAATGGTTGCAGTATTCCCCAGCGTTTGCTATGGGGAATACCTAAAGAAGAACAAGTATTGTTCTGTAGTTATCTGATCCAGTCATAAAACTTTTGAACATGCCCACAATACAGAATTTGCTCATCATTGTCCCACACAGAGATAGATCAGGACACTAAGGATTTTTCTCCATTGAAATCAGAGAAGGAAATAACAGCATACAATACTAATGACTATTACATCCCCAGCTCTGCTTATAGTAAGTGCATTGGTGTATTTAGCCAAGGAATCGGCATCTAAGTGCTAACATCCTGCAGTTCAGCCATAGGCTTGGCTGCAGAAAAGAGGTTTCATACTCCTAGAAGGGACCAATCTGGCAGCCCCTACTTCCTCCACTGTCCCTGACAACTGAACATGTACTAAGTGATGTACTACTCGTAGTAAAACAAACACCACCAATCAATCTTGATGCACAAATTCTAAAGTAAGCCAAGCTGTCAGGAGAGCTCTAAAAAAAATCAGACCACATCATTGTGTGATGGGAAGCCTTGGTGCAGCATCTTTGTGCTGCCGCATGCCTCTATCAGTGTGGCAGAACACGGGGCCAGGCTTCGACCCGTGGGGCAGGCAGGCAGGCAGCCTGTGGTGCCTCTGGGGCAATGCTGCCGCCGGCTCTGCTCTGGTTTCTGCATCTTCTGTGGCTGCAGCGTTCTGCTGTGCTGGTCTGCCCGGCCAGAAGAGCCTTTCCACTCCATGAATTTCATTGAAATTCCTATAGTAATACAATCAAAAGACCAAGGAAGCAAATACTTGGGAAAATTCTGGAAGAAAAAATCTTTTTTATTATTATTATTTAATATTGCACACAGCAGCCAGTATTTCAACACCTAACAGGTTCCATTTGGTTGGGTTTAGGAGCCTCATACCTTTCTGTCCCTGAAGATGCCTGTGGGATGATAGGCTCCTGTTTTGCTATTGCAATAACACTGTTTGTTGAACCATGTTATTGAGGTTATAATATGCCAAAATCTTACACACACATGCGTATGCATATCTGTACGCAGCTATATGCATATATCCATACACAACTATGAACTGTTTGAATAAAGTCTTTACAATGCTCTGGTTAAGGTGGAAAGATCCATGAAAATACCATTCTATAAAAGCCTCTGAAATGAACATAAGACACAGAATGCTGAGCAGAGGAGAGAAATTTTATGATCTTCTGCACTTAAATTATGATTTCAGGATCTAAAATTGAAGGAGAAATACTGCCCAACTTAAACAGTGCAGCTGCTCCAAGACCATTTCAGGAAGCTACTCCTGCTTGGATTTGAGAAGAATTTGAAGAGCCTGCCAATTAATCTGCGTTCCCTTTCTTCCGAATGCTGTACAACTCAAGAGCTGTAGCTCCATGGCGAGGCAACATCAATGGGCTTGCAGAACCTTGGGCGCATCCCAATTCTGGTTCCACCTTGCCTGCTGAACGTACAGATGTGACTTACCGCTCCCTGCCTCAGGTTAGACATGAGAGGCATACCTGAAGCACTTGGCAGCCTCAAAACCATGGACCTGTCTCTGCCAAATGGGATTCTTCACTTCTGGCTGCTCATCCAGAGCTCTGCTCCCACAGATTAGGCAGACTGGGCCTCGGTATTTCAGGCTCCCTTCATGTCCCCACAGCATCACAAAGTGTCAGTGATCCCAACTCCTCTAAAAAACCAGCTTGGCACCATTTCAAAAGAAATGAGGCTACAGAAATATCAGGGCTGCCTCCTAGCTTCTGGGCAGGAAAGGAGATACCAGCAGCTCTGCCCCTTAAAGCTTGTACCCAAACCACAGCATCAAAGGAGAGCAAACATTTTGGAGCTCTACAAAAGAGGGTACAATATTTTTTCAATTGTGTTTGAAAAGGGAACAGTGTTAATGTGGCTGGGACACATGAAAATTATTGCAGGTTGCAGAATTACAAAGCAGGAGCTTTCTTCTTGGACAGCAGTGATGAAAATGTTTCAAAAAGGAGAGAGAGAGAAAAAAAAAAAGAAAAGCAAACTATGAGTGGAAGAAGAGGAGGGATGAAAGTTTTCTAAAATTGGCCTGTCTCTGGAGCATACACAGATGTTTGGGGGCTGGCTCCGCCACCGTTCCTTTTTGTTTTTCATTAGAGATACAGGACATGAGCATCAGCTACCCTAGCTGATAGACTAGCCAGCACTAACGCTGCCAAGAAACAAATTGTACATCATCTTACTCTTAACAGAGAAACAAACAGTAACTTACTGTTGAGCCTCTAAGACATATTTCCGAAAGAGGATTACTGTATTAAGTACGAAGCCTCCCTAATCCCATGTGCTTTCTGAAGACGTCATTGGTTTGTTTTTGTTTTTAATTTTTAAACTGTACCTAATAACATCTTGGGTTCATAGGAGTCTGAAAACAGGAAATCCCAGCAAAGTACTGAAGGGTGCCATGAGGTTTTCCTCCCGTCATGACAGGGTTGAGTAGACCAGTGCTGTTTCTGGAAAAACAGTCTCCAGAATCGTTCACTGTATCTTGATCCTTGGCTCTCCAAACCCCAACCACACAGCAGCACTGCTAGGTCATAACATTTTCTTTGCAAGAGTCACTCAGGGCTTCAATCAGTCAGGACCTCACATTTCATACACCCCAGTCCAGAGGGGTGGCAACCTGAAATTCAGTCACTACAGGTTTTCTCATACATCGCTGTCTCTCTGCTAGCACTCAGCTCTGCTTGTTACAAACTATGTTTAAAAAAACATATCTCATATATTTGAAGCAATGCACCGCAAGCCCTGCACAGCTAAGACCTTTACAAAGCTGCCTGTTTGACCTTAGACCAAGTTACGTCAGTGTCTGCATTATTATTCCCCAGTGCTTCCCTAACATAACGGAATACATTTCTTCAGTAATGCAAATACTCAGTTATCCAAGGAAAACAACAGTATTTTAACAGCCTCTGTCATATAGGATGTTTTGGCATTAATTGTATAAATAGGCTCTGAGAGCACTCAGACGTTTTCCTAGTAGGGAAAACAATCTTTTGCTGATTGGAAGTAGGGCGACTGAGCTGTGGAGCTGGGAAAGATGGTCCAGAGGCTTTGCACAAAAGATGCCTTGTTTTTGTATTACAAATTACCATCACATCTGAGATACGGAGACCCTGGCTGTGTGAATATGCTGACCTGAAGGATGCCGTTAGCATTAATAACTGACCTTTGGTGTGGAAGAGCCACATATGTGCACTTAAAGGATCAATTCAACAAACGAGATGTTGAGACAGGTTTGTTGACACCAAGTTACTTCTGAGTGTGTCCGGTTACTCAGGAGACATTTTCAGCTAAGGATGCATGAAAATAGTACACAAACATGTGAAGGAATAAAACTTAAAAGAACGAACATGTTTGGACTTTTTTAACTCCTGAGAACTACTGTCACTGCAGAAAGCACTGGTCATTTCCAATTCATTTGATAAAAAGAAAGGACTGGTAAGATAGCATATAGCTGAACATAACTTATTTTGCTGTTATACTGTGGTTCCTGAAACACAGCATCCCTGCTCTCCAAAAAATCAAGCAAAAGAACACTATCTAATTTTACCTGACTAGGACAACAGAAGCCTGCAGAAGGAAGCTGGTGGCTATCACTCTGCTAAACATAACCCCTTGTGCTGCTGAACAGAAGTCAGAACAGCTTCTGAAAGGCTAGATTTCCAAATATGATCAGCACTGCCTTCGGTCCATTCCAACCAAAGGCAGTGCCTATACGACAGGCTTTTCTGCGAGCAAAGTTAAACACATACCGAGTGCTGCAGAAATACCACCTTCAACTAACAGCCGTAAATGGGAGATACTGTCATCTGCTGCCACTTTAAAGATGCACGACATTAGAAGAATAAACCAGATGAGTGCAGAATTCCTGCTAATCTGAAATGAGCAATTATAAAACAGGTATGTAGTGCAAGCCATCCTTCAGTATTTGATAATTTACAACACGCCCATGATCCACTTAAAGAACTTCCATGGAATTCAACAGAAGCGAGGATATTAATAGTTTTGAATGATCACAGACCTGATCCACATGCACTATATCCAACTGTTCCTTGGCAAGTCAACAAATACTTCATGTGTACGCAGCCCTCTTTCAGGATCTAGTCAAAGCTCTTTTTTTTTTCCCCTCTCACTCTCTCTCTTTTTTTTTTTTTTTTTTTTTTTTTACACAAAATTCTGGCTAGAATCAAATGGAAGTTATATATGGATTCAGCAGAACTACGTTTTGTGTCAGAATCCAATTGTAATACAAAGCCAAGGTACAAGGGGGTCACTACCCTCTGCTAGGTAACTTGTAACAAATACACTTCCTCTTTCAGTGAGCCACACGTTCCTTATAAACGTAAAACAAAATACAGATGATAAATGCCATTACTATTCTATTTATCAACATTTCACCTACAATTTTACTAATAGAAGTGGAGAAACAGGCTCTGGCTATACAGAATAACGTATTTATTGGGAATCCTACATTTCTGAAGGTGTTCACATGCCAAGATTATTTGGACTGCAATAGGAGAGAGATTTTGAAGTCTAAATCCTGGAGAAGCCATGAATTTGAAGCCATAAATGCTGGAGAAGATTCTGATCAACTTTTGAAGACAGCTCTGCTTTGAGCAGGAATTCGGACTAGACAGGCCTCCAAAGTCTCTTTCAACCTACATTTTTCTAAGAATCTATATGCGTATTTTATCATTCTAAATGGATCAGTAGTCCTCAAAACAACCTAACAAAACAGCTATTTCTTTTCCAACCACACATCAGCGCTTTCCAGCTGAATGCCTCATTCTCTATCATCGAGATGGTCAGACATGTGCCTTTCTAGATTCATGTAAAGGATTATGCATCCAATTGGACTTCAAATTTGGACTCTGGTGCTGATTAAATGATGTCTAAACAATAGAAGATCTTCCTTTATGGTCTTTGGCTAGCAATAGCAGAAATCTCTTGGGTATTCTTGCTCTAGATTTTTTCTTTTTTGTACTGAAAGAGAACAATAACATTCTACCTATATGTGATTGAAAGCCAAGCCAGAGAATATGCTCCTTATGGGCTCAGTTTTATTTTGGTGCAACAAAGAATTGAAGCCATCCAAACAACCTATGTACAAACATTCAAATCTGAAAGGCTCTGAAGAGTCAAAAATAAGTCATGTCCTAGTTCCTTTTGTTTTGGTCCACTGCTCTGATTAAATTCAAATGAACTGTCACTTTATATTCTGATCAGACCAGTAAGAGATTACCCTTCCAGGGGGAAGCAACATTAGGGAAGGTAGCATAAGGTTTATGACTCATTTTTTTGTGAGAGCCTCATTTAGGATCTCTGGATAGGAATTAAAAGCTGGCTAGGTGTTGTGCTGTTACCGTGCCTAGGAACAAAATTCACCCCTAGAAGAAAGCTTTTTACTAGTTTCCCTTATGCAGTTTCAGAGGCAGTCTGGTACCTTTTCCCAAGGTTAAAACAGCCATTTGAAACACCACAGTCAATTGTCCATCTACCAACCACTGATTAAGGACAGGGTACCAGAAGCATCCATTTAAATCAGAGCAGCTTCAGCATGACAGCTACATCTAATAGATCATCACAAGGCATATCATGTCTCATTCAGCTCCTAAAATGGCTCAAATAAGTTAGACACTGACTATTCAACACGCTCAGGTGTTTGCATTTGCTCATGCGTGCAATAAAATATACAAGTCTATCAGCCATAAAACATTTCAGTGCCCATTTTATTAACTTTAAAAAATTATTATTAATATTTAAAAAACACAGCTCC
Source organism: Anas acuta (assembly GCF_963932015.1). Lineage (NCBI taxonomy): Eukaryota > Metazoa > Chordata > Aves > Anseriformes > Anatidae > Anas > Anas acuta. Next base: position 140,523,802 of record NC_088979.1, read on the forward strand.
CTCTAGCCTAACCTTGCTGTGCTCAAAACCATGTTAGTGTTAAATATTGAATACTTTGTTGGCAGGCAGAACAGTAAGCATAGATCCCACTTCAGGGGGAATTAAAAAAAAAAAAATCCACTTAAACAACACTGGTTCATTAGGACTGTTTCTAAAAGGCCTTTCAGCAAAAGATACATGAGCATGCTTGCTTTTGAAAATAGGATACATGATCTTAGCAATGACTATTCTAATGATCTTATTGCTTTGTTCCACATACACCCTAAAGTTATAGGTGTGGAGTTCTCCTCATCCTATATTCATAATCTGATCATGACTATACGATCAGTGCTTTCAGCACATTATTTCTCAATGAGTTTCTAAACTTTATTGCGGTAGTCAAAATGCTTAATAAAGGCGAATCCCTGTCCCCAAGAGATTTATTAATTTTAAGTCAATCACATGATTTCAGGGCCAGACTGATGCTGTTTTAACTGCCTGGAACCAACATTATCACAACTACAGTTTGTCTACCTTGTAACTTTAAGCTGCTCTCATGTGCAGTGGTACACCGAGGAACCTTCAGGTTTGTAACTAGTCAACTTTTCTAAGAGCCCGCTAAAAATTGGGCTGCAGAACAAAGGACTGAATTTCCAACAGAACTCAACATGTGAACAGTGAATTCCTTTGGAAATGTGCCTATAAATAATACTTCCCTTGTGCCAAGGGTTTTTATAATCCCCTCGTGGACAAGGGGTGTGGAGTTGTGTTCCATATTAATTTAATGAAGTATCTGTTCTCTTAGAAAGCTTTTTTTTTTTTTTTTTTTTGTTCTTTTTAAAAATGACATGGACCTACAAGGTTTTGAGTAATCCCAGTGCATGCCAGTTTAGACTAAAATATAGACTAAACCAGGCAGAATTTTGCTACTGATTTTAACATGGAAAATATTGTCCTCTTACAAGGTGAGTTGGTAATTGTCTGCAGGATGAATTTCTCATTTCTCTAACTTTGGGAAACCTTCCCAAAATGGCCTTGCAGGGGCAGCCCAGCAACACTCTGCACCATGCACCTCTGGCACGGGCCCTTGCCACAGGGCGTGCTTTAAGGCAAGGACAAGGCTAGCAGAGGAAGGATGAGGACAGATGTCAGCAAATGTGAAACCACGGCCACATCCAGCACAATTAGACCTCTGAGCTACCCCCAACTACTGTAGGCCCAGACTAGGAACTGCAGAGACACGAGGGACCCCCTGCAGAAATCCTGCCCTGAGCCTCTGCTGGAACGCACCACTGAGCACAGACTTTTCTCTGACTGACCACCCAGAAGATCTCCTCAAATCCCACTTTTAAAAGATTTCTGTCAAATGCATTTTAATCCAATCACTCTTGGGCATTTTATGATTCTCTAATTTGTGTTTTTAATCTACTACAATTCTTTTATAATTGTTTGTGCAGTGCAGTGACGCCTGACAGAGAATGCTTTATAAATAAATTGAATTTATGACTATTTATAACCTCTCCCTCTTGAAATTTCTAAGCAAATAGATGGGTCCCACAGTTCAATTTTTCGTGCTCTGGGGTTGGGGTCTCTGTGTGCACATTCATATGAACACACAATAGATACACAATAGAGAGAGAGAGGAAAAAAAAGAGAGAGATTGAACGTGTATGTGTGTGACCTTTTCTTTCCATGAGTAACTTAAGGGCATATTTAACATTCTGTTCACACTGCTCATGGCAGACAGGAAAAACACAACTGAAGGGAATGAAAAATGAAAAGTCCTTGCAGCTTCTCTATCTCAGCCTCTATCTTTCTTTCTGTGGGGCAAAGGATTCGAGGTTTTGTTTACCACCCCTGAGTAAGTTTCTCTTCGTTTGCTTGCCGCTTGAATGGACAGGGCACATAAAATGAGGCAGCTATAAGGACCTTTGACAACCAGCACATAAAACTCATTTTATTTCCTTAATGGAAGTCTAATTGGTAATTAAAAACATGACTGTGACCTGTGCAGTACCCAGAGAACAGAAACGAACTTCATTTTAAACAGATAAAGCTCACAAGGCTATACAGCTCTGCATAGTAGCAAGATTTCTTCTGGTCCAGAAGTGAAAGAAATGCTTCAGTTTCCTTCAGGTTTTGCTAATTTACACTTACCAAAAAGCCCAAGCAACCAATACTATTTTCCAGTTCTCCTGTTCCTTGGTTTGACTGCCACCAACCACTATGCCCACCCTCAAGGCAGTGGCTGCGGGTGTCAAGACAGGCCCAGGGCCTGGAAGCTGGGCACCAGAATTCAGATTCCTCATCCCTCCTGTCAGACTGAGGCACGTATTTTCATTTCTTGTAAGACAACCATATATTTCATCCTCACACGTGTGTGTATTGCAGGTGTAAAGGGGACAAGTAATACTTTTGCCAAGCAATACCGCCTTCCATCCAGTTAGGCTGGGACTAGGTGGCAACGAGGTGCAACCTCAGCCCGTGGCAGAGGCAGGACACTGGGATACCCTCACAAAGCCTGCAGCACTTCTTGGGTGGGTGCAGATTAATGCAGGGTCGTGTCATAACGAAATATTTGGATTTGTTTCAGCAAACCCAAACACACGGATAAGGAATGTTAAAACGTTTTTGTTCAATAAAAATATTTAAATGTAATGCACTGTTATTTCTGCACTAAAACTAAGAACTTCCCTTTAAGGGTGGGCAAGAGGGCAATATCACACACAGAACACTTTAACTTTTCATTCACGTATTCAGCAAAACCAAATTTTGAAATATCAGAATTTCCCAGAGAATGCAGATTTCCACCAGCCTGAGAAAAACAGCAAAAAGCAAGACGGAAAATGGAAAGAAAAGAAACATCTCTGAAATGGGTTAGTGCATGCTAATACATTTAGTTCGTTAAAAATAAGGAAAAAGGATTTTAATGAAGTTCAGGCATTAATAAGGAATGAACACTGCACTGGCACCGTCTTTTGCAAGCGAAAAGTCTGAAAAGAACTGCAGTGAGCTACTAATTTTCATGCTGCTCCGAGGAGAGGCAAGCAATGTACTTGTGTTTTCTCTTGCTATGATAAACCCTTACAACAATATTTATTCTCATGTAGATAAACTTAAAATTAAAATTGAGAAAAATATTGCACTCTGGACAAGGAAAGGTCAGGAATGTTATTAATATCCTATAACGCTGTTTAATTAAACTCAGCTTGATTAGCTTCTGGCTAGTTTGCAAACAGGCATGCTCTTCCTACATTCCCTGGCTTCAGGGGTGGCTTTATCCCCTGCAAGTAACGCAGGCTGCAGGCTCTCTGTCTAATGGGAAAAGTAGGTTTCAGCTGGCCTGTCTGAAAAACCTAAAATCCCACCCCTAACCAGAATTCCCTTTCTTCAGTTACAGGCAAATCTTTATTAAGCCCATTGCTGAGGAGGTCACTCCCGGTGAAATGATCTCGAAGAACTCAGCCAGATTTCCTCTACGTCAGACAGACTACCGCTCCGGGCTGGCAAACATTTTGCCAAATGGACTTGGATTTCAAAGATTTTGTGTTCACTTGATGAAAATAAGATGTTACACACTTTGTGTTTTCACTTACTCTTTTCCCAAGGCTCCCTCTCTCTTCAATCACCCTCAGGCTCTAAGCAAACAGGATTCATATTGATCTGCCTGAAAATTATTTTTAATGCTATTAATGTTATAGGCTGCTGTACTGGATGTCTCCCAAGTTTTTCATCCTTACTAGTTGTTCTGACTGATCTATAATACACTAAAACCATCACTTTTACCTTGCTGCTGGCCAAATCCCAACTCACACCGCTGCAATAAAAGACAGCCGATGCCTGCACTGGAACTCATTTTGGTGGGGCATAAGTGTTCTCTTGTGCTCAGTACATACTCTTCATAGCCTTGCAGACACTGCACAGTCTCATCCTATGACATTTTTTGGCTTTTTATCCCTCCCTTCCCCCACTCTGCTCTTTGTACATTTTAGGTCATGCATATTAAAGTTGGTCTCATTGCTGCCAGCACAAAAGTGACAGGAGCTGGATGAACTCCTGGATGTTGTTTTAAGACAATTATTCTCTTATCATACCATTATCGCCCAGTCAAACACACAATGATCACTGTGTTTAAACAAAGACTTACATTTTAAATTCAAAAACATCAAATCAAACTATACATTTAATATTGGAAAAAATAATACCTTAAAGGAATGGTATGATGTGGCATAGCAAGGTATGTCAAAGCTTTTAAGATGCATAATAAGCTTAACATCACTTTAAAAAAAAAAAAAAAAAGTGGGTGTAAAAATACAGATTTTGCAAACGCTTAAGAAATCCGTCATGGAACAATTTAAAAATTAATTATGTGGACAAAATTTTCACCAACTTCTAGCAGGTCTGCATGATCAGGAATTGAGTAAGTACAGTAGGCTTTGGTTTACTAACACCAGAAATGTTCTCCTATAGAGACATTAAATAGAAATACATAGTTTTGAGGATTTTAATGTTTTCTTATAATCATCTACAAACTGTGCTAAGGCAGCATTGCGCTAATGTTTGAGAATGCAATGGTGAAACTGCCTAAAAACTAAAATTAGATGGAATAAGTTATTATTTACAGAACAACATAAAGGTTCAGAAAAGGAACAGACACAGAAACGGTGAAAAAAAAAATATAAATTTCATTCTGTGTTAACTAAAACTCTGTGGTACCCATAGTAATGCACCGATGAAAAGAGAACAAGTTGTACAGATAATAAGCATTGCCAAGTTTAAAGTTTCTTGTGATCCTTTCAAAGGCTGTAGGAACAAACTCAGCAACTTCTTTCCTTTTTTTTTAATATATATAGAATATTTTATTGATGGAAAAAGACTTTGTGATTAAGTTTTACAATGATTTTTGTTTTGTTGAAATCTTTTCATTTTAATCAAACAGTCTAAAGTGAAAATTTCCAAAACTATTTCTCTCCCTTATAACTGTTCCCTCATTATAGGATAATCAGGCTTCACAAAGATGAAGAAAAGCATTAGTAGGATAACACGGCACAAGGACTTGTCCCATGCCCCTGAGCTTGACTCCACTAGCTACATTCCACAGCTCATCTTCTAGGCACACTATCTGTCACTTGCATGTACTTTCTTTCACTTTCCCATGAAATCCAGCAAAGTGAGACAGCAAACTACTCATTTTCACAAGGAAATGAAACAAAAGAAGCATGTATGACTAGGAATTCACTGGTCTTTGGCAAAGGGGACATGAAATAACTAGAGAGAATTTTTTAATTTTAATGACAGACATGAGGACTGACAATGAAATCTGTTGTATAACTTGACATATGTGAGACTAGTAGGGCTAAAATATCCCACACGTCTTCCAGAACTGATTGAAATGATGGGATCACCAGGAATAAGTTTGTCTCATCACCTTAGTAGTGCTTTAGACCTTCAGAAAAGGCTCTAGAGGCTACAGTTGATTAGAGACTATGACTCAAAGTCATGCTATTGCAAAACAAATAAAAGCACACATCATGCTGGGATGCATAAACAAACGTACAAACCACAAGACGCAAGAACAAATCCTTCTGCTATAGTCAGAGGTGAAAGTTCTGCTGAAAGTCTGTGAATGAAGGGATACAGGGATGGACTGGAGAGGGTGCAGGGGAGAGCAATGAGGACCTTGTGAAGCATAGAAAAGTGATCTGAAAGATTGTTTTGAGGCTGATCTGCATAGAGAAGACAAGACAAGGCTACAGACTGCAGCAGAGATGCAGCAAATAACCCTTTTCCCTTCATTGACTTTGCACAGGGCAGAAAGTAATGGCTTTACAATGGGATAAGGGAACTTCAGAATGGACAATGAGGAAGCCTTTCTTTGAGATGCCAGTACTCGTAATAGGGCTGTGCCAGAGTACAATGGCCTGGAAATGCACGGAGTTTAAATTGCTGGAGGTTAAATCTTTTGGTGCCAGAAAATGGACTAAATGGCCTCTCAAAGTATCTTCTAGCCTTAAATATTGCAGTCCTGAGGATCTAATAGGCCACAACCCAGCCAGATTTGTCTCATCAGGGAGGCAGCTGTCTATTGGTTTTGGACATAAAGACACCAGGGGACAATCCTTCTGTATTCATGAGTAAATAGCCTTTCAAAAATGACTTTGACACTCTTACAACTAAGCAGATCTATGCAAGAAATCTGTTAGTCATTTGGGATTTCAAGGAATGCCTCCGTATGTCATCATTTGAAAAAGTAGCTCAATAGCTCTCTTGGGGGAAACAGAATTCAGGCTTCTCCCCAGGGCTGATCAGTTTAGAAATGCCATTGCCATCACCCTGGAATGGAGTATGCTTTTCTGTTCTTATGGTTTAGTTTCATAATTTTCTAAGATTACATTGCAGAAGCCAATTTAACCAGAGGGATTTTCCCTCTCTGAGAAGATGCTCCAGTATTATTGTTCTGACTGATTCTCATCTGGATTGCTGATATTCATGGTAGAAATTTCACTTCCTTAGTGGATCTGCCTCTGAAGGACTTTTGGAAACATGACCTTGTGAATGTTTAGTCGTCTTTTGATCTCTTCTGCTTTGGGTCCACAGAGCCCCTGTAGCAGAAATATAGGAGCTTTGCTGAGTATATTTTTAATTAATCTTGGACTTAGAGAAATTTGAGGATTAGTGGTTTGCCGAGCTCCTTATGTCTCTGGAGCAATGCTGGAGTTTCCCTGTTACAAACAGCAGAGAAAGAATCAGCAGTTGTTGAGAATCTGGCTTAGGACACTGAATCTACTGATTTCCGTAGATCTGAGAAGCCTTCAAAGCAGCATAGTACTGGCTTGCATAAACACAGTTTCCTTCATCCAATGATTGTGCTAAACTTCACAGACAGTAATGAATGAATTAAAATATAAATCATACCACATGGGCAAGAAAGAAACTGCCTCCAGTTCATAACTGGGAAAATTGAGCAATACACAAGATAAAGGTATCTGAAGATTTGAGGTCTTCAAATTCCATTATGGGACAGGCTGATTATTTATTTATTTTAGTTTTTCAGAGACACCAAGTGCTTTGTTGACTAATTGGAGTGAAGATGCCTCCAGGGATAGGAACTTGGAACACTGGCTTGGCTGACTTAACCAGCTAATGAGCTAATAACAATTTAGAGAAGATGAACTTCTGACAAGCATTAAAAAACAACTGTCTAAATGTTTGGAAATCTTTGATTAACTCCTGGTGGATGAAAATTATGATGTTGCTGTCTTTGCCCCTCTTTGTCCCCCTCAGTTGCTACCACCATACATTTTACCTCTTGTTTCTGCCATCTTTCTCTCCTTTTATCTTTTGTTGTTGTTTTTGTTTTGTATTCCACTTTTCCTCATATACAAGCATTTTCAGAGGTTCAGCTGAAACTGCAGGCATCTGGGTGTCCCAAATGCAAGCTGTCCAAAATGGAACGACAAATTTGGAAACTGAACCTTCCTGATTACCGTCCTTGTGACAAAATCACAAGTGGGGTGGATGGGATCCTGGGGGAATACGCTGTTATTCCACACTGAAGATTAAGTCTACATACCAGGGTATGTTTGTGAGGTGTAAAAGAAACTTCATTATCTGAAAAGTTTTTTTTTTTTTCTGGGTCACTTCTCTAAGCTATTCCAATCTATAGTGCAATACCAATACATGTTTAGTGACACTTGCATTGTTACAACAAAGGATACCAAGACATTGTAAGTGCAACTACAGTGCTGATAGAGATGAGAAGCACCAGCACTTCTTCTCAAACAGCAAATTATACATGACCAATAAAATAATTGACTATTTTGTCAAAACCAGTCTAGCAGCCTTCCATTGCCATTCTGGTTGCTGGTTAAAAATGGGGAATATATGACAATGATATGTGACAGCATAATGATTTTATCATATTGTAGCTGGTATGTAGTTTCATTTGCTAAAAACTTACTGCTCTTTGGTCCACAATTGAATACTGGCTTTGGTGCAGACGGTGTAGATAAACCCCATTTACCCTTCCTTGCCAGGGAGGGAGCTGTAGCACTTGTTGGCCCAGCAGAGATAATGCAGCTCCATTTACAAACCCTGTCTCGGATGGGCTGCAGGGATCACAGTGCAGTTCAGAGCCAGACCCTCTGTGTTAGTCTGCTGCTCCTCCTGCCTGTGGCTGTGTGGGATTTTTGCTGAGAGACCAAAATCTCCCTTGCAAAGTTACGATTCAGTTTGACTACAACAGTATCTGATGGGATGCACTGTCAAGTATTGCTACAGTGATGTGGTAGGCCTTTGCTCTTCAAAAAGCAGAACAAAAACCAATTAAATAAAAAGAAAGCTCACATCCCTGGGTCTCAGCTGAGAAGGAGGCACAATACAGCTCCCTCTGCTAAGGCCATGGCTCTTCTCTTTAAAAGCAATCAGAAGAACTCGCACTGTGGGCGAATTAAGGAGAAGGGGAACCAGAGATCAAGCTCCGTGCATGTCCCAAATGCAAGGGGCTACTGTTGACTTTCTGTTGACTTCAAGCTTCCTTCCCTACTGCAAACTCACCAGACCTCTTAGAGACACGTCCTGGTGAGCCTCGTGGGGCTGGCACTGCACGACACAGCCATGCAAGTGAGGCAGGACTGCACCAGGGGGGCATCAGGGCCTGGCACCCGGTGGTGGTGCCCGAGTAGGGGGAAATGGCAGCCTGCCCTCACCCAGCCCCTGCTCCCTGCTCGCCCAAGGGAGCTTTACAGCCTCCGAAAATAATCTTTATGGGGCTGCGCTTTACAGGGCAGTAATTTCTGAGAGGAATGCTGCAGTCATAGCAGATCTTAACTGTTTAAGAATATGCTTGTGTTCAGGAAAAAGAGCCTGTGAGTAACAGGTACTATCAATTTCTGACTTTCACTGTCTTTGAAATTCAGCTCAGCTAGGAAGGAGGAAAAAAAAAGGTATGTGCTGTCACACATACAAATCTATCCACATCAATATATTTTAATGGATACTTTTTATTTCCTCTTACAGCTTTTCACCTCTGAGCAATGCCTAAGAACATACAACACCCTTGGCACTGCTCTGTAAGCTGAAGCCCCAGGCCTCCCTCAGAAACTTTCTTTTCAGAGCAGTTTAATAAGATGTGATATGAACAGCTTCTCCCTCATCGGCTGGAAGTATTGCACATGCTGTTTTGACTGACTCCTGCTAGATAAATACTGCCTACCTGTATCAGAAAAATGCCTGGGCCCTGCATTTTTGACTGGAAAGGCTTTCTTCCCTTTGGACCCCAAGTAATTCAGTGGCTTTGCCTCCTTTAAAAGCTGCATCTGCCTGCCCAGCGTGCTCGCATGCCAGCAGAGAGCTGCTTAATCCCTCTGTATGCTCCCCATCTTCCTGTCAGGAACACAGAGCATTCCCAGGCCTTTACATGGATGCAATGCAAAAGTCAATTTTTTCTATTTTTGCTTTTGTGTTAAAGAATCCCTGTACTGTAAAAAAAAAAAAAAAAAAAAAGACCCAAGTCCCCTCTTTTTCAGTATTATCCCTTTTTTTCTGCTTTCCTCAATTATGGCTGATTGGTTATTAACTGCCATGACATATGAGTCATGCAGGATCTAGGACACAGGATGTATTCAGAGTTGCTTAATCATGTTCTCATATTTAACATGTACACTTGTTTATTAAGTAATAGAGATGTGCATGATATTTACATTGCACTATATTAATTTGGGATGTTAATGCTAGAAAGGGCCGGAGAATGATAAACAAAAATGATACAGACAAATGAGGAGGAAGAAAGGAAAGCTAAAACAAAGCACAATGAAAAACAGACTTCATGTTCAGAGTTTTCTGCTGGGACACTTGGAGGTCTCTTCTCAGCTATACCAATGTAAGCTCAGAGTGACTTCCATCTCATGGTGCACTTCTAATTTACCCTGGAGTAGCCAACCTTTCTACGCCTCAAACTCTCCTCAAAAACACCTAGCTTTCAAATGTCCCTACAACTACTTGAGTGCACCAAATCTGTGCACATCATAACTGCTGCTGCCTGTTACGAAAAGTGTTGGCATTGGCCTTTAATTGCATAAGGAAAGGGACATCCTATATGAATATATATATGTTTTCCTCTCTTCACTCCCATTCCAGCAGTTAGCTTTCAGTCAGCACAGCAGACACAGCTTTCGTAAGAGCACGCAGAAGGAAGCCAAGCTGTCTCAAGGTGAAGCAGATGATCGCATTGTACTCAGTGCTGGTGCATGAATGTAGATGAAAACACAATTTAGCCTGAGGGGTTCTACTCTATAGAATTACGAGCTTTTTCATGGGGAAAGAAAAAATCTAAATAAGATTGCTTGGTTGTGAAACATATCCAGGAATCACAAAGTTATATAGATAAGATGGAAGAAGAGAAAAACAAGGTGTGCTTAGTATATGCAAGGGTATTAGAGTTCAGGATACTTAAGAAAGGTGAAGAATACATGAAAGCAAAAAAAAAATGCTATTTGACCAACTTCTCCTGGAAGCACTTGACAGCTAAATGTGGTTTCAAAAGACCTGAAGGCAGTTTACTGTAGGGACTGAGTCAAGGAAGCTTTGCATCAGAAAGGATGGCGTTCTGCAACACACGGAGAGTAGACACCTACTTTAAGGAGACTTTGCTGTCTCCAGAGACGCTTGATGTGGATACAAGACAACATGGAGGACTGTAGCAGGAGAGGTCCTAGAAGCAGAGCCTAACTTGGATACTGTTTTACAAATTAATTCTGTGTTACTTCAGCTCTTCTTTGTTTTTGCTTCTCATGTTTGATGGTCCTTGGCTATACTGTTCTCTTTCCTGTGACTTCTCTCATTTTCATCCCACTTTATCACCACCTACTTAAATGCCATTGTTTTGGCTTCTCTCACATGCTGTTAGTATTCCTAAACCACTGATAAACCACTACAAGCACCTATGGTAACGCTGTAATCCCTAGACTGTTTTGTTTAATGAAGGCCTACAGGAAAAATATATTCCTTAGGAGTCATCACAAGCTGACAAGGAGGAAAAAAAAATCCAAACAGTACAGTACCAGGAAAACATAAGGTACAAAAACCTGCCTGAAGAAAAACAAGTGGTCTGAGAATCAGTGGTGCTCTGGCTCATCTTTAATAGCACTCGTGGACTGCTGGTCCTGGCCCCACGGCTCATTTTTAACCTTCTTTCCCCGACTTGCAGAGAAATGCTGTAATGAAATCATGTTACTCGTCAGCAAAGAATTTCAGCAGAGGGTACTCAGACAGCAAAGTATTCCCAACTGCTGGTCTGGACCTTTGGATGCAAGCACTGCTGAACTTGTAACCTGTATTATGGCCAAATGACTGCCTAACAATTGCCAGAAAAGGCGATGACCCCGAAGTCCCACAGCCACATTTTCCCATGCTATTACTACTGCTGCTATGGGCACAACAGTGAATTGGAAGAAATGTTTTTAAAAACACCTGTCCGAAATCTTAACTTCTTTGTTTGTACCAAAGCAACTACCAGCATATTCTGAACTATTTAGTAGCTCTCACTGTCTTCAGTAGGAGGCTTCAGTAGGAGAGAAAAAAAAAAGGGGGGGGGAGGGGGGGGCTGTTTTCCATTTTCATTTCAATTTTTTTCTCTTTTTTTTTTTTTTTTTTTTTTTTTAACTTTAGCCACCAAGCAGTTTTCTCATTAAGCAGTCTCTAAACAAAATGCATTTTCCCTTTCCTACATTACAAACATTTCAGTGACATGGCAGAAAAGCTAAAACACACAGTAATTACGATATCACTTCAATTTATTTTCTGATTCAAGCTACCAAGGCCCACACACCCCATGCAGTTCTCTCATAAAACAGGATCTGAAGGGCACAAAATTCATACCTCATCTCTGCAACACTTGTCCAGAGATGTTACCACTTTAGTGCATCACAAGAGATTGTAAAAACAGCAGCATCCCCAATACCAAAATACAGAAGAGTGTTATAAAAATTAATTAGATTTAGGGGAGGAAAGACAACCGATATCTGCGTCCTCTGCCAAACTGCTAAAGGAAAAAGAGTAAAGCAGAGTGGTTTACAACATTGGAAAAGAATTAATCTGACTCATACAATTACTGAAGGACATTTGTCTCCATAACCCAGTAGGCATCTGCATTTTTCATCCTGTTGAACAGGATTTCCAATTTTTTATTTCTTTGCCTTGTTAGCAAGAAGCCATTTTAGTCTTGTTGCTTTTTAGCAGTTATTTGGCTAAAAAAGAAATATGAAATAATCAGAACGCCTGTGTAGGATATTTGCTATATAAGGTGGGTGATGGAGGGAAGACACTGAAATCCCTGGTTCCTACAAGGAGAGAAACACTGCTGTCTTGAAGCTGAGAGGCAATGTTCAGATACAAGTGTGGAAAGGACTCTGGAAACACAGAGAGGATGCAGAAATTAAGGCATGTCATTTACCTTAGGTATGCCTGTGGTAACAGAAATCAAGCGTACATAATGTTTTGAAGCTAGTGGACCTTCTTACAACAAAACACTTGTTCCTTAGGTATGCCAAGAGTTCTCAGATAAACTAATTTGTCTATATGAGATTAAATTCCAGCAGAAGTTTGGTGTTTTGCCTGGACTTTAGAAGCTGTCATTGAAAACTCAGTGTTGACATGCAGTCACCAGGGAAAGATGACTTTTTTATTAAAAAACAAAACAACAACAACAAAAACCAAACCAAACTAACCAACCAACAAAAATAGTTTTTACCAATTTGCAGAAGATGCACCAAACTGTAGTTCAACTCTAATGGCCACATTAACCAGAATGTTAAGATCTTTCATACCCTCAGAGTTTTCTCAACTTATATTACAAAAAGCGGGGGGAAGAGGGGAGAGTGCTGGGGATTTCTTCTGTCCGAAGCTACAGATGAGCAAAGGCTCATCGGCCACATTGATGTTTTAAATGGGCCACTCAACCCACGGCAGCACCAAATTAGGGCAGCTACTCTACAACAGAAAATAGCACTGCAAGGCTGATTTTGTGAGCAGCTTTTCTGCAGTTCTCCAGGCCCACTCAGAAGCTTCACATAAACGTGGAAATTGTTGCTTAAAAATGGGCATTAAACTATAAAAACTCTGGCCTGTGTGATTTACCCAAAGAGTACACGATGAACTGAGGCTATCAGAGGGCACAATCCAGAAGACCCCTGCCAGTCCCCTCTTCTGCCAGGACCATCTGCAGCTTGCGCTGCAGAAGTGCTGAGGAGGAGGTAAACATCTTCTCACATGTGGCCTTCTATCAGCAAAACAAACATACTGGTTGGCTTTAAACTGCAGATATTGTCAAGTTAATTATTGCTGTCAAGTTAATTATTGCTGCTGTTCTTATTATTTTCCACCCATCATCTCTCCTGTAACGATTCACTAGCTTACTTGGAGAAAGAAGTGTGTCTGTGGGTAATGATTTCACCGCTTTTCCTCCTCTGCCCGCCTCTTGATCACTCTTTTATATTGAATAATCATTTATATGGTAGTTTAATTAGCTAATTATGAACGTGTTTGGGTATTTTAAGGAGGAAGAATCATTGTTTACTTGCTAGTAATTAAGTGGGTTGCATCTGATTTCAGTGTTGGGAAATTTATGAGTATTATTTTTCTGGGTGGCAGTACCAAAATATTAAAAACATAATTATTTGCTTATATCATGGTACCCTGAAGGGGGAAGTAAATTTCCATGACTGTAGGCTTTCAGCTTCTGGTGGATTATCATTAGTATAACTGATCTGGATATACTTATTAGGATGTAGAAAGAGCAGCTGAGAAAGGGACACCAGTTACAGACAGAAAGCCTCGCTGCATTTTGAAGGCTTTGCAGAATACTCAATTCACCTGTCTGCCATCAACGCCCACACAAACAGCTTCCAACTCCTTCCTCCCCCTTCTTCAAGGGTATAGGCACAAGCCAGCATCCAAACAGGTCCTCCACGGTCCCCGTGATCTGTATGCAGCAACTGCGCTTGGGAAGTCAACATTCATCTTGCGCGCCCAGGAGAAGCTCTGCGTACAGGAAGGCTCTGCTTGATTCTCTTGACACTAACAAACAAGACAGGTTGCCACAAAGCAGCAGCAGGCCTGAGTGGAAGGGATGGGTGAGAGCTGTGAAGGCTGAGACACAGCTGCTCACAGCCCTCACCTTTTGGCACCTTCCCGAGAGAGGCAGCAGCGAGCCCACTGCAATTCTGCTCTGCCACGAATGGCAAGCCAACAGATTTTTAAATGCACAGACTATAAAGCAGAACTTAACAAGCAAACAACCAAAAACAACACATGAGGTTGCTCATGATGTGCCTCTGAATATTGCTATTAACTTCCCAGGTCCCACGTGGGGCACTCGTCCTTTCTTTCCATGAGGTGACAGCACATAATGAGACAAATGGTGCAGAAATGATACAGCATGAAGGCTCTGGCCTCCTCAGCCTCTCCAGTGGAGAAGCACATTACTCAGTCACTCCTACTTAATTGAACATGCTGTTTAGACCTCTGCCATCTTCAGGGAGAGCAGAGCAAGGCTTCAGTCACAGATGAAGCCCCTTCTATCATCCCTACTCCATAGCTTAGACCATGAAAGCGCTTAGGAAACAGCAACAGGAGAGATATTAACTTCAATAATGCAAAAACAAGGAGCAAAACATTTAGTGCACACACACAGAGCAAGAGAAACAACACACAGTCTTGCCAGGGTGCTTTATAAGAGAGCATATAAGAAGAGATGTCTGTAGGATGCCCACAGCTGAGTTCCCTCCCAAAGGCTGCCTTCTCTTCCCAGTGGGCAGAAAACCAGCACAGCTTTACAGTTTCCAGTAGCACTGCTTCCAGCTTCATTGATGGATAAAAAGGGGTCATTTCATTAAAAGTAAGCAAACAAACAACATTTGTATGCCCCCACAGACACATACTAACACAACTTTCCCCACTTTGCTCCTTTTCAAGGTAACTTAGAGGAGGTGCGCCAGCTCTACCACACTCCATTTTGTGCTTACTTCTATGCTGCTCAGTGCTCTTTGCAGATTTATTTTTCTAAAAACTCTGTATCTATTTCAAACTAGTATATACTACAAACAAACAAGTGCACAAGCCCTGAATTTGCCATAAAAGGCCCTATTAATAACAATAGTAATGGGCTTTTAGTTGTTGGTTTTTTTTTTTCTTTTTTTTTTCTTTTTCTTTGATTTATAGTTTCTTAGGCTTTAGTATTTCAGACCAAAGCGAAAGACAACTTCACAAGACTGGACTATCATAAAATAATCAACTACTGTAAAACCCAAGGTAAAATTGTGAGATATGACTAGATATGCAGATTAGAATAAGCCTGCAAGAGAAGTCCATCCTAGCCCACCAGAATTCACCCCTACCCAAATTCCTGTTTCTGAAAGGTCCCCCAAACGAATCCATTGTGCAATGCCAACTGAAGGTCATTAGGGATGGGCCCAGCTGCACCACCAGGGCAGTGAGTCCCAGAGCCAAGGACCCAGGCTAAATATAACCTGCCATCAGCTTCATCCTGCCTTAACCTTGAGGCTATTATCAAAGCATTCCAGTGAATTACAAGTGCTTTGGTATCATGCGAACAGAAAGTTGCTCTCAGGTATTCGTGCCAGTGCAATTCACAGCCTCACAGTTTATTAATGACACATGTGCTGTGAACTTGGATGTATGAGCCTCAAGACTCTGTGCCCCTACACCACTTTCTCACAAGTATGAATTTTAATTTATTTTTTTTTTTACTTCAGTGAAGTAACAAACTGAGAGCAGAGCCCGTTCCAGCATCTCATGGTTAATTAACATCTTGGCCGTTTACTACCTAAGCTCTTTTAAAACCTAGTTTATGTAACATTTTTGTAATCTAATGATCAGTTATTGGTATTCCCAGTCATATGAACGTCTGAACTGACTAATGAATATTAAAAGCTAATACTTGATCAAACATCTTGAGGCCATATATCATCGAGATCTACAGCAGTGACAGCTGCTAAAGTATGCAAACCACATAAGCATACATCTAGTAGCTTTGAGATATCGAGGGCCTGGCCAGAATTGCCCAGCCACAACTATAAACTGTAATCTTACAGCTGGAGTTTCATTCAATGTTGGGGCAAACCCCTCCAAAATTCAGAATTACTTGGAATCAAATAATGATATAGTTTCCTTGTGCGGATCCCCCCCATTTCTGTGGGATCACCACACTTCACAGCAGTAGCACTACTTGTATATTTGAAAAAATGATTTTAGAACAGGAAGAGCAATTCTGTAACTACTCCCTCAAAAACAGATGTATGTGAACAGGAGTCAGGAAGAGATAAAATTGATGATGTAAACTTTTTAAAGATTCAACCTCATTAAGAATGTTTCTCATTCGGTCTAATCAATATAGCCACGGTGTCCCTTATGTTTCACCCTGGGCATTACAGCCATTACAACTTGAGACTTGTAGATTTCTCTCGTCTGATCTCTCACAGATATTAATACTAGCAGCCAAGGACAGAGAAATTTCTACAATGCCCCATTAACCATTGTTTTCCAGCCTCAAAACCGCAGAGAATGTGCTGCCGAGCACAGAGGCCCCACAAATGCTATATATAAAACTTCCATTTCTGTTCCTATTGTTGACAAAGAGTAGGGGAGAACGAGAGAACAAGAGGAGGTGGGATGCCTTCAGAGACGAACATATGAAAGAAAGGAGATATTTCCCAGTTTTTCATCCTTAGCCCCAAAGGAACCCCATTTTTCTCCTTTGACAGAGAACACCACACACAGACATGCACTTCTTATCTTGGCAGAAGTCAAGCTACTAACAGCATGGAAAGGAAAGTCAGAAAAAACTTAACAGTTACAGATGCAGGAACAGGACTGAGCTCTAAAGCATATTTTCCCCAGCAATGTCCAGTCTATTTCTATTACGGTTATATTATACAGATGGAGCTTCTACTATTTCTCTTTCAAATCTCTTCTACAAGCCAGGAGGCCTCACAGTTAGGCTGTTTCCTAATACTTGAGTCATCATTTTATTTGTTAAATAATGCTAGTTTTTACTCTATTTGCTTCCTCTAAATGAGTTTCCAAACCCAAAGAGTTCTATCCTTTTAGTTTTTTGGGAAAAAACTCCCTACCCAAATGCTTCAGAAGTGTATTTTTTCTGCACTCAGAAACCAGTCCTTTTTTTTATTCAACACTTAGTAGCAAAAAAGAAGTCTACCAAAATAGGATAAGAGATTTTTTAAACCAGGGCGGGAAAGGGAGGACAGATGCATCCCCTGAGTATGCAAAACAGAAATGAGATTGAAAAGCGAATTAGGCTCCAATAAAGTCACCTTGATCCAACAGACATAAAGCAGTAGCATTAGAGCTGGGGCCCTGTGCTGTCTAACCAGAAGTTGTCGTTCCCTTATTAACACAGCATACTTCCCTGCCAAATAAATCCAGAGGTGTATATCACATCAGATGTACTAACATCCCCCCAAAGTGTCCATACATGCAGGCCACATAGCATCAGGAGCCACATGGGCCAGCCCAGCGGATAGCTTGCAGTGAGCTGCAGCTGAGCCCAGGCTGCTCAGAGGCAACTCACCTCTCAGGGAGGAGAGGAAATACCATGCCAAGGGAAAAGATCAGTTCTGCCCCAGCAATGGGCTGTAGGAGTGCTTCTTGGCTCAAGGTTCATCAGCTGGTGTAAGGACAAAATTGGTGAGAGGGTAAGCAAGAGCCAAAACACACAAGTGGTTTTGCTGCTGCAGCTAGAGGAAGCTTAGCACCCTCCAAATGTGGAGCTGCAACCGGGGCAGGATGGATCCAGCACAGAAGGCTCAACCATCCCTGGGCTATAAGTAAACCACTATGCCCTACATAGCATGCCTCGTTCTTCTGGTCCCGTGTTGTCCACATCAGAGCATGCCAAAAGCTCAGTCCCTGAGCCTGGATTTCCTTCCCAGGCAAGGACCACATGCCTCCAGGCACAGGGTTTGGGAGCAGCCAGGGAATACATTTAGACCCAGGCAGTGCAAAGCACACTTGGATCTCGCCGTTTGTTTATAGCTGGAGTGAACACAAGGACAGATGCACATTGAGCAATGCCCTGAGGACTGGGATTCAGCCCAGTGCACTTCTCCTCTCCCTCCCATTCCCAGAAGAACAAGAGTCCCTTGGATCAAGGCTTTTCATGCAGTCTGGATCAATGGTTATCCTCAAAAGTATTTCTCTGTACCTTTACAGGCTATGAACTTGTTATTTGGGGTTATTACTAAGTGGAAGATACACGAAGCTGCAGATGAAGCTACATGCAATGTGCAAGTATTTTAACATAGAGATGAAAACAGGAGTTAATAGATAAGTGCATCAACCTCTTCCGTCTGAAGCTAAAGCCTGCCTCTTCAAAGACAGCAGGAACCTGGGTCTGGAAGAGCCAAATGACATTCTCTGATGTGGGCAATATAAGCATTTCAAAATTTTAATCAGTCTCAGATATGCACACCTCAGAGCCTGTACCAAAAAAAAAAGACACATAAAAGAAGTCTTTTCCATGCAGTCGCCTGTCATAGATTCATCTTGAATCCATTTCACTTGGGACCTGAAGACTGGGGGGTTGGAAAAGGTTGCACAACTAAGCATAGTGCTTTGGGGACTGCAGCTTTACAGTCCTTCAGTCTCTGCAAAGCCTGTCATGAAGCAATGCTGTGTTGCATACAGCAGCACATCACTATATGGGGACACTAGGCAGCTCTTTGGTGGCCTCAGGCCAACTAACCTTGTCTGGATGGGAGGCAGCAACCTCAAAGTGTTAAAACTTCAAAGTCCTTACCCCATTACTAGTCCTACAAACAAACTGGTCCAGCATCCTTCATTTCAAGTTGATTTTTTTGGCATGGTTAAGTCTGCACAGACACTGCAGTTATGATTTAGTGATACAAAGGTTTTTCAAAATTCGCTTTTAAATAAAAATCAAATCCAAACTAATTGTGACCTTACTACTGGACTGGAAGAAGCTTAAAAAGGGGCAGGGCTTGTTTCTTTAATTTGTCTTTAGCCTCTCCAAGCCAGTGTGTTCTGGACACTCAGTCATCAAAGGAAGCAAGAAGCTGGATTTAAAGTTGTTATGGCTTCCAGATGGGGATAGAAATGAACCAGAGAAGATTACTGTGTGTCATTTGCATACTATGGAGGGGGGGATGCTCGCAGTGACATGAAATCTGGTGAATTTGTCAAAGGAGTGCAGTTTCCCATGACAAGCTGAGGCATCGCACAAGCCTGAAAATGTTTTTTGCCTTGGGGTTAAAGTTTACTTTGTTTTCGGCTGAAACACTGCTCGTGGTTTTTCAAGGTTAAAAGAAGAGACTCTGTGGAGTCCCACATGTGAGGTCCCGCTTAACCTACGGACTTCCAGGGAGGCTGGAAATGGCTGGCCTCCTGCTCTGCGGTCACATTTTCTGCAACATCTTCCGTGCAAGTAGGCATCCATGTTAGCTGGCTCACCAGCTTCAGTGGGTGGTTAGGCAGCACTTGTTGGCAAAAACTGCGTGTTGGGGGATCTGGAGTCTCTGGACTGACTCTCTGGGGCTGTCATAGCTGGTGAGCTCACTTCCCAAGTGGCCTGGCTACAAATCCGTGTCTGTTCTCTCTACACTTACATGCATGCATACTCACACCGACATTTTCTTAATAGGCAGCTGCCAGGCGGGCAGATTATTTCTAATAACTTGGTTTATCATCACGGCTCCTGCTGACATAAAGCAGCCCACGTGGAGAATAGCATGTTCATCCACGATCTTTACCTACGTCAGCATGAGGAAGGACAAAACAACCAAGTGCAAGGACAGC
This sequence comes from Anas acuta, assembly GCF_963932015.1. Taxonomy (NCBI): domain Eukaryota; kingdom Metazoa; phylum Chordata; class Aves; order Anseriformes; family Anatidae; genus Anas; species Anas acuta. The sequence continues at coordinate 140,543,629 of NC_088979.1, forward strand.
AAAACGCAAGATGCAGAGCTTTAGACCCAAAGTGCAGCCTGGAGGGAGGGAGCTCAGGTGATCTAACCAAAGCATCACAAAGCAGAGACAACCTGGACTTTCCTTTGGCTCATTGCTAATGCAGCAAGTGCCAGCAATTTAATTCTGGGAATGCTCCAGGCCAAGCCTCATGACAAGAGATACCAGACCCAGCAGCTGCACTGGCAGAACATGCTGGCACGCTGTTCTCCTTTTGCTGTCCCAAGGTGGCTGGGTGAACGCAGTCAGTCTTGTAACAGAGGGAAATTTCTCAGGACAGTTCAAACAGATCTAGGACATTCCACAAGCCAAGTTACTTAACTCCTGCTTGCCCAACCCGAGGCCAGCAGGTGACCTTTTTCTCAATTAATCCAAGACGATCCAGCCACGTCAGATGTTCGGAAGGTTACAGATCAGCCTTTAGACAGCAGAGACAAGGCTCAAACAGAGGTATGTGCACTTTAGAGTACGACTTATCACCTGCTCCCCAGATGCTGACTCACATACTTGGTGGGAAACCAGTTGGGACAGGGGTGCAACCATCTTATGAGACAGCACGTAAGCAAAACCAAGGTCCTTTTTCAACTACAGCTTTGAGGTCACCTTCCTGGTCTGCTTTTGCTTTGTCTTGTCTTGAAAAGGCCCCCTTTCCATCCTTCCTATAATATCAGCCATCATTTCAAGACTGTTCACTGCAAACTTAGCTAGCTGGAAGAGCTACCCACTATCTCCCTGCTTTACTGACTAGTTGCAAGTCACAACATAGTGAAACATGTGCATGAGACCCTGAAAATTGGGGAAGGTGGGAGAATGGTGTATAAACAAGTAACCAGGGAAACTGGCTTGCTGTTGCAGAAACAGCAGACAATGACACTTTCTATCATGGAGCTTAAGCAAACGGGGAAGCCGCTAGCTGAATACAACCTGGGGAAGTACGCCTCTTTCCATCAATGGGAACTCAGCAGGAGTGAAAAGTTCACCAGGAAAGGATGCCAACGTGCACTAAATAAATCTCTTAGGATTTCAGTAACAGGAGTAATAATATAAAATTAGAGATGCCAGCAGGTGAAAAATTTACTCAGAAAAACACAGGGTGGTAAAAAATAAAGACACACTGGTTCCCAGCTGAGGACAGCTAACTGGGTCAGAGCCATATAAAGATATTCTTTATGGGGCTATCTTATCTGCCCTCACTTGTGAAAGAATTTGTGCATTATTTGTTTTAATGGAAGACAAAGATATGCTAAGAAATAGTTTTCTCCACGTCTCAAAATTTATTATGATGGCGTAAGATTTTTTGTTGCTTATCTAATTTATTTTTACAGCACTAGTTCTAGGTCAATAGTTTACTGATATTTATCCTAAAACGGGATTTAAAGAACTGAAGTTAAGAGTGAATTTCACTGACTGTTCTTGGAGGATATATAATGAAGAAAACGAGGGATTACAAAGTCAGATAAAACTTAGGGTAATCATTTTCAGTAGATAGACCTTGCAAAAATACCCTGTCCTACTTGGGTGAAATGGAATAAAATATCTACTGTAAGCATGAACCTGGGAGAGGAAGGTATATCTGTGTTCTGCAGTGTGAGATTCTGAAGAACAACTTTCAGGTGAAAATTTCAAACAAACAAACAAAACACATCAAAAAAAAAAAAAAGCAGACGTACAGAAAGAGATGAGAAAGCAAAGCTTCCAGTGTTTGAAAAATCTTGTATCAATTTCTGGAAAAGGGAGAAAGAAGGACAAAAATGGATGAAGAAATCTCATATTCAAGCTGCCCTGACTCAGTAAGGGAACTTTTGATTGAGTTCACAACACAATTTCAGAGTTTCAGGAAGCATTTTAGGAAAAAAATGTATTGTTCTGGAAAAAAAAAATACGAAGAAAGAGTCAAAACCAAAAATGTGCAGTGAAATATACCTACAGCCTGCATCTTACTGCCTCAGCAACTGTCTCCAGATCAGAAAAACACAAAACCACCAGAGCCAACGTTTCCTTCCCTTTACCATGTCTTCCTTACGGGCATCATAGCACTGGCTTTCTGCAAGGCTTTACTTGCCTCCATGATAGGAATGGATCAAGGTAAAAGTTGAGGAAGATGGGACAAGGCCAGTCAGTACTTGAGAGTATGAATGACCTTCTCTGTGCTGAAAAATGGAGGGCACAAGAAAGGAAGAAATGGAGCTGTGGGCCCCTGCACTGAAGGAAGGAGCGTCTGCAACCCCTGGCGCACACAAATCCAAGAAACAAGCTGGCTTCTCAGGGACACCAAGGATGCAAAACTACAGTCACAGGAAGAAAGGGTACAGGAAGGTGCAGCGAGCCTGCAGCAGAAGAGAAATGAAGAGATGGGCAAGTCACAGGACTGAAGAGATGGAAAAAATCACACAGGTTGCTCAGCATGGCAGGAAAACAGAAGAATGCAAGAAAGCCTTTCAGCATGCACTGCACTTACACAGCTATAAAGCACAAGCTATGTAGCTGCATTGCCAGTTACTCTGTTTTGTTCTGTATGCCAACATACCCCTCAGATAAAAGGAGGAAGTGTTAAAAAAAAAAAAAAAGTAGGAAGCAACGATCACAAAGAGAAGGACAGCATCTCACCCAGGCAGCAAGAAGAACTCAAGGATGGAGGTATCTGTATACCAGCTAGCAGGAGGCCAGTACAGTGGTCTTTGTTATTGTTTGCTCTGCTCTCCAGCACCCGAAGAAAAATATGCAAGCCTCACAGTGCACAAAGGAAGAACTCTCCATGCATAACAGGGAAGGGGAATTGCAACAACTCCCAGCAAAAGCAGTGGTTATAAAAAGTGTGGAAAACTCCTTTGTAGCTCTCCATGTACATCTTCAAAGCCAAAGTGATGTTGAGTTATTATCAGAATGTATATTCCATTCTGCAGGGAGGTCAACAGTTTAATGCAAACTAATTAAGATGCAACACCCTTTCCTTTTGCTATTATACAGATTACTTTCCCTTTTATTGGTGATCACAGTCCTGTAGCAAATAGAACAGGTTATGCATATGACTAACATTAAGAAATGTGTTTAATGTACTCTAACTTCCTGTAAAAAAATTAGTGTCTAGGGGAAGAGACTGCACTTTGTGACCAGACAATTCTTTGCCGACCACATGAAACACAAAACTTGGCTAGCAGACCATAGTCAGTCAGCTCTAATCTACAGAATAATAGAACTTCTCTTTCAGCTGCACTGGTTTCTAAAGGATAAAGACTGCCTGAAAAAAAAACTGAGCATCTTTTACAGAACTATAAAGTTAGTGGCTGTAGGGAATATGGTATACATGATGTATCTCAATTACAAACATTTGACAGAGCATCTCAGGAAATATTACTCACAGAATTAATTCACTTCAGTCTCGATAGGAACAAAATCATTCAGAGTGAAAACAGACTGGCAGCAAACAAAATCCAGTTGTTGGCACTAGATCAAGTTTGCACACGCAGCTTACTAGGAAATTACAGGGAAATATGTTAGCCCACTCTTTACCTAACATCTTCATCATTGTTCCAGAAAAAAAATAAAATGTCTATTAATAAGAATGACATGGTTATAAACTAAAAAATGGTTGAAAAAATTAGTCAGGTCAGAAAGCAGAAAAAGAGAAGAAAGGTAGCTTTAAAGGCTGGAGCCACAAATGGAAAATAGGAGACTGAAATGAGCTCTATACCAAGGCATTAGCCACTGACACAGACTGGCTGCAAGAACCGTATCTGGTGGCGTGGACTGCAAGAGTGTGGGATATCACTGCCAGGCTCTCTTCTGCCTATCCTGCATGAATATTGCTGCCCCTCCTGTAACCTTGAAAAACTGCTTCAGGGCTCAAGACAGGCAAAGTAACCCCAGCACAGCTGAAGGACTGGGGTACAGCTTTCTTACGGGTCTTGGTGGCCCATGACACAACTGTGATTAAACACCTCCACAACTCCAGACAGATGCATACAGACAGAAAGGCTGACTGTGTTCACACAGCATGTGACACAAGGCTCAGATGAGCCTCCACGGTAAATTCAGCATGCCAGATTTGCTCTGCATGCATAATTTATTTGCACAGGTACATTAGCAACCTTTGCAAACCATAAGTGCTGGCTTCCCCAGAAACAAAGGTAAAATGATATCGAGTCTTTTTACACAATGTATTTCATATGTATGGGAAATTCTCTAATAGGATCTCTGGGAAAACCCACATTGGTTCAGGGATCTTGTGACCTTCTTTCAAGCCCATGCATTAAGATGGTTTGTACTTGAGGCCAGCACACCAGAGAACACGGAGACTTAGTCCCTATTTCTAGAACACTCAGGAATATTTCATTCACTTTGAGACATCTCATTAACTTAAACAAAAATCTAACGTAGAAGTAGAGGAGAAACAAGAACATCCGGGGGCTGATTTAAAAGGAGACGCTAAGAAAATGAAATACACAGACCTTGGCTCGGAGACAATGAAGGAGAATATAACGAGAAATGACAAATACTTGAAGGCTATAAACACCAAGAAAGGAGAGGAACTTGGGGTTGTGCAAGAAGTAGTAAACCTACAAGTAATGACATTAATTTAAAAAAAAGATAAACTTGCATTGAAACATCAATTTGTCTTTACAAGTAGTTCTAGTATGCTATCAAGCATTCTTCTAACAGAGAGTTCAGAAGATCCATTGCTTTGGGTATTTAAGAGGATTTTGGACAAATACTTGAAAGTACTCTTTAGGGAAAATATTCTGTACTAAGAGCCAGAAAACTTGCATGATTTAGTAAGTTTTTTTCTTACTGTGACTTCTCTGAATCTGTATTTTGAAATAAAACATTACAATGCGATTTTTCTAGTGCACAAAGATGGTGAAAGTTAATTTGTCTTGTTCTGCTAAAGAAGTCCTACAAATTATAAAAGTATTATACACTGTTTATTGAATATTGTTGACATCATTGTATATAATCTCTATGTTACTGATATAAAAGGAAAGACCAAGTAAGAACTAACTATACAGACCTTGGCAGAGGGACACCAAAGGAGGAAAACTCAACAGATGACAAATATCTGAAGGACATAAAATGCAAGGAGCCAGAGGCAAATGAACCCAGGCAGTGGCAGCTTAAATGATTTCCTCTGAGTGCAGAACTAGACAACGGTGAGGCCGAGAATCAAAGTCAAGTGTCTCTCAAGAAGCTGGGCACTCTGGATTCCCTTCTTAAATCAATGGGACATACATCTGCTTGTGTCACAACTAAAGCTCATTCACTCTAAACAAAAGGTACTTTGGGTAGTTCTAAGCTATAGCTGGTACTAAGAAGCATGTGAGAAATCAGAAAATGAGAGACGTGTTCAGCTCTGAACCAGTCAATTGGCAGAATGGACACATTGAGCTGCACTGATGTAATGCAATAACCAAAGTACACACATTTTTATATTAAAAGCAATTAACAGAACCTTTCAAATGAATGGAAGCTTTATAGCCTGAAGGGTAAAAATGAAAGACTTGTACCTGCTGTACGTGGCCAAGGTTGGAGATATGAAGCACATTGTCATTCAGATATTAAAATACCTGGAGAATTTTTATATCTGCTGGGGAATGGAACAGACACCTTTCTGACCTTAAATTAGGTAATTTGTGCATTGTACCAGCAAAAACAAACTCAGTGCAGCTAAAGAGCACTTCCCAAATCTCTCATTCTTATAGAGAAGAGACAGTATGTTTGCAAGTGCAGCTGAATGTCAACCACATCACGTTCTGCTAAAGTTTCTCCTGACAGTGTCAGCAATGGCTGCAGATAATCCAGGCAGCTGGACTTGGAAATCTTCTTTAAAAGCCTAATGATTAATCAGGCCTGCTTTCGCAGTATTAGTATTGTCAGGGGTCACAGACAGGCTGATGAGAAGAGCCCAATCCCTCAGAAATTAATTCAAGTCCCTCAGAAGGGATGAAGCAATTGCATCACCAACAGAAACAGAAAGCATCAGTTGGAAGTCAGCGCTCAATGATTGAAAAGAGGTGCAGCAGCTGGATCCCACTGGATCCCTTTCTAGGCCTGCAGCTCTGACGCAGTGTTTAAGCCTCCAGGGTGATGCTGTGCAAGTACCACTGCTGGATGCTATGAAGCTATGGCAGCTTAAAGGAAGCTCAATCTCCCAGGGAAAGAAGTTCAAGGCCTTGAAATTAAAGGCTTTCTCGTGTCTATAAAATTTGCCTTTTCCTTTAATTTAGTGCTTTTTACAGGGAAGTTGAATGGATAGGAGGGTGAAAGGAGCAGCACTAACATCTGTTGTGTAAAACAAACAGAAAAGGAAGCATCTGAGCTGTTGGGGTCTCATTAACACACCAGAGCCCAGCGCTGGCAATGGGGATACCACACAGTGTGCCAGCTCCTCTTTGCTTCCTTCTTACCCTGTGCTCATCCTAGGTTTCCCCTCCACATCCCTTGTGCTCATGTGTCTGTGATGCCATGGGGTCAGAGGACTGCCACGCTGAGCCTGTGGGGCAAGCCAACCCAGGCTGCTTTTATTCCTCACAGCTCCTCCTGACGATGTGCAGCCACGGGAGCCTCCCTCCAGCACAGACTTGCCAGGGGAAGCCCAGCTCCAGCCCAGCCCATGGCTGCCCATCAGGATGAGGCCAGTGGCCGCTCTGTGCGGCAGGAAGGGGAGCGGCGTGATGGGGGAGCGAGCTGAGGGTGAGCTCTGGGATCAGCCTGTGAGCCTCTAGGCCTGGCAGTGAAATCTGTCAGGAAGCTGGGGGCTGACTGACGGGCCAGGAAGGTGGCGGCTGCTGCCTCTGTCAACCCCGTGGAAGGGCGCTGGGAAGTGACTGAGCGGGTCTTTGGCCTGCAGGGCTGCTGGCAGCCATCAGCCACCCCTGTGTCCCACCTCGCCCCTCTTCTGTCCCTCCCCACTGGTGCAACATGGTCGGGGCGGGCAGCAGGGGCAAAACGCGACCTGTCGCCCGATTTAGACAGTGGCAGCAGCCAAATGCAGCAGTCTTTTTAACGAAAAGGCTGTAAAAGGCTGAAGGCCAAGCGTTGGCCAAGGCATGAATCAGCAGCAGGCTCCCTCCCGAAGATCCCCTTATAAGGCAATCCGAGCCATCCTGCCAGCCCCCCGCACTACGGAGCCCCCCGAGCTCACCGCAGACACGCCTGGCTCTGCGCACACACACACGGGAAAATAATAAAAAGGGGAAAAGGAATCAGGGAAGAACACAAGGGTAATGCTGGTGCAGCAATGCCAGGGCCGTGAGCCCGTGTTACCGCCCTATTCACACAGGAATGTCATCGATGAGTCTTGGAGAAATGTGCAGAAGTGAAGCTCATCGTCCCCACCGGGTTTCTGTGTAACTGCGTCCCCACTTGGAGCAGCAGCACATGAGCTGCCTTGGTGTGAGCTCCCTGTGCCACACGCACAGCGCTGGGGAGAGCCCTAGTGCAGAAGGTGACAGCCCTGCACTCGCAGGGAGACTGAGCGCAGACACCGTGCAGCTTCTGCCCGCTTTCTTCCAAAAAAAAGATCCCCATATAAGGAGAGAGACCCGAGGCTTCCCCTTGGGGTTCGGGCAGTAGGTGGCTGTGCAGGGATTACACACACACACACACCAGCTCTCAGCTCAACGTTTTAACTCTTTCCTGGGTGATGGGGATTTGAAGCTGCTCGGCTTCCCAGTGAGGAGGCCAGGGAGGGAAGCGAGCAAGGAAGGGGCAGCTGCTGGGGATGCTCATGGGAAGCTTCAGGCTTCTGCTGGACAGCTTGGCTGCCCTGACCTACGTGGCAGCAGGGCTGAGCAGAGAGCACAATGGCCACAGCCACCTCACGCACCCTGTGACAGGGGCTGTAGGCTCGTAGACCCCAGCGTACAGCATCTGCGTTATCCTCTAAACACAAGGCAGGCAGAATGAGGAGGCACAGAGATGAGCTTGATTCAATACAAACAACTATTATTGGAAGATGATTTCATTAATGAATTATCCCAATTGCAGCTTAGCTAGTGGGCATATGAGAAGTCCAAAGTAATCGGGTAAAGCTGAAGCAATTTGCTTTATTCTGCAATTTAGCTCCTCGGTGCTGCCAGTCTCCCAACAGCGTCTGGCCGCACACGTGCACACAGAGCTCACTGTACATTTTGCCTGCTGACTTCAGCACACAAACTGTAGGTACCTCTGGTATTCCAGATGCTTTCCTGATAGAAAGCCGACAGCACGCCTAGAAGAAGGGAGGACAGCCACATTACCAGCATCAGGGGAGGGGAGGGGATGGAAGAAGTGTGAATAAGAAACAGAGAGTGATTGGTAAGAAGCGAGAAGAAGAGAAATTCAGAAAAAAAGAATGAAGGAGAAACTAGTAAGGGAGGTATGTAGAAAAAAAAATAAAAACTGCTAAAGAAAAACAAAAGTTTTAAGGGTGGGATTCAGTTGTCTGAACAAGGACATTATGAAAAACTTTATTTTCTGAGTCACCCATGCTGGGCTGGCAGATACGACACGGAAGTTATGGAAGAGCCAAGCTCTCCTGGAGGCCAGGCAGGATACAGTGGGCACCTAAAATAGCACAACACGCCCGAGCCTACGCAGATGAACTGCAGGCTGAATGTCAAAGACCAGAAGGTAGAGCCAGATACACACTGAGGAAAGGAGAGAACCAGGACTGTGTGGACCAAGGGCAGACAAACACGATCATTCACCAACAATCTTGTAAGAAAAACACCTAAGCTACATGGAAGCCACCAGCTACTGCTGCACAAAGGTGGGCGACCCCCGAAAGGGTGGATCAGAAAGATCACAGTAGCTGAAAACAAGGGAAGAGCACACAAACACTTGAATCAATTAGATACCAGATGTGGTTGGGTGTGTTATGAAAATGTTGGCTTGAATCAGGGGCAGCCATCACATTTTACAAACAGGTTCATATTGTTTATAATAGGAGTAACACTTGACAGCATTGAGGGCTTGGGAAAGAGAAAGCAAAATACAAATACAGCAAGCGCCCTAGCTTGCAAATCAGTGAAAGAGCTGTCTAGCTCTCATGGTCACCAACAGCTGCTGCCCAGCTAAGATAAAGGCATGCCTCCACAGATGTGCTCTGCAGAGTGCAGCTTGTAGCGCCGCAGTCTTAGCTTAGGGACTTTTTGAGCCACAAGTAATAAATGTTTGCATCTAATGGCCTTTGGTGGCCTCCCAGTATCCACAACATCCTGTGTGAAGGAGCTCGACAGATAAATCCCAGGGCACATTAAAAGCCAACTCTCTTTTTGACTGCTTTGAACTTGTTTCGCACAATCCTTCATCTTTCCCAATTTATGCACAGGAAGAGCTAGTGAACAGTTATTCCTTATATCCCTTTCTGGTGCCACTCCTGATTTTAAAGACCAAGCAGAGCAGTTACACGGAGAAGGTCTGGTGTTTATCACACATACTTTCCTGAATGAGAACGCCACTTTATCTTTTCCTTCTGTACAGTTGATATTGTACATCATTAACAAGTCAACATAGAGGGCAATCAGAAAATCATGTTTGATGAAGCAAACTGCGGGAAGGCAATGTAAATATATTTCCTTACACCTTCCCCCTTTTCAGTGGACCGATCCTTTCTATTAACTATAAACTTCACTGAGCAGCTTTACACAGACTTCTATGTCCTTTGCTAATGTTACACAATTCAAAAGGTGTTTTTTTTTTGTTGTTTGTTTTGGACATGCTATAATGCCATACTCTGCCTGTAGTAGATGCATACTCTTGTCCCCAGAATCTATCCTGACCAGAGGTTACGGGAAGAGCTGCTACCAGCACAGCCAGGCAAAAGAGATTTTCCTCAGTTCTAGCATCAGCATCTGCCATTTTCCTACAACTTGGGTGGGAGGGGAAAAGTATGACTTATCATCGACTGAGCCTGCTCACTGCACAGATTCAGTAGCTTTCTGGGCACTCCTGGAAGAAATGTGAAAGGCAACCTTCATTCCTGCCACCACACCAACATACACGTGCACTCAGCTCTGCACAGCACCACTGCTCCCTTAGTCGGAATGGATTGAACTTTGGGGTGAATCAGAGCAGGCATTTGTTTTTTTTTGCACATCCCACCGCAGGAGCAGGAATACAGTGTTTCCTATGGAAAGAGAACAGGACAGAACCGATAGATCAAAGGAAAGGAAGAAAAAGAAGTAGAAGGAGTCTGAGGAAAAGGATGAAGTGGAGAGAAGGGGCAGGACAGCTGCTCACGTGATGCAGAACAGCTCGCATTTGGAATTAGGTCAGCTGTATGAGGAGGCAAATGACAGTCTGTTTTTACTGTGTATTTTTGAACTTACATAACCTTAGCATGCTCCCAAATTACAATACATTTTATTGCTAATCATTTCCATCTGCAAAACAATCTCTTATTGAGACAAACTGCATGCAGCATACTGGAGTTGAAGTTGCAGCCACTGATTTGGTAACTGAGTCTGGATTTTGTTGGGATTAGATAACTTGATTTTTTTTTTTTTTTTCATTACAAAGAAGAGAAATTCACGATTCTAAAATCGCTTTAAAAATAGATCCATCAAAAGTATTGTTCAATACCTACATTCATGAATGCAAAGTCTTGAGAAATATAGTAGGAGTTAATTTTTAATGCTTTTAGACCAAGGCTAGGTGTGATCACGCAGCAACATAAATAGCCTAGGAGTTATAAAATTAAGACAAAAAGGATATTGTTAATGCATGCACAAATATGGATGTGCATAAGGGACAAGCTTCCGCGGAAGACACTGCTTTATCTTTAGTCAGCTACTACTAGTAATGTACACAAACACACAAACATCAAACATGCTGTGAAAGAGCTTTTGAAATCATTACCCATCAAAACCCATGTGAGCATGAAGTTTAGATTTTGACTGCACAGAAGTCAAGAAACATCTATTCTGTAAAGCTGCTGACCTGGTAAACACCGATATGAAATACCAAACATCTTTGTTGAAGGTATAAGTGAAGCCGCTTGCCATGCAGCTGCTCCCCTTTGAATCTGTTTTGTTCATTTGTTTGGGTCTAGAATAGCTCACTTTGTTCCATAGACATTATTGTTATAGTCCTATATGTCCCATCTGCACTTAGGTCTGCTCGCTCAAAATATTTCTGGTTTGAAATAGCGAGGACAAGAGAAAAAATGAACCTCCAACACATGACGTGTTAGTATAAATATGTGAAGGAGTCTTCCCATTCTAAGGCAGGCTTCCTACACAGCTCTCTTGGACAATGTTTATTCCTATATATTCCACCAGCTCAACTTACAGCAGCATTAGATCTTATTTTTAAGCCGTGTCAGAGCCCTCCCTGGATGCTTGTATCAATGTAAGTAGCACCTGTTCATTTCCTGATGAGTGATAAACTGCTATGTGCTGTGTTTAAGTGTGCCAATCCACAGAGCCAAACTTACCTAGACATATTAAAAACAAACAAAACCAATTTTCCACTCAGTTTCCACTGCAGAATCTATGAAATCTCATGGCAGTTTATGCAGCATAACCCTCAGAAACACAGTTCAGCTGTGGCTGAGTGCTGCTGGCTACGCAAATTACTGCTTACCTCCTTTTGCACCGAGATAAAGAGCCAGGCCATGGCTGTGGACATGAGCTGGCTCAACAACCGAGGAAAACATTTTCTTGTGGGAACACGTTGCTGCTAAGCGAGAGAAGGAGGCTCCTTATATAGGAACTGAGGTTGCAAACTGCAGCTGTGTCCTAAAACTGAGCCGCAGGTCCTGTGGCTTTGGTGGTTAGACCACTTCTAGCCCCGGTAGGAAATCTGCCTAATTAAGGACCACAACAGAGAGCTCGTTCAAGTATACCTACAGGTTCAGGTAGAAAATGGAAAAAGAAATATTCCTGACCTGATTACAAGGCCCTAAGCACTTTCAAATCTCGTTTGACATTAAGAAAGCTATAGGTGATCAAGTCTTCAGTAGCGGCAGATGTTTGCAGAGACTTGTTTCATACACCTCAGACTAGCTGGAGAAGCAAAATATTTTGGAAAACAGCTGCCTAAAAGTGATATGTGGTCAGAAATATGTGTGCGATGTGTGAGTATAAATATATCTGGAATGAGTCTGAATGAAATATTTTTTGTTAAAATACAACTGAGAAGGACATTAGTTTGCATCCTGAGAAGAAACTGCATTCCTTTGTAGTTTGAGCACTAGCAATAAAACTGTTAATCAAGGTCTAATTGTGCCTCAGAACAATACATTCTGCCTGAACCAAAAAGAGCCCAGCTTGGCACTCAGATCCCACTTTCAGAACTGGCTGTTATGTCAGAAACAAAGAAACACATTTCTCCACTTACAAATCAGAAGATGTGATCCTGAGGAGGGGCACTATAGAGCCCACATAATACGCCTTTGAATCCTTTTCATTTTATACCCAAATACAACACAATGCTGTTCCTCTTTAAAATATAGTACAAGGCATCAGCAGAACAGGGACTGAATATGACTGGGAACCAATAATTAATTCCTAATGACTTCAGAGAAATTGCTACTGCCATGTTTCAGGCCCAAGTCAGTTCTCAAACTGAAGAAACTAGATGTATACAAGAACTATGCTGGAAGAAAGCAGCAATGCTAAGCTCACAATATAGTTTGAATCCCTTCAGTTTCCCCTTTAGGATTTCAACAGCCACCTGCCCTAGGAAGTCTGCAGCAGACCTAGAAATAGAAAGAAGCTCCCCAAGAACGCAGGCTCTTTTCTTAAATTACAGTACCTCTTAAATCTAGTCAATGGGAGGGAAAATGAGGTGCATAGAATTATTGATTAGTGAAGGAGGAGCCGAAACTAAGAGCCAGGACTCATTTTTGTTCTTGGATCAGCCCTCTCCTCGGGCAGCCAAGGGGCATTTTGCCTCTGCTCTGTTCTCACGTGCACATGCCTGCTCTGGGACTTGCTTCTCCCTGGGAGCTGGGGAGGCCAGGGGCCTGCTTGCTGTGGCTGACGCTGCATTACTCAAGGAAAGTTAATACAGAGAATAACAGGGGAGAGAGATTTTCAGTACAACCTCTGAAGCAGAGGCAAAGTGATCCAGTAGTCTAGAGTATGTTCTTTCTGAACTTTCATAGACAACAGATGTGAGCTTCAGTTACCAATGCTGTCATCTTAGCTAGGTATTTGAGATCACATTTCCTAGTAGCCTCAAAAAAAAACCACACTACTTTTCCCAGTATCTGGAGATGCTTTCAGCTCACGTGTGCAGCAACTGTCCCTTGTTTACACCTGCCTAGTATCTGGAGAGACAGCCAGGGCCTCCTCATGTGCAAACGTGCACTGCAAGCGTGCTCATCTACTGACATTCTGCACAGTTTTGGCAACTACCTGCACATTTGACTTTAAAAAGTCAGTGCCAAAAGCAAAAAATGAACTTGGACTGAAAGGTCTACATTAACATATGTCCTTACTTTATGTCCTGGCTCGTCTAAATTTGGGGGATGGTTATATGTTATAGGAAAAAGAATTAACAGCTAAAAATGTATCCAAAATTCCACAAGTTCACATATTTGTAGGACCACAAATTTGATTGCAATTTATGCCTGCTATAAACTTAATATTAATAATTGTAGCTAATCCCTCTCTTCACAAAGAAAAATGGAACATTGGAACAAGAAATGCGAAAATAGTTAAGAAATCCTTAAGCCTGTTCTGTATGCAGCACACCCTTCTAGAAAGCACACCCATTCCAACTTGTCTGTTCTCATGGGGGCAATTTTGTTTTAATTCCAGCCCCTTGGGCTTTAGCATATATAGTACCTCCCGGTACTTCTGTCAATATACCCACGCTCTCCTCTCGAACGTGGATGTCCCAGTGTCTGAGTGTCTCTAACCAACACACACAGCAACAGCATAGAAGCAAAAACCTGGAGATATGCAGACAAAATCCAAGAGCAAAATGCATCCTGAAACTCACCAGTGCCTGAGAATTTGAATAAATATATGCTTAACCTAGAGGGGTCAACATCTCCCAAGCAGGAGGGCTAAGCCAACTCTTAGAAAGGGCTGCAGTGCACCAGGATGAAGTGGAGGGCTCACGCGGCTTCTGGCTAACCTGAGGGATGATGTATTGGGACCACAAAGCATCTAGCACACAGAGCTGTTCAGTGAAGTGTGTGCTAGAGGAAAAAGCATTCCTGGGGATACACAGCCTCGCTGAGCTCCTGCACAGCCGCAGCTGTGAGCCGAGGCACAGCCTCCCACCAGCGGGGTGGAAGGATGGATGATCTTGCGGAGCTGCTGAGACAGAAGTTGCAAGAGCGCTGCAGGGCATCGCTGACTCCCCGCAGCGGGTGGGCTCATCCCTTCCCTATGTACCGTGGGGAAGTCTCTGCACAGATGTTCCCTAGAAGTCACCAAGTCTGGCAGGGAGCTTTGGGCTGGAATTTACACTGTATGATTAAAAAGATCTGCATAAAGAAAAAGCGAGTCAGAATAGAGGGACCAGTTTCAACGCCATCCCTTGCATTTAGGCTCTGCTTGGGAAGGCCAGCTACCAACGTTCCTGGTATTTCATCTTTAACAGCCTTATTGAATCCTGACATCTATGGTTTTGGTTATTTATCCATCAATCCTATTTACCTCTTCTCTAACAGGGGGCTTCTTAACTTGGCAAAATTCCTTCTCTCTCTTCAGCTTCAGTCAATCTCAGAGTTAAATGCCATGGTGAGCTGTAGCCTGACATACCATGACTTCCCACCTGCGTGCATAGAAAATGCTATTTCTCAATCAATAAAAATTATATGTATCCAGTTAAGTAATTCCTGGCTGCACCATGCACTTCCCTGCAACAAGAAGATCGATTCTGCTGCCTAGTCCTGTGACTACAAGTCAGGGGCAGATTATTTAACAAGACTGAATAGGGGAGGTCTACAGATATTCTGAGGTCTAAAATACCATGTTACTCAGTCTCAGAGATAGCCTTGCATCAGCTGGAGCTATCTATTAGCAAAAAATGCTTTTTAAAAGAATCTATGATTGGCAGGGATCATCAAGGAGTTTCACATAGTAATTCAGATAATTTATGATTCAGCATAAATATGTTGGAATAGCAGAACCCTGGATACATGTATGGCTGCCCGAATGACCTTTGGAGTTGTCTGCAGACAAGCACGTACAGCCATTTAGGTATGGTGTCCTAGCCAGCCCTTTCTTGATATTTTGTTTTGAAATACCAGTCTCAGCTCATTAGCCTCAAATTTTTGGAAAAGTAGTAGTCTTGCACTATTTTTTTTTTTGTTTTACTTTGTTTTGTTTATCCTGCTCAAGCCCCCATTCAAATTCATACCCATTTATCAAATTAAATAAGGAAACCTAGCTGATTATCTCAGGCTTAAAGGCCCGAGATTTTTTCAAACTGAAGGCAATTAGCATGGCATATAAAACAAAAGTGAGGACAGAAATGAAACACCTCCAGGAGTCTCATGAACCACAAGAAAACCCAAGCTTTGTTCTCATAACAGACCCCCTCCATGAGAGCCACACACTGCTCTGGTATTTGCCTCCAGAAGAGCAAAAGGAATATTAGAGTACTAAGAAATCAGATGTTTGAGGGAGTCACTTCAGAAAGGACAGGTACAGCATGCAGTCAGAATATTACCAAAAAAGGTAATAAGCTATGTGAGCATGTTTTGGTTTCAGTCCTGAGAACTTCATGAGTTTCTGGATCTTTAATTCTTGTCCTGGGCTGGAAGTCACAGAGCTGGAGCAGCAGCTGTTGGAGAGTTTGAAGAGCCACAAGTAGTCCACTGTCAGGCACCAGTACCTGCTGATTCACTGATCATGCCCTGTGCACCTACAACACCTACAACTGAAGTGCCTGCCTTTGCTCTTCCTTCTCCTCAGCATTTAATTTAGAATATACCTATCAAGATGTCCCACTTTGGGACCCATGTACTTCACATCACTGCCTCTCCAGAGCAGGTATCACATCCAAATGTGAATTTGTAAATGACTCTAACACCATATAACCCCAGAAACTGCCTTGTAGATCTTGTGCTTCCTTCAGTTTGTCCCCATTGGGCTGTGCACATGTACACAGCAGCTTCTGCTAGTGCTACCTGCAGCTCTTGAAGACTTCCCAGTCCCTTGCATCTTCACCAGCAGCAAGGAACCCCAAAAACCTTGAATCTCCCCACATAAAACATTTTTTTTTCATAGCAAACAAAACCATTCATTTGAATTTTGGCATTTTGTATTTTGTATTGGTTAACATCAATATAGCTGTTAAAAACAAAATAAACATTTCAAAATGGAAAAAAAAAATCAAAATATTCTGTTCCAAAAATCTGGAAATAAAATTCTGGAATGGTCCGCCTCTGTTCTTTCTGCACTTTAGTTATTTTGTCTGATCTAACACACATCTTTGAAGCATTTCAAGTTTGCTGAAATTACCTTTATAAAAGGGAAGCTTTTCCAGAAAATGTCCAACCATTTCTAGCAGCTGTGTCAATCACTAGTACTTGTGTCTCGGCACAGCTGGGTAAAGATACCCAGTGAGAGTCTGAAAGCCACGAGTTTCAGATAGCTATATTGGTTGCTTGAGATTAACTACTGTTGATTAACCAGAGCACAACATTTAATTATCAGCTGACTTGGTTCAAGATGGAAACTCCAAATAAAGCTGTTTGATCTCCAACTTTTTTTTTTTTTCTATTTAGTAAGCTGAGATTTTGCAGAAATTTAGAATGAATTTCACAGTGATATTTAATATCTTATCTTTTGTGTTCATCTTTGCATGGCAGCAGTTATCCTTGAAAGGTACAATGAGTATTAGATTGCTCAGCAAACAAATAAAATACATTCCTGAATATGAAAACAGCATGAGCACTGAATTTGGGGGGAGGAGTTGTTTAAATTTCCAAATACACCACTCTCATTTTTTATTTACTGTGCTTGTCCCTAATCATATAATGCCAATGCATCTATAAATTAACTTGTCAAAGAGTGACTGCTGAAAGTGATAAAAGCTGTCACTTAACCCAAAAGCCTAAATTAATCAAAAGGAAAGGAAAGCAGACCCAGCACCACCATTAATGCTATTTCCTGCTCCACCAGGGATGACAGACATGACTGAGGGAGCTGCGAAGTTAACAGTGATGACAAAAGGAGGCGGAAAACTTGCAGGCTTTAATGCAGAAGCAGGTACACCAGCTGTGCCAGCATCTCCTCCAAAACACCTAAGTCTACCCTGCTGTTTCAGGTAAATTCGATCTTTGCCTTATGTTCTCAGGGTGGAAACAAAATGCTGCATTCCACCCCAGAGCCAGGGCTTCATTTCAGGAGTGGACAAACAATCCTCACGTCTGGTCTGAGCATCATTTTGCAAGCTGCTCTAGGACTCCGTGAGATGAGCAGCACCACGGAAGTGAACAATATTTCTTCAAAACCGATTCTCTCCCAGAAGCTGCTGACAGGCCCCAGGACTGGGTTGGCACAGGAGGGTGACTCATCACATCTGATTAGAGGAATGAAATAAACACCACTTTTATCAACATGGGAAGTTTTACCACTTCAAGTCCTTTAACGAACAGTTCCAAATTACAGGGCTACGTTGTTTTCTCTTTTAAGGGATTGCATTTCCACTAATGCCAGGGTGAGCTTGGTATGTAACCTCTTCACCTGAGGCTAGCCAGTAATAATATTTTGCTTTGCTGCCTATACACAAATCACAGGAAATATTAGGGAAAGAGGAGACTTAGGCGAAAAGGACGCTGTGGCTCAAGCAACAGCATGTGTGTGTGTTTCAAGCAGGTGTTCGAAAAAGATTTCTTTTTCGAACCAGAACTGAAGTGAGGTTCTAGGACAGCCTCTAAAGTAAGTGTTGTCAAGAGAAAACTATTTTAACATGGAGCTGGATCACTTTATAAAAGGAATTATTACACGGCTTGCCTGCAGCATAAGGAGACTTGGATTCAGTGCTCAGGAAGGTTTGAGACATTCCCAAAGTTTGCTTTCAGTCTTTCTTTCGCAAGAACAGCAATTAAACCTACCCAGACAGAAACTCTCCAAAAACAAGGTCAGCTACCCTGTGTGCAAATGCAATAAGAGCTTTGGAAAATCCACATCTAATTACTTGACCTCCACAAAGCCTTGACTATTGCAGTACTGTAAACCAGCTGCATACATGCATGATTTCTTTCTAATGCCAGCTGAAAGTTCCTTAAAACACGGAGAGCTGACCTGCGTGTAATCTTACCCAAACCAGATTAATCACGGTTTTTATTCAAATGCAAGTCCAATCCTCTCTACCTTACTAACCCATTTGCCTATTTGTAACACAAGTCAGATTGCATGTTGCACAGAAAAGCATCTTGCTTTACTGTGTTAAATTTGCTTCCTTTCTTCTAAGCCAGGACATCCACGCTCAAGCCTCTCTGACATCAAACCAAGATATTTTTTTTATTTGCGGCTGGCAGCGATGGTGCTGCTGTGTGATGCCACATGCCATGGAGAGCCAGCCTGGGTTTTGGGGCCCAGAAAACGAGCTCAGCTTAATCAAACCCTAAAGGAATTCAACCCAACCCCCCACTGCTCACCCTTTTCAGGATACTCTGGGAAATAAGTCTCACACAGCCGATTGCATAATTTCTGTAAGAGAAGCAGAATGCTGGCAGATGTGGGCCAGCTCTGTGCAACATGCATCTGTGCAGGACACTTGATTACATGATTCATCCAGCACTTCATTGTTTTAAAAAATGATGCGTGTTAACCTCTCTCCAAGAAATACAATAAGCAGCAAAATCACTAATGAAGCCTCTAGTCTGCCTTACAAATAACTAAGAATGCCCCAACCTTCCTATCCCCCTGGACATTTTCCAGTCACCCCTAGCTGCTCGTCCTCTCTGCCTCCTTCTCCTAGAGATTTTAGCCAGAAGCCCCCTTTCCTGAGGTTGCCTTCCCATTACTCAATTACTTCCTTCATTCACCTCAGGCTCTCGTGCTCTCCTCCATTTCCACTCACCCCGCAGCCTCCACCCCAAGCCTGTCAGCGTTTCTCAATGAGGTAGCAGTGACAGCACACAAAGAGCGCTCCCTCGTCTTTACATATGTGCCAGATACACACTTTGCTATCACAAACCTTGCAAGAGGCTGATTTTGAGTCCCACTAGTACAGAAAAAATCTGTTAGCTATTCTCTGCTTTCCAAAGGTGTCACCAATAACAAACAACGTGGCATCTGCTGTGTGCTTGCTGCTAACAAAGCCGATGGGCTACCAGAACTCAGAGGTTTCGCCACGCAGATTTCCAAATCAGCACCGTTCTTGTGTTTCCACTGATAAGTGATAGACTATCTGATTATTTGGTACATTTTCTGTTAGAGATATCCTACCACGTGATTCAGCAATATCATTTACCACTTCAATTCTGCATCTACAGGCTGTTGGTTGTTCCCGTTACAGAAACTGGCAAAAAAAGAAATGCTCTGCCTGTAAATCTGCTGTAGTTTTCAAGCTTCAATCACAGTACTGCCCTGTCGTGTCTGCTAAGGAACTCTCATATCGCTGAACAGAAAAAGGGTTTTCTCATTCCCTTTTGGTTCCCGTGCCATTTGGGTTAAGGCTCTTTAGCAGACCATTCCCCCCAACACACACCCAAGACTCTGAAACCGTGTTGTGCATGAGCTCAAAGAACCTCCTAAGGGACTCCTACAGCTCCTATCATATCTTGCAGCCAAGCTAAAAGGACCTCCTGCATTACAGGGACTCTGTTGCAAGTTGTCACTCGGTGTTGCTAAAAACAGAAGAAAGCCTAGCTGCTAGAACGGCCCTGACAAGAGAATGTTGTTTCTGACAGCCAAGCTACATGCCTGAATCACCCAAACCACCCTGCTCAGGAGCAATGACGACAGGATTCATGACTCTCTCTCTTTTTTTTTTTTTCTTTTTTTTATTTAAACTAGGTATTCAGAGCTACCTCCCAAACCATTCTCCCTTTAGCAGAGAAAACCTCAGAAGAGCAATGTCTAAAACTGTTCCTGCATCCACCCAATAGATAATCTGATTTTCTAAATGCGTTGCTGGAAGCTCAGGAAGACAAAGGTGTTGCTGAAGACCCCACAGCCTCGGGTAAAACTGATTGCGTGACTGCAGATTGTGTTCTGTGGGTTAGAAATAACCTACTAAAGTAAAGGGATTTTAATTCATTTGGGTCTGTTTCAAGACTGTATTTTTCAAACAAACAAACAAACAAAATAACAAACCTGCAGACTTCCTATTTTGAGGGAATGTTGTTTTCTGCTTGCAATAAGCCACCTATAGCAGGCAACAGTAATTCAAACGTCTTTGAAGAGCAATTTTGCTCTCCAAGCAACCGAGAGACCGAGGAAGGAGGATGTAAGAAGTGATTGTGTCATCTAAATACTGAAAGCAGTCAAGGCCAGATTTCTGCATACAGAGCATAGAGAAGCAGCTCTGGAAGAGACAGTGTGGAAAAAGGGAAGATCAAGACCCAGAGCATAGAGACACATCTCTGGCTGCAGGTGACCACTGATAATGTGATTTTTATCATCTGAAATGTCAGCAAGTAGCTTTAGTTTTACTTTTACCATTTGTATTCAAAGTAATCAGCACATGAGCATATAGGTCAAATCACATCAAGTGATCACAACAGATCACCTTCTCTCTTCTGGACAGACACAAATATGTCTGGCTCTCTTCTCTCCCAAATCTTGCCCTACCAGGGAAAACATGACACCAATTACAGAACAGTTGTGCCTCTGTGGTTCTGAACAAGAAAGCCATTTCCACATTGAGCAGCCAAGCAGTATGGGCAGAGAACTGGGAGTTTCACTTCTATTATAATGCACAAACACACCTAGCACAGAAAATAGGCCCTGAAGTAGCTACAGTTGGTGACAGAAATTAAAACTGCTTTTCAGTCAAAGAGCAAATAAATTTTTTTCTTACTAATAATTGTTGACAGAAATCAGAATCTCTGCCAAAATATTTACACTCGATTTGATTACAACAATGATCAGAGTATTGTCAAATGTACTGTGCTCGCTTGGTTTTGGCAACAACAAAAATAAGAGATAACTCTCTCTACAGAGAGATGTGTATTTAGCACACTTTAGTTTATATATTTGTGTGTAAACATACATATATTTTTATGTAGATCCCAGTTTGTTCAGTCTTTTCATTTAGCAAAGGTAGAGTCATCCACAGCATTTCTGACTTGAAGCAGCAAGCACTCGGGGTAAGTTAGCAGGTCTGCACCTTCACCAGCCCTACAGTATCCACGGTGCACAGTTGTTGCTTTTATGTTGAGAAGAAACGTGTTGTAACTACATGAGAATTTCAGCTTTCACAATACTACTACACAGATCTATTTGAAGATTATAATAATCTGTTACGTTGCACAATATAAAATAGCCATTTGCATCTAACCCTCTCAGCCTTAATCTGACTGCAGACCTCACACTAATCCTCCTGAAAAATGCGAAGTGGCCAGGGGTGAGGTAGGTACCTCATTACCCCACCAACACACTCGGTTGGCAGCAGTTGTCCTGCTAAAAGGGGCCTACCATGGCCCAGAGCCAGCTCTGTGAAGAAACCTAAACCAAGAACTGAGGCAAGCTTCGCTGCGTTGCACTGAAGCTCTTTGTAAACAACCCAAATGCCAGAAACTGACTTTGTCCAGGTGCCACTGGGTTGCTCTGACTCCGAGGCAGGCGGTGGGATTCACCTGCCCGCTCAGAAGGCAGAGAGAGGAAGGAGACCACTGTGGGGCTGCACGCTGCCCTCCATACCATAGCTTAATCCCAAACACACACTGGTATCAGAAATACCCTCTGGTTAATACCAACGCAGCTCACTTCTGGATAGGTTAGCTAGCACACAGCGACTGATGAGTTGACGCATACTCTGGACTTCAGGGGGGAAAAGAGTTGGCGAGCAGGAGGATTAAACAAACTGTGAGGAAAGGGAAGCTCTGGGAGAGGAAGGGCTTTTCTTTGGAGCTCTCGCAGCAGCCTCAGAGCGCTGCTGCAGAAACAATCCAAGGTGCTGTGGGGTTTTCCTTCATCATCATCAAATAGCAGCTGCCAAGACATCTACCTGGCTCTGAATGATTTGGTCATTAGAGGAAGCTCTGGCACTTCTCCACCGCCACAGCAGAGTAATCTTTTAAAGAGGATTTCTCACCTTGGGGTGCATTTTCTGCTCTGTTTACAGTAACAGCCTGTTGTGAGATCCTTTGCTCGGGGCCTTCATTTCTCATTAGGATTCTCAGCTTCATGGAAAAGGTTTGAGCAGCAAAAGCTCCAGGCTCTGTGCATGTCACAATGGTTTCATGGCACGTTAAATTCAAGCGCAGCCATAAACTGAGACTTCTCTTCAAGCAACTGGAGTTTCTATTAACTGCAGCGATTACCGAAAAGTGTCTGCAAACGTTTCAGTGTCTGGCTCAGTTCTTTTTTCTGGCTGGAAGGTTCGTATAAGATGACAGACTAAAACAGCATGTGGCTTCAGTAGCTTGCAGAAGATTTTTATTTTTTTTTAATAGTTACAAAAAAATAGAAATAAGGAAGGTATGTATGTAGTGTTAAGAAATAATAGCAGCACTTCACTGTGTCTCATATCTGCATTGTCCAGAACATTTTTTGAAATGCTAATTAAACATTTCAGCAGCCTGGAAGATGAGTAAGAATTATTCTCATTTATGGATAGTTAAACACAGGCTCTGGGAAGTTAGATGTCTTCTCCTGGTAGACAAGGCCGAACAACTGTGAATGTGGGCCCTGTTTTTTTTGGTACTAGATTCTTGCCTCCAAGTTAATCTTACGTCTCTTGGAAATCGAAGTGCTGTGACAAAATCATTTTTGCCACACTGAGTTGGGCAATCCCCTCAGCAGGACAGGAACCTGTTACAAGTGGCACTGTTGATAGATGTGCTATTGCATATTAAGGTGAAAAACTGCAGCAGATCCTCTAAGTGTCCTGTCACATGCCTTCAGAACAAGCATCTTCCCCAATCAGATAAAAAACATTTCTAGTGGGTTCTTCCATGTCCTTGCTTTTACATATATTACTCTTTGACCTTCATCTTACCATGCCTTCAGCTCTCCCCAACATCCATACCCACCCACCCACCTCCATAGCTCCCTTAACTTTATGAAGGCTTAAAGCTTTATCTGCTGTTGTCCCTGCCCCATCACAAAGATTCACAACATACAGAGCATCTCACGCAGAAGCAGAAAGAAGAATCTGAATGAAGAGCTAAACAAAACAACCAGCATGGATTTGACAGGAAAAGAAAATATTATACATGGTTTCAGTTTTCTTACATAAAAGACACAGTACATCAAGGTTAGCACTGAAGGCACTACACTGTGGAAATAAAGAGTAGCTCTGTGAAGATAAAGAGTAGCTGGCAGAACAGTATGAACCTCCACATCATACCACATGAAAAAAATGCAGTTCAGAAAGCACTGCCTTAGGAGCTTCGTGTGTCCTGCTGTTACTTGCCATTGATGCTGCAATTTTGTCTTAATTTCATATGATCAGTGAAAATATACAAAAGCAGATAGGAAAAGGCAGACCAAATTCCATAAATCAAACTTATTTGGCAAGGATGAGTGAGCAAGAAGCTAGAATCTATAGCCATGATTTCCAACTATGCTTTTGAAAGCTGGGCTTCACAACAGTTAACTGCCTTCTTCCTCCCTGTCCCACCAATTTTTATTTTTCTTTTTTAAACTGTTCCAGCCTTTCTTTTCACTCCTCATCCTAATTCCAGGATCCTGGCAATGACTCCAGGACCCAGACTTCAGCCTTTAGGTACATAATTAGCAATCTTGGCTCTTTCAGACTTGAGACCTTGTGAACATTTAAGATATCTATCCATGTACAGCTTATTAATTCTGTCATTTGTGACACATGGAAGGCGCAGACATACTGAGAGTCAGCTATATTGTTGTGTGCCTCCCAGGCCAAGGAAAATGGGCGCTCGTTAAATCTATGCTTTTCTTGGTGGAACGGCTGAAAGGAGTTTCCTCCAGACTCCATGCAGGGTGCTGGGACTTCAACAGTATCTTTTTGTTAGGGAACGTAAGAGCACATGAGCAAGGAGGCTTTAGGTGCTAGGATCAACACACAGCAGCTTGGTAAGCATTCATATGAGGGAGCTCTACCAGGGCTATCTGAAGCCTCAAACAAAAAGTGGGTATCATACACAGGTGAGAAAATACAAGACTGAATAAACACGGCTTGATGTGCAAAAGAAGTTTCATGTCTTCTAGACACAGAGCGTTGGAGAACCTGTGTTAGTATTCATTCTGGCAGATGTTGCTGGATCAGTACATGGTTTTGGAAAGCATATCAAAAATAGCTGCTTGTTTGCTGTAAGGTAACTGAGTTCATCTAGAAAAGCTTCCTGCAACAAACATTTGCATATCTTTCTGATACTTATTTACTCTGTAGACTGAGCTCTTCCTTTGGATATCCCATAGGAATTTTTCAAAACGTTAATACACTTGTGCACCGTCTCAGCCCACGGCTTAATAAGCACTCCCTGAACACACATGAAATCTCATGAGAAAGCGTGGGAGAAGAAGAAAATTGTTCTTGAATGTGTGTGCTGCAGTTATGGCAAGCATAATTCCTGACTTAAGGTTGGGAATGTTTCAGAAGAAGTTGCTAGCTGTGTTTGTGTAACTATAAAAAGGCCACTGTAGTTATCTTGTGCAATGAGTCTCCCCCCGAGGTTACATAAGCGAGTAGAAAAAGACTGTAGGCTTCTCTCTGTGATATCCCTCATCAAAATATATGTCCTTCAATGCAAGCTTCTAGCTTCCATGCTGGTGAGTGACCAGGCAACACAGAAATGTAATTTTCTGTCCCAGGACAACTGGGAGGATATAAAAAAAAAATAGTTCAAGTTGCTTAAGAGATCAAATTCTGAAGTTTTTAGTTTTGTAAAGTTTTTAACAATAGTTGGTTTAACTTTCCAAAGGAAAGGTCATTTTGAAATGAAAAAGCACTGTTTTTTTAAATCTAAAAAAGGTCAGAATAGATGTATTGGAAGTTTTGAAGCTTTCCTCTCCCCAAAAATATTTGCCTTGAAAACTTATTCAAAAATAACTTGTACCTATGAACTGGTTCAGTTTTTATGAATCCACTTTATCTGAAAAATACCAATTTTATGGAAATATGAATGACTAGCTCCATGGTGTCATTAGTATAGTACATGCTGTAATGTCTCAAGGCTGAAGCCATCAGTCTAGGTGGCCTGTGTTTTGTCGACTTAGGGGGGAAAAAAAAGATTAAGGTATTGGAAAATGAAAATGTTTTTGCTAATTTGGCCTTTGCCAATAAACTGAAGACCTGTTTTCGTTGAAATCATCTAAGAAACTTTTTAAAACTGCTAGGTAGGTGAGAAGCTTGATTTATATATTAATTTAGGTACTTAAATAAGTTACCTAGAAATATAGCCATTAAATTGTACTAAAATGACCAAGAAAATCCACAAAGCAAGACCAGAGGAAAGCTAAAGCCCAAGTATTTCTACTATTAAAGTCTAGGAAAAAAAAAAAAAGATTGCTCAAAAACAGAATTAAAGCATCAGTAAGGGAGCCTTAAATTTTGCAATGAGGGATGACACAGTTAAGCATCAGATCGTACTGAGGGAAAGCATTCTTCAGATCGTACTGAGGGAAAGCATTCTGCTATTAGAAGCACTCCAGAGGAGACAACCCACCTCTTGTCTCTCTCGCACTGGTCCCTCAAGACTGCCCATTAATAATTTGGGTAGGAACAACTGAATTTAAGTAGCTGATAATGCAGGCTTAAACTGAAGAGCTGAGTTAATTCTCTTTTTTTTTTTTTTCCTGCAAGTTAGTTGCATGGCCCCTGTGACCCTGTCAGCCAATTTTTCATTTGAAATGAGCCCTTCAACTTGTGCGGCAAGGAAGTGGCGGGGCAGGAGATGGGACAGCAGGCTGCGGAGCAGGCACTGGGACACTGCTCCGGATGGCACTGACCACAGGGTTCAGGGACAATGACAAGGTACAGCACATGAACATACAGCGTGAAGACGTGTGCCGTTGCTGAAAGGCTGAGAGAGCTCCATCCAGGGCAAAGCCAGACTGTTGCTCTCCGGTGGCACAAAGATCGGTCTCAGACGTAGGAGAGGAAAGGCAGCCTTCCTTTTCGGAGCATTATGCGACATTCAATTAGCCGTAGTCTCTTGCGATGCACAAAGACAATCTGTCGCTGCAAACAGCACTGATTATTTTTCTTTTCTTAGATTGCCTCTTAACATGATCACAGTGAAACTCTCAAGGCTAAAAGCTTGCTCCATTTATGATAAAATGTGAATAAAAACTGACGAAGAGATAAGAACTCTTTTTTAAGACTTCCCTAAAAGGCTGAGGAATCCAAACAAAGGGGTCTTGATTATTAGCTCGGGACAGCCTATCATCACTGCTCCACGGACAAATTGCACTGCATGCCAGAGCACGCTGAAGACACAATAATTTATCAGTCAGAGTGCAGAAAATTGTAGAGTGCATAGTGACTTTCCAGATCACATTTCTCCTCTGCAGGTCCTCCATTTCTGCCTTAAAGAGACAGTGCCACACAGCATTAGGCTAAAATGCATTTTGGGAGAGAAAGGGAAGGCAACAATCACACAGAAGAGTGCCCAAATTTGAGGACTGGGATTCAGCCTCCCCTTGCATCTTGTGGAGAACAGAGGGGCCCTGGCTAGAGAGCAACTCAGGGCCACATTTGAGGTGGTCTGTGCCCCCTGCTCTTGTCATACACGTGTGCATGCTTGCACAGCTCACCTCTTTCCATCCAATAGCCAGGGAGCCCATGGAGAGGAGCTTCGGCACCAAAGTAAGGCAGTGGGTAAAGACAGGGGATGTGATCAACCACCCGCTTGTGCATCATGTCTGGGACACCTGCACGGAGCTTATATAAACATGCAGGAACAGGGAAAAATGCAGTGGTAGTGCTCGAAGAGAAAAGCTGTACGTATTCAGAGCTCTTCATTTTTCCACTCTTAGCAGCTTAGGGTGGGAAGGAAGAATAACAGGAAAGTAAAAGGAGCAGATCTCAAGGCACTGGACATCTGTAATCCCAGAGGATTGTCAGAAAAGTCTTCGGTGTGTGTGTGTGTGTGTGTGGGGGGGGGGGGGGGGTGTCTAAGGAAAGAAGACACTAAAGAGAGTTGGAAGCTCTTTAATGAAATAATTTTTATGGCCCCAAGTGCCAGCTGCTTCACTGTGGAGGAAAGACGAGTCACACAGTAACCTTGACTAGACTGTGAGCTCTTCACTGATCTGAAACATGAAAAGGAAGCAAGCCAGCAGTGAAAACCAAGTCAGATTTCCAAGCAAAAGTACAAAAACCCAACAAGATTACATAGTATTACAGAGCGTTATCCACTAAAAGTGTCCAGGGTGCAAAGTTGCATGTAACCAGCAAGACACGTCAAGAAATCATCCAATACAGACATTAACAATAAAGGTAGGCTCAAGACTAGTCTGCCGTGACACTGAGAGTGAAAGATATTGATGGGTGATGTCAAAAAGGTCAAATCATTTAATGCTTTGTGTGTTGATCTTCACAAAAGATGAGCTTTCATGAGATGGCTATCATCTCTAATTCCAGTGACAAAAGAACAAGACCCTTTGAACAGAGAAAACAAACCTACCCTCTCCCCACCCCTCACCCTCACCCTCCCCCCCCCCCCCAAAAAAAATACACCACACACCAAAAACAAACAAACAAAAGATTAACAAGTATTAGGTTTTTTGTTTGTTTGTTTTTTCCCCTAAATTGCTCAGACCTAATGAGCTTCATCCCAGTCTAACCTAAAGGTTTGGCTGATGAGATCTAGAGCTTTTACCAGCTGTTTTGAGAACTACTTGAGAACAGATAAGGTATTAGACATCACATTTACTAGTCTCTAATCTTTTACTTTTTAAAAATACATGGAAGGAGAAGAAAGGGAATTAGAAACAGCCAGTTTAACTTCAATTCCTGGAACAAATTATGAAACATTTGTAACTATATGGGAGGTAATTACTAACATCCAGTAGGCATTGGTTGTGAAAAAAATAATGTCACACCAATCTAATTTCTTTTTAGGACATGGTAACAGGCACTGTGGAGAGAGGAAAGACATTAGATGTTGTACAACTTCACTTGTGTAATGCAAACACTGTGCTTTTATGTGCCATAAATGTAGAAAACTAGGGAAGCAAAACTTCAATGCAAATAGGTATAAAACTGGTAGGAACACAGTTTTAGAGATTACATATCAATATTGCACTGTTGGTGAAAAACACTGTGTATTGAGATGTATAATAAAGATAGCCTGCAAAATTACCCTTCCATTCTACTGATGTGGCTGTTTGCCCATTTGTGGATTCCACATTGGGTCTGATTAAAGAAAATCCAAAGAGAGCAATGGAAACTATGGGAAGACTAAAAACCACCATTTACAGAGGCCTACCAAAGGCATGGGCAGTCATGGCAGATTGTAAGCACGTTCCACGTCACAAAGTCTCCAAATAGTAATAAATTCATTCTTACAATAAATTAAAGATACAAAAGTAGGAAAAACCATTGCTTTTATTTTGCATTTTAAGGTCAATTCTAGCTTATCTACAGGGGGAAATTAATCTTTTGCGTGACACGTGTTTGAGTCAATAAGCCCAAAATGATTAGACGCTATTTTGGCAGCATACAATTTTACGCTACATTTTATATAAATATGCATGTGTATATACAGACACACAAAACAACATAGGTTGGTACTTCCTCGGAATAAGCCTTGTGTGTTTATATTTCTTATAACCCTCCTTATTTCTGTTGAAATACTGATGGTCAGCCTAAAATAGCTGGATGAGAGAAAATAGTGGCCACACACGCTGCACTCTGGTACAAGGGCTCACACTTCCCATTGACAGGGACATCCCAGATCTCCAGGAACAGCTTCTGCCTCATCCCCAGAGCTCTGCATAGTTAAAATCCACTGCCTAGCCCTAACACTACATGAACATTCAACTCATGAACTCAGAGCTATAGGAGACCTGCACATCCTACAACTTGCAGCTCTTTACCCTGCCCTCTCGTTATCCTGGTCTCCACATCCCCTCCATGTTTGCAATCTGTTACATCCAGCAGGAGTCATATTCTTGAATTCTCCATTAGCAGTTGTTATTAATAAGAATAAAACAGACAGGTTGTTATGGTAATCTACTTTTCACTATTTCTGGACTTGCAGTGATGCCCTTTCCTCTCCCCATCGAAGGGTCAGAGTTCCAGGTAGAAAATCTTCCCTTCCACACCCTCAGCTACCCCTGCAGTTAAAGCACCGCCTGCTACATCAAGTGTTGGCCCCAGCCCAGCTCTTGGCCCCTCTGGCACTGCAGGGCCGTGGGTTTTGCCACCCCGACTTATCCCTGGCAGCGCTGAGCTGGAGGCACCGCTGTCACGGAGGATGGCAGCAGAGTGCAGAGCATGGCAACAGCAGCAGCAGGTGGGCAGAGCAGAGAAGGCCAGATTACTGTCTCTGTGATTACTGTCATTTATCTCAAGTCAGGCAGAAAGCAGAGCATGCTCTGCCTTTGCTTGTTCCTTCCCCCTGTCGCTACAGAGCGATTCCTGAAAACACCGCACAGAGCTGTTAGGCACTTGTTAAGCATTGTTTTAAGCACCGAAAACCATCTCAGTCAGAGCAAGTAATTGCCCCTTACAGCAGGAAGACATCTCTCTCAGAGGCAAGTACTATGGGAAAACAGACAAGGAAGCTTTCAACATTAGGACCAACTTGAAAAGCTGTTGGATTTTTACACATGTAGATATTTCTCTTCCAACACACTGGGCAGAGCGATGTTTGAAATGTAAGCAAGACCTTGATCCTCACGGCTCTCCTTCCCCAGGCAGCAGGGCCACGATGCTGTTAGGGCAGCCGTCTGCAGGGAAAGCCGCAGGAAAGCTGCTGAGTGCTGGTGCAGAAGGGCCAGCGCAGGGGCGAGAGAGGAAGCACTCCCCCCCCAACGCTGGGATCAGTCCAAAGCATGCTCTTGCATCTGGTTCCCATCTTTGCTAATTCTTCTCTTTTCTCCCTGATATTTAACAGGGTAATATTCTGTCATAGCTAAGTGTTTTCAATTCTGGCTGTCAAATCTCTAAATGAAATCCATATATTCAGAAAGCATACAGATTTATGTATCAATGCTTTGTACAAAAATGTCATTTCTGAATCTTAAAGCAGACTTTCTAAATTTAGCCAGAAAGCTTAACACCATCACAAATACAGCCTTCATCGCAACACATACTTTCCCCCTCCAAAACTGGATCCAAACTTTGCTCCTTGGCCTCATCATTAGGTTAAGAACAGATGATAAAATAAGACTCAGCTAAAGCCCATGTCCATATGAAATATAAATCTATTCTGAGGCCTGAAAATATTCCATATGCCCTCATTTTCATCCTATTGGTCTTGAACTAGAAGCAAAATTGTAGAAGAGATTTTATTCTGGGGGGAAAGTTTTTCCTTTCACCATTAAGGGAGCAGAAAACTCCATAGCCCACATGAGATTTAACAAGAGTCTACTGAATAAATCAACGGACCTCTTGAGTTTTTTTTTTTTTTTTTTTTTTTTTAATCACCCACTCAGAGGGGAAGAATAAATGCATCTCAAAAGGCGGCTGCATAAATCCAAGTCAATACACATAAAAAATGGAGGTGTATTTAAATGTATTGTAACACTCATTTGTCTATCAGCTACCCAAAATTTCCAGAGCTGGCAGTTTCATAGGAAGGCTCAAGAAGTCTACTGATCAAACCAAAACTTATTTGCTTCTGCAGTTTATAGTACCTTCTGCTTCAAAGCCAGGCAGTTAAGCTCACAATTAGACTATGAAGAAGGAAGTTCCTGGTAAGATAAACCATTCAGAAGTGACTGTTAATGTGGGTTAAGCATTGGCCTTTTTTAGTCAACAGTGTGAGTAGAGTGGCTTCACCTCACACTACCTATTACTGCTGTTAAACAACTTCTGGTTGCCTGTGCCATTCTGCTCTGAGGGCACACAAAAGCCCTGAGAAGATCACGATGAGTTTTTGGTCTGTTCTGGAATTGGAAAACATTCCCTTAAATCCTGGCTCTGTTGCCAGTCTTTCTCACCAGCCTGCTCTCACAGCTGGTACAATTCTAAGGTGAACAAGGAGCAAAGCTACGGAAGCTCACCTGAAGAAGCTCTAAGCACTAGATTGTCAGAGCTGCTCGGCTTGTTTTCACCCCATAACTCTTTTGAGCTTCCCAGGAACGGGACCTGAATGTCACCAGTCAGATTTTGCCAGACCAACCCAAGGCCTCAACAGAGGCAGACTGCCCAGGGCCTTCCTCCATCCCCCTGCCTTTTGCAATAACCATCCCCTGGGCACGGCAGCCTCCCACGGAGAGGCTGGTGCATGCAGTGGTGGTAGGCTTGCTCAGGTGGCAAGGCAGCCCTTGGACCACAAAGGCAAGGGCCAGATTCTCCCTCTGGCCCTGGATTTCACGGCTACAGAGGTTCAACTGGAACAGCTGTGCCTACAGGTGTGTCCTGCTCAGCTTCTGTGGGGATAAGCAAGGACAAGGTCCTGTAGAAGCACAACGCAGCCTGCACAGCTGGGCCAGAAAACCAAGGGGTTCCCCAGCGATCTCTCATCTCAGCCTTGGTGCCAGGGCCACCCCAACCCTCCCCTCACCACACCGAGGTAGCAAACGCCCACCAACACTGCCTCGGAGTGGTGGCGGGGGCTGAAGCCACGAGGGAGACGAAGGCCAAGGGACAAGGCCACACACAGGGACACTGCCCAATGGGAGTGTCCCAAAGTGCTCCCAAAGGAGCATTAATACCACAGGGTGAGAAATGAGCTGCTGGAGCAATCGGCTGCCAATGGCTCACAAAAATCACGCGGAGCCATGCCTTCCAGCTCTGCCCACTGCTCCCCAGGAGGGTAAGGGCAGCCCAGAGAGGCACCGGGAGATCGCCCCCTGCCCCTGGAGCACCCAGCCTCCTGCGTGCCCAGCAGGCAGCGCCGCCAGCTCCTGCCAGCTGCCCGATTAGCCACAATTAAAAGCGTGAGGGAAAAAAACCAACAACCCAACACAAGCACCAACCACCCCTCCGGTAACATATCTGCCTCCTCCCTGACATATTAACTCCAGATCACACAAGCTGCTACTTTCAGTCTGCATAAGATAAAAGGTGCGACAAGCCGACCTGAGGTTGCCATGGAGACCGAAATCTTTCCCAGTGCCATGGTAACTGACTCCAGGATGTGCTATGAAAAGCTCGCTGCACACCCTAGTTGAGCGTTTTCGTATTTTTAAACCAATTAACTGAGAGTTCAGTTAAATTAGTTTCTGTTTAAAGAAAGGCGCTGTCAAAATGGAAGATACATTTGTTGGTATCTTGTGCTTAGCAAAACAGAAGAAAACAAAACCCTAGAGGGATATTACTGAGGTCCGTTTGATTGTTTTTGAAAAGCCAAAAGCCTTATCTTTTCACATAAGAAAATCAATTTTTATATATTTATACTGAATTATAGGGGTTGAGCAGCTCTAAAACAGCATCCCTTGAGGCTCTGTCCCTTGCATTTCCAAGGCTCTGACATCACTGGAAGTTTTGAATGGACAAGAAATAGGCTTCAAAAGGAGAAAAAAAGTGTTTCACTGAAGCTTTTAAAATAAACTTCAGAAATCTGTAACAGCAGCTGGAAATGATACAGCAGGCATCAGCTGCACACATACCCAGGTGAGTGAAAATGGGAATCCTCAGTCAGCCCTTTGACTGCTCTGTGCCTCGGTTTCTCCAGCGTTAGTAGACAGTGGCTGTTCCCCCTCTCCACAGCACACTGATATCAGGGGACTGAAAACTTCAAGATACCAGGTATTTCAATTTTCTTCTTTTGATTTTGAGCACATGCATCACAAACATACGCTCCTTAACGTGGAGCTCTCTGAACATGAGGCTTCTACTGCCAAACCCGGAGCTCACACACACGTGGAGCGAAGGTGCTGTTTCTTCAGGTTAGTGAGCAAGGAACATAACACAGCTAAATCTTTACCACATGAACAGAAGATAGTGAAAGGGAGCAGGCACAGGTGAAGTTCTAACATGACAGTCATACATCCTCCGGGGCAATGCTGAGAAAGCTCAGCAATGCCTGGGGAACTCCTACCACAGCCACACACAGCGTTTGCGATGCTGTCTCAAAAACCTGAGGTGAACAGAGCTCACCTAACGAGCCTTGTTCCCCTGGGTGGCAGAGTGCTTCCCGGAGAAGTCTGCTAAATCAGAAATTTGTTTTAAATCCAATTCTTGTATTTTGGGGGTCGGAAATCTGGCCTTTGGAATTCAGAAGAGTTGTGAAGAAATAAAGAACATGTTCGTTTGGGGATGTAGGTGGCAGAGCTCTCCTACTGAAATCATGTAAAAGACTGTCCTCGTTTGACCCAGTTGTAAATGGATACCTGGTCATTTGTGCTGTGGACTGAAAGCTGGGCAGGCGCAGCAGCAGTCCCACAGCACTCCACATAAGGAGAGCGCGAGCCCGATCTTGTGGCACTTGGAGGTTTGCCTTTTTCTTGCTTGCTTATGCTTCAAGCTCATTTTTACCCTAGCAATAGCTTCAGCAAGAAATGTTTCTGGGACGCAAGAGCCAGCCTGCCAGCAAGTTTCATGAGAGGGGCCAGGCAGGTTACCGATCCTGAAAGTTTTAATAAATATGAAAACCGTCATTGCTAATAAACAGCCTGTAACAACTAAGAACATCTTCTCGGAGTTTAAAGATAGCAAACTCGGCTTTCTATATAAGGTAGCTACTGCATCAGGAGAAGATGCACTGGGTAGGCTTTTTTTTTTTTTTTTTTTTTTTTAAAAAAAAAAAAAGAAACCCAACCTAGAGCCTATCTTTGTTCACAATTTCTCTAGTACTTTTAGTTATTCTGAAAAAAAAAAAAATCCCATTGCATTAAATGCAGAGAAAGGTTATTTCAACAGAATTAATTTAGGATACATTCCTGCGGTATCACAAGAAGCCACACAGAAGAGAAAGGGACCTCTTACACAAGAAAAAATACAAGCCAGATACTACAGTAAACATGTTGCAATCACCATGGAAACACACTCCTAAAGTTTTTGACAGGTATTTAAACAGCAAGAGTCTGGGCAAAAGGCATCCAAGAGTACAGGCTAGAATTCATAGGTCTCCTTCCCCAAAAATAGAGTGAAGGCTTGCTATGAGATAAACATTATGGACCATCAAACAGGAAAAAAAATAGGTGGGTAAAGAGTGCCAAGGAAACAGATAGAAGATATTTTGATGGCAACTACTGGCAAACGCAGCATTGGCTGATCAGCAGCAGGAATCCATTTCAGAGTTTTTCAAGAGATGCTAAAAATACTCACAAGTATAAGATGCCAAACCAGCCAGCTAGTCAAGGAGAAGCAAGAACAAAAGAGGAAAAATCCCAACATGCTAGAGGCAGCTTATAAAGAAGAAGCACAGAGAAGAGAAAGCGAACGAAGTGAGAATGCATCCCCATCTCCAGCTCATGCTCTGTCCTGCATTATATTCAGTGCATAATTTATTTAGCAAGGGTATTTTTTTAAATACTTCACTGAAAGTAGAACTGTAGAATAGCCTTTTGATGTTAGAACAGATTCTGTAAAGAGGTTCCACAGGACAGAGACAAGTGTTCTAAATACAGGGTTTAACCACAAGGCCTAAATACACTTAAATGTAGTCTTATCTCACCAACCTGTACAGTGCAACTCCAGGGCAAGTTTTGGTGGTTATCCTCAGTGAAGCGCATTCCTAGTTCTATGAAAAGAATGAATTTTCATTCTGGGTGGCTTTCCTTTTATCTGTCTAGGATGCTAGTGAAGTTTGTCTTTAATCAAATTGCTAACCCAAATGATTAATAAGAGATTTAAGCACGTCAGACTGAAGTACAGGTTGAAATATTGTCTGGGAGGACGGATCTGTGCTTTACTAATGAACCTACAAAAATCAAGTCTTATTTTGTACTGTAGATAATATTTCTTGAGATTTAGAATTAAATAACAGACGGAGATAGATGAAATATGCCTGTCCCTGAAAATAGCTACCCATTCTTCTTTATCATATTATAAAGTCAAACATACTCTTCTGAAAATATCCTGTGTCCTGAATTGCTGTAGCTATGTGGGGAATTGCCTGCAAGTTCTTTGTGTACTATGAATGTTCTCGAAGTGGAAACTTTCCAGATGTATGATGAATGACCAAAAAGAGATTAATAACAACAACAACAAAAAAATCATATCTCCATTTCCTCCTCTCCTTACTAAATGCAATGCTAATTGCTGGTCAGAAAAAGCTGGATGATAGACTTTGAAGACAGAAAGTTTATTTTAGAGTACTGTGATTTTGGCATTGGCAAACGATGTCATAAACAAAAAAGCCCACTACCTGCACCTTTCTTTTACCCTAAGGCAATCTCAAAACTTCTACAGCTGTTTTTTCACCAGTCAAGAACCCCACATTTATGCCATTTGAGAGTTTCTATGCTTCTTTATTCATCTTCAACATACCTTTATATTCCTCAAAGATACTACTGTCAAAACACTCTAGTCTCCTTAGAAGGAGGCAATTTCCCAAGTTATTACAGGTAAGTTTGTTCCTTGGGATCTCAACCATATGAAAATCAGTGGCAGAAGCAGCCAACCAAACTCTCCTCTGAGAGGACCCTATTCCTGCCTTTTTATTTTTATTTTTATTTTTTTTTTTGGACAAAATATGTCCAGGTACAGTCTGTCTCCCTTTACACCTGAAATCTCCCTAACACCTGGGTGCTCAGTCAGGCATGAATAAGAGTAGAATTTCCCTTGTAGTTTTTCCATCAAAATTACTGATTTTACTGCTCTTTCCTTTTCAGTTACTCTGACATTTTACCTGTTTACATTAAATACATGTTAAGAGCTGTATCAACAGTAAAAGGGCAGCTAGCAGACCCTTGTATTATGCATCAGCAATCCCTATCATCATTTTAAGCAAGCAAATGAGCAGCATCAGGTAACAGAAATGACAGACTTCTCCTCATCTTGGATAGAAAAAAAACAAAGGAATGCGCTGCAAACTGACATCCCAGAAAGGGGAAGGAAATTTTCTTGCAGTTCTGTTGGTTAAAAAAAATAAATAAAATTAAAAAAAAAAAAAAAGTACCACCTCCAGGTACATTACCACAGAAAAATTGTCATCCTGAGCTGCTCCCTTCAGAGCCAGCCGGAAATTAGTCATGGGCAAACCACAAATACCTTGAAGGTTCAGACAGGCATTCACAATGTCTGATACTTATCATAATCTCTTGAGTCGGCAGAATGGTCTTTATTGTGGTTTCTTGATGCTTCTGCACAGAGATATGAAAAATATGAAGCATTAAGGCAAAAAAGTGGTTGAACGTTTCTGGATGACAAAAAGAGTTCCATCTGAGTTTTGTGGGAGGACTGCAGCTAGCTCTTCTTTTATCTAGACCGGCTTATATATCCTAAAGCACTTTCATAGCAGGGCAGTTTGGAGCTCTTATAAATCTTTAAGCAACATACACTACCCTAATCAGATTCTAACCCGATCTCTCAAAACACTGAAGTACCATTTTTTAATACAGAAAAACAAAAAATAAATGCCCATTTGTGCGTGCATTGGCAGAGAAATATCACTGAGTTAAGAAAAAGGTGGGGGAAAAAAGTGTTCACAAAAAATCAGTGCTTTTTTCTTTTTAACTTGGGAATAAAAATATAGTGAAATAAGTCTTATAGCAGTAAATCAAAAGAAAGGATCACTGCTGTGTGCATCTGATTATAAGAAAAAGGAGAAATAGTCAGACTTCTACAGCCTACAGCTCAGTGCACAGAGACACAAAAGTGAATATAATAATAACTGTTCTTATTACACCATCCACATACTAAACTTCACCCACTGGACTATATTCAAAACATTACTCAAGCAAAAGAGGCTTCATAGAAACATACAACACGGGCACATTTTTTCCATGGTTTATAGAAACTGTAGCAGCGCTCATGGATCTGAGAAATGAACTAAAACATTATGTGAAATGACGGGACAACTGGAGGTTCAGAGCAATGCTGAAGTGATGGGAAGTGGGGTGAGGGGGTGACTCTAACCCTAATGGGCCAGTCTCCTAGACAGAAATGTTAATATGTATGCTCGTAAGAGAAACCTGTATTATGAAGAGGAGTTTAAAATCAGGGAAAATGCAGAGACAAATAGTAAAAAAGGAATAAGGAATAAAAGGAAAGAGAAAAGAGCTATCACTGCAGGCCAATCTTTTCTTAAGAAAGTTTGTCATAAAAAAAAAAAAGTTCTATTTCTTGTTCTGTACAATGGAAACAAAAAATGTTTTGCTGAAAACAAGCAAAAACAAGTTTTTCTGATTGCATTACTGGGTTTCTAAAGACATTCCCTCAAAGAATTCACAG
Source organism: Anas acuta (assembly GCF_963932015.1). Classification (NCBI taxonomy): domain Eukaryota; kingdom Metazoa; phylum Chordata; class Aves; order Anseriformes; family Anatidae; genus Anas; species Anas acuta. The sequence continues at coordinate 140,581,144 of NC_088979.1, forward strand.
AGGAAGAGAGACTGACAGTATTCTGAGCCACACACACACAAAATTTACATGATATTTAACTCCTTGTACTAAATATACTTGCTCACCTAGTTTGGTATCTCTGCACCCTCCATTTACTTCTTGCAAAGGATTTGTTAAACTTACCTGAAAATAATCTTTTTGAGCAGGGATCTCCTGCTTTTTTTGGGAAAAGCCAAAACATTTTAAATGATTCTTTACCTAGACACTGCCTAATATGATGATTTTACATGGAATGGTCAGAAGAGCAATGAAAAAAAAAACCACACATCTGAAATACAGACTTTATCTTCTGTGTAGTTCTATCAATAAGCTTGCCTGTACTGAGTGAAGTGTTGCAGGTACATACTGAAACCCATTCCACATCCTCACAGTTTATAACCATCATGAAATAAGTCAAAACTTTTCTCTTTAGGATATAATATTTAATTTAGGAAGCTATACTCCAGATAATGGCACAAATTAGGAAGAGATGTTACAGAAAACAGCAAAACCAATGTAAAAAAAAAAAAAAAAAGTATCTTTGAAGAAATTATTTGCCTTCACTGTCACAGTACTGTTTCTGATAAGCAGCAAAATATTAAAAAAAAAAAAAAAAAAACAAAAAAAAAAAACAAAAAAAAACACACAACAAAAACAACAAATGTGTGGTAGCATCTTGCTGCTGTTAGGCATTTTTCCTCAAACAATGACAATGATGCTTCATTCAAAATGTTGGTGTTTTTTTCCCCCTCTCTGAATCACATGATAAATTAAAAAAAACACACTCACTACAGACTTGTGTAAAATCAGAAAGAGAAGAAGTAGGCTGCAATATTGCTGAACTGCTTAAAATACAATGGTGCAGTTTTTCCTCATGCTGATTTAACATGAGAAACTCAAGTGAAGTTATTGCAAAATGGACAACACACCCTGCCCTATTGGACTAGCAAAATGAAGATAAACATCTTGATACTAAATGCCTTTGCTGAGAAAAGAATGACCAGGCTTTGCTTCCAAGCACCGGGAGAAGTTTATGAAAAACAGCAGGAAAAAAACACAGTCTATGACAGCAAGCCAGCGTGAGTTTGTGCGTAACAAACGTTTAAGAGCTTTTAGCTCCTCGAGCAGTTAACGGTCCTGTGTCCCAACTTTGTGGCTGTTTTTTCACGTTACTAAAGCAACTTGCAGTTTATTGAAAAGTTCAAAAATTCAAGTTCCAGAAGAGGGCTGAAAAACACGCAAATCAAATATTTTGACACCAACTAACTCTGTGACAAACTGCTGAGATCTTGATAGCAAGACAGATTGAGAGAAAGTTCTAAGCACAGGTTATTTTGACTACAAATTGCTAAACCAGTGTTCCCTTCAAAGACACAGCTGCACCACGTGGGACAATTAAGAATAGTTTTGTTACTTCTTGAGCTTAAATTCTGCAAGTGTCAATGAGATTATCTAAGAACAACTAAGGGCAAAGTTTGGTTCAGGCAGTTTTTACTCCAGCTGTCTGTATCCAAAAAGCATATTCAATCGTAAAACCACATCCATCCCTACATTTGTTGTACAGGAAATCCAAAAAAGAAAAACAACAATCTTTATTGTATTTGAAGTATGCAAAAACAGATGCCACAGACAGTTGAGAAACGGCAAACTGCATTGTTCAGGAAAATTTAATTATAAACAACCCAAAGACCCATTTAAGCACACGTTTTGATTTTAATAATAGGGATAAAAAAAAAAAAAAAAAAAAAAAGATATTCTTCTTGCTACCTTCTTGCTTGAGGCCACAGTATCCAGGGTAATGCAATCGCCATCTCAGAATTAGAGTTGATCAGAAGTTTTTATAATTACATTCATGCCTCACAAATCAAGTGCCTTTTTCTAGGTTTGGTGTTTGCTTTTAGGTTTGAATTTTATGGTGTTATTGCTGTGATAGCCTCCACACACACCTCCAACCCCCAACTCTGTTTTAAAAATAATTGCTATTTTCTTAGTAGTAGTTTCTTCTTCTTCTTTCTTTCTTTCTTTAGTCCTCATTACTATGAATCCAACCAGCTAGAAAATCCTATATGTAGCAGGGGGACTCTATGTATGGTTGGCTTGGGATTACTTTGTCTCTTTTCCTTTGCCTCCTTTGATCAGTAACATTTTATTGAAAAAGCATAACTCAGTATTATAGAAACATAGCACAATGAAGGGTTTTGAAGGCTTATCTCATCACCTCTGTGATTATGACATTACTTCTACTGACCCACAGACTCATGGGAAGGCCAAAATACATAATTTTCTATCCTTGACTTTTCATTCATTATTTAGCCCTTAGTATTTGTGGCTTTTACTTCTAGTGATTAAGCATTCATGTCATCCATATAATTCCCTTTTATAAAGAGATATCCATGACCAGTGCTCCTGGGCCAGGAGCATGCATTGCCTGACCTTATTAATGAATAAAGAAAATAATCAGGCAGCTTCCTTCAGTTCTAAGCAAACGTTGACAAAGTCCACACTAAGAATGGAAGACTGAATTGAATCCATGATTTACAAATAAGGGGAACCTCTCCCCTTCTCCCTTCCCTCCCCCAATTAAATTAAACCAGGTACCAAAGTCAGAATTGGAGAATACAAATGGAAACATCAGACTGCCTTTGACTGCTCCCTGGATCAACCGGGAGCCAAGTCAAGAACAGCTTGGGAAGGTCCAGGTTTTAGTTTCCTTGTGAATTGCTGAGGTGCAGATCAAGTGAAAGCAAGTTTATGTACTTATCATGCTTGCTAACTCAGTTTTCCAGAACCAATAGCATATCCTATTTTCTTATGCCTGCAAATTGGTTCATATGAGAGCATATGTACCTCACAAAATGGTTTACTACATCAAGCAGATACTATAAAAACACAAAAAAGAGGGAATTCTTGGCTATCATAATGGCCTGCACTGGAAAACACGCCTATAAACCAAGAGGACAGATAACCAAATCTGCCTGTTAGAAATCACTGGAACTTCCCCAATACACAGGGCATGTGGGACTTGCCAGGTTTCTAGAACAGAGAAAACAGATTTTCAGCTCCCTGAGCCAAATTTTTAAAGCTATTGAGAAGACTCAAAGAGCTAATAGTGCCAAGTGAGATTTTCAGACACAACTAACCAAGTAAGGCATACATCATCTCCCAGGCCCTAGCCTCCTTAGGCACTTTAGAAAATGTCATTAGGTGCATATCTGCATTTTCAGATATGTATGGTTTGGTAGTCTGGTCTCTGTTCTCTGACAATTCAACCTTTTATCTACTTGTTGCCTACTTGTGCTTACACCTAGGTTTTTGCAACAAATGCAGTAGATTGTTGACCTTGGAAAAGGGATCCTGGAAAGCTATTTTTTGGTGTGTTTTAAAGGAGGAACTAAGCACAGAATAATACCTTCGGAAATAATAGACTGAACAGCATTTTTTTTCTGTTTAACCAGCACAGCCATAGATTATAGGGAGTTTGGTTTCATTATATAACAACCCATCATTGTTCCCTAATACATTATCTCATCAGGAGGTCCCATTTCAGAGAGGCTACAAAGACACACATTTCTTAATAGCAGAGCTAAGTGGCGGCATGATCTAGTGGATTAATTATATAACTGGCAACTAGGCTTTCCCAGTTTTAATACAATTTTAAATATACATCTTTACATAAAGCTTTTGGACACCTAAAAATCACTTTAAGTTAAGAGATCTGTATCTAGCTCCTCTGCAGAAAAAACAATCATGTTCTTCTTTAGGAGCTCCATTTCTTATATTGGCATTCACTACAATCAAATATTTGGGACATCAGTTCACAAATATCAGATATGGAAGCAGGAGCAAAAATCTATTAAGTAAAATTAGATATTTGATAAAGTTACTCATTCATAAGGAAAAGGATAAGCAAAACTAAGTTGAATCCTAAAGCATTCTAACTAATTTTTTCCTTCAACAGTAATTTGTCTGAAACGTCCAAATAAAACGAAATTCTATCAAAGTTACACTCATATGCTGAGGGCAGTAAAACCAGTGATTCTCGAGACCTTCATGTAGTGCTTTTCCTTCCCTACCTGGAAAAGCTTCACATTTTTTGTTATGAAATACTGTATGAGATTATGCATTTAGCACATCCTTTTAAATCTTCTCCATATGGTACCAATCACTCCACAAATACAGACCATGTGGCTATCAGGATTTATGAACAATGTGTGCAGGCTGTCAGACCGCTGAAGTGGATTCTGAAATAAAGCATGGTAGATAAGTAGATCCCATACGCATTCTTCCCCAGGCTTGTACTTTTTCTAGGATTTTTATTCAAGCTCTGCTAAGAATCAACGCAGAGAGGACTTTTACTCTTCTGGAGTCAGAGCACCTTATCAAATCATCCCAAATGGTTTTGCTAAAAATCATTTTAGTGCTCTAGACAAGGTTTCATGCTGGTATTTAAGAAGGCTTACAAGAAAATTTCACTTTTAAATCAATGCTATGATTTACCTATGCATATTGGGAGTGGAAAGAAATGCACTATATAGTCCACCCATTTTTACAAAATCAGTGGTAAAGCCAACCACAGTTACAAGAGTCGATCCAGTTTTGACATCTGAAAGCTTTCATCCCACTTTTTTCTGACACACATCTTATACATTTGTTGATTCAGTTTATTACCTCTCTGCGAGTGTTGAATGATGAATGTACTTTGTTCATATCTCTTCTTGTTGCCTGCAGCTTCCATTTTGTTCTCTCCACATTAGCAAATGAATAATAATAATTTCATTCATTGATGCATATGTCCTATCTAGATAAATTTATGAAATGAAATCAAACCAACAACTCTCATGGTCAAGGTAGCTGCTGCCAAAGAGTCCAAAACAATCCACACTCCCCTACTTTCCCTAACTCACAACCAATGCTTGCACATTCATGACAAAGATCTTCTTGTCTCCTACCTAGGAATAAATTAAGCCTGAGCTAGATTTTGGATCTGACAGGAAAGAATCATTTCCATCCCACCTGATTCTAATCTCATTTTCATCAACTTTTCACTAGTGTTCATTCTACTAGTTTTTAGTAAGGGTGTTTTTAATCATCATCATTATAGAAAAAAATCAGGACCTTACATTTCAAGTTTTAAGACCTTCCATCTTAAAACATTTTCACTTTTCTCTAATTCTATCTATATTAGTGAAAACCTGGAGTAACTCCAGCTGAAAACTATTGATTTTTTGGCAAGTAAATAGTGAAGGAAATTTAGCAACAACTTCTTTTTCTCATGTAACAAACTGCAGCTCCAGTAAAAGAAAACAGTATTAATGGTTGTAACTGTAAATTCTAAAATCTTTCATCTCTTTCACCACGGAAAAGTAGTTATATTACATGATAAAACTATGGAAAGTAGATACTTTTCCATGTGAAGACTGAATTGACATCAATCAAGTGATAATGAAACTTCCAGAAGATACTTTTCCCAGATCTAAAGAGTACTAGCACAACATATTCAAGAAGAAAAGTATGATTTTATTTTATTTTTTTTTTAAGCAAGAATTTTGATTATCTCAAATTATTGATGTGTCTGTTAGGACTTGGTGCTAAATCTTGCACAACGGAGGGGGGGGAAACGTTGGCTTAAATGGAAAACCATCCCTCCTACAGAATCATTTTAGATAGTTAAGATTACACACAGTATGAGTTACAGGGTTAGTAATGTAATTTGAATAAAACTTAACAATTATCTCTGAGCTACAGTTTGTCACAAAGTAACGCTTGATGGACAGAAGAGAAGAGACATAAGTGATAATATTTAATAGCAAGGAATCCTCTACTTGTCTAATATTTGAAAATAATCTATTAGGTCATCCTTCCTTTAAGCAGTTATATTGGTTCCTATCATTACTATTCCAATCTCTTCCTTTTAGACAGAGAATAGTTTGTCCAGGGAATTTGTGGGTGTTGGAACAGATCCAGGCTGGTTGCTACTGAAGCAGAAGGCAGCACACATGCAATAGACGACAGACCAAAGGACCCAACCAATAGGGTCTTCCCATAGGAAGAAGAGGAGAGAACAAGCCCTAGCCTGAGGTCCTGCCTCTACGGCAGAAGTTGGAGTCCATGGAGTCCAGTTGGAGGTTGTTTTTTTTTTGTTTGTTTGTTTTCCTCCAGACGTGTTCTTAATATTTTATTTATTTTTATTTTTTTAATTTCTCCTAAATTGTGCCAACCCCATACTTCTCCCCCTGCCTTTTTTAAATTCACATTTGGCTATGAAAGCTAAGGGTCCATGTCATTGTCTTGACGGGAATGCAATACAAACTAGTGATGGCTCATTTCCATAAGCTTTTCTCTCTGAAAAACTTACAACATGCAAGATCTTCTAGCCTCCTGAAAAGCGTTCCTCTACCATTTTTTCCTATACCACATCAATATCCAATATTAAAGTTTGTTCAGGTATAGAAACAAGAACCCTTCCGCACCTAAACCTGTGCATTCATACTGTTTTTCCAAAGTACAACAGTCCTGAGCTCACTATCACTACTTCCTCAGCCCTTGTTCAGTACTAGGCTGACAAAAGTACATAGCTCTTTTGAACAGGTAAGTTTAGGATCACTCATTCACTGGAAAAGTGTTTCCAATTTGACTGCTTTTGCAAGTCTGCATTACTGCTCAGGATTATTACAGACAATTCCTTCAACAAATTGAGCAGTTGTTCTGAATTGTATCTCACAAAGATGACAACATTCACACTTTTCTCAACTGTTCAGTGTATTTCAAATCCATGGATTACTTATTATCCACACATCTAATATCAACCACCTTGTGTTGTTTCTATTCCAAGATAACCTGGAATATTAATATTATAAACTAGTTACCCAATGGTAAATTAATATTTTTTCTCTTCCTGCTTCCACCTGAAATTATCACATTTAAAATTAATTTTTGCTCTGAATCCAAGATTAGTTTCTTTTCCTTTTTTTCCCCCAAATATCCTCATAAATAAAATTTCACTATTAAAAGAGTTACTAGCTTTATTTAATGCACCTATGAAGATGTACAGTTTAGGGATAAAGATGATCCAATGAAATACAGACTCTGCAAAAGAACTTGTAAAGAATATTTCTTATTGCTTTCCCAGCTTTTGTCTTTGCTTATGTCTGTCTTTAGCATGGGCATTGTTACAATTTTAATACCATTGGCTTGAGAATGACCGATGGATCAATAGGAGAACATAAACAGGTAGACACATGAGGGCAATAATTTTGAAATTCACCAGAGGATTAAGTGTCAAGCAAAACAAAAATGTGACTGGTCCCAGTGTAAAAGCCCAGGGGAACTTCTAATATTACTTGTATTAATTTCATTGTGTTGGAATGTGAAGTCAGATGACACATTTGTGATGAGATGATAGACTGATCAACCACTCCTTGAAGAAATGACCATGCATTTATACAGAGCTCATTTCCTTTCATTAATCTCTTTATAGCATATGTTGACAAGTCATCAGAAATGGGCATCCATTGGCTCAAAGTTGAAATGAGTACCATCTTTAAAGACACTTCATGAGACGTGCCATATTACAGCATGTATGTGCCAAAGTGTGTATACAAAGCACAAAAGTTCCATTTATGGGAACAATACAGACATGCATCAGTGACTGTTGTATAGACCCTTCTGTTGGACTTGCACACTCAGCAAGATCTTTCTGAAAATGCTGGCTCTGATTAGTCTTCTTTACAAAGGCAATGCTTTCTAGATTTTTTGTTGAGGGGGAAGACAATTGAAATTTAGCTGAGGCTTATCCAGTGAAGTCTGGATCTGTGTTCCCTATTGTTATATATGTGGGAAAATACTAAACTGGGATGAATTTTGTCATACATCTTGATGCCTCCAGCAGTGAAAAACTTGGATGTACCAACTGCGTTGTTAAGAGCAATCTCTTTATCTCAGTCTTTCAGTTTGGACATTCCTGCATTACCAATTGCAGAGCTCACTGTACTGTTGGAAATAACACCCAAGTGACCACAGGACAGAAAAGGAATGGCTCCCAAAGAACACATTAAGAACAGACAGCTCCAGAAATGTAGGCAGTTGGGACAGGTTTTCTTGCTAGTAATCTCCTTGTCACACGGAAAATATTTGACTGAAAATAAACGATATCCCACAAGTCCTAAGAGAGCTTAACAGGTAATATGGGCATTACAGGCATCAAACTAAAAGCTAAATTAAAGACCAATTGCTTTTATTTTTCAAAGACAATTGGACTATTTTACCACAAGTTAATTCAGTTCTGCTTCATTTACAGGCCACTATTTCTCTAAATAGAGCAAGGTAATAGCTCCATGAGTTAGCTGTACAAATCACTTCATGAGCCTTGTCTTGAACCACATCCAAAGAGGACTCTGAGCATACTGAACTCTCACTCAGCGTGGAGTGGATGGTGGAGAGGATGTGGAGGTTTTCAGAACTTCTCTATAAATATACAGATATTAGAAGATGCTTTTCTTTTGCAACCCTTAGTAACCTGCTGGGGGGGGGGGGGAAGGCGAGGGGGGTGAATATTGAATCCTAGAGATTCATCTGCTTTCTTCATCCAAAGAGCGGGCAACTTATTTTTATCCTATGGCTTCTGCTAAAGTTGACCAAGAGGCAACCAGGTGATGCTTTTTGAGTTCCACATTGGTCTAATGAGACCTAAAATTGGTAATGTAAAATCAGTTGTCCTTTGAACAAACGTGACACCTCTATGAATTCTAGACCTTTGTGATTTATGTGGCTTTAAACCAATGACCTGTGAGTAATGGTATACTTGTTTCATTCCAGAACTGCTGAACTGCCAAAGAATTGATACTCCATCTCTAAGCATTCTAGTGTGGATTTGTATCTTGCATTTACTTATTAAACTTGATCTTCAGCTCAGAATCCACCAAATTTTCTAGCTGGTTGAACATTCCTGCCATCCTCAGGTAAACTCTCTAAAGAGGCTGGGGCTGACCTGAAATACATTGCAGAAGGAAATGTGAGGACCACATATACCCTTTTGTCTTTGCTGCTTTAACAGAGTTTGCCCTTCCCAAAGAGCCGTTTTTCAGAAGATAAATTTAAGCGATTATGAAATTCTCCTCCCTGACCCACACTCCTTTCTCTAATCTTCTTACGTGTCCCTTCTTTTACTGTGGGAATAGTTATGTCACAGTGAGAGGATTGTGTGTCCTAGAAATACATTAACTAACCAATAGAGAAAGGATATGAAAAGAATAAGAAGGGTGACAATCTAGCCCTTCTCATATACAAATAGATAGTGTAGTAAGTAGCAATTTTGGGACAAGAGTTTCCTGGGAAAAGAATCCAATGTGAAGGGTAAAAGGATTTCTATTTATACATTATGTTTCCATTTGTATTGTTCACTAAGTATGAAACCTCCTTTTAAAATCTATGTCTCCTGGTGTCTTGAAGAAGAACAGACTATTCCTGCCTGTCTGACTCATGTATCTCTGGGCACTCAGACCTTCTGACTCATTGGATAGTCAAAAATCTCAGATTAACAATAGTGCGTGGCTGCTAAAAATAGGAACTGTAGACTCTGGACTGAACATAGACAGAAATAAACACATTTCTTCTGAATATGTGCAATCAGTGAAACATGAGCAAAACTGTGAGCTTTATGCTTCTTTCCTCGTATTTCATTAATTTTGTTAGAAAACAGGATAGATCTCAAACTGCCTCTGCAATTGTTTCAAAACATCAGTAGAAGAGACATCTCAAGAAGCAATGACTATGTGTCTTTTTGACCTGTACACCTGGAAGTAACTTGGTTATGTTTAAGAAAGAATACCTGGACTGACAATGCAGGGATACCTTACCCTACCACTAAATCCTTAGTACCTTTTACAGGTCTTTCAGAATACATGTTCCAATGCTCAAACATATAAAAAGTCTCTTTACTTAAGTCTTCAGAAAAACACACTGAAGAACATCTGTCTATCAGTTTGTGTATCTCGCTGCTAATGTTTTTAAGTGATATGATCATTATGATATAAAGTACAAAAGCAAATTAAGCATCATGACCTGGAAAACAGTCCTGCAAAATTTCCAGAAAAGTTCATCGTGAAAGGCAAAAAGACAATTCAGACTACCTTTTGTCCTGAATCTGATGTTCATGCCAAAACTGATAGTTAACTAACCTGTCCTTCAGCACGGTAATTTTGTATTAGTATTTCTAGTACTCTCACTTTAATCAACAAAATAAAAGTGACCCACCTGTATGACAGAAATTTTACAGAACTGAAACTGCAATTGCCTCTGAAGTGATATCATGAAAGAATTCTGACCAGAGTTTGGGTGCATGATCAGCAGGAACCCTTAAATCTCTACCTTCTGATCTCCTGCATCATTTTTTTTTCTTCCTCATACTAGTTTCAAGAATACTGAAGCTGCTAACATGCTTCTATCTTGTAAAAAAACACCCCCCATGACTGACTTAGAAATTACTATTACCAATGCCAAACACTATCTAAGCAATCAAATTCATGGATGAGAAGGCTGGAGAATGACTTCAAATCATGAAAGAATAATTACACAGAAGAATTTAAGTCACTTCCAAAGAATCCAATCAGATTGCCAGTCCCGGGAACCAAAATTTTTGGCATTAAAAGAGATTTCAAAAGCTGTCAAAATTCAACAGGCAGCAGTTCTTTAATCATGTTTTAAGCTGTAGCCTTAAGAAACAACAGGGAAAAAAAAAAAAAAAACTGAGCAGAAAAACTCTTCAATCATTTTAACTTTTCCTTATTTTATCTAATGTAACTGTTCATACTCATGACTGCCTCAGTTGGGCAAGCCTTTCTTTTATAAAAAATAATTCCGCATTGTTTTGAAGAGTCTATTTTTTGGCTGTAATTAGAAATAACGCTCTATCTGGCAACCCATTTTTGCTGGTCCCTGGAGTAGTGCTTTAAAGGAGGCTAGGCTAGAGAGTAAGAGAAAAAATGTGATCATGCATGGCCAGCAAGCTGGAAAATAGATATTAAAGAAAAGGTGGAATAAAATCCATAGAATTCTGAAAAATGAAATAAGATTGGCAGGGATTAAGGTGATTCAATGCCAGAAAAGAGTTCTGCAACCCAAATAGTCCAATCTTTGACTGCTTTCTCAACTCCTGTCAAGTCTAGGCAACAATGCGATGTAAAAGAGTGCCGAAAACTGCCAAAAATTATCAGAGATTGACTAACAGGCTGAAATCACTTCTATTCAGTGCACCACTGAACTGGCTCTTGAGAGATGTAAGTAGACAGCTATTTGGACATAGAACCTTTGGCAACAGCATCAGTTATTGTATTTATGTCACAAGTAACAAAAAAATGAGATGCTCCTTTTTGGAGTGCTGATCTACCCCAGACAAGAACGTCACCTTCATGAAGAGTGTTCATAGTTGATTACAACATCAGCTTGCCATCATCTTTATATGGAATTTAGGTTGAAACTATAATCCTGCTGAATTAACTCAGAATTTTATCAAAGAGACTCAAGGAATTAAAATCCGGGAATTAAATCTTGCTCATTCTGGCATAGTCTTTGTTAGCACTTGAGCATGTGCTCTCATGTTTTGAAACTTCCAGGGGTTCCAAACGACATTCAGATACACCTCCCTACCCCACCCCCAACACGCAGACACAGTTTTTGCTGAGAAAATTTGGAGATTACAGCCAAGAAAACAATAGGAGGTACCTCTACAAATTACTAGATAGTACTATTGATCAAATTTGTCCATTTTACATTAGTCAAATAAAGTGAGAAGATGATAGAAAAGAGACGGGTGCAGAGGTCCACAGAAAATCATTCATTAGTTATTCACAGAAAAACTGATGGCTGGAAACAGCAAGAAGTACTATCATTCTGCCAACACAACTTACACCATACTTATAAGAAGCTTGGGCTATTTCCTATCATCTTCTATGCCTGGGCTGTATATCGAAGGCTTCTGTTACAAAGGGCTTGTCTAAAGATGTATTACTATAAACAAATAAGTTGAATTCTTGGTTTCGTTTCAGTTCCTACCAGACTTTATCCATACATCACAGTCATCGTTATTGCCAAGTGGCCTTCTTCCTGGCAATCTTAGCGAGAGACAGATGTCCTAGGCCAGTAATGATACCTTCTGTGTGATTTATATCGAGGCAGTTTGCACTACTACATGCTAGTCCTGGACCCTTCTTCTTATTAAAGCACATGTTCAGCATGAAAAACTCATGTCAATCACTTCTACTAAGCCAATGTCAAAATATACATTTCAAACATTTTAATCTTTAAGAAATCTTAAAGAAAAAAAAAAAAGTTTAGAATGAAGTCTTCTTTGTAGTTACCACTATTTAAGACTATAGAGCAAAATATTCACAAAACACACCGTTGAGAAGACTAGATTTTCCAGAGAACATCTTTGCAAAAGAATTAAAACAGACAATTACATTAAGCACACCTTTAGTAATAACAATTCAAATGTAGCTATGAAATTATGAATCTCTTCTGAACAAGAATGAAAAGCAGCTAAAGGGGTTCACATATTGATAGCTATAACTAGGTTCTATATCAAACATAATCAGTGCATAGCCCTCAGGCCAGGTCTTCCACATTCAGTGGTTCAGACTTTCCCACATCCCAAGATTATGAAACAGCTCCTGTTGTCTTCATTTGCATCGAAGTTTTTTAGCACTTAAATATAGCATTTAATTTGGTGTGGGTTTCTTTTTTTTTTTTTTTTTTTTGCCAACTCTCATTAGCTTTTGTGTGTTTCAAACAACTTTTTGTTGTTGTTGTTTGTTTAAAAAAAAAAAAAGACACTTGTTAGTACACCCTTTTTGAAGTCCGTATCTCTGACTACACCAGAAGTTGAAGCCATGTACCTTATGTAAAACGTAGTGGTACATCGTTAAGGATGAAAGCAGAACACAAGCAGATTCTGAATTTCAGTGGTGTTTTTTCTTTTTTCTTTTTTTTTTTTTTTCCTTTTTCCTGTGGTGAAATGACTAGACATTAAGGTCTAGTGTCAAAAACTAGCAACTCTTGACAAGAAGCCCTGACCACTGCTCAGTTACCTTGAAAACCTCAGAGAATTAAAAGCCTTCTGCTACTTACCTAGACACACAGCCAGGCACAGCAGGTGATTTACTAGCAGTTAGGAATCACTACACCAAAACCAAAGTGATCTAGATGTCTCTTTTGGAGGAATCATGCTAAAAAATTAGGAGGGAAGTAGTCATTTCTCCCTTTTCAGGGCTTGTGGGACTACATTTGGAACACAGCGCCCAGCTTCAGGCTCCCTCTCAAAGATTCAAGAGAGGCGCTGACAAACCAAAGCATTCCAGCAGGGTGTTAGTACGATGCTCAGGGGGCTGGGGCAGATGATGTACAAGGTGAGGCTGAGAGAACTGGGCTTGCTCAGCCCACAGAAAGCTAAAGGTGGGGAATTGCAATGAGATCTACCTACTCCCTTCATCTGCAAGCACTCAATGGGAGCGGGGACAGACAGCAAAGCCAAGCTTTGCTTGAAGATACACAACAGGACAAGAGACAATGGAAACAGAATTACAAGAAAAACTCTGGTTAAAGTGATCCCCACACACATGCACACACTTCCACAGGATTTTCTTCTGTGGGTCATACGTTAAAAGCTAGTAATACTAATGGAGATAAGCCATTACTACAAAATCCAGATTTAAATGGTCTAAATAAATCCATGGTATTTTCCTAAGGTATGTGCAGTGATCAGATAAAGTTCTCACACAGGCATTGTTCTACTGAACGAACTGACTAATTTTGGCTCACTCATGCACTCTAGAGATGCTTTCATTTGCATCCAAGTTTCAGAACTAGCCAGCTTTTATTATTCCTTCTAAGGAGAAAGACCGTCCTGTCTGGTGAACTCCACCTCTGCTATTGAGATGAAAAGGAGATTTGCTCATGGTAGCTTTTCTAAACTTCCTACATTTAGCCATGCTGTTGTCTTACACAAATGCCTTTTTAAAGAATTCTCTAAGGTAGAACATTTAATTATTGTTCTTTGTCTACAGCAGTGAATTAATGCTTCTTGATGTTTTAAAAATTACGTAGGGAGAAAAATACAATATTTTTGCACATCTTTCTGGAGAAACATTTTGACTAGCAATAGAAAAATGAGTCCGACTTTAAACACCAATGGCCACTTAGCTTAAATTTTGACAGCAGTGACCATTATGTATTTTTATCCATTAAAAATGATTGCTAGAGATTAACCTAAATTGAAATCTGTATTTCAGCTCTGCTCTGCCCACTTTGCTTTGTGTTGCTCTAGTGGCAGTTCTATGGGATCACAGAATCAGAAAGCCAAGAAAAACCTTCGAAAGCCATTTATTACAGTGATTTTCACCCTTTGAAAAGCACAACTCCCTTTTGGGTTACATGTCCTGTCACAACAATTATGTGAATAGGGGGCAGAAATTTCAAGGTCAAATACTATTAGATATAGCCACTACTAACACTTTATGGCTCCTTTCAATTTAAAAGTAGCATGACCTAGAGTTTGAAAATCACTAGTTTATTTCATCTCTTTAAGCATAATTTACTCCTTCCCTATGTTCCAAGGGAGAATTGAATATACTTATATCATTCTTAACAGATGTTTGCTTAGTCTATTTTGGAAACCTTCCTATGAAAAGACACTCCACAGCCTTCTTTGGCAATGTATTTCAGAGCTTCACCGTCTTTATTGTTAGAATTTCTTTCCTAATATCTAGTCTGCACTTCCTAGACTAAACATTCCTGAACTGCAGGTTATGCTTTGATCATTCTTCCTCCTCAGTTGGTTCACACCTTTCTTAACATGTACTAAGTAGCATTAGCCTCAGCATTTAAGCTGAAGTCTTACCAATGCCTGGTAAAACTGAAGGGTTCTGCTTTCTACTGCAGGCTGTTGTCCTGATCTTGCATCCCAAGATGCCATCTACTCCCTTTACAACAGCATGATGGGCTCTTATTATAGCACTGCACTGGTTTTCTGCTACTGACTTCCTTGCTTTTCCTTTGCCTCAACAATTTCTGGATGCCAAAATACCCATTTGGGTCCTCGGCCATCAGGGATATAATTTACTCCTGGTGTGAGCTCTTTACAATGGGAACTAGAATAGTTCCCAGCTTCCACCAGAGCTGGAGGACTATGCCCTCCAAGAGCTCTGAAGAAAAACAGCCTAAAATGCAGTGGAGGAACTAATCCTGGTAGCCCATATCAACAGCAAAAAACATGGACATGTTTCCAGGTACATTACTCCCCACTGCATTTCCCTAGGTGCAAGGAAAATAAAATGGTAAGCTGTACAGCTCCAGGCTGGGCTGGTTGGATTCTTCCTAAACCTACAGGCACTTACAGGCTACAAATTGCCAAATAATGATTGTGTCACTTCCCAGTACTAAACCCGTGAGTGTCCTTAAATCATTCTTTACATTGGATTCTTTCAAATTTGCTTTTGGGAAGTTAAATGCAGAAATCTAGGATTTTATAATCTTATTCTTTTATTATTAAATGTTCCTTTGCTCAAACATACAGATATTAACTGTGTTAAGGTAATTTGACCATACTACACATTTTGTTGTGGAAGACTGGTAGCACAGTGAAATGTACAAGATAGGATATAGTCAGTGCTGTGCAGGGAGCTTGATGTTATAATAGAAAACAACTTCAATGTTTCCTCACCTGCTGGATTCAATTATGGAATCTTAACATGAGTATTGGCAAGATATAAACATTCTCCTCCTTTTCCCTTCCTTGCTCCCTGCCCTGTTTTCATCTCTCCTCAATTCTTTTCTTTATTTTGATTTTTTTTTTTCCCAGAAGGTGGAACAAATAAGTCTTCTCTGGCTTGTTGTTCTGAACAATATAGCCACTTGCTCAGCCAAGGAAGGCAGCCCTCTCTTGACTTCTGTGGAAAGTAGCTGTTGCTTTGCTTATCACACCTTTAATTTAGAGTAATGAAGCACTGTAAATATGTGATTACAGGCTATAAAATCAGCCCTTCCAATGCTTTAAATACCTGCTGGAGCCTTTTTATATTCTTAATGCCTCTTATCACATTAAGAGGTTTAGCTGCAGCTCCCATCAGAAATGGAAACATTTCAACAGCCCCAAGCAAGCCTTTGGGATGGCTGCTGTCAGACTCTAGAATAATTTTCATACAGCACACATTCAGTAAAATGGCCACTTTTTTTTTTTCTTTTTTTTTTTTTTAAGTTTCTGAAAGGAAATAAGGAGCTGCACAGTAAGCAAACAGATGTAAGTAAACATTCTCATGGGAGGTTAGCGTATAGTGCACAAGGATCAAGAGCATGTGCATACTGTAAATAATGATGGGAATCTTAACTGTTTTCATAAGCAAATGTGACAATAATTCCTCAATTCCTTCATGAGTCACCTAGTCCTGTTCTTCTGAGCAAAATTTCATAGATATTAAGGGCAAATGCATGAAAAATGCTCCTTCTGAGATAACTTGGAAGCGCCTACAGAGATATAACAACTCCAAGATAACCAATAGATATAGCAATAAAAAGCACAAGAATAAACACCTTTCTGTAATGTGCATGTAATCCAGAGCAAATCTGGCAGCTACACACTTTCATCCTGCCTGCAAGAAGTAATGATCTGTAATTCTCCGCTATTTTTTGATTTCTGCAAAAAGAAAGCCTTCTTCTGTACAATCCAAGGCACTATTTCCTATTTACTGATAGCTTTCAGCATGCAGGAAAATGTTAGCATTGATTTCTTGAAGTGGGTCTGGGACAAAATTTCTTTTCTACCAAAAGCTTTGAGACCTGTATGAATAATAAGCACAAACAGAGGATCTCAAACTGAAATAATTACTATTGTGGAAGAAAGTTTTAAACTTCCCTCTAGTGCATTCATCAGCAAAGAGCCTGATGGCTTTAATCCTTCCAGAATTTACTAGGTCTATATCTCATACTTACTCTACAACCATTGCCAGAGAGAACTAGCAATGATCAATAGCAATATTGGTTTGCTTCATTTGAGCAAGAGGTCTTCGAAATTGCTCTTTCACTTTTAGAGTCCTCATCAGAGGAGACCTCAAGAATCAGATCTCTCCTCCACATTACCCACTGTCTGTATGAAGCTGCTGGGAGAGCTGGTAAGATAACAAACACTGTCGTGCTGGCAGTCTGTGAGCCAACCCACAGCTCTAAAACTCCTTTTTATCACATGTAAACAGCACCAACCCTCAGCTTTCTCAGTGCCTCTATGAAAACAGCATGTGGAGGCATGGTAGCTACCTACAGCTGAACAACCTACACAAGACTGAGTAACATTGGTAAGAAACAGCTTTTTCTCTTTCTCCTTTTGAAGAGATTTGTCCTCAGATTTACCAACTGGGTTTTAGTCTCATCTGGACTATCACCCAAATAGCCACTGAACCAAAATATATATATATATATAAAAAAAAAAAAATCCACCTTTGTACGTATCTAGAGAGAAAGATAAGACCTTCAGCCCTTCAGACAGGAGAATATCACCTAAATGTCTGTAAATACTGCCAGGCTTTTCTCGGAGCTTTCTGCAGCAACTGGCAACACAAATCACAACACTGACACTTCCCTGCAATACTCTGCTTCCTATCCCAATGCTGGATATAAAGGTGAAGATCCATCCCTGTTCAGAAAGGCAAATCTTCTTGGAGTTATTCCTTAGGCCACCTTAGAGGTGCTCTTCTCCCTTTGTCCAAGCCTTCCCACAACATCTACTTTTCCCTGACACAGTTAAGCACCAACTAATGATGTCACAGCTTCCAGAGCAGCTAAGTCTATTTTGTAAGATTACACTTACAAGAGAGAAGACTGATCATGAATCTCATTAGTTTCTGAAGCAATTTTTTCCCCCGTTGGGCTCTCCCTTGGCAAATCTCTACCCACCCACAACCACAAACGAATGAGCAAACAACAACAAAATCCTATGACTGAAACAAGCAGTTCCCTTATTCAAACTGGAAAGGAATTGACAGTACTAATTTTTAAACATTTTGTAGTTATTCAGATGTGATGGTCATATAGGCTAGACAAATGCTCAGGTGGACAGTCTCCAAATTGTACTGCAGTAGATGAGAGCATAAAACCCAAGTAATCTGCACAGTAGATCCCACCACAGTAGTCCCAGAGGAAAGACTGGCCCTTTCATCCTAGAGAAATCAGTTTATAGTAACTAGGTCAGATTAGTGGCTAGGAAGGGATTACTTTTAGAAACCTTATGAAAAACAGAGTTGTAAGCAGAGCCAGTGGTTGAGACTTATGCGTCCCTCATGGTAGGGATAAGCAGGGCCTCCACAGTGCCCTTCACCGGAGAGTGTGTAAGCTAGAAAGAGGGGAGCCAAGGAGATTTGCCATTAATAAAAGGTTTAGGGAATACGCAATTCCATAGGACCAAGCTGCAGTCACTTTCAGACTCAACCACGCTGCAGATGAACCGCCAGCTACCAAAGCTTCCAAATAATGACTCAACTCATTAAAAGAAGCTCAGTCACTGTCAAAACCTCTGAGTAAGAGCTCAAATAGCTGAAGACACCCATCTCTTTCTTCCTTGTGGCTTTCCAAGTATTTGAAGCTGTTCATGGCAAATGATGGTTTGCTCGTTTCTTTTTGTTCTGAAAAGGTTAACATGGCTTTGACCAGGAGGTAGAGAGGACTATATAGGTACCAGGCAGCATGCACAGCTTCGACTTTTCCTGATGAGAACCAATCTGGTCTGGGGACAACTCTGTGGGAAAGTGTTTTATTTATGACTGATTCATGGTTATTATATAAAGCCTTCTGCTTTTCCAAATGGTCTTGTGAGAGGATTTTAATAATACATAGTGACCCTAACAGGGATAGGTTACAATGCTATTAATACTTTGGAACATGAACATCTTTCGTATAGCAATGGGTATTGTGGACTTCTGTCTGTGGAGTGCCAGCTGGGTAACAAATTGAAGAAACCAAAAAGGAAACATCATTGTTTTGTAACACAAACTTCTGAACCCCCCCCTGACTAATTTTTCTCAGCTGTTTTTATCTTTTATAGATAAAACTATTTACAGATTAAAGTAATTTTACATAAATATTTGATGCTAGACTTCATTATGAATCTGGGTTTAGTAACAGAGACTAAGACAGAACATTTCACAGGCAGCATTTTCCAATACAAAATCATTTAAGCATCTGCCGGCTGCAAGAATAAACGTCTCTACCAACTTGTCAGAGCCTGTCAGGCCTATAATTATGTTCTGCAGCACTAAAGAAACTACTTTTGATTGTGTGGGTATGAACTGCAAAAACAATACCAAATTATGAAGGCTACAAGCAGAACAGGCTCAGTGGCAACATGCACGCTGTTCTCTTGACCAAGGGCTCCTTATCTTTTGCCCCTCTCTGACATGTGCACGGGCCCTGGCAACCTCTCCTACACCATCCTACAGCAAAGGATTTTTAATTGCAGAGCTGATCTGCACCTCCTCTCTTACAGGGACTCCAGTATCTCAGCATACCACCGGCAGCCTACAGACATCCCACCTGACACCGCTGTATCACGAGGTTCCACGAGCTGAAGAAAGTCATATTAGGTCAGCTGCCTAATGGAAGCCCTCCAGAGAACATTTAGCACCGGTGATTTAGGAGGCAACTGTTTTCTGTACGTGGCAGCATGGTCTCTGTTCCCACTCACTTGATTAGAGAGTGCCTTTTGAAATCCTCACTGAAGTTTCGACTGTAAATGGCATTCAGCCTTACCTCTCATCCCAAACTCTTGGTAGCATTGCTTTTTGTTGTAGTGCAGCTTTCATATTCATCTCCCTTTTCACCTCAGTCCGGTGGCTATGTTTAAATAGCACGCAAGCAGCTTTCTTATATCCTATTACTACCATAAGAAGGAAGGGTTACAAGTTTCACTATTTACTGACTTTAAAGAACATGAGCAAATATACCTTTTAACAGTGTTATTTTTAAAACTGAATGCACTTCTAGCACACTAATCCAAAACGCCTTTTTATTCCAAAACTTTTTGATTATACCTACACACATCTGCATTTCTCTCACTTGCAGTAGGCAAAAAGAAGGTGCTAAAAGAATTAGTAATTTTTTTTATGCTTATAATTAGCATAACACTGACAGTACAGATAAATGGTACAGTATATGCTAATTATATGAGCAACATAAAGCTACTCATACACTAAGCACTAATCAACTTTAAATATTTCACCTCCTAACTACTTCAAGAGAAAAGGGAAAAAATAATAATACAAAAACCTTAATTTTTACCCAGTCTCCATAAATGCCCATTACTTCTAATAAAAAATGAATTTCAAAACTATACTGTTAGAATGTTTATTATTTTGTTTACTATTTACGCCTTTTTAGAAAAATTAGCCTACACTTCAAAGAAAGAAAAAAGACCCATGCTGTCAGATATTAAATGTCACTATAAGAGAATATATTGCTCCGATGCACTTTTTAAAAAGCATGTAACACTATGTTAGGCAGCAGACTGAGTTTAGTTTTGCTGAAGCCCCCACAACACTGCAAGATGAGCAAAGAAGAACCTCAGGAAGTCCCACCAAGGAAAACCACTCCCTCTAATCTCCATCCTCAGAGTCATTTATCTAGAGCCTGATTCCTCTTGAACAGAATTCTCTGTGTGTGTGTTTGTTTTGCTTTTTTTTTTTTTTTTTGGGGGGGGGGGGGGTAAAAAACAAACAAACAAAAAAAAAAACAACACACAGCCAGTTGACTTCAGTCAAAGTGGAATTAGACTACGAGCATCCAAGATCTCAGAGTAGTCATTTTCTTCCAAGAGACAATTATCATCCAAGATTGGGTCCATATGGTCTTGTCTTGTTACGATTCTGCCTGTCCTTAAGGAAGTTCTGTTATAGATCAGAGTTCTTATAAAGAGATAAAAAATAGGGTTGCAGGGAAAATAATATTCAAGAACTATAATCACTATTGTGAAACCAATTGAAAAATCTATATAACTAGCTGCACAAAATTTGCAGTGTTAGAATTTTTTCTTTCTGAGAATTCTTTCATTCTTTGCTGTGTTGGCTGTTTTTAGTCTTGGCATACAGTAGAAACACTGTTCATGGCTACGTGATCTCAATTTCTTTTTGTTGTTTCATCACCTGCAAAGACTTTTTGTGGCTTTATATACTCCTGTAGCTGAACAATGCCCCTTAACTATTTCTAGAAAACCCTCAGAACTAAAAATGGATGAGTATGCTTTTAGAAGCTACAGTACAAACTGCTAAACAAGTCAGAACTCCATGACCAGCTTAAGGGAAATGATGCTTAAATGGAGACAAAAGCTTTTGTCCATTACTTTTAACAGCAGCTGAAGAAGAGAATTTCATCAAGCAGCCTGATTGCTGTAGCGATCCATATGGCTGCAAACTGAGTCACTAGTCAAAGGTCATTTGAATGGAAGCCATCCTGCTCTGCCTAACACGAGCCTGCAGCAGCACAGAAACAGGCAGAAGCAATCTGTAGGAAGTCCGTGTTTTCTGTATTTCACTTAATGGAGAGTTAAGCTCTTACTTAGGCTATTTGCAATCATCCAGCCACCTCTTTTCTCAAAAGTGTTGTTTCTTTTACGTGGAGAAGAAGGACAGTCAACGACCACCATGTGACTGTCAAAATGAGGGACTTCACAGGGTACAGTAGGTTCTTTCAGCCACAAGTGCAGATCTGAGGACCCTCCCTTTCCCCATCCATACTCCCTCCTATAGCACGTAAGGCATCCTGTCCAAGCCTATTTCCATCTATGTCAAGCATGGTCAGCTACCAAACATATCTCCTGCAATGTCACAAAGCTCTGCCACTTCTGGGGACATGGGAAATACAGGGAATGCTTGGTGATGTTGTGTGTGCCATTTCCCCTAGTAGCATCTGCCCTCTCTTTTTTAGTCTCTCTCCAAGCTGCAGCAGAAATGGCAACAGCAGTAGCAGACAGCATGCTCAGGCAGGCAGGCAGGAATTGAAGTGCTACATAACATATTCTGCTCAAAGGGCTCTGCCCTGTCCCCATTGAGGGGGATTTAATAGGCTGAATGGAAGTGTTTTCAACCAGCGATCAGGCCTGCTGGCATAAGCAACCAGTTATTTTATTCCAGGAAAGAGTATTCTTCCAGTGTTTGTAAGAGATTTATACTAAAATGTATAAACGTACTATGAGATTCTCAGCTTTTTAGCAGAGAATGGATAGGATTCACCTTTATTACAGGTCAGCATCTGAGATAGTCAACTATATATATATATAAATTTATTTTTAAGTTAGTGGCAAGTAAAAATCACTCCCGTGATTCACCCAGTCATTTGGGACATCTACTTTCAAGTAGGTGATTCTCATTTTAGACACGGTCAGCTGAATCCTGCTCTGCAGGAGGCAACCACAGAAGTCCACACGTATGTGTGGTTAGAGAGGCATCTGTGCTCAGCTCTGCTGCTTGTTTAGATAAGGCAAGAGATTAGGATGGCAGTAATCATTCAGGGGAAAAAAAAAATAAGGGGGCAAGGGGAATAGCTGAATGTATCTTGGATTATTGGACAACTGTTCTAAATAAGGATATTTTTCTAGAAAACCAGGAATAAAAGCCTTGAAAAAGTTTTTTTTTTTTTTTTTTTTTAAAAAACTGATTCCATTATATTTCAGATAGGTCAACTGAGTTGTGAACATCAGAAGACAGGCAGGATTTTGAGGAAAAGTTATATTTTCAATTAAGTCTCCTTAGAGTTGCTACACTATACAATTAATTGACCATTGTACACAGCACAGCATTACAACCACAGGAGCAGATCTCAGTGTTACGAGAGCACTGTAATCAGACTATCAGTACGTAAGAAAATGCAATACAAACTGAGAACACAACATATGCATCTCACATTTCACTGCAGCTGCACCTTGTAGGTATTTCGCATGGGACCTAGAAGCTGTATGTTGTTTTCCTACTACAAGTCTAATTAGGAAGGTAGAAAATGTACTGGCCACAGAAAATAGCACCACCTGATCAGAACTTATTTCTTAAAATGAATTGTGGCAATTAAAGCAAAGATTAGTGACCTTGGCTGAAATACTTGGCAACATGTAAACATTCAGGAAAATACAGTCAGGAAGGTGTACAACTCCAGTGTGGAAGGCTTGCCTGTGGCCCTTTGGAACACTAACATGCATCCAGTGATAGACATTAAGGAAACGTGATGCAATTTCTACCAAATGAGAGAAGAAAAAGAAGAAGAAAAAAAAAAAAAGTAAAGCAAAAGCAGTTTGGTTTAAGAGATGAGAGAAAAAAATGAACAGTTATTTGAACAGGTATCTATGAAATCTTCTCTTCTGAAGAAAGAAACCACCTATGTCTAAGTCACTTACAGGGGCGTGCTACTGATGTAACACTGAACTGAGGATGCCACTACTAGCAGTGCTTGCTATCTGCTACTATTTACTTTCTACTACTTGGGCAATACAGATTTCCCTCTGTTGTGGTAGGAGGTATGTATAAGTTCCTGCACATACTGAAGTCTTGATGGAGTTGATTAGGAAAGTCTGCTCTCCAGCATTACAGAGAGCCATGAGTACACTAAGGCTGGGATAGTGTAAACAAAGGCTAGAACTATTCAGGAATGGGAAGTTCAGTACTGTCATCTGATATTTCAGCATCGCTTTTCATCTAAGATTTGTGCCAAAGCTCAGTCAAAGCCAAAACATCATGCATATTTTGTAGAACATGAAGTTCCCGAAAATTTCAACTGGAAATGCCAGTATTTTTCATCTAGACATTAGTGTCATATTGAAACTCAAAGCTACACTTTGAATAAGATTTTTTTCTTTTAGATGTGGAATATGACTCTCATAACATATTGCAGTGGTCAAACAAAGGCTATCACAACAGAGAGAACACCAAGGAAAGGCCCAGCCCAGCAGGAAAAGAGGGAGAGAAGCCACCCAAATTAGAACGCTTGCAAGGAATAAGACAAATTCAGGTAAATAGAAATTAACATCAAATTGACCCAAATTACATTGGTTCAGTAGCTCAAATTGATCAATTGAAACGTTTTTGGATTACAAAATGAAAACACATATTGATACAATTGTAGTTCCCCTCTCCCCCATAAGAAAACATGTTCCTAAAAAATTGGTAACACCTAGGAAAAAGCAGCATGTATATGTATTTACACGCATATTATAAAACACACACAATATCTAGCATTTTTTTCCTTCATCTCTTCCCTTCTATCATTTTCTCTAAAATCTAC